>NC_137581.1:94718684-95318684 GCF_963210335.1 Falco punctatus | reverse complement strand
TCCCTGTGCACCCCCAGCCTGCTCGCTGGTGGGGTGGGGTGAGGAGCAGAAAAGCCCTTGGCTCTGTGTAAGCGCCGCTCAGCAGTAACAAAACCTTCCCTGTATGATCAATGCTGTTTCCAGCACAAATCCAGAACATAGCCCCATAGGAGCTAATATGGAAAAAACCGACTCTAATCCCAGTCAAAACCAGCACACTATCTCACTTCGGGGCAGATGCTATAAAATGCCCGAAGCAAAAACTGCCTCACCTTGGGATGTCCTGTCATAACACAATGGGTCTGGTGACCACAGCTGCAGGACAAGCACCATTTTTATCTGGGGAGGGGAGGTAGAATGCGCATTCTTGAACCCCTCAATGATGGCCCCTCACCAATCAGCAGTAATTAGCTACTTCACAGCTGGCTTGAAGCAATGTTACTTGCGCGATGGTGTAAGGCCCTGGAGTCAGGGGGCAGGTGCCCAAGGCTGACGGGCAACAGGAGGTTGGGAAAGCAGAGTGGGAGGGAGGGGGGGTGCGGTGAAGTGGCTTGTGCCCCCCCAGGGGGCTGTGGGGCTGTTTCTGCAGTGGCAGAGAGGGTGTCTGGAGCTCAGGCAAGGGCTCACAGAGGAAAGAGAAAAATTTTGGCTTAGCTCTGCCTGGGACTGGGGGAAAGAAGGCTGAGAGGCAGCAAGGAGTGTTTGATGTTTTGATGCGCAGCACGCCACTCTGCAAGTTCTGCTCTTCTAAAGCTGAAGGTCACCTTAGATTCAGGCTTGCTTTAGATTTGGGTCAATACAGGAATTGTCTCATCTTTCCTTAGAGCATTGGTGGTTACATTAACCAGCTGGGGTTTTGTCTGAGAGGCAGCATTTTGCTGCAAGCCCCAGCTTGTGCCGCAGAGATATTGAGCCTGGTTTGGAAGCTGCAGGGGTGACAATTACTCAGAAACTTGTGGCATTTGGATTCTGGTACCACAGTCAGTGTGCTGATGCCCACTTTGGTCCTATGCAGTGACATCTCCTTTTTTAATGAAGGAGAGAGTGCTTGTGAGTGCATGTGAGGCAGGCGGGGTGCTGTTAGAACAGGGCAGGAACAGGACCTGCCAGCCTTTCCTATGGCCAGGTAGGTTGCTATGGTGTTTAGGGCTCAGATGAAACAGAGGAGGAGGAGCAGCTTTAAGGCTACAAACTTTTATCTTTTAAAATCGGTTTAATAGCAAAGATAGCTGTAAACAAGCCCCAGTATTCATCATTATTTTTTACTAAGTTTGATATTATTAGCTTTTCAGAAAAAAATTCCTGAGATGCCTCCTGGTAGCTTGTATCACAAATGTGTTTGAGCAAGAGATTATTCTACTCTTCTAGCAGGAAAAAAAACCCACCAAAACCCACCCTAATTAATTTTACTTGTCAGCAAGCCAACTGTTAATTCAGAATCTACTGAGAAGCTTTTGATTAACTAAAAATTGTCCTCTTATTAAGCAAATCAGAGCCATTCAAGCAGCACTTGAGACATTTGTAAAGCCACTATTAGAAGTAACTTACTGAATGATTTTACAATAAGAAGACAATTTGCCAGGAAGAGGACACCATTTTGGTTTCAGTAGGATTGGGCATAGTCAGAGGTGTAGCATCACAACATACAGTGAAGCTAAACAGCTGTACTGCTCAGGATGTTCATAATTATTTGTTTCCTGTATGAAAAATCTGCTTCTTGTACATTAACACTCAGGAATCTTAAAATATGAGCTAAAAGTAAATAAGCTGAACTGCATTTAGTCACTGTGCCAGCACTCTCAATAGGAGTTGACCTTAACTCAATTAAGCAGAAATTATTTTCAAAGTGATATAAACTAAGTGGTGTAGTAGAGGCAGCAAGCTATTAGATTGCAAATTATTATGTATGAGGGATCTGCAGTAATTGTCAATGATTCTCAATATATAGCAAATGTGAAGACATTCAAGCTAGAGTGGTGCTAGGGCACAGAGCACACACCGATGCTTGTGCAGGAGCTGGCATGCAATAACACGTTACTTCAAAACTTGTAGTTCAAACACTAAAACACTCTAAGACCTTTTTAATTCTATATGAGAGCATCTGCAAGATAATTTAATGAAGTTTGCCTGCACTACCTTAAAAATGGGTTGGGATTAACTCTGCTGACTGCTGTGCATAACCAGGCTGTTGTATGTGAGCAGGATTCTGGAAGCAGCCAAGGGAGTCTAAAATCTGTTCTGCTGGTTGCCTTAGGGACCTGCAGTGGTGCAGAGGGTTTGGGCCCCCCTTGGGAAGGGAATTGCAGATGACACTGAGAGGTGAGTGCCCTCTGGATGAAGAAATGGCACCAAGAAATTCCTCTACTGTTGGACTTGTGGGTGTGAAGGAGCTGGGACTGCCAGCACAGATGCGGGCTGGCAGCTCATAGCACCTGTTGGGGTGCAAATCCCCAACAACAAAATCAGGCTCCTAACAGCTCTGGTTCACATATCTTTGCAGTGGAAGGTGCCACCGAGTCCAGCTCCAGATCTAATCTGGCAGTACAGCTTTAATTTATGTATTACATTTCCTGTGTGTAATGCAAAGGGCCTGGAAAACTTGTCTGAATCTCCCACTGACTCCTTGGTATGCTTCCCACTTTCCCTGTCTCATCTGGCATTTCTGCGCTCGCTCATAATGAGCATTCACAGAACAACAATACAGAGGAAATTTGGTGAAGAATAAAGGTAAATTTATTAAGGCTAGAGAGAGTGGAGAAAGCTGATGTGTACTGTGTCTATAATTTTGCCAATGACACTGTGACAGAAATAGCAGTTTAGGGTTTGCATTCAACTTACACATCTGCATTTCTTCTCCGTTGCTTGGCAATCAGACTAACAGCCACTGCAGAGACCATCAGTGACAACAATTACATGATGACCTTTTGAAGCTTACTTTCAGAGTAAAGATTTTTATCCCATATTACCAATAATTGCTGACTGAGTTTAATGCAATCCTCCCAGTGCACTGAAATGCAGGGCTTGTGATTTCCATGATTTAGTAGATCAAGTGTCTTGGCCCTGGGAGAGACAAACTGTTGTAACAGGATCTTTGCCATTTTGTGAATTTCAGATTTCCTACTGAGACGCTCTGTGTTTGCTGTATGCCTCTGCTGCCCCAGTCTTGCAAATGACAGTACCTTGCCGTAGAGCATAGCCATGTAAGGGGTGCCGTCAGAGCCCAACTTCAAGCGCTTTTCAAAGTTTTGTGCTAAGGAGACTCCAGTTTAGTTTTATCTCCAACCAATCTGTGGGAGCAGAGAACAAAAGGAGGTACATTAATCCCACGTTTCAGCCCTCCACGGCATGCCCTTCCCTGGCAGCTGCATACTGCATGTGGCCCAACAGACGTTTCATGTGATGGAGTGAGGTGACACCTGTAAAAGCCATGACACAGTGATCAGTGTCTTTGTGCAAAAAAGCTTTTGTGCATACCTTGAGTGTTCACTTCCCCGACTTCAGTCACATATGATGCGTTAGTCTGGACTTGTGACGTGTGTATGCCAAAATCTGTTGGGGACAAAATACAAGCAGAATCAGGTCATCAGCTCTGTATAAAATGAGCAACTTCAGCACACCATTTTGGAAGGTGCACTGTCTAAAGAGATTGAATTGAGATGTAGACTGTCTTAGATATTTCCTGCTTTTAATTACAGGGGACACTAGCATTAATACACTCCTAAAAATAATTTGTTTACAAACAATGAAAGATGCCACTGCAATAGCTAGAGCATTTTCCCTGGGGAAATCCTGCCAACCTGAGTAACACTTGGTAAGGCAAACCTTATGCATTGCCTGGGACATTTTGCGGCTACTGCACAGGTGAAATGGATGCTTTGGCTCCTTCCGCAGTGTGTTTCCTTCAGGGCTGCAGCTTAAAGAGCCTGTCTCCTAACATATGCACATACACACGTGTGTGCATGCACATACCTGCATGCACAGGTGTGTGCAGGTGTACCCCATTACCCTTCCCCCTACCCCAGTCAGCTATCCTTTTGGGACAGAGTAAAACTGGGGTATGGTGGAGTGGTCATTTACTGGTGCATATACCAGGGACAGGATGACCTTGTTTTTGCCACGTACTGACCCAGAACAGGGTAAAAGAAAACCCTCTACAACAAGGGGCAGCCAAAGCCACCTGGAAAAGAAGTTGTGGTCATGCTAATACCTTGAGGAACCAGGATGAGCCAGTTTGTACGAATTACAAAACGGACCTTCAATGAAGTATAAGAATGATCCCACTGATTTTGAAATTCAGGTCAAATTTGGATAACTCGGTTTCGTTACTTGTTTGTTGGTTTGTTACTTGTTACAAAAACTTATAGGTTTTGCATCCCCTGGACACAGGCCAAGATGGGCTGACTAGGAATGATTGATCAGCAAAGCCAGCACAGGGTGTCTTTGAGTTCTCAGTGAAACAAAATCTGCTCTGAACCCTCATCCTGCTGTTTATCTTTTGGATAAAGTTGCTTACCTTATGGTTGATGGCAGTTTATTTCCTCCCATGAAGCAATTAGCATAACAAACCTGTGCCAGAATTACCACTTGTAGGGGTCTTGTGGGGATGTGCTTTTTCACCTACTTAGTTGTTCTCGCTTGACAGGACAGCTGACATTTTGGAAAACACGCCAGTGGTTTACAGAGTGAGAAGGTGTTCACTGGGTTCTGGACTCCTGAGCTGGCTCAGGGGTCACTAATAGTAACAGCACCTCTTCACTGTAATTCCTGCTCTCGGCATCAGGGCAATGGCTCTGTATTAACAACCTGAAAAAGAAAGCCTTTACAGCCCATTCTTTATTGGTTTGCCAAACTAACCAGTTCCCCCAAATAATATAACACCCCTACAGTGTAATTTCCTCATTAAACAGAGAACCAAATATTTTTCCACACCTCCGCTTTATAGAATCCTGTATAAACAAGCTGGGAAGTCTTATCTCTTAGATTTTCTAATGCAAGAAACTTCTGTCATTTTCTGAAACACTGAAATTGGGCTCTGACCACTAGATACGACAATTTTAACGCTTTCTTTGTACAGTCCTGCAATCCCACCTTTCCATGTATTGTCTAAAAGAGCATTAACTAGATGCATGGGAGTTATGAAACTAGTCAGCTAACATTCGAAGCAAACATTTTAGCAGCACACCCCCACAGTTTTCAGAGGCTGAACTTTTGTTTCAGCTGTGATGTTACACAATCCTATTTCCATGGCAAACTTAGATACACACTTGTCAAAATTCATGGTTTATTTAGCAAAACTGTCGAGGCACATATGTGCCATATGTATTCTCCCATTCTTTACAGATAAGCTTTTTTAAAACAGCAATTTCCTGCTGCAATTAAGTCTGTTGCTTGGACTTCAATAGATGTATTTGGCTTTGAAAGGGAATCTGGCTTGGATCCCTATTACTAAAAAGAGCACTGGTCAAAACCCCCCACGTTCTTCTACTGGTCCATCTCCTGCTTATTACAGCCTTTTAAACATCCTCTGTTTTATTTGATATTTCTTCCCACCCCCCTCCCTGGTAATTATTCTAAATTCAGAAGGCATTCTTTCCCTGAAGATTAACTACCTAGTACTTGCACATGCCTCAATATCAAATATTTTGAGCACTGTCTGTCCATGAGTCTCAAAGATCTGTGTCTGCTAACTGTCATGGTGTCTCCTCCATACAACCCAGGATAGGCACATGGGCAGTCTGAGCACTAAGCAAAGGAGATACCTGCTTCTTCCAGCACAGAGGTGTGACACACAGGCAGTGGGAGGTGGGATTTTGTGAGCCCTTGCCCTACCTTGCAGGCAGAGGTGTTGTCTCCTTGCTAGGTCTGGAGCAATGGAAACAGCAACAGGCAATGGAAATTGTATGCTCAGGCCTTGGACTCCAGTTGAACAGAATCTGGTAGTCTGGTCAAAACATAGAAAACTTTAGAAAACTTCACGCTAGTTCACATCGTGAAAGTGGAAACTAGGCTCTAACAAAAGAAAACACATTCTTGTAAAGAATGATGTAAGGCTGCTTATTTGAGGGATTATTATCAGATCTGCCTGTAACAAGGAAGTCCAAACAACAAAATGGTGAAAAAGCAAGACACAGAAGCAAGGAGCCCCAGCCCTAATTTTCCTTGCTCTGATCACTACCCTGATATAATCTTAGCTGATTGTGTAAAATGTCATTGAGTGGTGAGCCTTGTCTCCCTTTGCTGATTGTTTCTCCACCCCCAACATCAATGCAATGCATGCTATCAAGCCATGACTTAACTCTGAGCCAGCTCATAACACAGCCACAGCAGAGCCAAAATGAATTTTGATGCACAAAGAACAGAAGAAAAGTCCCTTCCCTGTCCTTGTCCATGGCATGGGAGACAGTTTTACACAGTGGCAAAGCCATTCATATTGGGAGAGGAAGGGGCTGTGCTTTGCTCTGCAGGAGGGATCACTGGCCAGAGCAGTTGGAAGCTTGCAGGGGGATGCATAGGTCACTTACTTCTGCCCCGCCATGTGACCCTAGTACAGCCTTCTCCTTCCGTCCTCTAGCTTATTCAATTGTCCCTCACTAATGGCAAATTGTCTGTCTTCACAAGAAGTCCCTCTCTGTACAACAAGCACGACTCAGTCCTTGCAAGGGACACCTGGGACAGCATAGGGGAAGGAGAGGGACCGGCAGGGAAACCCTGGACAACTGGACTTTGAATTTTATTTATTTATTTTAATAAAAAGTAAATATTATCTAGCTATGGTGAGCGTATGCAGAAAGCTGTGGTAGGAAAGAACCCCCAGAGGGAGTATTTGAAGCTCTAGAGTCTCAGTCTCTATTATTCAATATAAGCCCCTCACTATGTGTCGAACCAGTGAGTGACTTTGGGTACCACCAGACTGCCAGCTCAGAGTATTAAGGTTAGACTCCTGGACTAGGAAGTGAGAAAGTAGATGATTAATTTACTGGACTTATATACAGGAAGATGAAGAGACCTACCAGAACTAGACAGATTGCAGCTTTTTGCTGCACCACAGGTAACAATCAAGGTAGGATATATTTTAAAGAAGTTTATTTTAGGGCAAGCACTTCTCTCTGTAGTATCCTTGAACCTTCCATATGCTATTAGTAGCAATATACATAGCAACCTTCAAGAAACCTTCGTTTTGCATCCTTTTCAAGGCTTAAAGTTTTTTTCCTAGTTTGTTTGGTTTGCTTTGTTTTTGGAGGGAGAGGAGAGACAGAAAGGAACCAAACATCAGTAAGATCGTTTGGAATTGAAAGAAATATGCAGTTGTGAGGGTTGCCTGTGACAGAAAGGCTTCCTAAAAGGGCAAGCTGTTACAGCATTTCAGTAATTTGACTGTACTGTGAGGTTATTAAAATACCAAATCCTTCAGCTAAAATTGCTCTGTCCCCATTCTTGTCTGTACCATTGTACAAGGTAAATGTAGCTGCTGTGGTAGTAGGTAGATGAAGTTTCTTATTTACCACAGCTGGAGTCTGCTCCACTTACTAGTAACAAATACTGAAGGATAAGCAGAGGCTAAAGTGTAGAGAAAACAGAAGTATTTGTCAAGTGAATTTCCTTAGTTTGTCCCAGAATAAATCAAAGGGCCTTTTGAGATAGCTATCAGATGTTCAGAATTAAACATATCCTTTCACTGAAATGAACATAGATCATTTCACAGATTTCCCCTTACTTTAGAAGGTACGACAGCAGGATCGAGGACACACAGTCAGTAACAATAGTCCCATTCTCCCATCACTGCTCTCTAGGGGAACAAGCACATTTATTATTCCATTTCCACTTGCACCAGTACCCTCGTACTTCATCATCCTCCCTTATTGCTAGAAGTGTTATGTGTCACCTATAGAAGCTCAAACAAAGCTTCATCTCTCTGGCTAGTTCTGCTTTGCCTGTCTAGTTTTAGATATCCAGAAACTTAAAGCTACATTAACACCTAACAAGGCTTAGACAGAGGTTGCTTGAATTATTCATACAAAATACTGTCTAATTCCTTCTTGAATTGATTTAATTTATTCCTCCCCTTAAATGCAGAAAAAATACATGTATTCTGCAACCACTATTATTAAGTAGCTCAAGCTATTCCCTCTGATTGCGATTGCTTCAGTATCAGACTTTGTTCCTTGGGAATTAGTGCTAGGTTACATGCTCTTGGCCTGAGCCTTCATTGCTCTGCCCTGCACACAGGAAAAATGGCTACATGTAGAGATAACAGCCTTATTCCCTGTTGTTTTAGGCACATGCATGGATCCAGTCTCTGGAAGCATGCTCCCGATTTGTGAGCAATCTGTTCATCATTCTTTCAAATACAGTATTTTTCTTCCAATACCAAAATTTGAAATAACAGAATTGTCTCCTCTGCCTCTTTTTTGTGCGCGTAGCCACCTATGATATTATTTCATTAATAAACGTCTCTTCCCAGATAATGCATTGTTCCTCTTCACCCCAAAATGTATTGGAAATTCCTTTATTCCTGTCACAGGCAGAATAACCGGAAAGAAATGAATAAACTTAAGCACTGAAATACGTACACGGGCAAGTTTTAACAGTCCTTTTCATGTAAAAGTTGTGAGTGGCCAACCTCCTTTACTGCAGGGACTGGCAAATTTGCAAGAGCATTATGCCAGATTTTCAGGGTTTTTACCAGATGAGCCCCTATACCTTACAGGTCGTCAAAACACCAGCAATCACTTTGTTAATCATAAAAAGGCTTCTCTCCCTGAAGTGCTCATATTTACATACCCGAGACCAGGATGGAGCACAGAACCAGTAACGGAGGAAATCTGAGAGGTGAGGCCAGATTTGCTGCATGACTAAATATGTACTAAATAATAACTGAATACATACTGAAATGAAAGCAGTTAATCTGAACAAAAAATATTTGCCTTATTTTTTCTTCCCTTTTTGTCTCCTTTTTTTAAAGCAGCCATTTATTTGTGTTAGGACACAAGTAACTAAGGTGAAGTAACTAAGAAAATGATGGAACCACTGAAAATACACATTAGCATTTATGAAACCATGTAAGTAAAAGTACCAGGATGCCAAATCGAATACAGAGAACAAAGTTAATAGTTACCAACAGTTACCATGGGTACCTTTTGGTATATTTTTATTTAACTAGTGTATATCTAGCAATAAGTAACATAACTTCTAAAATAACAGGTTAAAGTGGCTATTGCTATATAACTAGTAGATAACATCAATGAGTCTTGTACAGTAATGCTGAATATGTAAACATATGTGGTGTTCATTTTAATATTATGATACCCATGTATAACTGCAAACAACTAGCTTAAGATTTATGGGTGTTTATTACAGGAGTTTAGCAGAAATGTTTGTTTGTTGCTTTTTTTGTTTTTATAGATAAACTGGCTAATTTTTAGGGTCTTTTAGGTGTTTTTTCCCCCCTACAACTTGAGAATTTCTTTTACCCGAAAGTATTTTGGAAAAATAGGTTTCCTTTGGCTACTATAGATATAAAAAAAGCTTAAGTGCCTCTCAGGAATTTTTCATGTTCTTCAAGGTAAGAAAGTCAAAGGAAGGAGTTAAAAAAACAAAAGTGCCATAAGCAGAAATAGATTTTACAGTTCTTCTACTGGAGTGCCGTATCATCCCAGTGGAAGTCATTAGACTTTTTTTCTCCATATATAATGAAGGACTACTGTGACTCATTCCTGAATTGTAAATGAATTTTTAAAACCTTTCAGAGCCATGGTCAGGGACGTCATAAAAAACAACAGCTCAGGATATCATTCCAACCTGTAATTCCTTCGCAAGGAGAGTGTACAGGTCAGCTGCTAAGTAAACCCTGTTTATGATCATTGAACTTCAGGTCAAGTGTATTGGTAGGAAATTAATTTTCACTGGAAATTTAAGTGCTCATGAACAAAACTCAAAAGCAGTTATGACCAATTATACCTGTATAAAGATAAGCATGTCTTCTTGTTGTTGTTGTTGTTTTAAAATATTAGTGACCAGAAATCATCACAGATAAATCAACAAAACCATTCCCACAGGTTTCTTGTCAAAGTGCCTACTACCTTTCTTTTTCTCTCAACTCTGTGGGATGGAAAATAACACCATGTCATTCTTTCTCACATAATTACATTACTGTATTATTATTGCCTTGCTAGAAGTGGAAAATCTTGTTCAAAGACTATTGTCAAATATTGTCCTTTCCAGCCTGTTCTCACTTAACCTCTACTTTTCAAAGTAACTGTTTCTTCTGATGTGATTTTATCCTTTTCTCCACCATCTGGGCTAACAGTGGCTTGGTAACCTGGAGGACAGTGGGCAGAGGACTGCATGTCAGCCAGAGCACAGTATCCTTTTCTCCACATCCTGCCATAGCTTAATCTTCCTTGTTTGTCGCTCACCAGTGGCCTGAAAGTTAGGTATCACTTCTGAGAGTCAGATGTCAGGTCAGGCTGGAATTGGTGCAGAGGGATCACAGGACAATGGTATTTTTATTCCTTTCTGTGCCTCTTGGAAAGTTACTTCAATGTTGTGTGCCTCAGTTTCTGCATCTGTAGCAAGCACGTGGTTACTGCTTTCACAGGACTGCTAAAACTTAGGTTATCAATAGCTGTAAAGCACACTGTGCTCCCCACATAGAAAATACAGATATTTAAGAAGATGAAATTGAAATACACATAGAATCCTTTAGAGGTTTTAAATCCTCCACTCCATCCATTAGGAACATCTACTCCCACCTGCACACAAAAGTCCCTAAAACATCACTCAGTCTTTTCATGAAAAAACACGAGTTCAAGCACTTTAGATACTGTGTTCAGAAAATATTTGGAGTGAAATCCTATCCCTGCCAAAGTGAGTGGCTAGGGTTTTGTTTCTAATTTAGATTTAGAGTCTCCAGACAACAGAATGCTGCTTATGTCCTTTGGGATCGTACTCTAATGGCTTATTGCCCTCATGGCTAAAAATCTTCAGTTTGGAGATGACATTTCCCAAAGGAGTCTGCCCATCCTGAGATTTGTTTTGAGCCATCTCTTCTGCCATGTAATTGAATATTAAATATATTCAGCAATACATTTAATAACATCTTGTGGCTGCTGGTCTTTACAAAAACAATAACATATCTATTTTCTAATAATCTGAAAGCATATTGCCTTTCCAAACATCTCTGTTTATACACAGGAAAGAGCTCAAAGCAATGGGAAAAAAATACCATTCTCATTCAGAGAACTATTAAAGTGGTTTTTAAAGGCTGATACTGAGAAAGTAAAGGCAATAGAAAAATGGAAAAAAGAGTTTATTAGGGGATATATATCCCTTCTGTGAAACATAATTCTTGAGTAGAAGAAAGTACATAGCAAGTGTTTCACTCTTATTAAAAGAAAACGATGTCTGGATGCATTTCACTTCCAATAAGATAACACTGACCTTAGGTCAGCAAGCACTATAGGAATGTAAATTTTTCCCCTTCCATACAATTGGATGCAATTTCAGCTTTGGGGGTGGTGTGTGTGTGTTTGGGTGCGCACACGTGTGTGTAGGGACAGGGGAAGGAAAGAAATCTTACAACACTTCAGATATTATTTTCATCTCCTCAAATGATCCTGAATTTTAGTGACAACGGGTGATTGATG
Source organism: Falco punctatus (assembly GCF_963210335.1). Lineage (NCBI taxonomy): Eukaryota > Metazoa > Chordata > Aves > Falconiformes > Falconidae > Falco > Falco punctatus. The sequence goes on along the minus strand of NC_137581.1, from coordinate 95,307,060 downwards.
TTACAGTGTTTTAGTCAAATGCCTGGGTTGTTATGCTGAGAGAATTCCAGTCAGCCATGGCTGCATTACTGAGGTGAGCAGAGTTTCAGTGAATCTCCCCATTAAGAAGCTGAGCTAGACTAACCTATGTCTCCATGCAGGAGAAGCGAATTCACAATAATGTGGCACTAAAATCTGCTTTAAACCATAGAAATTTTACCCCAACCAGTCTGAGCGCTAGATTAGATCCTTAGGGGATGCTGCTTCCTTTCATCACTCTGAAACCATTCATCACACCATACATACATACATCCGCGGTGTATGATCCACATCTTCCCATCTGCTCAGAGTTGGATGGAGGAGTCAACTTCTGCTCCTTAGAGAAGTGGAAAGGGAATGAAAACTTGTAGTGCTTATGTTGCTCAGGATGGAGACTGCCTAGAGTAACTTCCTTGTTAATCATGCAGCCTATGAAAGGGACGCTAAGAGATGAGGCTAGCAGCTACTGAAAAGAGGTCAAGAAGTCTTGCAGCTTGCCTCCTGCCCAGAAGAACCAAGTACATGATAGATGGCTTGCCCTCATGGGAAGAAAGAAGCTCATGGCAATGCAGAAAGGATGTTGCTTACACCACTGAGGGGTAGTCTCAACAGGGGACCTCATCCACTCTTGCTTCTTTGCCTGCATCCCTGAGGTGTTCTCAGGCCAAAATCTCAAAGTCATTTTTTATAGCTCAGTACAACTGTTCAAGCTGGTACGGTTTCATGTTTGGTAATTTTCATTGAATGAAAGCTGGGAGGCATTAAATATCTAGTTACAGTGGTGTACCGGTGTCTCTTCAGCAGTGAAAGTAGCACGAACAATTTAGTTCAACAAACCCTAAAACATGCTGGATCCAGATGGATTTTACTGCTGTATTTTAAATCATTCAACAGAAAATGCAGTTTTCCTGTCTGAATGCATGTCTCAGCCCCTTTGAATCCAGTAACAGATCTCAAGAAAGTTTTGCTGATGCTGCGATTTCAAAGCTAAATGTGACTGTCTCCTGCCCCAATTATCAGCCAGTTTCTTTAATAATTCAAAATCCTTGCTAAAATCCTGACCTTAGAGATTAATAAAATGATCCTTTATAGCCTTTCAAAGTCAGGCCAATTAAACACAGATTTGGCACAGACAACCTGAGAAACTTCAGTAACGTTATTCATTTAGCTAACAGTTACCTCCCCTGCTGACGCACTCCCAGTTAATGCCAAGAAAGGCATCTGATCCAGCGGAAGGGGACCGCTTGTTCCGTGCTCTCTATTACCTTGGATTTGGTCCCAATTTAAAGATAACATCATCCTGTTTTACTTGAGAATTTTAATTATGTTATGGAAGTGGGTAGCGGTCTGTCCAGCTCACAAGCCTTTCCAAGGCCCCAGATGGCAGCAGGTGTTTTGGAGGAAGACATTCATTCGCTTCACTGAGAGCACCCGAAGGAAGAAAGGCTTCTTTAATAATTAGTTTATACTCTGCAGCAGGAAGATACCTGAAGTATTTTATAAATTACAACCAACAGTCTTACTCGTATCAGCACATTAGCTTTTCCAGACCTAGGCTCTTCTGCAACAAGCAGCGCCAGCTTAGCTTAAATCTGCCTGTGAGCCGCTCTGGTTAAACTGATGTAACCGTGCACAGGACGACAGATTTAAAATTAGGTTTTTGTTACGCTAGTGTTTATGAATGCCAGATGAGTCACAACAAGCTGAATTTAAACCAGTTTACTGGAGTTCATACCTAAAATTAGCGGAGTTTAGCCAAACTGGTCTAAAACTTCACTGCAAGGGCGGTGCTGGCTGAGCTAGTTGTGCCGTGAGGCCGCTGGGGAGGAGGGACGTGCCAGGGACGAGGGGACACCACCTGCCACGGTCTGGCTGCCCCTTGCTTCCAACAAGTCCCCAGGGGCAGAGGTGGCATGTGTGAATGGCTGCACCTGCCGCTGGGTAGGGGCCGCAGGAGAGGCAGAGCAGGCAGCCTGGCCCCGGGGGGGGTGAAGGAGGGTTGAGGGGCCCCTCCTTGAGCCCCTGCAGAGAGGAGGGCCCGGGTGGGGGCTGTGGGGGCTCCCACGGCAGGGATGGCTGCTGGCTTCTAGCTCCTGGCAATGGCAGGGGGCTGCCCCTCCCCACCCACAGGCCTGCAAAGAGGGGGGGTGGGCACCCTGTGGCAAGTAGGGGTAAAAAGCTGTGCCTGGGCGAGCATCCAGACCCACAGGTGAGGGATGGCAGAGATGTCCCCCTCCCACAGGGACAGAGGCCCCTGTCTCCCAGCCTAGCCCGCTGCTGTGGGCTTGGGCAGGCCCTTGGACCGTTGCCCCATACAGCCACCACTGCCATGGCCAGGGAGGTCCTGGTGCTTCTGTCCTGGATCCTGCCACTGTGGGGGAAGGGGCTTTAGCTGGCTGCATGTTGCCAGTGATAGATTTGGCTTTTGCAACCATGGGACCCACTCTGAGAACTGAGGACAGCTTTGGGGGCACCTGACAGCCACCTCCCAGTACTTACAAGGAAGTCACGGAGGAGATGGAGTCAGGCTCCTCACAGTGTTGCAAGGTGGGTGGGCAAGAAAGAAGGGGCACAAGTTGAAACAGGAGGATTTCAGGCTGAGTATAGGCAGAAACTGTCTCCCCACAAGGAAGGCAGCACAGCAGGTCACCCTGAGTGGCTGTGCCACCTCCATCCTTGGAGGGTTTCAAGCACGAACTGGTCCAAGCCCTGAGCAGCCTGTTCTGATCCTAGAGTTGGCCCTGTTTTGGTCCGGGAGGTCTCCTGACATCCCTCCCAGTCTGAATTATCCCATCATCCTATGATAACATTAAGTGTTTTTTAAACCAAGACAACTTTGCACATATAGTGTGCTGTATCTGGCTCTTAGCCTCAATAAGGGCTTGTGGCAGAAAATTATATAGATTAGCCAGTTAATCATTACGTCAGTCAGCTTTACTTTCACTCTGATTTTGATTTCAAGAAACAAGACAGTTTCACCATTGCAATCCTGCACACTTGAGGCAACCTTTCTAACACACATGCTTAAGTAAGTAACCTCTTTCTGAAACTGCTGAGCTCTCACCAGCTGTTTCTTGAAGGGAAATTATTGCCAGATGAGCACTTTGGAGAGCTTGATCCTTTGTTTACCCACCTAAATAAGGCATACCCACCTAACTTTTGGCATATCTTCTTCAGTGTCTTGGCCACAGCAACTTCTATGTGTTCTGAAAAGGCAAATTCCTTCCCTACAAGAAACGTGCATTGTTATATCTGGTGGTATTGTCCCCCCAAGACCACAGAGAGTAGCTGGTCCATCAAAAGTCTCACAGTAAGTGCAAATCATTGCTTCCGAGCACAACCACTGGTCTGCTAGCCATACACCTCACAAGCAGAAGAGCCAAGATCCACCATCCTTACCTAATCAGGTATCAGTTTTGCTAAGGTGGAAGAGAATACTGTATCTTAAATACAAACCTTACTATGTTTGTCTAAAATGCTAAGTTTTTTGTGTACTCTATTTTTAGTTGTATGCTATCTGTAAAAGAATATATTATTTTCTTTTCCAACTTTTATTTATATATCCATTTTATTATCTTTTTGCAGTAAATTAGTCACTAATTTAATCATCTTTAAGATCCATATGCTCACCCACACAATCTTTCAGATGAGTACAGTGAGCTAAGGATTATTATTTGCTGAACTGGAATATAATTAAACATTCTGAATTTCAATTATTTCAATTGATTACAGTGAGATCACATGGTCTTTTGCAATTCAGGGAGATTTTTTTTTCATTTTAAATGTTCCAGAATTTTCTACACTTGTCTTTTGATTTAACTTCCAGCCTTTGATAACAGGGTTTACTTACATCAAACAAGTAATACACTCCACTCAAATGAAATAGTTTCTTTTGAGCTTTTTTTCCCCTTACTATGGACATATTGGCAAGTTTCACAGCTGAGCAGTATGACAAATACCATATGTTCACCTTCAGGCCACTGTGTTATTTGCTGGTAACTGCATTTCCCACTGCTGTAGTTGCTCTGTGAAATTAAGAGTGACTATGACACTTTCCCTTTATTACCTTATGTCATCCTATGTATATAGGGAGCTTTCTAGAGTCACTGCTCCATGAAATGGATAAAAATGTGTGTAGATTTGTATTTTGCATTGGTAAAACACAAGCAACGTTTGAATTTTCAACAGAAATAAAAAACATTCCAATCAGAAAGTTGCCTGCGAAAAATTCAATACCTTTCTGCCTTTATTCATTTATTTCAGCCTATATTGCTTGTAAATCTAATGAAATGCTAGGCTAGAACTCCATTTCAGTATGAAATGACTCAAGGGAATAGAGTAATTGTCCAACCTCATGAACAATATATGACAAAGCTATAGAGCAAGTCCTTCGATTAGTTTATCTAGTGGCTTGTAACTTTGCTTTTAAATAAAGAGGTTGTCAGGCTGATGTAGCAAAAGAGTTTGCTATGACTGTTCACACAAACATGCCTGTCCTCAGTCTAACACAATTTGACGGAGCTTTTCCTCTACCTTCCTTTGATTAATTGACTTTCTTAATGAGTTTTTGCTCATTTGTGTTTAAAGTTTCCAAGAAAGAGGACATGGAAGAACAACAGACCAAATCCTCATTCCCTACAGGCTAAAACAGCTGTCAACAAGAGCTGAGAGTTCAGTAGAAAAGCAAGATAGAGCCTTATATTTGCTAGTCTCTGAGTCCTACTTCCATCAGGCCCATAGAAGAAGGGCTGACTAAGTAAAATATTGGAAGTGTTCGAGATCCTTGCTGTTTTTAATCTTTTAACAAGTGGCACAGTCCAGCCAGAATGAACTTTTCCTTGCTTCTAGACTAACCCTGGGCCAAAGTATTTCCTTCTTTGCTCCCCTACCCCTAGGGAAGCTCCTGCCAGCCCTCCTCCATCCAGAGCATTAGCTTCCTTTCCTCCTTCAGTTAGGAAATCTTCCTCAGAGCATTAGGCTGACTCTTCCTTGTCATGCTTATATCCTTCATCCGCTGCAACCACTCACCGGGATGCTCACCTGTGGACATGAAGCAGCTTTCTAGTTAGCAGATGCAATGAAGTTTACAAAATTGCCTTATCAGGCATGCACTCTTCCAAGTTGGTAACAGTGCTAATGCTGTAAGGTGAAGGAAGAGGAGAGAAAATAAAAAAAAAAGAGAAAGAAAATCAACTTCCAAGTTAGCAAAGGTAATACTGCCTTAAGAAAATCACTGGCAGGTTTAGTGTGGGATCTTGCCAGGACTCTGCAGAAGTGAGTGGAGCTAAAGACACATGGCTGGATGCAGTCTCTGTGCTTAAACGGTAATAAATAGTTCAGTCTGCACTCCCAAAGAGGATTTACAAGGTGTTCTTCTACGCAGTAGGAGTTCCCTTTAGGAGGTATGTCTGCTCTTCCTACAAGGTACAAGGAGAATTAACGCCGAAGAACAGAACCCTTAAAGGCCAAAACGAGAGCTGTCTAGGTAGCAACTAGCAATAGAGACATATGGAGTTTTAGATCTTCTTCCCTCCAGTCAGTGTTATTTTGGGATAACTAGCAATGTCTTCACACCTGTGAGTCCTGTCCTGCAGTAAGCTTCCAGAGAAGCCAGGACAGCTCTTTCTCAAAAGAACAAGCAGGTGCTGTTCTCCTTTTGTGGAAATGTCCAAGAGCAAACTTTGGTCACTCAGAAGTACTGGTGGCACCAATTCTTCCTTGGCTTTGTTTGCTTATTCAAGGAAACCAGCTTCCAGTGAGATGCAGGACAATAGCAGATGGAGAGGTTTCAGCTGAAGTAGAGATTTTGATGAAATTTAGACACCTAAATTCACAGCTGGAGTCCTGAAAACATCTGGTTTATCTGCTACATAACATCAGTAGAAAACCTTATCAGAATCTGTGTGCTGGGTCAGGGACTGTTCCAGATTTGCTTGTTTACATGCCTAAGACTGCCTCAGCCTTAATAGAAGTGCCCTGGCCACCCAATTCTGTTTCTAGACTTGGAAGCAATTTTCACTGCTTGTCCAATGTGTTTGGTTACATAAAATCATGCCTGAAGGAGCAAGACTGTTTAACCATTCAGGAAAATCCTTGTCTGGTCCCTTTTTTTGCCTCTCTGTCCCACTCCCCAAGCTTCTTTTTTAAGTCTGAGGACCCCCAAGCTTGCATCTCTCTGGAAAGCATCCTGGTGAGAGCTTGAAGGTTACTTTAAGATGGGGGTATTCTTAGTTGTGAAGGAAAGTAATTAACACTTAAGTATATAGAAATGGAAAAAATTAATAAGGGCTTGTCTACATACAATGCTCTTCAATGAGGATAATTAACACCTGTTAATTTTAGTGTGTGGTATTGTCAAAATCAAAACCAATGCTTGATTTGTATACTTTGTCACCATTTGGTCCTGGGATCAAGGGCACAAATCACAGATATAAACCTAAGTTTCTCCCTTCCCTCTCCCCCAGACATGCCTATTTGGTTATGATCATACTTTCTCATGCTGCTTTTCTCATTCATGTGCCTTTAAAGATGTAAAGGAGGTAGATGAAGTATTTAAATGAAATCATTTTCTTGTGCATTTTGACTGCAGAAAAAATTGGAAATAGCTGGTTTCCAGCTAATAAAGCTGAAACCTTGTGAGACTGAGATGTCAAAAGAAAAGATGTTAGAACAAGTTGCTATATTAAGCAGTAGTGTATTTAAAAGAAAACTTGGTTGCTGCTCCACCAAGTATTCTGTGGAACCACAAGAACGAAATGGTTGTGTTGTTAACAAAACACACAATGTTGTTTTAACAGCAGACCTGAGGGTAGCAAATTTCAGTCCTCTCTCTAACAAAGGCTCTGTGGTAACTGTGGAAATTATAAACAAGTTTGTCTAGCATCAGTATTGATTAGCAGGATAAAACAATAATGAAAAGAAGTCATTAGAAACCAATAGGAAGATGAAGATATATAATATTCACAAATCAACATAGATGCTGTGAAAGAAAGTGATGTTTTCAGTCTATTGACAATTTATTGTACATGATAGCCTAGTAATGTCTAAAGTAAAATAATGTGAAATAATTTATTTGGCCTTTTAAAATCTACTTTCGGCAAAATTCCTGAAGCGGGGGCTGTTAAGGAAATTAAGTAACCACAAGGTGAGAGAAGTATGATTATAGAATAGCAGCCATAAAAAAGCAAGGAATGTAAGTAAATACCCAGGTGCCATGCTGGCAAAAGGCCAGCCAAGCGATAACTGCAGAGCTGCACTATGATTGCTGTCAAATACATTTCAAATGACGGAAGAGCTCACCTGAAGTGCAATAGAGTGTGAAAAACACCTAACAAAGGGACCTAACAAAGCTAGGTAAACTGTCAGTGGGGTGATAGATGGAATATGTCAACAAAACTGTATCATGGATAATGCTGCTAGCTTTAAAATGAAAAAAAAAACCAACCCAAAAAACACTTGGGGGTGGGAAGAATCTTAAAAAAATTCACCAAAGTGTTCTTTATCTGCAGTGATGGTCAAAGTGTGACTGGATGTCTACATAAGAAAATAATAATACTACATTTTATATGCAATGTACTTTATTACACGTGTATAAGGTATCTTCAGATATCTTCAATGAGTGCATTGGTGGGAGTGTGTAAGTAGATCCGTGCACATATATGTACTGACAAAATATTCACCAATCTACAGAGCTGAATTTGTAGAAACACAAATATTTAGTCCTATGATATCAAAAGGTAGTCCTATGATTCAAATGTTCTGTGCAGTGTCAAGATTTTATACCTCTGAAGTGCCAATACTTCAGGTATTCTGCATATGCACATATACACACAGAAACATGCCTATTTCTGATAGACATATAAAAATATTTTCCCCTGTTTCACTGCCTTTTATAATATTTTACCTGTTTATGGACTCCTTACAGAAATTCTTAGAAGCAATGGAAGTTTTCCGTAGGAATATAAACTGAATAGAGCAGGAACACTGTTTCAGAGGGGAGATGAAGAAGGATGTGAAAGATACGTGAAATCATGGTACAGAGGAAGGCAATCAGGTGGTGTGTCTAAGGAGATATTTGATGCAGCTGAGATACAAAACCCCTGAAATATACAGAGGTACTCTTCCATTTAGCACTGAACTAGTGACCTGTAGGAGTTACTGCCATGTGATAACCACTTAGCCCAAGAGTTTAGCAAGTTTCTGCAAGCAGTTAGACAATTGTATCAATAACAAAACCATTGAACTATACATGAAGTAAAAAAGAAAATAATGAGAAGACATGGAGACAATGAGGCTTAAAATGGTATTTCCTGTAGCAGCAGGGCTTTCTACAGCATTTCTTGAGTGTTTCAAAGCACCTGAAAATACATCTGGTAAGCATGGGCTTGATAGGTAACGGTGTGATCTGGCAAGGCAGTGCCACAGATCCCGATTTCTTATGTTCCCGTAACTAAAGGCGATCTCAGTAACTTTGATGGCTGCACTTCCATTGTTCTTTGATAGCAACAGGATATGTTATGCCCCCAAAAGTGACCCTTCAGACTCCACTAAACCTCAAACCCTATCGCTCCACTAAGAATGAAAGTTTTTCAGTGCCCTGCAGTAGAAGCTGAGCTCTGTGCAGGATAGTGTCTTACATGACAGGTAACAGTTCGAGATGATGGACTCAATTCGGGGTAGGTAGGAATCACAAGTGCTGTTTCCATTGCCTTAAAACTGAAAATCATTCAAATTTATCAAAGATAAGTTGCACGTCCATTTTGGATTCCGGAAATAAGTGTTGAGTTATATGATTTCTTCCAATGTAATTTTTTATTTAGCACATCTATTGTTTAGGCTCTATTTGATTACTCAGATAAAATATTTTGCTTTAAAGTTAATATTAAGTATATAATGTTAGACTGAAGCACAAATCTACAAAGGTCATTTAAGTATCACATTTGATGCTAATGCTATACCAGGACCAGATTTTCCCCACATAGATCCATAGAAAAAATATCTCTATTGTGACACACATTCTTTTGTTACACTGATTTTGAACACAATTGTAAGTTTGTAAATGTTAAAAGTGGGCACTTACAAGCAGATGATCTCCACTTATTTATAACACTTGAATATGAAAATAAATCAAATCTCTTGAAGTGTCTAACATGCTCAGGAACTGCAGCTGCAAAAATGAAGGGAAGTCTACTCTGGCTAGACAGGTCTATACAAATAATTTTTTTTTTGTGTGTCCAATTTTGCACCTTAAAACTGTAAGCATAGCTGGCTGACTTAGGAATGTTTACCTCTGCTCAGCATGTCTTATTAAGATGGTCCTTTGGCTGGTCAGTATGGAGACTGACAGTGCCTGCTTCCTCCTGTGTGTGCAGTTCTTGTGATCGGGTATGCCTGCCAGTGACAGCTTTCATGCTGGTATTGTGGGCTGGTGAGTGAAATGTTTGGAAGAGGACTGGTGGCTTTGGAAATCCCATGGCCTGTGTTTGTGTGCTGGGGTTGTTGGCTTTTCTTCCCCCTTCCACTATTGAACTTGCTGGGCAATTTTGGCTGTAGCTGCCTAAAGGGATGAAACCCACAACTGGTGAAAATCAGTGGCCTATAAGCAGAGAGTATCCTCATCTAACAAAAAACCTGCAGTGTTTCTCATTTTGGATTTTTTTTCCCCATTTCACTAGGAAATAGGCAACCCACTCAGGGAAAACTGAAATCAGAGCTTAAGTTTAGGCACTGAAATCATTCAGCTACACATCACAGATCCACAAGAAGCCAGGCTGCATTTGCTCACTGCTCATGGGACTTACTTTTTTTTTTTTTTTTCCAGCCCATGGTTTGAATAAAAGAGGCTAAAAGCAGCTTTATCTCCTTCCATTCCAAAACATTTCGGATAGATTGCTAGGAAAGGGAGTCAGAATACCTTTGTTTTCTCTGCACCCGTTCCTTTGGTGTTATTTTTTTCAACTGAAGCGAAATATGTGATGTCAGGGGCATGTTTGCCTTCCACCTACTGCCCCAGCCCTACCAGGTGCTGCTGCCTTCTCTCAGGCTGCTGCCAAGAGCCAGAAAAGAAGCTCTGAAATGTCTCGGGCATCTTTGTTCCCATTTGGTAGCATGGTCACCTCCTCTCTACATCTCTGCTCAAGTTCCTTTTACAAAGGTAGCACTGATACCTTTGCATCCCAACCCCACAACAGTGACTGAGTAAACCCCAGAGTGATCAAATGATTCAGTAGCTTTGAGGTCAAGTTCTTGCAGCGCAAGTGCTGACATATGCAAGGCTGGAGTCAGGAGATTCTCACTCCCACCCAAGTCCTCCTGGGCTCAAGCAGAACCGTTCCTGTGAACAACTCGTGATTTTAAGAACTGGAATAGATCAGACTCTAGTAACAGCCATGTGGCTCATTCACACGATGTTTCGTTTTCTGTCTTAGCTGAAGCAAAGCTGCTTTTTCATAGTGCAGGGTTTCATTGCAAAAGGTTAGCTCCTGAATTGTAGTTATCAACGTGTTCTGGAGCAGCTTTGCTGTAATCACCAGAGATTGCTCCAGAGGAGGAGCAGGGTAAGCTCAGCCAGTGCAGTACTTCGAAAACAGCACATTGATTTCTGTTTGTTCTTTTTGTGTTACGTATTCTGGGCCACAGCAATAAGGTCCAAGAACTTCAAAAGCGTGCTTGTAAAACCTGTTGCTACTCAATGGCTGCCCTGTACAGGTACATTATGGCACTGAAGTGAGGACTGTGTTAATTTGCTCTGTATTTGTATGAGGACTACTTTGTATTCACTAGGGGACCCTTAACATTGTGTTATTTCAGCTTTCTGCACTTGAATATACATCTTAATATTGCCTTATAAATTTGTTCCGAATCCTGAAAGTGTGCTAATTGATATGCTACTTCCCTTTTTGGTGACTATTTTCATTGAGAATCAGCAGTAGATGTCTATATTTACAGACTGAAAGGGAGTTATAACTCTTTCTGTTACTGTAAAATTTATTTTTACTTTTTCTTTTCTTTTCTCCCAGCAGCAGTAAGCTCTTGAAAATGGCCCTTGTTGTTCACCATCAAAATAACACACTGCTTACACTGGGGTTATTCATCACAGCCTATCATTTAAAATATTATTCAGAAGGTGAGCCAGGGGGTTCTATTTCATGTAGGCGTTCAGATTTTTCCTCTTCATATGAGTAAATACTCAGTTTCAGGAAAACACTCTGAATTGTTAATTTCTGGTGTGCCAGCCTCAGAGAGGCTTTAGCAGCCTCTGAGTTGAGCAAGCTGGGTAAGCAGCAGGAGAGGTTGCTCTCCTCTTTACTCTTGGATCAGAATCCATTCCTAAAGGAGAGCAGCACTCTGGCAACCTGGTGTATGTGGTCCGTGGAGAGCTCTCTAAAGCATTTGACCCTCTTTCTTTCAAAATATATGTTTACGGGCAAATAAAACAAGGTAGTCTAGAGTATTTGCAAATCCAGCGACATTGATTTCTTCTTCAGTGGTTGTCAGCTCTGCGGGGGTTAATACCTGGGGTTGCTACAACTCCAGTGTTAGTACTGGAAGGGGTTACAATGCCATATGCCAAAAGATGAAAAGACTGATTTTGGCTCATTTGGGTCTATGAATGACAGTGGGCAATTTGTTCAGTTCTTGCACCTTTCCCCCATCTTTCTTAATGTGTGTGCTAATTACTAATTTATGCTGCAGTAGATACTATTTACTCTTCTTCCTCTCTCAGGGCAATTTATAATTCATTGGGAGCAGCTAGAAGTCAAGGCAGTGATCCTGAAATTATTGGGGACTAAAGTCAATGATGTTTTTATGGCTTTCTAGGAGTATTTTGTGTTACATTAAGTGGTTGTTATGCACTGATGAGCATGACTAATGAGTGTAGCCACTTCCTCTGATAGATTAGGGGAACAAATTTGAATGCTCATATATAAATTAACCCTCTGTGAACACTGTAAAGAGTTCTGCAGGGTACAAAAGTGTCACTGTGGCTTACCCTACTGTTTAGATCTGGGTTTATCACTTGTCAGAAGGATATGTGTCTAAATGAAAATAAATAAATAACTTCTTTCTAATAAGGGAAACTATTAACACATAACTGATTTAAATACCCATACCCATGGGCAATTTCTTCCCTGTCAGAGATACCACTGAGAAGATATGGAGAGAAACAATTGCATGAATCAGGATACTAATGAGGAGAGGTAGGAAGGGCCCTCTGTGCCAGCGGCAAATTGAACCAAGTAGAAGTGTTATCTTGCTTCATTTCAGAGGAGGCTAGGGTCCTTGGAAATGGCAAGCTGCTCATGTCCTTTACAAGGCCACCATTTGCGTTTGCTTCTTTAATATAATCCCATTTTTCTATAGCAACACACACATTACACTATTGTAATATTTCGAGTTGCCATAAGCTGAGGTACAGTCTGTTCTGGGCAAATATTTTTCTTCTGGGAAAATGGAGCAGGTAAGAGATTTTTAATCATAATATGCAAAACAATCTAAAGGAGTATTTTCAAAAAGTAGTTTTTGATCCGGTATAGCTTTTTCCCAGTAGGTTTGATCAGATACCTGGTTGCATTAATTGGTACTCGGTGTAGGAAGAGATGCTAAATACTTCTGCCTGTCAATTCACCCAGATGTACAGAATAGTCCCAAAAAAGCACATGCAGTAACTGACAGCAATGAATTCTGAAACAGCTGACAATCATGAATAATGCAGTAAGGTAGAAAAGATACCATGGTTGAAAGGTAGTTCACAGGTTGTGCTACTAACATCTTCTTTAAATGTAAAGTATTGTTCATAAATGGAACTTTTCCTGTGAGTTTCCCTAAATTAGACAGTAAACTATGAAGGAAGGTAAGCTTACAGAAGAGCAGTATCACATCTGAAACCTTTAGAAATAAAAACCTGGGGCCTCAGAAGGACGTTTTACTAAAATGATATGTCTGTGATTGAAAAACAAACATTTCTTTGCTGATTGTATGTATAACAGAGACAGATTTCCACAGATTGGGATGTAGACATATTAAAAAAGATGCTTCTGCACAGACTACATTGTTTGATGCAAAAACTAAGGCCCAGCAGAAAAAGTCCAATGATTTCAATGGACTCTCATGAGGAAGTATGTTCATGTTCCCTGTCTTAAGCATGTAATTTGGTAATGTAGGTGATGCCAGTATTCCCTGATACTTAGATCAGCACATTATTCTCTCCTGTTTGGTTGCAGTTTTGGTAAAGTTACTATTTCTGCCTGCATACATTTCCTTTCTGCCTTTGTCAGCTTAACATATGATTGCAAGAATAACAGTACTGGCAGTTGCCAAATGTTCTCCAACACTGACCAGAAGCAGAAAAATCAGAGTGGAAAATAAGAGCAGAAGAGTGTTTCAAGCATATTGTGCTACTTTCCCAGGGTAGTCTCTTAGCTTCTGACAATTTACAGCTCAGAGACTGAGTTCTCTGGTGGTCACCCTGTGTTCAGTTACACTCAATGGGTGTCTCTTCCATAATTTGCTCATCTGTACCAGGAATCCCTGCCACACCCCGTCAGAATGAGCTCCACAGTTTACTGTAAAAACTGTCCTTTTACTCCTATACTTTTGATCTGTTTTATTGTCTTTCCCCCCCCCAATCCATGTGGAGACCTTTCTTGGTTGCTTAGTTTTCCTAATAACTGTTGATGACTGAGGTGGCCAGGAGCCAGCTGGGAGCCTAGCAAGCTCTACTGGGTGCTTTCTGACTCTTTCAGGAGTTTGTGAGTCAGGACTTCTTTACAAAGTCCATGCTGACTCTTCCCCGATGCCCCAAAATTATCCAGGCATCTCCTGTTCCGTATTATAGTGTGTAGGTAGCATTTGGGTTTGGTTGTTTATTTTTAAATGGATGATACCTTTGCCACCTTCAGTCCAGAGGGTCATCAAGGAGCTATGTTGGACTGTCACATAATACAACAGACATTTCCCAGAATGTAGTCTTTGTATTAGGAAAGGAGAAGTGTCAGAATGCCGTGTCCTGCCCGGTATAGGAAGAAGGTGAATATGTGAATATGTAAATCAGCTTTTAAAAAAGAAAGAGAAGCACACAGAAGAGTGAACTGAGCATAGTAGCGTGTACCAAGGCACTGTGATACAGCAGCATTCATAAAGAACAGCCCTCAGGAATGAGCTGCCTGGAGTTTGAATTTTACACACAGAGGCCATGCGTACAGTCCCTGAACTGTTTTCCAGAGTTATGTCGACACTGCTGAATAAAAGAAGACCTGGTTTCAAACCCAGTCCAAGTGACAGGCATGGGGTTTATGCATCTGCTGGGAAGCAGCGGCCTCATGCCAATCAGAGCTGTCTTGCAGACAGCTGTTTGGAGAAATCCAGACTGGAGCCAGGGGCTCAGAGAACAATTAAGCTGTGCAGACAATCAATAACGAAGCTTGCTCCCTGGCCTTGTTTTATTTAGGACTATAGAGGCACTCAATGTGATCCTTCTAACAATCAGGAACAGCTTGTAAAAGGTTGAGGGAAACAGAAAGATTTCTGAGTAAATAATCTGATCTAGGGAATGATGTAAACCACCAGCAGAGGCACTTTCATGCAGCGTGAAATCATTATTGTTATGTAAGAGCTGAAAGCATTTGTGAAAGGCTGGTGCATGTATGTCGGGACATGGTTCATGGCCTCATTGACATTTTTTGCTCCTGGAGCTGGGGCCGCTTGAGAAGCCCCATCTAAGTACATTGTATTTAGGCTGTAATGTTTTGATGTTAACTGAGCTGAAAAGGGCTCTCCTGATGAGCTTCTTGATGAAAAAACAGACAAAACTTAATTTTGGAAGGAATGACTGCACATATCTTTTTGACCTGACTCTGTCATGGAGTTAAATCTGAAATGCAACCTAAGTAAACGCAAAATTAAGATGGGTGGGAGTGTTTCTGTTTAATCCACTGGTCTAAAAAGCAGATATTGCTTTTGGTGGCTGAGAGCAGGAGCCATGAGTGGTGCGGAGGAAAACGGGGGTGGTGATGTGAGTGCCTTTCAGGCCAGCACTCCAGATGCTGAAATGATGCTGTAGGTAACATTCACTGCTTTTCAGGCTGAGGTTTCTTTTCACATTTTTTTTTTCTGAGGGTCAATTAATGGACATGTCCTCATAATACCAGTCCAATTTCCCAGTACATAATATTCACTGCTCCTGGTCTAAATGGTAAGCATTAGCTACTTAATACCAGCAAATTTGCCCAGGAAGTATAGCTTCCAAAAGCATAGTAGACATACGTCACTAACCAAATGAAGTATTTCGCAGAGATATAAAAGCACAACTGACACACAGTGTGCAGTTAAGGGAAATACTATCCTGTGAAGCTTTCAGCAATGTGACACCGAATGCTGCGCTGTGCAAAGTTCAAGTAACAGAAATAATGGGCTTCATTAGAAGAACCCAGAGTACACTGATCTGTTACTGATGAAAAGCCAGCTCAACACTAGCTAGAACAAATGGTGGTTATTTTCTTTCTTTCCTAGTGCCAAAGCATTCTGTCTCTCAGGCCTCAGTGTGCCGTCTCCACAACATAAGAGAAAGGCGGCCTTAGCTTAAAAAAGCTGTGGTTTGCACTGCCCAGCAAACAGGTCTTGGATCTCGCCCTCTCTTACAACTGCCCCAACAGACCTTTTCTGCACACCAAGCTCCCGATGTGTAGTGGCACTCTCACCCAGCGGCACACAGCGTACTGCCCCGAGCAGAAGAGCTGGGCAGGGAGCTGAGCTACAGAAAGGTGCTGCCTACCCAGTTAGAAATCAACACTCTTTTGGTACTGGTAGTCAATATCACTATTCATGTGCAGTTTTAATTTCCTCAGCATCCCAGTAATTGTGAGCATTTTGGCTCTTCTGTATGTCCTTCAACCTTTTTTTTTTGTTTATTTTTTGAGACCCTTAAGTCATGGAATGATAGAATCATTTAGATTAGGAAAAGACCTCTGAGAGTATCAAGGATTTTTTTTTAAATATACACTTACAATCTGTTCTGAACATACCTCAGTGAAAGTTGTGTAAACCAAAGGGAATGCAGGCTGGTAAGATACATAGGGCAGTGTTTATCTGAATATAATTTTCAATCAATGGAACTACATTTTCATTTCAGGGAGACGGAGAAGCTGTTCTTCTGGATAGCAACAAATTTAGGCAAATGGAAACTGTAAATGCTCTTCTGCAGATTCAGACATCTTCAAGAGACAGGCTAAGATTGTTTTCATGAATATTACTCCATTATAAATCAGTTGCAGTGGTTAGCTGCAAAGTACCTCTTGGGAACTTTGATTTCATTTGTTTCAGAACACAAATCAGGTATATTTAGCTAATCCTCTAAAATTCAGCTGTATTATCTTCTTTCATTAGCCTTTCTGAAATGCATTTTTACTGTTATATGTTAAAGAGGATTATTTTTTCCTAATATAAATCACAGTAGTCTCTTTAGTTATGGTACATCTTAAGGTTTACACAGTTTAAGCTATTTAAATGTTGATTTGTGTTGCCTAAATTATTCTATTAGAGCTGTTGAGGGAGTAAAACTAACATCAGGATTATTTTACTGCCTGATGTGTCAGATACAGATTTTGTTGAAAACCTGATCCTTTCTTGATCTTGTCCAACATCTCGACCAGTCCTTGTCTTTTTCTTAAAAATTAGAGAACAAATAGTGACAGATGTAATAAAATAGGAAATCATTAAGTTATAAATAATTATTTGATACACCCCCCCCCCAGTAGATGGACTCTCTGTATGTTACTGATATCTGGAAATGCTAGTGAGCCCTATTCTGCCTTTTAAGAACTTGAGCATGAGCTGTCACTCGAGCATATCTGAAATGCTTACATTTCCTTCCTCCATGCTGTCATTCAGCTACAGACTTTTATCTACTATTTTTTCTCATCTGATTTGAAATACATGGAACACTGTCACTTCCAGAAAAGACTATTACAGTGACTCTGCAGAAGTTACCCTCTTTTGTAAAATGCAATTGGGGTTGATCTGTGAAACTCTCAGCAGAGGTGTCCTCTCTTCCACATGTGCCCTGTTTACTCAAAATCACATTTTCCACTCAGAGCCAGAGGCTTGGCACAGAAAGCAGCAAGGAGACCAGTAAGCTGGTGTTGCTTGGGGCAAAATGAGGACACACATGTTTTTCTTCAGATGGAGATTTTAAAGTCGTTGCAAGTGGCTTACATATAATTCCTTGGATTTATTTAAAAAGTTGAGTTTAATAAGTGGGTGGGGTTTCAGCAAGAATGAGGAATCTAGTCACAATTTGGCTAGATTCTAATCCAGTCACTGATTTTCTGGATGATCTTTTAATAATCACGTGCCAGAACTTTCAGAAAGGGCCTGGAATTTGGTGTGTCGCAGTTCAAAGTCCCACTCATGATTTTTTCATTTTGTAATTTTTTTTTTTTTTTTTACTTAGGAGGAACATTTAAAAACACTGCTTATTTATTTTAGGTGGAAACACAGACTGATTCCTTTGAAACAATTCAAGGACATCTTAGCCCAGGCTCTTGATGCAAGGAGGTATTTTTAGAAATTCCCTTTTTGTTGTTCACTTATCCCTATTATGGACACAACAACGCTAATCACGTAAAGTTTTTGCATCTCCTTTAAGGACATTTAGCTCTGCTTCATCTGAAATTGCTGTAAAGCTGTGAAAGCTAGAAATCAAGCGTTCCTGTCTTTTGAGCCTACAGTCAAGCATTTGAACATCAATTTGCATTTTGAACCCATGCGTGCTTCAAACTGGTTCACTGTGCACTGAAAGTGGAGGCAGATTTGAGAGGTATCTTAAGGACAGCTTCTCAGTGTGCCAGTTGGATGCTCTTCCAATGAGACTGCTCATGAGTACCCGTTTGACTACACTTTGCTGGCAGCAGCAGGGGAAAGGAAGAGCATCACAAACCCTTCATCTCACATGCTAGGGCTGGCCAGTGCTGAGCATCCAAAGATATGAATACAAAGGAGAGGAAGGGGTATGTAATCACTACACCTGTGACTCTTTGCTAGCCTCACATTCCTACAGGCTCTCCAAGGGAAACGATTCACTTCTGACCACGCTAGCACAGCTGGGTCTGGGCAGTGTAACAGTAATTCCTGAGGACATGTCTCTTGAACCTCAGCAAATGGAAAACTTCAGCTTTGTTGACTTACTGGGTGCAACCTGATCTTTGTTAAAGAAACGTTGGTAGAAAATTCAATCAAACAGGCAGTGACTATATTTTTATTTTAAGCTGCAATAGAGAAAAGGAGAGCACTTTGCCAAGATCTTAATTTAGGATTATTTGTTGTAGCCAGCCCACCTACAAATCATACGAATTCTCTCCTTGTGGATAATTACAGTTTTAAGAGAGGCCTTCAGCATTTCTTGCCGGTTGTGTTCATTCCCAAATTCAGAGAGCCCTTAGATGGAGGTGAGGATCAGCTGGTTTGGGAGAAGGACTTAATCCATAAGACTTATGAAGACAGCTACGCAACAACAAAAGTGGAAATTTAAGACTGGGATTTGAGGTTTGAAGTAAAATTTAGAAAGTACTGAGGAATGTAGGTGATTTGGGATCCTTGGGGGGACATGGCTGAGGGAGACAGAGGCACCTGAGGGCAAAAGCAGGGAGCTCAAGTGGTCTGACAGATCCATAACTGTCTGTGATAGGTGTTTTACACTTCCTTGTAATGTCTCCTGCTACTTACCATCAGAGAGATGCTCCAGACTAGACAAGCAAATCTGCCCTGGCTCTGAGACTTTCTAGCAGTCCCTTCAATAGGACTGATTTTGTGTAATTCAGATTCTGTTTAATGCAATTCATGTAGGAATATGTTCATGTGTGAATGTAAATTTTTTTTTCAATTTTAATTTTTTCAAATTACTGAATTCACTTGGTTTCCACCGTAGAAGGAGGCACTTGAAAGTGTGAGGAAAAAGAAGCTACATTTACAGTACACCATTGCATCATTATATAAAGTCATTCATTAGAACAATTAAGATACCTAACAGTTTTTGAGAGGTTTTTTTTCTAAATGAGACAAGCAGAAAACAGAAAGGAGGTGACGTGAGTTAGTTGAATTAAAATATATCTTACAAAAGGCAGTAACAACCTACTTAAGTGTTATTGTATCTCTTGATATTTAAATATGTGATGCTTATCGGACAGCTTTGTCAGCCTTTAAGCAAAACTGAATTTTGCTTTAATGAAAACCATAATATTAAATGCTTATTTCACAGTTTGTTTGAGGTATATTAACAGTATGTTTTTATGCAATGTATAAAAATTATTAATAATATTTAAAGAAGTATTACATAATTACCTCCTTTGTAAACAGTGGCCTGAATGGTGTGGTTCACTAATTCAATGTTTACCATGGTTTAATATAACTTCTAATTTGAGTGGAGGTTTTTTGACCTCTTCTCTTGCTTCCCTGCCACATATTTTGTGGAGATTTAATGTATAACCATGTATTTGCTATATATCTGTCAATGAAGGCAATGTCAAACAAGCAGTTTGTGGTTATCTGTAGGAGTGTGTTTCACGCTCTGGATCCTTTACTTGTCTCCCAAGAAAGTTCTTGTATCTTTATCTTTGCTATGGATAAATTAATTGCATTTGAGGGGCAGACATAAGGTTATATTCCTTATCATAGAATGTTGGGAACATTAGGGATATTTTAAATCCAAGCCTTGTAGGTAAGGACAGATACCTTGCATCTGAGCATTTTTTTTTTTCCTGGGGAGTCAGCATAGAAATTGGAGGCAGGAATGATGCCCTTGTGGTGACCAAGTTAATTCTTGAATTTGCTTTATGCAACACTAATTGCTATACAGAGTTTATTACAGACTGAGAATATCATGTTCGGGTAAGCTCAAGAGGTTGTACCAAGGGAACTAAATGGCCACCAGTAGGGAATGGTGTCCCCTACTTTTAAGGGACAGAGTGTGCTGGCTGCCTGCATTGTTTGCAAGTCAACATTTACAAACTGTATGCTGGTCTGACCAGTAAGCATTACGTGTATCTGAAGACAAACACCACTTATATTCAGCTGAAAAATATCTTTGTTTTCTTCTGCCCGTTCAGCATAAATGTCTTTGTTCAAATGTTGATTAAATTGGCTGTTCTCTGAATGAGAGCAAGATAAGGATGCCCACTAAGGGCTGTGAAGCCGTCACTCCCTTTCCAAGTAGGAAGTTGTGTACTGTTCACTGCATGCTCTTAAATCCATGCCATTTCTTCACGGCTTCACTGAGGTGTGGAATCCCACCAGGACCAACTCTTAATGTTTGCTTAACAAGTGAGAAGTCTGGAGCTTCGTGCCATCTCCCATCATGAACCTGCTGTGTATCCTTCAGAAAGTCTTAAGTCATTGCAATGTATTACCTGTATTTCTGTTAACTCCTTTAGTTCTCTCTCATAACCTGTCAGTCACGGCTAATGATGTAGTAGATGCCAGGGAAAATAGATGCGGGTCCTTGGAAGACTGTCATCAATCCATCAAATTCACTGAAGCGTCTCTCTCCATTCTGCACTGAATCTTTATTACACCAGGCTCAGGAAATCTATTGTAGCTGCATAAATTTGAAAATAGCTTTCTCCTAGATTTTTAGCATTTCTATCAGAAATTTAAAAGCATAAATAAATTTGTCCTTTTTTTTTTTTTTTTTTACAGTTTGTGGAACAGTTTCAAATTTGAGGAAAATGGGCAGGGGGTAAGGTGGGTTATGGATTTTTGTGTGTGTGTTTTAGCAGAAATAATTTCAACCCAGACAGATCAGCGAATCACACTGTTCTGTAAGCAACCAAAATGACCAAGAAGTAAACTCTAGGACACCATCATCAGAACAGTTGTTATCTCCCAATACTTTGCTAGGTGTGAGTGAGAGGGAAAGCAGGTGTGTGTTGGTTGGATCTGGAGGAATCCTTTACGGTAAAGCTAAGTGTCACAGTAGGTTAACTACAATGAAATGACATCACACTCTCCCTCACTCTTAATAATCATTACTAACTGACTAGTTAATTTAAATGCTGATGCCATATTATGGGAGCTAAGATGGTTCAAACTAGTTAACATAGTAGCAACAATCAATTCCCCATTATTTTTGCTAGTTTACATGCATTTGTGGGATTTCAGGCAGTTAAAAATCAAACATTCAACAAGAGTGCCTTTATTAAGCAAAAGTTTCAATATCTGATCTTTTAAGGCACCCTAAAATGGCTATCTCAGGGTTTTTAAAACTGAATTTAACTCCCCCGCCCCCCCGCCGCCCCCTTAGATCATTGTTAGACCCATTTATTCTTACAGATTAGAAAATGATGAAAAGTTAAAGTGAAGATGTTAAGTGTTGTGCTGCACTTGTTAAAATCTGCTGGACTATGATGTAAACAGAAATAATGAAATGTCTTATAAGCTTTAGGCTTCTGCATTTTATTTTTTTAAATCTTTTACAAGGAACAACAATTAAATGTTTTACAAGGAACTGCAATTGGCTGAGATTATTGCATTTTTTAGCGGTCTTTAGAGAGCTTATAGCAAACAGTGATGTTTCAGAAGTGCTGACTGAAAATAATACAGGGTTTTGCTCGCTTACTAATTTGTATCCTTGGCTTTTCTAGTTTTTCTTGTAATTTGCACAGCATGGTAGATTTTGACACTTCAATTACACCACCAATTCTAGTAACAGCTTTCTCTTCTTGACTGGACGTAATGCTGGAAAAAGGAAAAGGTATTTTTCCTTTAACCTGAAGAAAATTAAGGTCCTTCTTTTAGAAAGAAATTAAATACACACAATGTATGTTTATGACAGAAAAAGAGACATAGCTCGGACCAGTGCAATATTTCAGCATTTGCATGTATTGAGACTGAAATAGAGAAATATTTGTGTTTTACATTAATAAAAGAGAAGGCATTCCCCTGGATTATCAGTCTAGTCTCAACAATGGAAGTCACAGCACAGTAATAAACACGTGCATGAAACACCTTCAGCTAAAACAGCTTTTTTAGTCTCTCCCCTGCCAATCCTTCCTTTTTATTTTTTTTTTCTTTTTTAATATTGCTGCTATACTTCTAGCAAGCCTATGAAAGGAGTTAATAGCAATTGCTCAAAGAAAGCAGGCATAGCTCTACTTTCCCCTGGAAATCCACAGCAAAAAATCCAAACTAATCATACAAGAATAAAAACAAAGCACTGTTATTTAGCTTAATTTGTTCCTTTTCTGGTGGACAGTGGAAATTGAAGATCTCAGTTGAGTACAACATGGTTCCTTTGCACTGAAGAGAGTCACTGATCTGACATTTTATGAATGCCAAGCAGTCCCTTTTAACACCCTTATCGATCAACATGTTAACATGCATCTCTGTGCTGTCCAGTTAAAACACCACAAATAAATAGGACGTGACTGCTGATGCCGGTAAGTCACGGGCTGTCTCGTCTCCATCATATAAGCAGTAGGTGCCTCACCCTGGGAACAGTGGTTGTCCCAGAGGTGGCTGTTTGCAGTCAAGGTAACCATCACAAAATCATTCCGTGATGACTGCTGACTGCACAGCCACCCATCACAAACTGCTGCTGAAGGGTGGGGGAACATCAGACTCTCAGGTGCACACACTGTAAGTTCAGCATCAGTTTAGATTTAAGACAGGACAGTTGCAACAGGCTGCCTTATAGCAAGTCACTGCATACACAGCATTTATGCTTGGCTAAGGATAAAAATTATACTCAGTGTTTGTGGAGTACAGATAAAAATTAAGATGCCGTGATCTTTTTTTGGCAAGAACAGAGTGAGATGGGGACTTTCCATCTACATGTACAAAAAAGAGTGTGAGTGATGAAATGATGAATCTAGCAGGAAGAGATTCTGCCTCTGAACTAGGATCTGAACAGTTGTAAAATGCAGTGGAATCACCTCCAGCATATGTTTACCTCTGGTTTTTTTCTATCTCTGAGAATTGGCAAAGCCCTAAATTAATTGTACTTCATTGTTTATACAAGACACAATGTTTACACAATATTTACATTTATTGCAGGCAAGTCAGAATAATCTCAGAATTGCCTTGAAGGCAGAGCACTCCACGCCGGTGCTCAGCAAATGCTGTCATTTCTTTTTGCCATGTTAATGCAGAGATTGAACTTCTCCCAGGCTGTGAGACCGGCCTTACTCTCTTTGCTGGGTTAGAACCAGTACGGCTTTCCCGTGCTTTTCGGGTACAGCCTCACCCCGCTGCCCAGCCCCGTGGGGGTGTCCCCAGCCCCGCGCCCCGCTGCCCATCGGAAGGTGCAATCTGCCGGCCCCTCTCCCTCCCGGGCACCACAGCACCAGTGCCCCGTCAGAAAGGCGATCTCACGGCCATTCTTAATGCTCACATTTCTAAAAATCATTACAAGTCTGTCAGAGCTGGCTGTTCCCACATAGTGCACAATTTTTATTTTTTTTTTTTTGTCTCTTCTTTTAGACCTTTTGACCTGTTTCTTCTGCAGGAAATTTTATAATCAACTTCCTAATATGCATGACAAATCTATTACCAGGTAGGCAATTATCAAATTACAAATTATAAAATGATCATATTATGTTCTATTAGTGGTTTCTAATGGAAATAAAAGCTACAATATAAAGCCAATGAAGGTCAGTTTACATACTGAGTATGACAATTAAAACCATAATCAATCAGCAGCTGTTAACGTTTGCAGTTTGCAGTTCCACTGTGATGAGTCCTACATATCTTGCAATATTCCAGATTCATTTTTCCCTTTTTCACACCAAATAGGCCGCTAGAATATTCCATATACTCCCTGAAATTTTGCAGAGCAGTTTCTGCTACCAGTTAAATTGTGTTTTTAAAAAAGCATTCAATGTTTTGTGGAATCTGGAAGACCCCTTTGGCCCACGACAGGACCAGGGGAAGTGGTTTTAAACTGAAAGAGGGTAGATTTAGATTGGATGTAAGGAAGACATTCTTTTATGCTGAGGGTGGTGAGCCACTGGATCAGGTTGCCCAGAGAAACTGTGGACGCTTCACCCCTGGAAGTGTTCAGGGTCAGGCTGGATGGAGCTTAGAGCAACCTGGTCAAGTGAAAGACTTTTATGGCCATGGCAGGGGGGTTAGAACTAGATGATCTTTAAATGTCCTTTCCAGCCCAAACTGTTCTGTATTTCTACGAGTCTACACTTTTCACATATATTTGTACCTATCACTAATGTGTATGTATCATTTTTGGTGTCAAGGTAGCTGAATCAAAAGCGTTCTGGGACTGATGTACAGCAATAAACGTTATGTTAAAGATACAGAAACCTTCATTTCCATGGAGAGTCAATGTTAGTGTGTTAAGGAACACAGTTAAACACTTCAAAGTTTAAAGGATATATAAGGTAACCACGCCATCATTATGAAGAAATGCATTATTACTGATACTAGGAAAAACATTTATTAAGTTAAAAGAAAACTTTTTTTTTTTTTTTCCCCAAAACTTGGAAAGTCTTTCTTAGCGATGTTTTACTCTGTGACTGCATGCCAACATCACTATTAAGATTTATTCTTCCAGATGTAATGAGGTGGAATAAATTTCTTTTACTGTGTAGACAGCCTCTAATACTTCTAAGTTCAAAAAACTTCAAATATTTCATGCTGTTGCATAAGAGCATGCCAACCTGTTAGACATACACTTCATATGTAAGCTTGATGTGGCTTACAAGAGCCACACACAAACTATATTTTGACACTGACAGTTCAATCCTTGACCTGAAAGTGCATCACACCCCCATCTGCATAGCAGAGGGACATGCTTGTGCAATTGAGCTATTGGTGCCTCCAGGATGACCATGGGTTGATCATAAAGTGTAAATCACTGAGAGAGTGAATTAATGATGTAAAAACAGAATTTAGGTTTGAACCTAAGATCTAAAAGTCATGTAAATCGTGTCTAAAAACATGTACACAAAAAGTAATCACTTCAGCTCAATGCATCTTTACAGCAGATACTTCTTGGGTTTTAATTAAGTTTGTATGATTCTTTAAGATCTTTTCCATCCATGAGGATACTTAGGACAGTTTGATCTAAGACAATCAGAGAGGGTTATGGTGGTCTACAATCTCGTAAAATCAAGTTGCAAGCCACTGTTACTTGCTTTACCTGAGGAGAGACTCGTGTAATGGAAAATGTGCCTTGACTGGGAGAAAGCATAAAATACAAGCATGGAATAAATGTATATGTTAATAATATGTGGGTTCTTTGTAGAGCTCTGTTAACAACTTTCAGTAGTGGCCACCCTGCACATGTAAATTCTTTAGTGTTTGGGATGAACTTGCGTGAAAAGGCTTTGCTTTCTTTTAGATAGCACAGATAGCACTTGCACAACCCTTTCTCACGTCTAAAGATGCTTGCAGTTGAAGGTTTACAAAATTCCATGAAGTCTGAGGGTTTTTTGTTGTCGTAGAATTTGTGAACCACCAGGTTACATGTGCAAAGGTACGGCCAGCAGTTTCCCAGCGGTGTACGGAAATTAAGACAACCCTACAAGTGACTCTGTAGAGGCACCTGCAGCAGTGTGCTTATGAGTGATGAACTTGGAGTGTTGGAGGTTTCCACCTGCATTCAGTGCCACCTGCTGTGCTGAAGCCTTACAGGTATCTTATTAATCCGTTAGCCCCAGGATGTCACGATTGACTAGACATGACTTTACTCATCTTTAGTTTGGGGAAGGATTACAGCAGTGCCATTTGCTCTGGGCCTCTCTGCA
The DNA here is from genome assembly GCF_963210335.1 of Falco punctatus. Classification (NCBI taxonomy): domain Eukaryota; kingdom Metazoa; phylum Chordata; class Aves; order Falconiformes; family Falconidae; genus Falco; species Falco punctatus. Next base: position 95,281,291 of record NC_137581.1, on the reverse strand, counting down.
GAAGTCCTCAGGGCTGATGTGCTGCATCTGCCCTGTCTGCCCATTCAGAGGTCCTGTCAGGTGCATGTGCACCCTACATGTGAAATGCACACCCACATGCTTTTTATGACCAAGGATCTCAATGGGGCCTTTGTACACCTCCCTTTTAAGCAGTGTGGAGGATTTGTGCTGCAGCACACCGTGGCTGTAGCCGCCTTCTATTTTGGAAGAAAGCATAAAAACCCAGAAAGGTAGTGGTCTGTTGGTACGTCTTTGTGAGGGTTTGATGGAGGACAGTATTCTGGGCACAAGTGCACTTGGGCAGCCACATTATTTTGGCTTAAATTCTTCCCTGTGGTTTTAGTCAGAATTGATATTGTTCACTTTGAAATTGCTGTGTGCTGCTGCTGATGTGCACAGCTGAGCAGCTGCTCTATCTCAAGACAAAGGAGGCTGCACTTCAGGATGTGCTGAAGTGATTTCTGATTGTAAAGCATTTTGGGGTCCTTCAGGCTAAAAGGCATTTTTACCACTTCTGCAGCTACTGGTGTAAAAGGAACAGACAAAAAGTTCCCTCGAGCTGGTACAGACAAAATGACTTGAAATAGAACTTCAGTAGATCTGGAGAGTTCCCATTCTTTGGCTTAGTCTGTGGTCTGTAATGGCCAGGGTTTATACATAATTCTCTTTAGGGCATACTCCTACTGTAATTAGTGACAAAACCTGACTTTAATTAATGAGTAGGATAAAGCTTTAGGGATGGTCATGCAGCAAAACTTCTCAGCTTAATGAATTGACTTCCATTGAATTTGCTATAAATATAATATCATTAATAATGAATTGGTTCATTGTAAGGATACCAGTAGACACTAGAAATGAGTAGATGTTACTTTTTTTTTTTTGCCTCAGAGGCAAGTATGAAGGGTTGTTTCCCCAGTAAGTTCTTTAACGATGTTGGCGGAATTTGTATTGCGCAATATAGCAGTGTCTTGGACAGAGATAAGGAGTGAGTGCTTTATAGCTGTGATGTCTCTGGGTCTAGTTAAAGCAAAGGTCCTGCAAATTAAGTGCCTGGTCACTCATCCCCCCGAAGAAACAGCTCAAGGGTCCTAAAATATTCTTGCAAGCACCATGTCTTTAATATTCTTGAAAATTATCCCTGCATAGACAAGGAGTAGGTAAATTCTGAAAAGGTCATCAAAAGCAGCAGCAATATTAAAAAACTCTAATGACCAAAAGTAAATATTTGATGACAAGGATGGAGGTGGTCCCAAGCAGATAATATCATACTCCCATTGCCCTGTAGACTTCACTGTTCCACACTCAAAAAGATATTTCTAAAATGCTACACTGCTACTGATGGTGTTCGCTTTTGGGAACTGAACATCCATAATGCAATGATCGTTCTTTAGAGTTTGTGACTTTTTCATACTTATTTTTCTTACTTTATAGACTAGGTTCTTTCTAATCACATTCAGAAGCCTGTAGAGGGCGTCTCCAATTGTGTCCAGACATCTAATTAAGAAGAGAAGAGACCCCCAAAAAACTGGATGGGAAAAATTAAAATGACCATTTTGATTCCTATAAATATTCTGTGACCAGCACCCAAACCTTGTTCATTGTGTGTTCTCTTCCACATAGCTTATTCCATAGCATAAGCTATGCCTAACAAGTTCAAACTCTGGGAAATTCAGATGACTGGAGCTTCCCATTCCTAACATGGAGATGACAGAAAATTTGTTTTACTTTTGTGTAGCTCCAGGAAGCCTTCAAGTTACAGATGAGGGAAGATTCATGCAAGTCGCTCTTACAAACTTTGTTTTCCAGCTGCAAACCAAAGTTACTTTACATCTGTGCTGACATATAGGTGTTTGTATATAAATTTACTTTTACAGGAATCATCAGCTAGTGCTGTGCTACCACATACATTGCCACAGCAGTCTGGTAATGCTCTGTTGATGTCTTCCTTTATTAGAAGCCTCAAAACAAATACCTTTACAATCGCATAACCATATTCCTGCTAACAAAACCTACATTTTCAAGCCCAAATACTTGTTTCCTATGTGGAAAGGGCCAATTCTCTGAACTGCAGAAAAATTCACAACCCCAGTTAATTCCATTGGATATGCTGTGTGACTAACACTTGTAAAAATCAGGCCACACATTCAGATGTTTGAAACATAACTTAAGTATCTAATTTCTAACCATACTTGTTCCAAAATGCTGGTCATTAAATGTGTCTTTTTATAGGCATTTTAGAGAAAAAAATGTAGATTTGATTTTTCAGACATGGCTTGCAATTGAGCCTGTCTAAGCTGTGCCTGCAGTTCTGCCCAAGAAATAAAACACAGAGATTTAGAACAGGTGAAAAAAAATGCCTTCAAATATGGAGTCCGATTAAATTCCCCAGGTTCTAGTCACTATTAGCAACTAAGAAGAATAAGGAGGAAAAATAGATTGATTTTCATGTATTTATTTAGATTTAGGGAAGAAGAAAAAGAGACATTCATCCAAGGATCTATGTTTCTACTATCATTAACCACACAGTAAATACATTCTTACATTAAATAATTGCTTCCAGAGGAGCTAAGCCAACCAGCCAGCTGCCTACAGCGAGTCCTGGGGGACAGATGAAGAAGTAAAATAAGTATATGAATACTTTGGAAGACAGTAAATCTCCACTTTCCAGTAGCGCAGCACTTTCACTTCTAGCCAACAAGAAGGGCAAATTGCTCAGCCAACCTTATAAACTCATTATGATACAAGATTGCATGTTCCTTGACCTGATGGTTTTGTTAATTGTTATTTTGTTACGTTGTTAAGTGGCTGGTGTTATTTTAGGTGGCAAAGAGAGCTTTCTGCTTTAGAAAGAAAAAGAGAGCCTGGCTGACGGTGCTAATAGCATCCAACCGAAGGTGAGGGACATCTGGACTAACTTAGCAGGTTGCTGTGGAAGTAAGCCAGTATGCAGAAGCAAAGAGGTTTAGTAGCGGTCTGCTTCAAGACCCAACAAGAGGTATGCACAACTAATGGGTTGCATTTGTTATGCACTTTTTGCATATGTGGGTGGATTTTCGGGGATTATATCATGTACTGAATATATTCATAATACCATATATAACAATGCACATGAAATATTTACCATACCGAAACATGCCAATGACCTAAGGGTACCATATAATGTATCTAGAACTAATTAGTTCTGAATGCTGCAGCAGGCAGTTACAATGCAGTCAGCTATGCAACACTACACTGTAGGGAAAAACTCTGCCTGACCACAGAGGATGATCAATACATGTCCACAGCACCAAGACTGATAATGTTTTGTGCAGCTACAAAATACGTCCTCACATTCTTCAGTTGTTTTGCTACCGAGTTTGGCACACTGAAGTACGTAGTGTCAGGGAAATGTACCCTCAGTCTTCTGTGCAACAAAAATGCAAATGTAGATTTGCTTTTTCTTTCTGGTCACAGTATTTTGAAGTTCAAGATATTTATAAATAAATCTCTTAGTTTAGAAAGGAAATAGATGCATTTATGAATTAATTATTACAGCTATAGTAAGAATTCTGAGCCTTATGAAGGAATTCTTCAAAGACTCATATTAACAAAAGAAAAAAAAATTCACATATTTTGCTTTGCTTTTGTAAGTTTTATGAGAAACTGATAGTTCTTTTTTTTTATGGGAAGCAGTTTTTTGGATGTTAATTCTTTGCTCATCTGTCTCCCCAAGCCCCTCAGACATTAATTAAACTTTTATAGCAATTCAAACTAACATCTAAACATTCCAAATCAGAGAGGCTTAAGTACAGCCTCAGGCTATATCTGGCCCAAATCCACCAGAATGGCTCTATGCCTAATCCTCTGTTCCAGCTATTTACTGTTCTTGACCCCTTTTTCTCTTACTTTTATCATCTATTATCTTAAGGGGGCTTATTCTGCCCTGGTCCAATTTTGTCCACTGGCACAACAAATTCTTACTTTTTCTACACCCCGTGTTTCTGTGGCCAGCTAGTATTCTTTCCAGTAACACTTTCAGAGACTTGAAATATCTCAGCAGTTTGACTTTATCAAAGTTACACAACGGGTGATGGTAGCTATTTGAGTTTGCGCTTCCAGATGGCATGGGATCAATAGATGGGATGTGACTCACAGCTAACTAGATATTTGGCCTTTGAAGCGCAGTGTTGCAGCTCCTTAGTAAGTGTTCCAAGCCTTATTGTTTTGAAGGGAACTGCATGCTGGTATTTGTTGAGGGAGGGATGCAAACAGTCAAAGCTGCAGAATATTTGGGCTGAGGTTTGCTGTTTTGAGTCTTAAGTTCATCACTATTTCCCACTGTATGTTATGCTTCCAGCATCTAGATGTGCTATGACTTATACAGGTATCTCAGCTCCCATTAGCATCAGCAGAGTTTTATAGAGTGATTCAGTGACTTTGAGGTAAGACAAACAGTTATTCAGATACTGCTGACCATTGGAAATTACATCTCCATTTCATATATTTGGACCTTAGACAAGCAATATGTACCAGGGGACACCTGTATTGCAGACAGGTAAAATTAAGCCAGCTCTTTTGTATGCAGATATAAAAATATACCTACACATGATAGTTGCATGAAAAATATTCTTCAATGGTGAATTGAGAAAATATTTTCCAGCACATGGAGGATCCCTCAACTATTTGGGTAATGCTTTCTAGACATATGGTTAGCCCTCATATTTTTGCCAGTTGAACGTTATGAAGTTCTTCAGATTTAGTAACTAATTTACAAAAATATATAGCAACAAAAAAATATTGCTCTCTGGGACAAAGCCCAGTTTTATTGGTAAGTAAGATTTGTGACAGAAAGCATACCACTTCATGTGAAAAGACTACGCCATCCCTGGCCACCAGTGGATTCCAACAGGAACAGCAAGAGGGCTGTGATATCTGTAGGAGTCATTAGTCCCAGAGCATTTCAGATTTAGCAAGTATTAACAAAAGGATTTTTCCATGCACAGCGCTTTTGTGTCTAATTTTCTAGATCTTGGGTTTGTGTGTGGCAGAAATGTCCGTTGCTTAGATGTTAATATTTTTTTTTTAAAAATATCTGTTTTCCTTACTTGTCAATGTGTTTCTTAAACTGTAAAGTAATAGATGACAGTGTCCATGATGTGAGATTCTGAGGGGGACATAAACTCTTAGCAATATTTAGCCGTTAGTGTTGGCAGTGGGATTTCAGGCAGCTGTACTACAAGGTCTGGCATCCCTGAATGGCAGGATGAGGCTGGACCAGTGAATGGAAACCAAAAGAAGAACAAGTCCCTGTGCCTGAAGGTCCACTTGTCTTAACTTCAACAGGAGGACAAGTAAGAGCTCAGCCAGCATTGTAATAATTATGTTTAAAGAAATAGTAATGTCTGTAGCATTAAATCAAATTGAGCACAATCTTAGGTATTCAGCAATTATGGAGAATTAAGAGTACTGACTGAAAATTTGAAACCTGAATTCAAATGGCTCAGTTTGTCTCAGCCATTTTAAGTCAGTTAAGATGCCAAGCAGCAGTTAACAAATACCTGGTACTTCATACTACAGGAGTGAAACTTTGTTATAGTTGACAATGGTAATTATGATTGCTCTTCCGGTGTGTAACTACGCAATCATTACACTTCATTAATCACATTCAATAAAGAGTTAGTGCTGTTTACTAGTACAGGCCGGGAAACCTTAACAGCTCCACTGTTCAGAGATTATTCATATCCCCAAAAGCACTATCATCCTTTTTACTCTAGCCTCTTACCAAAGCAGGAAACTTCAGGTTTAATGTTTTGTAGTTACATTACCAATGACTAGATGTGTCAAGAAAATACTCCAGTATTTGTTAGCACCCAATATTGCTAACTGTTTATACATAAAACTAATAGTTATGATTATGTTTATTGCTCATTCTACATTCAGCAAAAGTTACGTAAATGAGGAGAGAACAACTTTTTGTGAAATCTACTGGCCAAAAGCTACAGGCAGCTCTATTTAAAAAGCTTGTTACCGAACCCTATTTTCTAATCAAGAACAGGACATTAAATTTGCACAGTAAATGCACTGAAGCATAAAGAACTGATTATTTAGATCACTCTTCTGTTTAGAAGGGGAGGGAAGTCAAATGGTGTGTATCTACAAAATTCAGGTTTTATGAGGGTTGAGCATTAATCCTGGATCCTGCCACTTTGCAGATTTGATATATTGAAAAAGCTGTGAGATAAGTCTGGCAGTTGCCAAAGCAAATTAATTAAGGAAGAAAACTATAATATTTTGCTTGTTTCTGGTAAAATAGCATGAAGTTATAAAGGAAATGCTGAAAGAATTTCCCCTCCCCCTAATCCTCATTCATTTTTGTGAAGATTAATGATGAAAGATTTAACAGAGGCTCATTAGGTGCCAAAAGAAATGGCATATATGCTAACATCCCTCTGGGAGCCATGGCTGTGACTCCAGGAAATTAATTTATAATTCATTCTAATATGGTTAAGATTTCTTAGTGTTTCTTCCTGGATGTTACAAGACTGGTTTTAACTATCAGAACTTGCAAAAACTGTACAATAAATAAGGTCAAGCTGTTCCTTGCACCAAGGAACCAGCACAGAAGCTGTTTTTCCTCTCTGCTTTCTTCTGTCATCTTCATCTTGCTTAAAATACACAGTAAGAGCTCTGCCAATTGGGATGTAAAATGCCTTCTTGATTGTAGCATATAATTAAAACTTCCCTTTCTGCTTTTTTTCCACATCAGTTTATAAACGATCTACTTGAATTTGAGACAGGCGAAAAAGACATCTGGCTCCATGGCTTTGTGTGGGCCGAAGCCAGTTATATTCCTTTTTTTAATATATATTTTTACTGAGTCAAGCCTAAAATAATGAACACTTCTTACCCACTAGAATATATTCCTTCATGCTGAGAGGTGAAACAAATTCTGCCATGATCACTGAAAACATGCCAGCACCATTACTGCACATTGCGCTTCTTTGGCCTGTTACTGAAAAGATAATAGTTCTACAAAAAAACCAGCTCTTCAACACAAAAAATTTCAACCACCCCAAACTCTTTTCTTCCAAGACCTTCTTGTGGGTTTAATTAGAAAAATAAACCAGGTTAAGACTACTACTACTACAGCATGTTGCGTGAGGGAGAGTTTGTAATAAAACCCTGCCTATATTTCCAGAGAATGCCAGAACTACAGGTTTTAAAGTGCTGAAAATGTTTTTGCTGGGTCAACATCATCACAGCCTTGCATTTATACAGTGTCCTTGCTCAGAGTCACAAGGGTGCTTTACAATGAAGTCATTAAAAATGATCAATATTTAAGAGCTGTTAAAAGGAACAGCAAAGGTATTTCTTTGATGTAGTTTTAAAAGCTGGAAGAGACCAGGCAGTTTTAAAATAGCAGTGGAAAGTTTAAAAACCAAATGGTATAATTAGAAAAATGCCTGAGTTCTTAATGTCTTAAGGTCATAAGGAAGGCAAACAAATCAGCTCTCTGATTCTGGTGGAAAAGAAAGCCATAAAGCGTGGATGGTGAGAGCTGGCTGAGGGGAAGCTGGAATATAGCTGCCTCGCAGTGCTGCACGAATGAGCAGGTGGGGATGGAGGGGTCTCCTCGCTACACCAGCAATGGAGCAGCTCCTTGCACTTAGTGGTCATGCAGAACACGGAGTATTTGAGAGGGATCTGGTTTATTCTAAACCCATTTCCCAGCCTAAAATAAAGGGACATGAGAAGCTTTTACAGTATGTTTCAAAGATGGTTGTGTTTTAAGTCTGTCAAGGCTTGGTGAGCATGGGTCTGGACCGGGTGAATTTCGTTGACTGGCAATACATTTTTAAACTGTTTGGATTGGGATTACAGTCTCTCAAAGTATCAAGGCTGGCTCCTCTGCCTCAGCCATGCTGTCTGTGCCCACCTCCTCCACCATACCCATGGTGCAGCTGCAGTTCATCCCAGGTAGGAGCTCTCGGGGTTGAGACACCTGAGGGATTCACCCATGAGTACCTTGTAGCTGTGAGAATAGGCTTTGAGATGCTTTTGAAAGAGCAAGAGAAGAGAGGTCTGTTGGGCAGCATCTCGTATGGCCCTTGAAGAGGGGGGAACATTTCAAACCCCGAATGAGCTCTAACAACAGCCAGGATGGGGCCCGTCCAGCACTCCAGCACATGGCAGCTGGCAGCGGTCCCCCAAGGACCATACAGCCCAGAGTGAGCTTGGGAGGTCCCTGACACCCCACTGATTCTGCAGCTTGCAGCAGGGGAGAGGTTTAGGAGCTGACTGTAATGAACCCATACACACCCCAGTAGCACCCTTTGCCTTGGGGGAAATCACTTTTTTTAGAGAAAGGGTAAAATTTCGGTTCCTTCACCCACTTTTTATTCTTACATAGAGTTGTTGGTAACAGCAGTGCTACTGATTGCTAAATAAGTACATGTAAAACAGCCAAATTAATAGTCTCTTAAACTGGAGCGCTTGCAACAGCTACACAGTGTTGCCAGGCAGCGGATGGGTGCTGGGCCATTCAAGGACATCAACCTCTAATGAGCAAAGTGGTTTCACTTCTACCCCATGTGCTTTGTTCACTGGCAATGCCGAATGTGCAGCCAGCCAGCCATGGCGGGAGCTTTGACCCCTCAGCCTGGCGACACACAGAGCTCCAGCCATGCCAACAGCTCCAGCCCCACGGGAATAGGTGCTCCTTGCTGTCACAAAATGAAACTGAGGTTGAAAGAAAAATTACAGTTTGCCACATGGAGAGGCAAGGAACAAAGGATGAAAAGGGAGGGAAAAAAAGATTACTTTCTCGCCAAGCAGTAAAGTAAAATAAATGGCAGCAGACACATCTCCCTAGAGTAGCACTGCTCGGAAGTGATTGCAGCGAGACCTCCCTGCTGCAGCGTGCCGTGCCGTGCCGTGCCGTGCCGTGCCGTGCCATTCCTCCGTCAGCCAAACAGCCAGCAGGCTGCACCGTGGCCAGATTCCCCTTGCACTGGGAAGGGACAGGGCTTGGGCATGCTTGGGACTTTCCACGATTTGGAGTGAGGAGACAGCCAGAGCATTTTGTAGGATAGCCTCCCTGACCAGCAGCACAAATGTAACAAATCAACCCCAATAAATTGCGTGCATGCAGCTTAAAAAAATAAATAAATCTGGGACCGAGGTAGCAACAAACATCACCAGTTTTTATTTCAAACTGTGCAAGGAGGACAGCAATATAAGCTAGACTGAATGGTTGTCACTTTAAGCACCTCCTGAATTTTGTAAAACTTCTCTGGCTCCTATCTTGAAGGACATGCAAAGTGGAGAGCTTTTCTGAGCTCTTTATAGATTGCCACATACAGTAAACCTTTAAATAACTGAGTGTCTCAAGCACTTGGAATCACTATATTTTGCCAAGGCTTTGGCCTTTACGAAATGGATTCCTCCATGAGGTTGGGGGGCAGTTTCTAAAAGCTAGCACACTTTTAAAAACGATTTGGAGTGACAGCTTTTTGCATGCCCACTATCCAAGAGGTCTGACTGCTCTCTCCTGCGGTGACACTGACAGACTGTGTGTGGCAGGGAGGAGAATGAGCAGGGAAAGCCCGTGAGACTTTATTACCAGTTCCATTCTACACATACATACCTGGCTTTCCTTGGCAAACGAGGGATGGTTTCCTTTTAATCTGTCACCGCATTTTTAAAGGATTTCTTTTCTACTTGAATGCGATAAAATGTCAAGTTTTGGTGAACAAATTCATTCCCTGTGTGGATCCAGTCACATCTGCTAACCACAGTGATGAAGCATTAGCTAGTTCTCAGATGAAATGTTCTGGCATTTGTCCAAAGTATTTTGGTTTTCAGCCTAAACCCAATAATGTTCAGCTCTAGTATGCAGTTTTTAAATAAAAAGAAGACACTCCCCCTCCTCCTTTTTTTTTTTTTTTAATTTTTTTTGGTAATGAAAACTAACATTTTTTGCCCTCCATTTTTGTTTAGCAACAAACACAATTTTTTGTCAGAAGGTGGTTCCTGTAGAAAATTTTACTGCGCTTATCACGTATCAGCTCCACTTACAGACAGCGAAGCAGTGCGAGCTATTGAAGTTATTAAAAGGAAACATTTTTTTTGCTGTTGTGAATTTTGGTGTTAGTTACTACTGCATGTAAGTAGTCTTTAGCTGAATGGCATGAGGGATGGGAAGAAGTGTTAGAGGCTGAGCGGGGGAGCTGGCACACATCACAAGAGCTCCAATGGGGGATTGCCATCTTGGGCACCAGGATGATCTTGTGAGGAGGAAACATTTGTATCATGGATGCTGTTGCACAACTTGCTACTTGTCTAGCAGAAATTAAGGCCTACAACGAATGGGAAAAGTGATGCCCGACAGCTAGTACCTGTTTATTGCCTGCCTGCCTGTCTTTTAGTGTGTTACTGCTAGTAATCAGTTGTCTTTACACATTCATTCTATCTTCGGCAGCAAGGTTTCCCTGTAGGAATGATATGCCTTGAATGTTTGCCATAAAATTCACTATTTCTACCTTGGCATTTCAATATGCCCCAGAAGATTTTTGTCATCCGCTCTGATGAGCATAAGTTAGAGTGTTAGCATTTCCCTTGGACACAGACACATCTCCTCCTAATCACCATACTACTTGAGGAGTGTGAAGCAAGCAGAAGAGTTCCTTACATGACAACAGATCTTGGCACTGATGCTTAAAGGAAGACTTAAATCTCTTCATAACACCCCTTAACAGCCTGCAGACTTGAAGAAAAGGAACAGAGGAGATAACATCTTTTGTGGAGAAAGAAATATCATTCTTCTCTGTGGAAGAATGATCTCACAAACAACAGCCAACATGGCATGTTCTGCTTCCAGTCCATATTTTATCGGCTTGGCAGATTGCACATTGCCCGTTGACATCTTGTCTGGATGCAACAGGGAACATGGTAATCATTTTATTGCATTCAAGCATGCAGCATCCTGATGTATGTGATTCTGACCATGCTGGAGGTCAGGCTTAGAGGCTTGCTGGCTGAACAGCAGGTAAGCTGAACAGCCCTACAGCCGCTATATATGCACAGTATGGGTGCATCCATTATTGCAAATTAGGAGATCCTGCATTCTCACACTGAATCCTGGGAGGGCTAGCAGGTGTATCTGCTACTTATGGAAGGCAGAGAAGTAAAACTCAGGTACAATTCTACCAAAAATACAGAGAGGATACCAGTAAGAGAAAATAAATGTTAATAAGAAATAAGGAATACAGAGAAAAACAGAGGGCTGGCTTGCAAAGGAGAGGGAACGCTGGTTAAGCAAAGATTGGTAGGGTATGTAAGAGTTAGTTTAGAGATATACTATATTGGACCCTACTTTCCTTCCACAGCGGTTCTGCAACAAATAGTTGAAGGAGGAGGAGAGTTCAGACACATTGCTTTTCAGCTGCTGCTATGGGGAGGGCTCACAGCATTAACACTCTGCCTCAGGGGGAAACCTGGGTGGTGACAGTACCGGGGAGATACAGAGGTGGCTTTTGGGTACACTTCCTTTCTGAATCCTCTTTGGATAGCTAAGGAGAGATAGTTTGGAATATCTGAAAAAATGTTTCTAATAAAGTTTAACAATTTGACATTTTAAAATGGCTGATGATGTGGACATAAAGTTTTATAAGCAATTCTCTGATTTTTTTTTAAGCAATTCCTTGTCATTGGAATAATACACTAGTAATTTATATAGTTTTGTCTAGCAAGTAAGGCTCAAGAAAGGATTCCACAGAAAGGTTTGTAAAATTGACATTATGCAACTTGAGAACATTTTCATTCTTCCATCTAACATTTATTTCACACCATAAAAGTAGCTTATGTTCCTCTGATGTGTTTTGCATACTAGAGACATCATATTGCACATGGATACTTTCTTAAAAATATGAATATAGTTCTAACTTCTGAAGTATTCTCAGCTCTGAGATACAAGCTTCTGCCAAATTTCTAGTCATCTAGCAGTTTTGGTTGGTTGTCTTTGCAACCAAATGGGACCATAGATTTATCATTGGCATCAGTAGGAGCATGGTCACTCAGACCTTGGATTAACATAGAACAGAATGTTCATTTGCAAACTGATGCAGACTGACTTTGATTTGACTTTGGATCAGACCTCTGTGGAAAAATATATCTGGCAAGTGAAAGAAATTCAACATTATAGTAAAGTCATTTGCTCACCAGCTGTTAAAAATAAATAGCTATACAAATGATGTGCCATAAACTAAGACTACTGTTATGCATAAGAATGTCTCTTTCTTTGATGACTGCTCTTTGTTTCATGATAAGGTGGTGAACGTGCACGTCCTTAGGAAAGCTTTATTACTGTTGGTGATATTAATTAATTGTACTTTTGCGTGACACCAGTGCCACCCAAAATGCTTTCAGATCTTCAGTAAAGGGTAACTGCCATTCTTCTTCCTGTAATACTTCTTCCAACTAGAACAAGAGGCATGTAGTTGTATGCAGCACTCCACCACCTCTGAGGGAAAAAAGTTTATCACTGAGGCAATATTCACATTCCATCCAAAGCACATGTAACCTAATGAAAAATGAGAAATAAGCTGAAGGACATGTAAGTGAAAAGCTGCGTTGTCTTGTTTTTATGTGGACAATTTTAAGTAAGATAAAAATAGTGGTGCTGACCACTTGGTGTTTTTTGATGATATTTGTTGAAAGAAATCTTTATATATTTTACCTTTCTGAGGTATGGCAGGTGAGTACTTGTTTCCATTTTGTGGAGAAATAGAGGCACACCGAAGCTGTGAGTTATCCAGCACTTGAGCAGAGGTGTGACTGGGAGGCAAGACTGCCTTTACTCTGATTCAGTAAGCACTATTCTTCATTTCCACAGTTTCCAATAAGTTGTTCAGTAAAGTGACTTATAGAGCCTTCTGTTTGAATTATTTGACAGTCATCTTTGATATTCAAGGTGTGATATGTAACTCTTTGTGATTTTTATTCATATGCAAAATACAAAGTAGCACAGCTGAAAAAGAGAAATTTTAAAAGTAAAACATCCCACTTCTCAATATTCAAGCACATATTGATTTTTTCCTTAAATCTTTGACTACTAAAACTTTTCTATGTCAAGAGCTCAAGGAAGATAGAAGAGGAAGCATTCATCACTGGGCTTTATAAACAGACCTAAATTTCAGCAAGGCCCTTGATAAATGCCACTTGATTAGAGATTTCTGCCTACTTTACTGTATGTGCTAGGAGAAATGCAGCGTAACAAATTAAGTAGGACAATGAACAACTTGGTGAATGGGGAGCATCCGTACAACAAGCTGTGTCATACTAAATAGAAATATTAAGTGGAATCCCGTACATTGTTGGTCAGCCCTTGTACCTCTGAGGCACGCAACAGATATAAGTGATCCCAGGTAAGGCATGAACTGTGAACTGGTTCGTCCTACGAACAGGATAGAAACAAGAAAACTAATAAGCTTAAGGTGAAATGTGAAGGGATTTCAATTAGGTGTACAACTGGTTTGACATAAGACTACTGTCATTTAACTGACAGATTGGAAGAAAAAAAAAAAAGGAAAATAAAAAACTCGTGCAATAAATATAAAAGGAGTTCAAACAAGCACAGCACTGAGTGAAAAACCTGGCAGTAGAGTACATAGCTTTTCTAATTGGGGAAAAAATAGACACTCAGATTTCTCCTCTCTCCTGTTCAAAGCACTAGTTACCTGTGAAGCCAAAACAGGGAATCTTGGCTTCAGAGGCATTCAAGCTGATGCCAGGCTGTAAGGATGTATGCTTCCTGTATGTACACGCAGCATTAAGAGAAGGCAATGTTATTCAAAGGAGCCTGTGGTTTACTAGATGAATTTAATTATTTCTGGTTTGTTTTTGCCCCTAGGGGCTAGTATTTGATGGAAGAAATTCAATATTAGTACTTAGATGACTTGCAGTACAAGCAACACTGCTGAGAGTGTACCAAAAGCAGTGTTCAATTATAGCTCAGTGAAGTCAGTAAGGACAACGAGGTTACATCTGTTATTCACAACCTTCAGTCAAGAAAACTAGGTTGCACATAAACTGAATATGTAGGAAAAAAAAGAAGATGCTGAGATCGAGCCTGGATACAAATTAGGGTGGAGACCTACAGCCTCTGAATGTTTTTTCCCCACAATAATTTCTCACAATAATAAGAGAGAAAGTTCACTATCTCTGCAAAATCTGTAATTACAAACTTCTCACATCTAAGATGTCTACTGTCAGCTGTTTCAGTGGGAATGATTTTTGGAGGGAATTGCGGCAAAAGTTTTGTAAAGGAGGCTTCTTCCCTGCACCCCACATTAAGGCTCCTCAAGTTGCTAACTGCTTTTGAAAATCAGCTCTATCAGCAGAAAGCAGAGGGAGATGATACATTGTGGTTTAACAGAGTGATAGGCAGTGATTCAAAGATAATAAGTCCTTGTACAGTCATGAATTCCAAGTTAAAAAAAGTGAAAACATTTTCACGTTTGGCAGAAGGGAAAAGCAGTATTTATATAGACGAGGTCTGGCAAGTGAGCTCTACTTAGGCTAAAGAGCATTGAGGTCAGTGCTCACGTAGATTTACAATAGCACATCTCCACTGGTAGACACAGTTGTTAGTAATTAAAAAAAGATTATGTTTCAGCTGCTGCTTTGCCTGAACAGTTTCCCAGGCAAGCTCAAGAATGAGTGGGAGAAGGAGGTGTGCAGCAGAGGGCTTTTAGTGCTTGTGGGAGATGGCCTAGGTAATGTGTGTGCACTTCTGTGGTTACCTAAAATAGTAACCAGCCCAACTGAGCTAACATGAAAATGCTCTACTGAACGGTTAGAGAGGAGAAATGTGCAAAAAAGTTCCTTTTCTTCCTCCATAGAAGGTGCTGCTACATACAGATGTGTGAGAAAAAATGCTGATGCTGTCTCCTGGTTGCTGTGGGGTGGGAAAAAGATGAAGGAGATAAAATGAGTAAGATATCTTTTGTCCTCCACCATGTTTTGTTAGAATGGAGCATCTTCACATTTGGAGGATCCCTTGTGACTGAGGGACTGACCAAGAAGCCATGTGGATGAAGAAGTACTGGCCAGTGAGGACCAGCTTGTGGCCAGTACACGTCCCCTGTGCCATCAGGTCACCGAGCAGCCATGTGGTGTGATGTGGAGTACTTGTGGCTCTCAGTCACCTTGTAGATGGCTCTGGGAATGCTCAGTGAGCCCACCACCCATGCCTAGGATCACCTACCTCATGAAAATGGGGTGTCATTTTCTGACATTGCCTTTATACTAAAAAAAAGTGCATAAGAAGCAAAAATGCTATTAAAATGAAAGATGTGAGAAATTACCCACTCCATTAAAGTGCAGGTACAGAGATGTCAAATACTTATCTAAGAAGTATTTTGCTGCCTGCTGATAAGTTTTGTCTGACTTTGAAGTATTTCCTGGTTAGTGGATTGATCTGTCAAACTGACTGCCAAAACACTCTACACAGCCTTCCAGCACAGGAAGCATCTCCATTAACAAATCTGCCCTGACATTTGCCTTCCCTGGAGTTGAGACTGCCTTGGAAGTGAAGTTTCTCCTTCACCTTGCTCAGTTTTTGGTTGCAAGTGAATTGGCCTATGGGACTTTTCACAAACTCTTATAAGTAATTTAATTAGTGCAGTTGTTCAACTCGCAACTGCCATTCCTCATGTTCATCTTTTTCTGATATGGTTTCTCTTTTGTTACTTAATGATGCTTTTGGAATCTCCCATCCAGCTAGGAGGGCATCTCTTGTCTGCATAGCTTAGTTGCTACAAACCCCATAATATTTACAAAATGGAAATATGCCTTTTCCTGGCAGACAGAAGGACAGCGCTGAGTTACATCACTCTGCATATGCATGAGTTTAAGAACATCATTTTTAATGCCGTATAACCTCCAGCGTAGTCAGTATTCTGACATCTGAATGAGAATGATGAAAATGGCTCATTGGAAGTCCTTGATAGAAATAGATATAATCATAAATAAGTATGCTCAGGGTTTTTCTTTGTCTGCATCAGGTGATTTTTAATTATGGCTTGTTGGGTTACTGGAACTCCAAAGTATAATTTCTGTGTGTATCACCTGTAGCCCGATTATCATTTGTAAGACGTGTTTGCAATGTCACTGGGTTGTTCGTTGGGCCTTTCCCAGAGGAATGTTGCTCATCACTGTTGGTGTAACGTGTCCGTGCTCAGGCTCCATGCACAGCAGCCAGCAAGGCGTGAGCCTAAGCAACAGTCCTGCAGCACATGAGAAGGGGACACTAGCCTCCTCAGTGACATGGCTCTGGATACATGATTCAGGTGCCACAGCAGCTCAGTCACTGGAAGGAGCTAGTAGCCACTGAAAAGGACTGACAGTGACTGACCTCAGCTTTATTTTTAACAGACCTGCCTCGTCAGTCATTGAAAAACCACCTGTGAGCTGCTTAACCTTGATCATAATCTGTTTCTCCTGCTTGGCTGCTGAGGCAACTTTCTGATAAAATATGTTGGGGTGGATATAAATCTTCTGGTGGGACGTGACTTCTGGGCTCACAGTCCCAGCTCGCTTACAGTAGGGTGTCAGTTTCTGTTTGTTCAAGGAAGTAAGGAATGTGTCTAAGCTGATTATTACTTGGGTTTTCTGTACATCTAAGTCTCTAAAACAGAAAAAACATTTTTACACACTACCGGTAGCACCGAAGCTTCTCTCATTTTCCTTTTCGTATCCCAGACTGATTCTGCCATGCATATTCACAATGAGTAGTATCTAATTCTGCATGTGGGATTATGACATAGGATCTTATCTGGCAGGTGCAAGGTTGGAAAAACAGAATTTAATTTTTCTCCTGATTTTACATTTCCCAGTAAGTAAGGAATATGTATACCAATAACATTTGTAGCAACTCCATAGTGCACCTGAAAATCAGTTTGTTTGCTTGTTTTACTGATCTATTTACTGGTTTTAAGATGATAAATAGTAGCACATAAAGAATCTTCATAAGGATGTAAAATGATTTATATAGCTTTGTTGATATAACATCAGTGCAGGAAAAAATACTTGATTTAATGCAAACATCAATAAATACAAGCCAAACATAAGCTGAATGTTAAACACATGCACTGCAGTTCCAAGTGAATGATAGATGTGAGATTAGCTCCATCACTGCTTTCCTCCGGTTCTGACCACTCTTTTCAGAGAGCCTAGGATGTGCCCATAACTCCAGCACTGCCAGTCTGCCCACAGTTACTCATCCCTGTCTTTTCCACGTATCAGTTCCTTTCACTAGTGGCCAAGGCTGGAGTGAGCTTGGAAGTAGGAGCCCACTTTGCAAATGAGAAACACTGTATGAAAAGTTTTGACAGGGGTTATAAATATGATAAGCAAAGAAAAGAAGACTCTTTCTTCCAAACACAATCCACACCATGGTCTACATGAAATACCAGGTTATGCCCAAACTCGGTGTGTGGGTCTTAATGTGTTGGGGTTTGGGGGCAGTGGGGGGTGTTGGGATTTTTTTTTATATTATTTTTTATTATATTCTATTAGCCAATTGCTAGAGCATGTTTTCCACACAGCTGCTGGCAAGACTGTACTTTCTGACATGTGAAATTTTTTCTTCAAAAAACTTCTTTCCCAACCTCTGAAAGGCCAGATTCAGTCACACTGGCAACTGTAATTTTATGGAGTGCTGCATCAGGACAGCAAGTTTTGGTACTGGCAGCTGGGTAGACCAATGTAACATCAAAGGCCAGTTTACACCTTGCTTTCATGTAATTTCAATGTAGAGCCTTAGAGGAGGCTCTGAGACTCAAATCTTCACTGGAAGTATAAAGTCCAGAGTTTCTCCTCCAGCTCCAGCTCTTCTTCATTGTACACAAGGTATTACCATCTGCAGGACCACACACTGGATAGCTCAGATAGACAGAAAATGGTAAAGACACCACTTTGGAGTTCACCTGATTCAGTGGAGACATATGACTCCTAGCTTGTCACTGTGAGTTTCTTTTGTAATCATGGCTAGAAATGGACATTTCTAGGTATTATTCATCTTATCTGTAGAGCAGCCGGCTGAATTAGGTCAGATGGATCACATCCTAGAAGATGCTGTGGAAGCAAGTAGTGGGTGACTAGCATACACAGCCAACTGTACCATACATGTCTGATGTAAGCTGAGTCCTGTTTGTGAGGGTTGTTGCAAAGATCAAATGAAGCTGTAGATCAAGAGCATGCCTACGTTAGCTATCATGTAGAAAAATTCACCCCTTTCTTACCCTGAAATAGGGTTCTCAATATTTCTATTTTTTCCAAACTGAATTTGCCTATCATGCTACCTAGTAATTGTCCTATGGTACTGTCACCATACATGACCTACTGATTACTGAAATAGAAACTTTTATGTATTGAAATGTCATCAGATCTGAGTCAGTGACAACAAGCAAAGTTCTAATTTTTTAGTGATTCTTATGAAGTGGTCGTTAATCTTCTTTCTAGCAGCACAGTCAAATTGGCAACTTATCAGCAATATTCTATGTATTCATTTATTTAGTAAGTGTGCCTTTGGCTTTACAAAATGGTATTGACACCTCATCCTTAGAAACCATGTTGCAGACAGTGGAGTGAAACTGATGTAGAGTAAAAATAATTACTTAACTCCACTCTAATGTAACCAACTCAGATGAGGCTTCAGCTTGCCTCAGTTTAGACGGCTATCCTTACTGTTACGATGGGATTTATTGGACCCAAACATATCTCTATGAAGCTGAGATGCATTACATCCTATAGGTGCCTCATTCTGTTCTTTGATGATTTTGGAGCCTTGAGTTAAGGGGTTAAAAGTCTGGACTTGGTAAGATGGGTCTCATTCTTCCAGTTTAAATGGAAAAATGTTGGACATGATAGTCAGGGAGGAATTAATTTTGTTGTGAGTTCTAGGAACACCGTTAACTGTGGGTTTAGTTGATTTTTGTCCTTTTTTTCAAAATAGAATGGCATGTTTTCCAAGGTTAAAGTTAGACATGTTCATCTCAACAAAGTCAATCGTATTAAAACCAAATCCTGTACTGGAATTGCCAGTTACATAACCTACGAAACCCTTTATTAAGGACCAGTTGTCGTAACTTCTAGTGTATATTAATCATCATTGCTCTACTGGTTTCAGCTTGTGTGCATCAATTCATGCCAGATGAGCCCCTAATGTTCAGTACATTCTTCTCAAGATGCTATTAAGAGTGTAGTGAGAGGAAAGGATTATGTTAAATGTTGGCTTATTTGTGTATTGGTTCATTCACAAGAGATGCACTAGGAAAAGCAAATAAATTAACATATGTTGGGTTTGGGGTATTTTTTTTCTCCCCGCCCCCCCCCCCCCCCCCCCTTTTTTTTTTTTTCCTCTCCCTAGTTTTTCCAGTGTTTCTCTTGCTGGGGTTTTACAACAGGCAGCAGGGGAGTCCATAGTAAGGAAACTGCTCATGTTGAAGTCTGGCTTCTGGGACCTATCTGATTTTGTATCATGTTATTTCTAAAGGGGTCTACTGAATTCTTTCAGAGTAAAGAGTTTGAACTCAGTGTCTAATGGTACATGAATAACTCCAGCCACTTAATGGTACATGAATAATTTCAGCACTTGCCTTGTACAGTGTGGAGGAATAGCCAGGCTGCTATGCAGAATAAAATCTGAAACACGAGTAAGGAAAATATCCAGTTAAACACACAGAATGGGGAGAAAACACAAGTGTAAGTGATCAGGTCATCTAACTTAACTGCAGATGAGAGGAAACCATATGGGGTAACTACCTTCATCATTCCTCAGACTACTCCACAAATACTCCCTGAATAATCTTTTATATATGTAAGATTTTACCCCTGTTTTGTAGATGTGAAAACCAACACAGCCTAAACAGCTGCTCTAAAGCCTGTCAGATTAGTGGGAAATCTTCAAAAAGCATTCGATGAATTTGAGGTAAAAATTTGTATTTTCAAAAGTGGCTGCTGATTACGGCAGTCCAATTAGTGATAGCTTGTACATGAGCTTTAGAGAAAATGGTCACCTGTAGCCAAACCTTCAGGATGAAGCTCGCTTTGAAAACACAGCCCTGCATGTCTCAGGCTAAATACTGAGTATCAGTAGCTACGTTTGAAGAGTTGTCTCTCCAAGATCTGTTAGCAATTTGCCCATCACCAGAAATCAAATTAGTTTCAGCTCTAGGATCTGACTTTAGAAATTATGCCCAACCCCTTGTTTATACTATACTGCACCTGGACTATTTCACTACCCTAGAGTTCCCTTGCTCTTAGATCATGTACTCAAACCCACCTTGTGAAAACAGCAATTACACTTGTGATAGGTCTGTTTAGCCTGAGTCAAAGCTCATTGTAGGAAAATAATCTTGTCTGTTCTTTGCACAAGTGGAGAAGTTAACTTCCCTGGTGATCCCAAGAGGAAAGTCAAAACATAAATCTGCAAATAGACCAGAGTGTTCTGCTGGTGTGTAACAGGCCCTGCAGACTCTGCCATGTCAAGAAGGCTGGTGCTGGTTGCGCTAAGCCTCTGTCCTGAAAGTTTAGACTCTGGAATCTCCATTGGCACTCTTTAATTGAAGTCTTCAGAATGGTCTCTGTTTCTTTTCTCCACTGTGTGAAAATATGAGTTGGGCAATACAACAAAAACCCAGCAGTTTTCAGTTTGCATTTGCCATGAGGCTCTGCAGCCCTGGCATGGATCTTCCAGGTGTGCCCTCCATCTGCTGCAGCCACTGTGCTCCCCTCTCTCTTCTGATGTCTTGGTCTTCTTGAGGCCTGCAATGAAATGTCCTTGGTTTTGATCATTAGAGTTTAGCTAAAATGATCTTTGCTATTCATTATCTTCAGCAATGCTAGCAGTGTTTACGATCCAGCCGTCTGCACTTCTGTTCTGGAGGAGTTTTTCCCATCACTGGGATAGACTGCACTTGTTTGTAGTTTGGTCCAGCCAAGGTGAGAGCTGCAGGAGAGAAGATGGGTCTAGCTTGTTAGAAATGAGGGTGCCATTTAACTAACTGCTTTCAGCACATCCATTTCCACAGCAGCTGCCTTTTACACCTAAAACCCACATCACTGGTATGACCAGATCCACCGCTTTCCCCTCTCATTTTGCTTCTCTTCATCTACTTGGACACAGCGGTTCCTGTCGGCCACCACAGCCCAGTGTAAGGGCTGGTGTGTTCTGGCACGGCTCCCCACAAGCCAGTCACCCCAGCCTCACTGTACCGCCTGTCCTTGCCCCTTCCCGGAACGAAGCTGAGCTCAGTGCTGCGCTCTGGAGTGGGGTCATCAGGGGCTGGAGGGAGGAAGGAGAGGGAGTACCCACTTTGACGATGCCATCAGATTTACTCAGCTGAATGTTTCCTTCATGCAGGATCACCGGGGAATAATATGTTATTCCTTCAGCAACTCTCTTACCACGGTTGTGTTTAAGGTGCAGTGCAGATCGGTAAGGAAAAGTTGTCTCTACATAAAGACACTGTGTTTTTCACAGGTGTTTGTAAGATGCTCACAAGTTTTTGAGGGGTTTAAAGAGGTCTTTAAAAAGACCTGCTTATCAAAAGCTAGAGGCATCCTTTTCTGAAAATCAGAGGTCTTCATCTGGGCAGAGGAAAACTGAGGCACTAAAAATTGTTATGTTGTTGTTTTTGAAGACCTTTTTGAGCTCAATGGATTGGTTTGTACTGTTCATCTTGTGATAGTTAGTTGATAAAGAGTCTTTCTCTTACGCTTCTTTTTTGCATAAGTAGAAGAAAACTATTTCATCACAAACCCAAAAGTCGTATTTTATTATATGAATACTAATCCCAGCACAGGTAAGGAAAATGAATCACAACTCTGCCTGTCCCTCCCTCAGAAGACACTGACACATCACTAACATTAGGCTGAAATTCCATGTCACACCTGCTGTATTGTACAATAGGGTGCATAAAAATACCTTTTTGTGTTTGTTAAGGTTAATCTCAAGGCTTGTTTCAAGGTGAAGCTACACAGCAGCTTTAAAAACTGTCATTAAATCATTACAGCCCAGACCATGGGACTGCAATTTTCACATTGATCCTCCCCTGTCAGTGGCATTGACACGAACTGGCATGTGGGAGCGTCACTGCAGCAGAACCCCACCGTGTCCCCAGCCACTGGCCAGTGCCTCTGGTAGCTCTTAACCAACAGCAACATTAGCGGTTTAATAGCTGATCTGACGTGGAGAGCTGAACCGGGTGAAGCCAAGCAAGACATACAGAGGAGGGCTGTATGCATGCATGTATGTATGTATGTATGTATGTAAAGGGTAGAGCAAGAGAAGAGGCAGAGATTCGCTGACCAAGACTGCTGGGTCCCGGGAGCAGTACCCTGCCAACTTTGTCATCGACTTTAAATACAATGGACGTTTATGATAATCCATTGGGAATCTTTACCGTGATTCAGTGAGTAAGCTAATACATCCGTACTTCATATTTTAAGTTAATGGGAATATAAATATTTAAATATAAGCATACTTTGCAAGGGCAATATGATTTTAAATACTCACAATTCTGTGCCCTTAATGATAAGACATGTTTGGGAATGACAGTTAAACACTGAAAACAGTTTGACCTTTGAATTAAACTAATCTAAGTATCATTTCAACAAATGGTAACACAGACATCCTAAGTAATTTATTGAAAACGCTGTAGAACTGCAGTGAACTTCAGAAAGTGAAAAAAGGAATTGGGCATTTGCTTTCTCCAAAGAATGTTGATCCATTGAGAAGTTTTAAGAATTCTTAGCTGCTTTATCAAGCATGTATTTATTTCATAAATGCATTTGAAAGATCCTGAAAGTTATGAAAGAAATTTTCCATTACACTGTGTGGTATGTCGCCTTTAAAGAATGAACTCGTATCTTAGATAAATTATACAGGATTTCATTGTATGTATGTTGGGTCATAGCATAGGAAATGTTTGTTTAAAGTGTGTCTTGCTGCATTTATTTGCCAAAAGAAGCTGTCTAGAACTTAGGAGGGCTGGGATTTGGTAAGCCTCCATTGTCCTTCCAGTGCCACCAAAGACACCTCTTCAGCCAAATACACATTAGCTAGTTTTTTTTTGAGTCTGTCTTTTTTCATCTCCAAAACCGGTGTGAAACGTGAACTTACTGAATAGCAGTGTGGAAGGAAAATTCAAATTAGCATTATCTAAACCTTCAAGAATTGCAAAGCTTTGGTCTCAGCTGGCTCCTTTCTACTTGACTAGAAGTGTCTTTTCCTGTGGAACTGGACTGCAGCTGAAATCTCCTCTGGGTCTTTCAGTAATGGGATTTTTTGTGTGTGTGTGTGTGAATTATTTAACTTTTCCCCCCTCTATTAATGTTCCATAAATGAGACAAAATAAGATAAGCCCAAAGATATCTGTATGTTTTCATTAACCATATAATCAAAAACTTTGTGTATTTTCCTTCTGCATTTTTTCCTTTTCATTACTCTTTGTCATCTTCATTTATCATGGCAAGTTTTAAATCTGTGCTAGAAAACCTTTTGAACCGGGACTTTGTCTTTGCAGTTCTCCAATGAAAAGGCTAGCGTATTCTGGAGCACATTAAAATAAATGCCAGAATCCTGGATAGGTTTTTTTATCAATGTAAAATTCATCCTTCCTGCTCTCCTTGCACCCAAAGGCAGATGAACCACTGCTGTGGGGTCAGCTTGCCCTCTCATTCTGGATGCTGCAGGTGAATACAGGAACTGGGCAGACTGAAAAAAGAGAGAACAGAAACAGAGACACAAAAGGCGTAGCAAATACAAACCCATATTCATAATTATTTCGTTTCCATGCCTTCCCCTCTCCGAAGACAAGAAAACAAACCCAGCCTGGAATAGACAATGCAGCTGGAATTCAAATCAGCACATTCCCAGGAGCAGGGGAGGGACAGACGATTCAGCTTGAAGCACACAGGGGACCTACTTGGAGCAATGCCATTGTCCTTGGTCTCCCAGAAGCTCTGGATACTTTGCCTTTGAGGCCCGTTGAGCTGGTATGTAAAGCAAACCAGCCACTGCCAGTTTAATGGGGCATAGCAACTGAACCACTGCAGGAAGATTTTCCAAATAAATTGATGGAAAGACAGGACCATCTTACCATAAGCTCCTTCAGATGTCAGTGGGCCTGAAGTGTGTTTGCAAATCCATATTTTTTTCAGTAAGGGTTAATGGCACCCTAACCCTGAAGACTGTGTACAATGGATGCAGTTGTTAAAATTCATATGCACCAGAGTTATGCTCAGCAAGCTTAGAACTGCTCATTAAATGTTTGGGGTTTTTTTCCAAGTGTAATTCTTCAAGCACATTACGTCAAAACAAAAGATGCTTGGAATGAGTGGGCAGTGCTTGTGCAGGCTCCACAGCAGAGCCACGAGTAAGAGGGAGAGATCTCTATTATGCACGTTCACCTTAAAACATGAATAAAATTGGCAAGTCCTGCACAAGCATAAGTAATACCGATGAGGAATTTGGAAGCTTAAAATGAAAGGATATATTCAGATACAGTCATTACACTCTCAGTTCTTTGATTATCTGGATGAGGAGTGCCAGGGATAAAAAAGGGATACAAGTGAATTAAATGAGGACTCTTGTATAGTCATCAAGCCCCTGTATTATCTATTCAGAACCAGAATTCAGTCATTAGAGAGGTAGGCTGTGCTTTTTCCAGAGAACCCAGCTATCTCCCTGGAAGTCAGTAATATAGCTCCTTAACCACTTGTGAAAAACCTACCCACAAAGCTTGATTAGGCATATGCTCCTTAATATAAATGGCTGTCTTCATCACTGTGAAAGCCATTTATCTCTGTAAACAACTGTGCTTCATTGCATTCAGAATGGAGACAAGAAAAAAAAACCCAACCCCCAAACAAACAAACAAAAAACAACCCCAAAGCAAGCAGTACATCTCACCAGCTTCCTCACGACAGTTGAGCAGTGAGGGTCACACCTGTATGTTAGGGTGTTTTTCTGATTCTGTTTCTGACACTTCTCTGAAAGCCCATCAAGCTGACTGTAAAGTGAGCTTGCAAGAGTTTAAACAGAGGAGTCAGCTTTTTGGAAAACAGTGCTTGTGGTTTCTGTGATTTGGCAGAAATAAACATTTCCCCTATGCAGCCGCACAGTGCTGTCCCCTGAGTACTACTCCTGACTCATGAAGTGTCATAAGAACAGGTGTCTCTCCATGGACATGCTTGGAAGATGACAATCTTTGGCAGTGATGGCATGAGCTGAATACACTTTAGAAGCCAGTCAGCATCAAAGTGTGACAGAAAAGGCTCATAATGTCAAACGACTTCAAAATCAGTGATTTGTACCGCTCAGCTTTAAACCTTCAAATTACAGAAAGGCAGGTATTTCCAAATTTGAAACTTTGAGAGACTTAACTATGTAACAGAAAAGCAGGCTGTAGTCCTGCCTTTTCCAGTAAAGAAGGAAAAATAATTCACTATCAGGCATAGTGGCTCATTGAACTTTAGACTTGTGTCTAACTCTGTACTGACAGTGTGAGCAGAAAATGACGGTTTTATTAATTCTACAGCCAGAACCTCTTCCTACACAAAGGATTTCCCTGGACCAAGACCACTCCTAAGAGATCCAAAGATGTGTTTGCATTAGTAACACAGTTCAGATCGGGAGTGTACTTGGGAAACAAATATCCTGTTCCATTTACTGTACTTGCATTCTCAATGTCAAGTGGTCTTGCAGCACACAAACTGGATGTCCCTCTGATGAAACCAGGAGATGGGCTCTAGCAAGGCACCTGCTATACACCAAACATTGTGTATGGTATTCTGTTAGGGCCTAAACCAGAGCTAGTTTGAAGTAAAATCTTTAAAATGTGTACAGGGTGGCCCTCATCTCCTCTGCACCCACTGTTTTGCTCTATAGATCCACTCCAATGAAGCTGTGTTGCTTGCTAATGCAGAGATGCCCTAGACTTCTAAGAGGACAGTCAAATTCAGGCTGGCATTGAGCCAGATCAGCTATTAGCTTGCCAGCCTTTGCAGTGGCTTGCATTGAGATTATGGAGAGGTGCTGAGCAGGAAATCTATGACTGCAGTGTGAGTGGTGTTTAAAGCAGTTTTTAGCTTTAGGTTAGATGAGGGTTTCCAAACGAGTGGTCTTAGTGACTTGTTTTTGCTGCTAGAAAAGATGTATTTTTCTCTCTCTCTCTCTTAATTTTTAGATTTTTTTTTTTTTTTACACTATGTTCATCATCATTATGTGGAAGGTTTTGTCAGGATAGAGAAAGTTCTAGACAATGCCAGAAAAATGGCAGCAAAAAACCACTGTCACAAGCCATCAACTCTGAAACAAAAGCAAGGTAGAGCAGTGTTACAAACACTGCCAGAGAGATCATCTGGGTGATGTAACTGGATCGGTGACCTTCCTTAACTCACAGGGGATCTTTTCTGCTCAATAGGACCCTGAAATAGCTGACTTCTGGATAGATTTAAATAAGCCACTTGTAAATAATTTTGTCATGTGTACTGGGAGGGAAAAATTCTGGCTGCAATTGATTTTGTTCCTGTACTTTCACAGCATGTTGCCACAAGCCCTCAGTATTGACAGTCTTCCC
The DNA here is from genome assembly GCF_963210335.1 of Falco punctatus. Lineage (NCBI taxonomy): Eukaryota > Metazoa > Chordata > Aves > Falconiformes > Falconidae > Falco > Falco punctatus. Next base: position 95,254,667 of record NC_137581.1, on the reverse strand, counting down.
AGACCTACAGTGAATTCACAGTGGCTGCCCTAAATGTCTCATGTCTGCTATTTTCTCTTTTCCTGCATGTTCACGTTGAATAAATGTTGAAACCATTCCTGTCCCTGAAATACTTGCATACAGTGGTAAAGTCTCTGAAAAGGCAAATGGATAGATAAGATTTTTCCATGACCAACTCTGTAAAACACTTTACTGAGAAGGTATGGTTGGGAACGAAAAGCAGCTCACTGTGCTATGTTTCTGTCTACTGAAAAGTTTATTCATTTTAAGTGGTTGGATATTGAGATTATGGAATCTTCTGGTTCACCCAGAAATTCCAGCCTAGCTAAGAGTACTGTAAGTGATCATGGTTATCATCTCACATCGGCCCATTGGCCTGTCTTTGTGGAAGGACAGGGTGACCTCAGACATAGGCCACTGAACTCTTGTTGAATAGGAACACAATGGTAGTCTTTGAGCTGGTGACCTACAATTGAAAGCCAAATAAATCATTATGACAGGTGCTAATTTTCTTGGAAAAGGCCAAGGACTGATAGACTTTGAAGAAGGCCACCCGGCAAGGTGTTCAGTGTTGGCTCTGCTTTGAGCAGGAGCTTGGATGGGAGGCCTCCCAAAGTCCCTTCTACTCTGAATGACTTTGTGATGGTGACAGCACAGTAAAGAGGAAATATGCTAGAAGTAGCTTATGCAAAATAAGTTTATGTGCCTCTTAGAAGTCCTAGATGTGTCATTTAAATGTAAGCCAAATACTGGTTTACGATGTTGATGAAATGAAGAGAGCCGCAGGCAATTGCAGTACAAGCCTGAAAGATTATATTAGTGAATCAGATACATGGTTAAATTGGCAATAACACATTTTGGCTCCTTCTTCTGTGATGTTCTTACTTCCACCTTAATACCCAACACTTGACAGTGGCAGAGTATGTAGTGAGGACTTCAGTCTTTACAAAGTTAGTAAACAGAAAAGGCTTTTTTTTCTTCTACACTGAGAGTGACCAGCTATTTGTTGGTCTTTCGAATTAGGAGACCCAGCTGAAATTTAAACATGCTTAGTTGGCACAGCTGCAGCAGAATATCCTCAGATTGTTCAGTTTCAGTTTGCAATAAAATCTCATTATCAAAGCTTGCCCAAAACCAGCTAGCTCAGCCTTGCAAGGGTCTGGATGTGACACAGAGGAGTTTAGTGTGAGCTGAGACATCCTGGTCTTCAGCATGACAGACTAGAGCTTTCTCAGGGAAAGCAGATGTAACTCTCCTCTGCAATCCACGGTGTAAACATAGTTGCCCCTTCAAGTCGTTAGCATGTAGGTATTTTTTCTTAAAGAGTTGCCTGGCACCTGCCATGCATCATGGCCTGGAGGTGTTTTACACCCGCAGATGTGGTGCTTAGCAATGTGGTTTAATGATGGACCTGGCAGTCCTGGGTTAACGGTTAGACTTGATGACCTCAAAGGTCTTTTCCAACCTAAATATTTCTATGATTCTATGATTCTATGATCATGAGTCACCTTTGGTAATGTGCCTCTCTGAGCCCAGTTTTCAGAGGTATTGATTGCTGGTGCTTCCACTGACAGTGAGTCTGAAATGGAGGGCTCTTATCTGCAGTTCTGCAAATCGGGCATCAGATGTTTCTAGTGTTTGACAGCAGATTCAGTGGTCATTTTAAAGGGTTCTTGTGTATATTTGTGTGATTTCATGGTAGTTTTACTGCAGAGCTGCTGAGAAAGGAAAATATTCATTTGCATGCTGCAAAGCATAGGCAAGGAGCCAGCTCCGTGCTATTACAATATCTGATCTCTATAAGGCAAACATCCTTCTGAAAGGAGGTAATGTTTATGTCTATTCAATTCTGATTCACAGTTTGGCACTTTCTTCACTCAAACACCCTGGGGAAGATTGTTAACTGTATTTTTCTCTTCTCCTTTTATCTTTATGCCTTGATTAAGTGAAGATATTATTGGTTCACATTACGGTCCTTTTTTCCCCTTGCAGTAAATCTCCTGCAATATTTTTTGCTAGTGGTATGCTGCATGTCACGTATACCACTGTTAATTTCAGGCTGGAATTGTGATTATTTGCATGAAGAACTCTCATGTTGCATGGTACGAATCGTACCATAGGGGGTACATGTTGTTAACTGATGTATATGTGCACATATCTTCAAAGGCATTAGAGTGTGCTTTTCATCAAAACCAAAGAATTGCTCTAAAACATTTCATAACAAATGTACTTGATAATTTTTTTTCTGTTCATGAACACAGATCATAATTTTTGATATAGTTATTAGTAGAATCTCAACAGTAATTTTTTATCTGCTGTTCATTTGCTGCCTATGCATTGCAAGCACTTTACAAAAATCAGGTGATGGGTCACGAGGTGTGTTTTCTTCTTTCTGAGAGGATAGGAGTGACTAGTAAAAGGGGCTTTTCCTCTGCGAACACAAACTTTTAAGTTATTTTTCTATAAATATCATGCAAAACACAATTCATATTTATCACACGTATTCCCACCAGAAAATGTAATTGCTGTTAACAGAGAGCAAGTATGGAGAAGCAATTTCATTTAAATATTTAAACCTTTCCAGAATATGCTTTATCTGGAAAAAGCCACCTCACAAAACTCCTATAATTGGAAGAAGCTTTGCATTTATCAGCACAAAGGCTAGTCATGTCTTTCTCATCAGTCAATCTGCTTACGCTTTCCCTAACACAGCAGTTGCCCTCTACACCTGTAGCGTCCGTATGGACCCTTTACCTTTCCAGATGAAGAGACACAGGAGCTAATTATTCTTGCGATGATTCTCCAGGTAAAGTCTGGGGAGTGTTTTGGAAGCACAGCACAAACCCCTCCCTGCTGAACCAACGTGCCTAGCATGCTGAAATGCTGAATAACTAACTTCCCTCCAAAATCAATGCATGTTACATATTGCTCCTCCATTTAAATAACATCCTGTTTATCTCAGGGCTTCAGGGTTAGAGCTGGGTAATGTGAAGGCAAGTTATCCCTGCATGGTTTCAGGCTTCGTCTGAGCCCAGCTCAGGCAGCACGGGCTATTCAGCAATCCTCTTCTTCCAAATAGTTCTTCTTGGAACCACTGTGGCTTTGCTGACAAATTCACTCCATGGCGAGTGCCAGTCCACAGCGGTGGCAGGTAGGGAGCTTCAGGCCTTACCGGCCAGTCCTTCCTTCCAAGGGGAGGTCACAGCTGCCATGGCTGGTCTAGAATCTTTCTACTGCAATGGCCTCATGGAGCTGTATCTGCTGAAGGACCACCATGCTGGGTCTGGGGAGGATGGGGTTAAAGAGGCTCTGAGCTCCTGGTCTGGGGCTGCTGCTGCAGATGTGGCTGCCCAAGCAGAGGCAGCTGAGTGTGTGGGTTTGTCTGTTCTTGCCCCACCCTCCATCACATCTTTCAGCACTGCTGGAGGGGGCTTGTATAACAGCTGGGTCTTGCAAGCTCGGATTCCCAGGGTAGGAACTACCAGATTAAAAGCTTCAAGTTCTTTTATGGTGCTGCAGCAAAAGCTTTTTGCAGGAGGGACAGCCACTTCTAAATACCAAATGTTCCCACAGATACATTTTAGCAAAAAGGTCAGAGTTGCATAGCTTGCCTGGGGTCTTACTGAGATGCCTGGGATCTGGAGTAGGGGCAACGGGCTGCATTCCATTACATGCTTGTATTTCAAATGAGATTTAGTTTCATTTTATGGCAAAAATCCAGCATTAATATTTTGTTAATGTTGATATATTGAAGCTGGAAGAGCACAGCTTAATGGATACTAATGAACATTGTATAAATGGAAAAGACATATGGGTGCACATATAGTTCCAACCTTGACCAGCTGCACCTGGCAGCGTACAGGAGGTGCGCTTGTGGGATACGGAAGGGTAGCATCAGCCCTCTCCAGAGAAAGTGCTCAACATCCCTGCTTACACTGACACAGGAAAACATCTCTCCAGCTGTCAGTCCTTCAGCCCCCTACAAGAGGAAAAACTTGCTGTGGTTTATTGTGACTACATACCAGTTTAACTGGTGTTTACAACCAAATATTTGACCCACTTAGAAAATTAATTTCAAATATAATGTTGAATTGAAAAAATACAAATGGTACTAGGAAAACTGTATCCTTTCCTGTGTAAAATCAGCAGCTGCAGAAGGGAGAAAAATGTCTCGTGCAATTTTTTATTTTGAAAGTTGCTATTTACTTATTTCTCAACAGTTAAGCTTGCTTTGAAAGGATACCTTAAAACATGAGGAAAGAATGCATTCTTTTGAAGATTTGCAGTTTTATTCCTTGCTGAAGGTCATGAATTTTGGCTCTGTAACTCACTGACCTAGTCAGAAAGAGTTTAAAAAAATCAAGCAGTACTCAGCAGTCAGTGTATCCCATCCACATAGAAGGGAAGGTTTCTTATAAATTAATTTTTCTTTTCTCTAAGAGGCTTTGCCACTCATTCATATGGGTCAAAAAAGTTCCTTATGAAAACAATTTAGAAAATTCAAAGGTAATCCAATTCTAGGCGCTCTGCCATCCAGGTGCTTGTACCCAGCAGGAAAAAAAAAAATCTCCTTAATCCTTTTTTGTTTTTATAATTACTTGTTTTTCTGCTTCCCAGCAGTTCTTCTGTTCAGTGCAAAAGTTACCATATCCAATTATACCTTTTTGTCCTTGCTTTTAAAATCTTCACATCTCCTCAGTTATTTATTAACACAAGATTAATCACTTGATTAATCTCAGATTTTTTTCTCATCTTGCACAGTGACAGCCACAAGCCATTTGGTGGCATGTTCTTAGTTTTTTTGTGTGGCCAATATATATGTGTGACTGCATGGGCAAATAAGAGGGTAAACTAGAGAGAAAGAAAGAGCAAGAACACTAGTATCACATTTAGAGTGGTAAATGCTGTGGCATTTTGGAGAGCAGCTTCCACATATGAACATCTAATAGCTTCTAATCTACGTTGCTGTGTATTTCAATTTTATGTAACAGAGGCCGACAGGAAGGGCACTTCTTGGCAGTTAATGATCACTGTCATTGACCCAGCCAATCAGTCAGTAACTGGAAATATCTGACCTTTATGTCTTCCTTCCTTTGATGATTCTCTTTTATCATATATTTTTTTAACCTTTCCTGTTGGATCTAAAACTGTGTGCTTTGATATTAATGCAATGTGCCATACTACAACGAAGAGATTTTCTTTCTCCAGACTGTTCCTGACAGTTATTGTAACCAAAAGGAAAGCAGGATTTCATTCTGAAGGCTCCATCATATTTACACCGTCTTCTAATATCTTCTCATTCTCTCTTTTATCTTTGCTGCAGCTGCTATAATTTTGTACCATCCACAGCATCTAAACTTCATAGTTCAGTTCAGAAAAAGTCCTGAATTTGTCAGTGCTAGTTTGCTTAAGGTCTGCTACAATATGGGTACTTAATCTAGGGGATTTAAAGGTGTCCACAATTGACTTTCTCTGGCAAAAATACAGTGGTTGATGAATACTGTAGTCTTTCTTTGGGAAGCGGCTATTAAAATTTTAGTGTTCAGATTACTTAGTTTTTATTTTTTAAGCCATTGTGAGTTCAAATGTTGGCATGAACAGAAATTGATCTACTAGAGTATATCATATAGTGATGTTCAGAAAAGAACTTTGCTTTCTAAGCCATTTTTTGAATAGCTGCTTTATTAGAGTACATATTTATACACTTGTGATCAGGGAGAAACGCTCTGATTTCTTTAAGCACGTATGGATACAAAATGGAATCTCAAATTTACAAAGTTTGTTATTATCTCATCATTTTCTTAAAAATCGTATCTAGCCAGTGAAGCACTGAAGGCCATGCCTAACTTGGTAACCCTCAGCGCTGAAGCACAGCGCTCAAGTCAAGCATGGGTGCTATTGCTCTGACCTTCCAGAGCCGGAGAGAGACAGATTTGCTCCCCGTGACTGAGGCTTGGAAACACATTAGCTATGCAGCCAAGCACAGCAGACACAGGGAAAGTTCAACCCAGTGACCAAATTGATTTCCATGGTCATATTTTGTTTTGTCTTCTGGTTAAGCCTGTAATACTATTTCATATATAGCATAATATACACTGTAATCCACAGGAAAAAGCAGGTCAGTCCAAGGGCGCTGAACCAGGCCCTTTGTAAATGAAAAGTAGCACAAGTCCAATGATTTTAATGGCTAGCAGTCTCTGGTATACCCATTAACGTAGTACCTGTAGCTGGAAAGATGCAGGAAGGTTAATATTTGTTAACATATTCTGGTCTTCTTTTGATGAAACACAGAGCTACTCTGTCCTGCCCAGCGTGGAATCTCTGTATTTGACTCAAGCATCACAGAAAAGGTTACAGTTGTTTATGAATAGTATCTTTAAGCAATAGACTTTATGTATTATAGAATTCAGGTAGGTTTGGCTAATATTTCTAAAGTGATATGAAACTTACTTCTTGATGCCTTTCAAATTATTGTTTGTGAAGTGTTTGCTGAAACCACTATGCTTCGGTGAATCAGTGAAAAATCACCTGTTGCTGAAAAACCTGAACACCCAAGCTACTACAGTAATTTTCTACACCAAAACCAATACAATATTGGTATAGCACTCTATGAGCATTGTGTTTAATTATCTACAATAAGGTTTTGCCCTCTCCAAAGCACCGCTGTCTGGCCATTAGCATTATGAAAAGAATAATTAAACAATTTGTATGGCTTTTATTATTAAACTCATTCCCTCATAGGAAAAAAAATTGCTAATAAACTCTACTTAATAAAACAGTCAAAAAGCTTCTCAAGATTGTATAATTCACGTTTATTAAATTATATTTTCGTCTTATTTCCTGTTGTTTGCATTAGAGATTTGACTGTCTATTGCATTGGTTTCTGTGCTAGCACATTTTTCCAGCTTTCCAATGAGTCAAGACTTCTTTGAGCGTAGTATCAAAATGTTGTATATATTTTATATCTAGACACAACTAATTATCCAGGTATAGCAACACTAACTACTTTGCACATGCAAAAACAGGAGTGAGATGTATATTCATGTACATAAACCCAGATTTTTTTGAATACTAATTCATTGAAGAGTCTTGTGGTTTTTAACACTAAACCTGTCTTTTTTTTTTTCTTTTACCTTTTAAGTTTTCTAAGAATTAAATAGCCCTTTTTTGACCCCACACTTAACCAGCTGTTTGAGATTCTGCTGAACCACTTGCATTTAAACTGTGGTCTTTGTCACTATCTGTTATACAGATGACACTGGCAAAAAAGCTATCACAGCTCTGTTAATGTAGAATGCAGCATGCACTTATGTTTTATTGTCTAAGATCTTCATAAACACTTACACTTGGTCAATATAATTATCTTTAATGAATCTGTACTGCAGGCTGTACATGAGTACATTTAGAATTTAAAAAAATAATTTAGAATTAAAATATGTGAGATAAATATTACAATAATTTACAATATTACAAAGTTTATATTTGTATCGTGACGCTGAAGTTATACCTGCTTTCTGAAGAACAGGATGCCTCAGCCAGGCTTCCTAAGAAATACCTTTGTTTACAGAGGGAGACCACAGCATTTGTAGGGTAGAACAAGATGGATAACCAAGAACAAGGATTTGCTGGGGGACGATTAGAGCCAAGATACAGTCTCTAAAGAATGATAGCACAGTAGAACAAAAATGACTGCAATTTGTTTGAAATAAGGGTGTTGTATGAGAGGACTGTGTAACTAGGAAATTCATGGTGGTCACTTCTATGTCACCTTTCAAGCTGAACTCAGCTTTGCACAGACTGAAATTCATGTATAGAAGGTGAGCTGGCCAGCCTGGGCTTTGCTCGCTGTGTGATGTGCTGGACCCTGGAAAGGCTCGCCCAACACGTCAGGCAGGTGTCTGGAGAAAGATGAGCCTCTGCTTCTTCCGTGTAGACCTCACTCACATAAAACTCATTACTGGACAAAACCAGGCTGTCTAGGTTGGTTCATCTTTATAGTAGACTGTTTTCTGCCTTTGTGCTAACAGTGGTGGGGAAAAATCCATAGGCACCGCAGAGAATATTTGGTTGGTGGGCCTGCCCATGACAGTGGGCTCCCCTTCCTGGCACCAAGCATCCAGTGAGCAAAATGAACTAATATTGGAAATGCCTCAGCTCTCAAAAATCAGGGAACACAGGCTAGTATTTTGTTCACCACCCAGATCCCACCTTGATTTGCTTGGCAACCCAAAGGAAGATGCCTATCCATCCCTTGTCTGCAGTGGTGACACTTACAGTGCTAACTTCATGAATTGCCTTGAGACTGGCTGGTGAAAAATGTCACCCGTGAGCTGCTGCTAGATACCCACACCAAAGCCTGCCTCTCTGCTCACGCGGGAGGGCAATGCGTGCTGCACTGGGCTAAGGGGACACTGCAGAGCGAGCCTTGGTTTGCGACTCAGCTAACTAAATATTAATGAAATCCTTTCAAAAAAGGGAATTTTGCTTCACACTTCCGTACATTTAAATCCAATCTGTACAAGTTTGTTTTTCCCATTTTAGCTCTTTAATTTATTCCTCAATTTCCTAGCCTTCAAAATGATAATAAAATGTACTAGATTTGAAATAGAAGTCTCCAAAGAGTATTTTGGCAATCTGTTAGGAGTTGCGATGCCTATGGATTACCCTGTAAATCTAAAATATTGGCACTCATGAGAGATTATTTCCATTTATTTTGTTTTATTGTTCAATATTTTGCAGCTACGGCTGCAGCGTTGTTATTAACTCGTCATAGTTCTAAACCCTGGTAGGTGATTAGATCATTTACTATGTAAAATTTGGGCCTCCAAAGTAAGATGGTGCTAAGCAGTGGAGACATGGGAGTCCCAGCTGCTCAGCCTCTCCAAGGATTTGACCACTAACTTAATGGATAAACCTCAACAGAACTTTAGTTTGCTGTTAGAAACAGTTACTGCATTTTATTCTTTATTGACCGGCTATAATAGAGATAAGATACAGAAAGCATTTCCACAGCACAGGATTATTGTAATTTATACAAAGAAGTTAATGACAGGAAAACAGTCTTTCCAGACACAAAGATCATCTACTCATTGTAAATGTGGTTTCCACCATTTGGAAGGAAAGTCTTTTTCTTTGTTGAAGTTAATTCCTTTTCATAATAGCATGAATCATCTCTGTATCCTAAAAAATAAGATACCTCTCTGTATTAAAAGGACAATCAGCATTGGTGAAGGATAATCTTGCAACTTGGGCATTCAGGAGAGAGTGTTGCCACAAAGACACTGCTGATCCTCAGGCAAGTCATTCTATTAGATTTCTTGTCTGTAAAGCGAGATAGTTCATCCTGCATAGCTAAAGTAGGATTTTTCATTTTTTTATCTTTTTTTTTTTTTTTCCCTCTCTCCACATTCTTGTGGATTAGATGGATCTGAATTTCTTCACTTCGGAAAAGAAGTAAAACAATGTGTTTGTTGATGAAGCACCCAAACAGATTTAACCCCCAAATCCTGAGAACTGCAAAGTCCAGCAGCAGTTTCCACAGGGAGGAGAAGAGGACAGACATAAACTCAGTCACTCGCTGCAGGTTGTGGAGATTTTTCTTCTGGGTGGCTGGAACCAGAATCTTTCTAAGCCCAGCTGCAGACACCGCTGATGCAGGCAGTACTTACTGCTCTGGACAGCTTCAGTACTGATTAGGGTTGGTAGTAGCTTCAGTTGTAAAGGGTCATGTCTGTACAGAGTTTTATAAATGCATCTTGCCACTGTAACTACACACACAACCAACACCAGATTTTTCAGTTAAGTCAGTGATGAAGATGGAAGACGACCCCAGAATTGCTAGTTCTAAGTCCTGCATTTAACAGACGATAAAACCTCTTCCCCTAGACACTCACAATATTTGATTAGAAAGTATAAAAATGTATTACTCCTGCTGTGCTATGTCTATTTGGGGCTCATTTAATGCATTTTTACTGCCCTAGCCCAAGTGATCCAGACATAATTGAAATAAAAAAGTTGTTTAGAGAAGCAGGTAAATGTTATGTAAAACCAGAAGCATGCCATCAAGAATTTCAGTTCCTACTAACCTACATAAAAATGCTGGAGGGAGTGTTCAGCTTTTTTTCCCGAACTATCACTTCTAGCTTAGTTTTCTGACCAGAAGTCAATGACAGCAGTTAATTCAAATAACAATTTGAATGGCAAACAGTAGAGGAGATGTGATTTTAACTCCTCACCACCCATACAACTTGTACTAGCAGAATATGCAATGGAGGAACTTATCTCCTCAAACAGTAAGCACTCAGATTTGGTGGATCTGATTAGACTGATGTAAGTGGTTCTCTTAGTACATATTTTTCCTGTTAAGCTGAAGCAATAAATAAAAATGCCTGTACACTGTACACATACAACTGCTATTCTAGGAGCTGGAAAATAGAAACCAGTACAGTGGCAAATGGAAGGGCTGCAGGTTATCCTGTAGAAGGTCCTGAGAGAGAAGTGCAGTAGATCCTTGGAGAATCACCAGCTAATTTTAGGCTTTGCTGTCATTCTTTCTGTAACCATTTTCCTGAAAAGCAAATAACTGTAAGAAACAGCATGTAAATTCAAAAGTGTAATTTTGCATTATGTTGGTTTTTTTTTTAAACTTGCAGTCCTGCCAAGTGAAGTTTTGAGGATCCTTTAAAAAAAAAGTTTAAAAAGTCACCCTTCCTGTGGTTATGTGGCATCCTCAGTAATACCTAAGGGCACACCACTTACTAGCAGAATAAAAGCACAGTTTTCTTTTTCATTGTTTAATGCCCCTTCCGCTTTTTTCCTGCTGAAAGCTGCTGCCGTAGAACATCTGCTGTGTTAAATAATACTGCTTTCTGTAAACAGAAAACTGTACAATTGTAGTTAAGGTCCCTCACCATATTCGATGGTATCGGTCAAATATTTCAAAAGGAAGTGATCATAGGGCTTAGCTTTCTGTATTTTAAAGAAGCCAGTTTAAGCCATATTTAAATAAGGAATGTAACTTCAGAAGTTTTGCAAAGGATTCTTAAACCACTACTCCTTTTGAAAATCTCATCTGATCTTTTGCACATTCTATATATTAATGGTCACTTGCCAGAAATTTAGACAATTGCCCCCTTTCTAGCTTTGTGGCTTAATAAAATCTTTTTAATCTTTTTTCTTCTAATAGGGCAGTGAAGTTACTGCTCATTTATGGGAACACTCCATTCGCCCCACAACAGCTAATTGTATGCAGCTACTCTCACCAGAGTTGACTCAAGGCTTTTAAGTCATCCATGCAACTGGATGTCCCAAGGGACCCAATGTCATCAACCATGCTGACAGAGGAAAGTAGAAGCGAGCACAAAGGAGACCTCTGGTCAAATGGCATTACAGCTTCCACTGCCACCAAAGCTGGGAAATGTGGAACAGCCAATATGGGATATTGAAGCTGTTTCTTTTTCTACCCCCTCACAGTACCTACTAGTCCACATGCCCTTTGCTGTCTTTGGCAATTCTCTGTTTGGCTGTGACCTAGAACTAGCATCAGTCTTCAGACATCTTTTAGAGACTGAATGTGTGAAGAAATATATATCTCTAAACCTCAGTTTTTCTTTTTCTGTTAAGGAAGTCTTTGATACTAATAGGCATTCGGGAAAAGATGAGATGCAGGTTGTTAAAAATATTTATGGCTAGAGATATTGTGATTTATAAGCTTTATGACTAAAGGACTCTTCTTTGAATTCCTTTTTCATCTTGATAATGTTCTTTGAATGCATCCTACTCAGAAGGTCTATGTCCTTTCTGCTTTCACCTCCTGGGTGTCTGATCTACAACCATTGTTCTGCTCAAATTCACCAGCGCAGCTCATGAGAGCTGCTGTTGGCAGGCCTTGAAACAGAAACTTCCAAAACACTTGGACATGCCATTATCATTTTTTTTTGTGGTAAAGGAAGAATCTTTTGGAACTGTCATTTGGGAGTTTTTATTTGTCCAGTAAAAAAATGTGTTTTCACTTTGATTTCTCTTACATAGCAATGCAGTCTTAAATATCTTTGGATTATTGCAAGTATTTTTTCCAAGGAGGACTCTAGTTCTCTTTCTCTTTGGTTCTATTGTTTAACTGAGTAATTTAAAGAAGTTTATTCAATTATTACATGGCATGGCCTAATCAGACTGGGCAGATTGTGTTAAAAAAGGTTAAAAAAAGTGCTAATTTCTCATTATGTGAACTTCACGTATTTACAAGAAAAAAAGAAGACAAATACATAACATGAATTGCAACAGAAGAGCAACTGACCTTAATAAAAATACAGGAGGTCAGCACAGGGACACTTTCACATACTTAAAGCAACAAAGGATGACTTGTCCAAGCATTCTGTCTGCTCTTCAAAATAAAATTCATATGACCAGACATCCATGCACGATGTGGTATGTGTCCTTTGCACCTTTTTGTCAATCTCATCAACTGAATAGCTTGCTCAATAAAGACCAATAAAAAGTAAAAAGAAAATTTCCTTATGTTTCTGATCAGGGTGTTACATTACCAACATTTGCAGTAACATTGCACCAGGTTGAGATCTTGTCAAAGGTCAAAAAACTAGCTGAGCCAGGTCTTATTGGCAGGAAGATGGCAAGCTTCCAGCAGCTCCCAGGTGCTGCAGAGTTCAGCAGTGATCAAAGATGTGCCACCCCTCTCCTCTGAGCCAAGACCATGACAGCTTGTAAAGCCCCAGAACTAAGCTAGGCATATAATGTCAGCTTTTGGACACAACATAAAACTGCATTTCTGCCCACATGTGGTCATTAAAACCCCCTTAAAGCCCTTGGAAGACACAGTATGATAAATCTTGTGTCCTGGACAAATGCCACCGGGGTTTACTCCCTCACTTGGCAGCCAGTGTTCCCTCCATAGGCTCCAGTGAGTGTAATGGTCTGGTTTTGTGGACAGGGCTGGCGAGTGGGAGCTCTGCCTCATGCATGGCTTTCGCCCTCTCCATGCCCAGTGTGACAGTGTGCTCTTCAGCTTTCAGGCTCACTAGAGAATCCTGCAATGGGAGCACGCGGTTAGCATTTAATGGGGAAAATGGTAACCTTATTATCTGAGAAGAGTCACACAGACATTTCGTGGATTATCCTAAACTTTTGTACATAAAACCTGTTTACTGTTCCACTCAACCACTTCAGGACTGACTACTTCTTACAGTTTTAACTATAACTGTTAGCTTGTTTCAGAGATTTTTTAGAATATGTGAGGTTAACTATCCTTTGAGCATGCTGAAGTTCCTATCCCCTGCAGACTGGACTTAAAACCTTACAAATCAAGTGGTAGAACAGCATGCACAGTTTGCATTGATGTAAATAACTACTCACACCGTCTACAGTCACAGAAATGAAGTATTTTCTCATCTCCTGGCTGCCAATTGGATAACTGAATAGTGTATGTCCAGCTTTACAGTTACAGCATGGAAAGTAAAAGCTGTGGATGGTAAATGATCTGAGGCCTCCAAATTACCTAAACCAGTCTTTTAGTAACTGTAAGATGGTTACAGTCTCACCAATTGTATTACAACCAGCACTGTGTATCCAATTGAAAAACAGGGGTTTGGCAGTTCCCAGAACAATACAGCTCCCATTTTGTGGCCCTGCTGGATTTTGGATAACACAATAAAGCTGTCACTGGTTCAGGAATATATATATATATATATCACCAATTCAGAGCTCCAGGTCAGTATACGTTAGGGAGAAGACAGGAAAGCATTGTGGACTGGCTGCACTACTGGAAAAAAATATTTGAAAGAGCAGCTCTTCAAAGCTATACAACTATTTAAGATATTACAAAAAAATATTGGAAGTCAAGTAGTCAGCAAAGTGATTCTGAAATGGTCAAAGGTATTAAAAAAAAAAAAGGATCTATCATAATGATCTATCTGCACTTTGTCATCTGGATATCACCACTGAATTCACAGACTTGCTAGAAGATCCAGAAGTAATGTGATAAAATAAAAGAAAAAGAATGAAAGTTTGGAACACAAATAATTCTTTTCTAAGTTGTTTTGAAGCTCATGGGGAACAAATTCTTACCTGCATGCTTCTCAGTCTTACCAATAACAAACTCATAAAAGAAGTAAACAATGCAAGAACTAAATGAAGTAGATCATGACTTTCCAGAGCTCCTTCCCTTGATCACTGTAAACACCAGGAATCACTCTACTTCTTTTCTACACAGTCTGATTAAAAGATTTTTGAAATTCTATTTCACAGCTTCAGTGTTTTGAAAATGTTGTTACCTTCAGTTCCTTTCAATAGACAGAAACAGAGATCTCCAGAGAACCATTCATTTTATCCTAAGATAGGCATCTAAGACAGGTCAGTAAACAGTCTTCTGAAGATGATTCTATTAACTATAAAGGGAGAATAGACTTAGATATCTAACTTTTAGAAGTCTGTAATTAGGCAAGATTATTTTCACCCATCAAGCTACTTTTAGACAACATATACTCTCTTTTTTTTTTTTTCCTATTATGACATAAAATCTCACAGTTGTGGGTTTTTTTTTTCAGTTAGAAAAATACAATACAGCTCTGCTAATTTTATAATGCTGCATATAGTAAGATCGAATTTATTCTTATTCAAACTAGCCTGAGCTTTCAAGCCTTTCCCTTTTCCCCCATTGGAGATGCCAGAATACTACAGGGGCATTGATTTCTCTGTAATTTTAGGTGTAACTCAACACAAAAGGGTCTGCAAACTCATGAAAAATACTGCACTTGTCACATTTTCAGCTCAGATTCAGAGATTTCCAGTTCATGTATGATTAAAAGAATCATCTTTTAGCATGATAAAAATATTAGCATGCTTATCCAAACTAAAATGAAATTTCAGCTTCTTGACATTAATCTGTCATTGATGGTAAAGATGCCATGAAGAAAAACCCAATTATCCCACAAGAGCTAAAATACTGAGAATGGCAGTAGTAAAAACAGCACTTACAGAATTTACAGTGATGCAAAGCTATCAGCTACCAGTGAAATGAGCAAGGAATGTGGGAGACATTTCCCATTATTCATACCAGGAACTATACTCTGCTCCTTGCTGAAAACACATCCCTACTGTACAGTATGCAGAAAGTCAGATACTGTCCACCCCAAACAATTGCATGTGTCAGTTCAAATTGCTCATCGAATGGCGATACCTCACTTGTTTCATGCTCCTCACCCTTTTCTCTGCATCACTCCCTTGTTGTGACACTTTCTGTCAGATATGTTAGTTTTAAAGCCAGCGTGAGATTAACTACATAATGCTCCCCTTTCAAGCCTGCCTTCTCTTTATCTCTATCCAGCTGAGTGCGACACCAGGATGCACCAAGCTGTTCCTGGGGACGGCACCGACTCCCTGTAGCCTCTTTGCTTAACAGCTCACTTCCCTTGCTAACATAGCCACAATAAGAAGAGGGGGCACATTGTTTCCAGAAATAAAACAGATTACTTTAATCCTAAACGTACCGCAGTGCCAGCATAATAATTCCTCCTTTACCACATGTTTAACCATTTCTAAGGAGGCTAAAATAGCTAGTCATTTGTTTATATGTGATTAATGTTTAAGGGACAGTCTGCAGATGGGTTTATTCAGAGTTTATTCCCCGCCCCCACCCCCCAGTTTGAACAAATACTTTCTGGGTGGAGGGGGGAGGGGAAGAAATAAGAGGACTACACAACTATTTGGTAGTGTCCTTAAACCACTCAAATTTAGAGTTGTCTCCCAGTCTGCCCACTAGTTCTCTAGTCAACCATTATTCAAAAGTATGTTCACCTTTTTCCAAGGAACTATTATTACTACAATTTCCCACGAAAGCCTACATCTGCTCTTTTCTGATTAATCAGCTAATTGACACTTTCTATGAGAAGATTTTTTCCATATTTTTTCCCTGTAGTTTTACTCTCTGCACAATATATTGATTTACTTGTGTTTCTACTATCACAGGCAGTTCTGACTTCTTCCCTTCAAGCCACACTGTAATAAAACAGGACAAATGCTGCAGTATTGTCTGCTTAAAACAGAACAAGACTTTAACACAGACATCATTTACAAATCAAATTCACCTCTTTTAACTTTTTGCCTCTATAAACTAAGTCTCTAGTAATTTAAGTCTTTGTAAACTAATAATTTACATTCTCGGTAGTCAACAGGGATAGGAACTTCCAGAGTGCAATTTAGTCCCTGCTAAGATGGGTGCTCTAGGCAAGCACCTGCAGAAGACACTTGCTCCTACCTCATTCACTGAATACACGCAGAACCTTGATGAACTGGCTTGAACTTGACATGTAAGGTTTGTCAGGCTCAAGTTGCAGGGGCTGAGATTTACCCAGTGTGTCTGAATACTATTAAGAATCTCTAGTCTTAAAAAAAAACATGCAGCTGTTTTCAGATAATCTGAAATCATCTTCCAGTGAAAGGAGTAGTGCTGGTTCATTTATCACATTTTTAAATGAAAATGAAAGCAATCACTGAGGAATGACTCCCCAGTGATTACAGGGTTTTGTTTCCATTTCTGTGTCCTTTTGGAAAGTTAATTGCTCAGACATTGGAACAATGATTTAGTAGTAGCTTTGATTGTGCATCATCCAACAATACCCTGCTTAGATACTTAAAAAATACATGTATTTATTATGGTGATATGGTATTGCTAAGTACTGCTCAAGTTTCATGTCTTGCTCAAGAAGGAAAAAAGAAGAAAAGGAAGAGTTGTTTTATCTCACTTTTAAATCTACTTCTATATACAAATTTTATCCTTTCTCAAATAACTTTTAAAATGTTGACTTTCAGTTTGGAACTGCAAGCATTCTAAAGCAGTGTTCCACATGATACATGTAGAGATATCAAAATTAATGGTAAATAACAATTCACCTAAAAATAGCATCCTGCTGAAGCATCAACATAGCTAAGTTGAACAAGAAAGTATCAGTAGGTTTGGGCATTAAAACTCTGCATGAATTCCATAAGCCTGTTCTAAACGCAAGCTTATTTCTACTTTTGCTGAATAACATGGACTTGTACAGATAAGAAGTACGTTGAGTTGATATTTGTTTGCCATATGCATTCACTCTATTGTGTTTTCTTGATGGCTTCCTCTGTCTGCCTCTCACACTAGACCTAGAGCAGGTGCTACCACCCTAAAAGTCTCCCAGAACAGAATTACTTTGACAGCAGGATCCTGCTTATGCACTGTAATTCCCATGTTTGCGTATGATGCTGTTGAAACATTTCCTTATCTCGGTCCTTGCTGCCTTTTGACAGGTGTATGCAAGATTAGAGCTAAAAGGAGGAAAATATCTTCCAGGTAATATTAGTAGGTGAAACTTTTGAACTGCTTGACTGAAGGGATGCCCTTACTTTAAGATGAGCAAGCAAGGAATACATTTTTAGGATGTAGAGTGTTCAGAAGTTTAACTCTTGCATTTGACAATTGAATCATTGCAGTAGAGCATGGAAATACTGAGGGAATTCTTGCTCCTTTAATGAAATATGCTGTGGCTCATGCTGGTGGTCAGTATATAGAGTATAACACAAGGAAAACTATTTTGGAATTAATTTGGTATTATAAGGGGAATCATCCAGGACTCAACAGGAGAACAGGTACTTCCAGTTGTCTCCCAAAAATGGCTTCTGCATTTTTAATTAGCAGTGAGATCTTTTTCAACTTAGTGCTTTATCCCCAAGAAACCTGACTTATGATGAGCCAACCTAAAGGTCATGAAGTCTCAGACCACTGTAACCACATTTGTTATCAATGAGTAGCAATTTAGGCTTCCTGCTACTCAGAGAGAAAAGAACATTTTTATCAGCTTGTGTCAGAATTTGGGAATCATACAGAAAAACTCCCAGGTCACAACATTATTTACTTAGTTTTGCAAGTGGAGTCCCCTGGCAGCAAAAAAGGAGCTGCGATACGACATGTTCTTAATATTCCTCTCTTCCCATCTTTATTATGTCCCCCACAGCACCATGTGGGAAGCTCTCATACCCCTTCTGGGAAATAAGCATGGCTGGGTGCCTCCCTAGAGTGCCTGTACAGTGATGCCTGCAGCATGGGGAAAAAATAGGAAGAATTAAAGGTGTGCATGCAGTTGCAGGCCTATGATCTCATTGGGATCACAGACATGGTGGGATTGTTCACACAACTGGAGTGTTGCAATGAATGGATACAGGCTCTTCGGAAATGATGGTGAGAAGGGTGAATTATGCTGTTTGTGAGAGAGCAGCACAGATGCATGGAGCTCTGTTGTGGGACAGGTGATGAGAGAGCTGAGAGCTTGTGGATCGGGATTAGGGGGCAAACCAACATGGGTGATGTTGGGAGTGTCTGCTACTGACTGCCTGATCAGGAAGAAGTGGATGAGGTCTTCTTTAGACAACAGGAAAAAGCCTCACACTCACTGGCCCTGGTCTTCATGAGGGACTTGAACCATGGCTATGTCTCCTGCTGTACATTGACGATAGCTGATTGAGAAGCCAATGATGGGGGGTGCTTTGCTCATGTCATGCTTACAAACAAGGAAGGTCTAGCTGGGGATGGTAAGGCTGGGAGCAACCTTGGCTGCAGTGACTATGATGACCAGAGTTCAGGAGCCTGATATGAGGGAACTAGGCAAAAACCAGGATTATAAACCTAGACTTCAGTAGAGCCAGTGTTGGTCTTTTTCAGAAATCTGCTTGGAAGAATGCCATGCAATATGCCCCTGGAGAGAACAGAGGTCGAGGATTGCTGGTTGATTCTCAAGGATCACCTTCCTCATCCTCAATAATGGTCTATACTAATGAGCAGGAAATCAAGCAAAGGCAGTAGGAGGGTAAATGGGTAAATGAGGTAATCCTGACTCAACTCGGACATAAAAAGGAAACGCACAGGAGGGGGAAGCAGGGTCAAGTGACCAGGAGGAATACAAACCATGTAGGGGTGAGGTTAGGAAAGTCAAAGCCCACTTGGAGTTGAATTTGGCAAGCGATGTAAAGAGCAAAAAGTACTTTTACAAGTACATGGGCAAGAAAAAGAAAACTAGGGAAAATATGGCCCCCTCTTAAATGCGGTCAGGGACATGGTGATAAAGTGGGTGGAAATAGCCAAGGCAGTCAATGTCTTCATCTCTTTGGGCACAAACTGAAGTACAGGAAACTGTTTAAACATAGGGAAACACATTTTAACTGTGAGGCTGCTCAAACATTGGAACAGGCTGCCCAGAGAGATGTGGAATCTCCATCCTTGGAGATATTAAAAGATGCAAATGGAGACAGCAACCTGTTTTTGTTGACCTTGCTTTCAACAGCAGGGTTGGACTAGATGCTTTTCAGAAGTGCCTTCCAGCCTCAATGATTCTGTGATGCTGTGACTCTCTCACTTTAAATTTTGGGTTCATTTCAGTCAACAGCTGTTCACAGCCCTTCTGAGTTGGTGAAGCATTCACTCTTTCTGCTATTTGACTAAAGGATGAGAAAGGACAAAGAGGAAAGCCTAAAAGCCAAGTCAGACAAGTTTTAGGAAGACAGATGCAGTTCAGGGTGAGGCTAAAAGAGACTTCAATGACTGTTAAAGGACAACTTGTCAAATATCAACAGTCTCAGTTTCCTAAAGCCTGGTAAGAGGAAGGAATTTTAGATGGAGTGAGTAGAAAAAACAATGTGGCCTTTGCATTTAATGTGGCATTACCCATGGATCTAAGCAGGTTTCTTTCTGACTTGGGACCTATCTGACAGAGGGTAACTTTTACAGAATAAGAGACTTATCATCCATTGGGACAGAAAGTGATCCATGTTGTTGGTATTTTACATGATGTCTCATAATTTTCCCTGGTCCCTTTATATGGATATTGAAAAGAAAGAGTGATTGATGTAGAACCTGGAGGGTCTTCATACCTGTGGCAAGTAAGACAGAGCAGGCCATCAGTCCTCTGTTTGCATTTTGTACAGTGGATGTTTTCCAGCTCAGTGCTTAACCATTAACTTCCTCTAGCTAAAATAACTACTCAGCGTGGTGAATATATTGAATGTTGTAGAAAGACAGAGGAATCTTTAAATGAGCAAGAGTAGATCATACATCATTGCAGCCAGTGGTGTGTGTATTCTAAATCCTGGCATGAAAATTTGACTGGAAGGAGTCCATAAGCCAGGTGGTGAATAAATTGGTTCTGCACAAACACAAATCAAAAGTGGGGGGAGTGCAGAGGTGATAGAAAAATGGCAAATACATCTAAAAAAGTTTTAAAAATTTGCATTACTATGTCTGCACTCTCAAAGTGCTCATTTTTTTCCCAAGTTGTTTGTGTTTGTTTTTTTTTTTTAATAAAGATCTTAATGCTTACTACCAAACTGATGCCTGGGGCCAGGTAACTATAGAGAATCTGGCACTCAAAACATAAAAGACATATCTCTATTTCACAAAGTTTCTGACTAGGCAGAGTGGAAAATAGCAAATACATTCAATAAAAAATGCATATACTTTAGCACTTCCTTGACCTGCAAGGAAAATTTATGGGCTTCAGTATGAAAAGATGGTATAGAACACTTTCTTTGACTATAAAGCTTTAAAAAGAGGATTTTTATATGTTTGGTGAAGAGATAACCACTTCTGTTTCATATAAATGTATATACACCTACAGACATCTACATATATATACACACACCCTGGTGTATGAAGGTGATATTATAGTTCAGTGATATTACAGAAGAAGCAGTGATAAATACATCACAAAGACAGAAAGGTATGTTCTAATATTTTTTCGAAGTTGCTGGAAAAGAAACAGAAATTATAATTAGCCAGATAATTCAAAACATGTCATCAAAATAACAATAATGAAAGGTGGAACTTTGCAAAAGGAACACTACAAAGCTTTTGGAAAGAGCTCTGGGACTCTCAAGGCCTCAACTGACTTTGAGGAGACAATCAAGAAGAACCAGTCTTATCCGTATTTGAGTATGCCAAATGAATAAGTTAGCTTTGTTATCTACATTCACAGTATATTTTTTAAGGTCCAGCAGAATCAGAAAAAGTTAGGGGATCACAGAAACATATCCTCCAAAACAGATTTAAGAAATTCCAGATTTCAAAATTGTTATCAGCAGCAACATTCACCATGCTACAATTGCAATTACAACCTCTGTATTCCTTATTCTCTAATTTACTGTGGCCAGAACTAGTAATAAATTAATCTCACAGCCATAGAGATGTAGTTCCTTAAACCAAGAAACTGATCTCCGTAGTATACATCTAATACACTGAATGCTCTTACCGTTTTTTTCAGCAACAAATTCACATAAAGCATCACACCTTTCATCCACTGTGATTTATCCCACACTATTATTAGATTATTAAGTCTATAGAGATTAACATCTGATACAAACTAATGCCAGAATTTACCAAAGGATAAACCAATGAAGGAACTAAGTGGAATTGCTGGAGTAGCTACTTTTCTGTCTTTACACTAAAATCAATCCAAACCCTAGAACAAAACCCCACAGTTTTGTAATAAAATAAAACAGATAGTGGGTACACTCTTATCCCTGGTACAGCAATCTTATTACAGTGCTCTTTTAGGTTGCATTTATTTAAATTATTTGACAGCAATTATGAAGAGGGATAATAGGTAGAAAGTATTCACAAAGTATTTTCTTGCAATATTACTCTCCTTTGATGTCTGTCTTTATCTGGTGAATTTAGAATTTCACTTTTAATATTATTTTTGTTAATTTGAGAAAGCTTTTTGGTTTACTATAATATAGTTCTCTCAATATATAATATAGCATTCTCTCAATGCTACAATACTAAACTTCATTCTAAAGGGTATTATATTTTCAGTGGTATTAAATCACATTGGTCTAAAACAAATCTACAATGGAACATCTGTCTAATCATGTTCTTATAGTTACAGAGAGAAAAATAAATCCCCATGGCTCTAATTGCTTTTCTTACAAACTATCCCATACTTTAAAAAACCACAGATAAACAAAGTAGAAACTTTATGGAAAGCTAGTTTTAATGGAAGTTTGGAAATTTTGGTGTTCTTATTAAGACAATTGACTATCAAAGCCAACTACTGAAACTGTGCATTGTTCAATAAATGTGTATTTTATTTACAACGTGATGGTGTGAAAACTGCCAGCCATGGAAAAAACAGTCAGAGTCTACAGAGCTCTCATTACAGTGTCAAAATAAAACATCTTTCATGTAAACTATCCTAGCATCAATATATAAATCATGACACAGGAGTGAATGGAGAAACTAATCAACTAATATAGAAATCTGGACTTCTTTGTTGCTGTTGTAGCAGCATATAGCTTTAATAACAGCTATTTCTATCCTTAAATTGGCATGCAATTACGAGTTCACTGCTTCAGGAACAAATAAGCTCCAGAAGATTACCTGTGATGTTTGAAATCCAGTCTGGGTATATTAGGAGGCAGACTGACTCGGATCCTTCACCTTAAGTCTTATTTTTATTGTTGCTAGGTGTAGAACAATTCGGTAATCAGGGTGATAAAAGGAGTGAAATCTCATTTTCCTGAATGTTTTTACTGTTCTTATTGCATAATGAAGTGTGTTTTAAAGTTAAATTCTAAATCGGAAAGTTTACATATAGATGCCAAGGATGTCTGCATAGGACCAAGGCAGCATATGTTCCTGTTGGTGAACCTTGTATACATCAGACATGCAATTAATTTAGACTGCATACAAACTCTTAAAACCTGCAGAATACATTGCTGAAGTCCAAATTAAATTATAGAATGATAGCATAATTTTTCTCCTTTTAAAAAACTTCTGGCCTATCTTTACTCTTCCCATTGTGTTGAGATAAGGCTAACACAGCAACACCCTCAGCACCCCAAAGTTTACCATGATTAATAAAACAAATATTAAACCCCC
The DNA here is from genome assembly GCF_963210335.1 of Falco punctatus. Classification (NCBI taxonomy): domain Eukaryota; kingdom Metazoa; phylum Chordata; class Aves; order Falconiformes; family Falconidae; genus Falco; species Falco punctatus. Next base: position 95,231,758 of record NC_137581.1, on the reverse strand, counting down.
TGTTTCTTATTGCTTTCTTGAACTGCTGAATTTCTGTCCTCCTCAGCAGACTAAAATTTCTGACCGGCAGATTCCAAACCCTGCATAATGATTGCTTATGATTTGATATGAATAACTCCAGAACTAGAAAGAGATGCTATATCTCAAATAGGGTGTGAAATAGTGTAAATGTTTGCGTCTAGCTCTAGCAAATTGTGAGCTATCAGACTATATGCCTGCATTTCTCTGATCTAGAGACAAGACATTGTTGATATTTTGGTGGTCTTTGAACTTGTATAAATACTATTTTCCCTGTCATCCCAAGGACTCTGCTTTGTAACTAGGCAACCATGCCATAGAGAGCAGCATTATAGTATAAATTTTAAAATTCTCTAAAAATGTTATAGTTACTTCTCCACATTGCTCTCTAAATTTATCTAAAATGCTGCATAAATAAACAAGCCACTAGTTTGTGCCTTTGGGCTATATTGCCTATATTGACTATATTTACCTATATTGTGGGTGATCTTCATAGCTTACTCCTGTCTTCAGCACTTGTTAGCAATTACCAGTCATTCTCTTTTCCACTTTGTGGGAGTAGATCCAAACCAAAAGTATGATCAGTCGTTCTTCTGCTCCAATGACTCTTTTGAGCAAGACACTGTGGAACTCAGCTTGGTTATGACTCTTTTTCATCAGTGTTTTGAGCTGTATTGGCATCATTGGGCTAATGACTCTTAACTTGATTTCTCATCTGAATAGTATTAAGACTTTCATTTTTCGTACTGTACTGAGTGGGCCAAAATTGGGATTTTAGTGAGAATTTTGGTACCATATTTATTGCAAAAGATAGAGAAAAGATACTGGAAGGCTGCTAATAATGGATTTTGTATCTGTTCCTCTACCTTATGAATTTCATTATCAACCAGTCAAACAAAAATTGCTGAAGATCAATGGGTAGCAGAGGATAGCAGAGGTTTGTAGCTGATGTCTCAAGTGGAAAGTGCAGAGTGGGATGAATCTGAATATGTGGAATGAACATGGCGTGAATGTAACATTAAAGTTACTCCTGGTTTTGTTACCTCTGTCAGGTTAGACCAATATAAATCTCTCAAAGCTAACACTCTTGTGTACAACTCAGAAGCCTCCCCTAGGGAGGTATGGCCATCCACTATTTTCTGTAGATAGACTTGTGAAGAGTGTGACTTCAACTTTGTACTGTGCACTCTTCTGTAAAGTCTGACCCTAGATGAAATGAAAAGTGTTATTTTTGACAAAAAATAATTTATTGAACAAACACTGGTGACATGACCATTTCAATGGCAAGAGAATCAAGATTATACAGAATTAAATGCAATACATGATTTGCAATGGATATTCAGCCTTGTGCTCTAGGGTTTAAGTCCATCTTTGTTAGGTACAGGGATAAGACTTGCATGCGTGTTTTTGTGCATGTGTGCAGACTATCTGCCATTTGCTATTATGTGGTTCCTTTGAAATGTAACATTGGAACTGCCAGAGAAAGGATGCTAGATCGGGAGTTTAGTCCAGCACGCCAATTGCTGATCTCCCAGGCTCCCTCAGTTCCTCTGCTGTTAAAGCAGAGGTATTAGCAGTACTATTACAAAAGTCTTCACTTCCCCATATGCTCCTCCACAGGTCCCCCCATGTAGTGTCCGTCCCTCTGTCCCCGATAAGATCAATGTACTGTGGTGATGAAATTTCTAGCAGCTGCTTGAGATTAGTCCCTATTAAGATTCTGCCACTGTTTCTATGGAGGAACTTTCTCATTTGTATCACTGTCAAAATATCAGTTTGTGTAGTAGTATTGAATAGACAGTGTTTTAACCAACATTTAGTAATAACACTATGAAATAATGAAACGACCATTGTCCAAGAAGCTAATTTACTGTAGTAAGAAGAGAGAGATGGGTGCAACAGATATTTGTACTAGATCATAAGGTGGATGTACTTGAGTTCATAATGGAGATTTAGGCAATATGTTATTTACTTCTTTAAATTTTGCATTTATTACTTTAGAAGACTGGCTGGTAGATATTAGAACATTAACCCACTTAAGTTTCCTAAATACTGAAAGGAAGTTAGAGCAATAGTTCTTTATCCTGAAAGTGTTCTGAAAATTATCCTATATTTGTAAAGTTGGTTAAACTATAAAGTTTCCCATATTACTGTATCCAAGGTTGCCAGGTCACTTGTTTATTTTTAATCTCACAATATTTTGTGGGTTTTTTCCCTTACAACCTTAATTTCTTGATAAATGTGATTGCCTAAAAGCTCTGATACCACTAAATGTGAGTTTCCAGCTCTCAAGTTTGAAGATGAAATCTTGAAAGCTTTAACTGAGAGCTAACTAAAAGCTTAGAGAACAGAAGGGAAACAAATTAGAATGTGTAATTTCTTAAAATCTTGCTTTAAATTCTGTTTCACTATGTTTTGGGCTCCGATCCATCATTTCTGAATGCTTGAGCTGGTAAGATCTGGACACTGCAGTGTATAGACACAAAGAATCTGAGTTAATGCTTTGTGCCGTGTTTCCTTTATTTTAAGTTTTCATTCACACACATTTCTTATCCGATTTTCCTGGATATTTTACCTGAATTAGATCATTGGATCGTAAACTTTGCAGGTCAGAGATCTTAGCAATCTCTGCAGTCTTTTGATCATACACTCCTTCTGTGCTTCGTAAGTTACAATGGAATTAATAACCTTAATAAACTTCCCAGAGGTCCTTAGAAGCTCTTTCATCTTTCGTCTGTATTTAACTTTCCATTTAAAACAGTGTCTCCATTTAAATCAGGCAAGACACTTTGATTTGAATTCAGTGGCAAATCATTCCAGTTTGCCCAGATGTGTCTAGTCTTTCAATGACTGCAGTCTTACTACTGTATACTTTATCTCCTTTGCAAAAAGGGTTGCCAATATTTTAACGTTAAAAAGAAAAAAATGAAAAGGTGAAGAAAAATGTATTAGTCCGTAAAGGACTAGACCCAAATGGATGCAATGCTTACAAAAGTGTAACAGCAAGCCAGAAGCCAGACAAGAGTGCAATATTGAGTAAGTGCCAAGAAATTGGGAATCTCTTTTGGCAGGATAGACTGCCTCAAACTTACGGAGGGATGAAGGTAAAACTGCATATGATGGTGCGTACCAACCGCCGAGTGGGGAGCGAGCCATGGAAGGGCCTGTGTTTGGTATAACAGCACTTCCCTTAACACAGTTTGAGTCCTCTGTTCCTCTCCTTTTACTCTTCAGCTGACTCTGATTGGCAAAGTGATGAATGCTGCAAGCTTACCTCAGCATAGACACTACCTGAGACGCCCAACTTAGGAGCACAACTATTCTTACAGAGATTGAGACCTGGCCTTTACCGTCCCCCCTCCCCAAACCAAACCAAACCAAACCAAACCAAACCAAACCAAACCAAACCAAACACCAAAACATCAAAAAAACAAAAAAACACAACAAACTCAATGCAAACAACCAAACAGTCAGACCTTAGACGGACAGAACTGCCCTCAGGAAATGCTTGCAGTCAGTGTCCACTGGCTTCATAAAGACCTGGAGAGAATGCAGTTGTAAGGTGACTTTCAGGTAAGTAGAGTTACTTTCCTTGCAAAGAGGTGGCAAACATCTTAAGCAGGAAGCTGATGTGGGTAGTCATGACCTCTGCTGTGTGATTCTAATTCATCTTCATACTACAATGGCTTTTTGACAATTTGGCCATTCATCTGGCAGAGGCATAAGAAAAATGGGCCCTGGAGGACAGCCAGGATTAGTGAGCTGGCCTGATGGATAACCAGAACAATTATTCAAGTGGATGGTCTGATACAACAAAATATATATTTTAAATTTTCTATGTTTAAGAAAACCCAATCTTTTGACATGTTTTCAGACTATACTATACCAATTTAATCCTTTGGCAGGTTTAACCATATGTCATACATCTCTCTCATAGATGTGTTTCTTCAGGCGGTCTTAAACAGGCTGGGACAGACTTAGCTTGGAATTTCATGGGTGTCTGATTTATTTCTCCCAAGTGTGTGCAGTGCTTTTTTTTAAGAAGAGGTACCTCTTGGAGGAAAATAAGGTTGTTCCTTCCCTTAGGGCTGCTGAGCATCCTCAAAAAGAGAAGGCTCGGGAGACTGCAGGATGGGGTGAGCAAGAAGGTTATAGCAGCGGGGTGGTGCACATGCATGGTTTGAAAGCCTACAGTGAGGATGAGAGAGCAGAACAGCAGGCTTTGGAGGTGAAGGGGAGTATTTCTTGAGGACGAGAGCAGGCGAAGCAGAATTTGTTGCCATTCAGCAAGTTGTTTAAGTTAGCTGCAATCATGGACTAGCCTTCAAAACACACTGGACTTGAAAGAACTCTGTAGAAAACTTTATTTCTCTTTATGTCTTCTTTTGTCTCCCTTTTAAAAAGCTGAGATTTTAGGTTTTAGTTTTTATTCACACAAAACTTTTATTTCTGAGCCTAGTATAGACATGTACTAATGTAACTTCAAAAGAATCATCCAGGGGACAAAAAACTGGTATTGGCATATTGTGATGCTAACCTCAGCAGAGAAACACAAGAAGCCTTTAACAGGACTTACATAAAATATTAAAACCACTCAAAAGGAACTCATTGGATTGATTCAAATCTACAGCCACAGTGTATTTCAGGGAAAATAAAGTGAGCAGCCCCTTTCCACACCCCCTTCCTTATTGCTCCTCTGCAAGAAAAAGGGGAAAATCACATTTAAACCTGTGGTCCTTGCTGCATGAAACAGCAAGATTCTTGGCTGTTTCACTGGTACTTTTCTGACTGCTAAGCATCAAAATAGTTCTGAATTTCAGCCATTTTATGAGGCCAGCAGTGATTTGAAAATACCGATCCTCATCATTTACATGGAACAAGTCCTGATCTCTTGGATGTTACTGAAAATCCATTCACCCATAACTACTGAAATTAAAGAGATAGGGCAGGCAATGGGAACTTGTGTAGAGGTGTACAATTATTTTTCCATAGGCTTTGAGAAAATTGTGCTATGTTTCTTTTTGCAAGAGCAGGAATATCTGGTAAGTGTGTCACTGCTCTTTCATGAAACAGAATTGCTTTTAATTCCTTTATTATTGCATTTGGATGTAAAATGCTTCTCAGTAGAAGATCTGGGTGCACATCACAAAATTTAGATCAGAATTAGGCAACCATTTCTGTGACAACCCCCACATAGCACCAAAATAGCTAGTCTGAAAAGGAGTGATATGAGGCAGATGATTAAATGTCAGTGAATTCTAAAGACTGTTTCTACTAGGGAGCACAAAGAAAGTGATCTTGCATTGTGCTCTAAAATGTCTCTACCCTGTAAGCTGATCTGCACAGACTGATGGTTCTTATGTTGTGCATTGGCTCTTTGACACACTTTTGACTCCAGAAGGTGAGCACGTCAACTTGTGTGATCAAGGTGTGTGATCTAGGCTGAAATGGCCTTTCCTGAGGAATGTTCTGCAGCTTTCACCTTTCTGCTCCTCACTTTCAACTTCAGGATGTAGCATGCTGAAAAGGGGTTAGGGCAAGACAGGTCTGAGATAATGAGTGTGGAGACAATACAGGTCCTTAAATTTCACCCAGATTAGAACTGGTAGCTGAAGAAAAGAACACAGGTGTGAAACACTCACCAATGTTTCTTAATGATCTGGGCAAACAGATGTCTGTTAGCAGAAAGTATGGTGCAAATGCCTTCACGTGCAGATTACTCAGCCATGTCATAGGCCATTTGCTGATGGGTATTCAAAGGCTAGTTTTCTACTTCCTCCTAACCAGAAGCATTAGGCTTGTACAATGTGGTAAGTAAACATTTCCTAATTGCACTGTATTTACAGAGTACCTCTTATTGACTGCAGTGCATTTCTACAAATTGCACACAAATTTTCCTAAGAAAATTCTGTGAACTTTATATCATGTTATTGTCCCTTTCAACTTTGCAGCTCCCACTGATGTTTCTACATACCAGATTCCCATGATAATTCCTCTCCAGTATTTATTTATTGTTAAACCACGAGGGACTTAGTTTCTGTTCTAGAAGCACTACACAGCCTGAACAAAACCAAAATCCCCAATGATTCTACCGTTGGTCACTTGAATAAACAGAAGTACCTTCAGCATGCAAGACTCCTTACCACGTTACTCAGTATGCTGAAAAAGTAGCTACTTTACTGTATTTTATTCTACAGACAGATTTTCAGTCCTCTCTTCTACCTGGAAGAAACAGCATGCTTAATGCTAGCCGCATGAAATACTTGCCTGTACAGACCTCGAATGCCCATAGTTACACTCAGAACAAACCGTGACCCACCCAGACGGGCAGTTCTGTTGGTGGTATAGCAGTTGCAGTGCACTATGACTGGCTTAAGCTGAGGAGTTACCCACTGCCTGAGACCTCACATATAAATCATGGGTCTAGATTTAATAAACCTGCAATTAAGATCAAAAGAACACATTTTAGTGGATAAAATCTGGTGTGTGCGATCTTAAATATAGGCTGAAAATTTTGAAACTACATGCTGAAGTTTGGCTTTTCAGATACTTGGGCAATTTTGTATAAGCTGCTTCGTTTTCAGAAGTAACTAGCAATTTCTTGTTCATTTGTGAATGTTTAGTATTACTGACAAGTAGGCCACCTATCTGCAAGTACCTAAATATGGACTGAGAAAACTAGATTTTGGCACCCAGATACAAACACTGCGTCTGTTAAGTTCCTATTCATTGTGAATTTTTGCCTTTTTTTTTTTTTTTCTCTTCTGAGTGTAAGCTATTTTGCTCTATGAAATTGTCTTCCCCACCCCCCCTCAGCTCAGATGGTTGCAGATATTTCCCAGGAAAATCCACACAGAACAAAAGTTTACAGTGTTTTTTCAGTTTCATGGTAATGTCCTATTCTGACAAGGAAAACAAAACAAATTCTTTGTGTTCACAGACAGACAAGCTGGCAAATTTATGAGCCATAACTGAAATCATATTCTGGTGCTGGCAAATAATAATAATTAAAAATATTTATGGAGTTTTTAAACTTCAGATTACAAACAAAAATAAAGGCTTCCCACTACAGTATGTTTCTAATACAACCATCTCATCCTTGGTTTGTTTCAATGATGTCTTCAGAGAAAATAGAGTACGCCCCTGATATGTAAAACTCACCATATATTTCAGATACGCCTTGAGAAAGGGTGGATGAGGTTTTACTTTTCCCTCAATTTTCCCTTTATTGTAAATCAGTTTTAAGCTCACTTACTTGCACATTAACATTTCACATTTCTTTTTTTCTGATTCACCTTTATATATTTTCTTATGGTTTGTGAAATCATATTTATTGCAACAACACTTAAACACATGCTTAACTTTGCAGTTGTTTTAAGTTACATTTTAGACTAAGTGATGCCATAAATAGGGCTCATCTTATAAGCGTGTTCTAGAGATTTCCTTGAATTGGGTCTTTTGTCAGTAAAAGAGCCACTGTAGATAAGTCTGCTCTTGCCATATTCTGCTTCGAATATTTAATACATATTCATTATGGAAAAGTGAATCCTTTTTTTTTTTTTTTTTTTTTTTTTTATAAAGTTGAGATTATTTTAAAATAAGTAATGTGTTAGTATTGTCTTATTTATTAAAGCAGAAAACATTACTATTTTTATGTTGCCCAAGGTCCCATTCCTTACATTGATCTCATCTGCTTATTGCAACATATGAAAACATTCCTTTTAGGTTTTTAATGTTACAGCTTCAATGTACTGTGAGACTTTTTAGTTCATAATAGAAACCACTAGTTTTTGTTAACTGTCTTTTTAACCAACCTGCTTGTATAGATGTGACTATGTATGGCTTCAGCAGAATTGTTGCATCAGTTGCAATACACTTGCTCATCTTGTTCCATGTAATTCAGTATCCTTAGGCGTCTAGATTTATTTGTTTCTTAACTGGCAAGAAAGAAAATCTGATCTGCTTTTTAAATTTTCAATCATCGATGATTTAATTTTGCATTTGCATGTGACATGTCATGTCTACCACACTAAATTATACAGCAAAGTTTAAATCGCTTAGTGCTTAACAGTCTGCATAGGTCAATAAAAAAATATGCCTGATAAAACTCTATTTGATAAAGGTGCCAAAAAGGATACGTAGAAGCTGGGTGTATGGACTCAAGGTAAGCAGAGGAATTTCTTGATAATGCTTTGAACGTGGACACAGAGAAAATCTGTACCAGCTCCAATGTTTTTACATGGACTTGTATACAGGGTAAATAAATGGATTCTAAAACATGCAAGTTTTGAAGCTTCAAGGCTGAAAAAAGAATGTAACAGCATAAAATACAAGTAGACCAGAGTATTACAGAACTTGTTACATGACATAGTCATAAGATACATCTTTAAGTACCAGATTGCAACAAAATATCTTTCCTTAAAACTTTGCCATCACCACCTGTATATTAACATGTCACTACTCAATGGATTTTATTATCACATTCCTCTAAACATTGTTGCCATTTGGATATGAGAAGTGTCATCAAGCACTACAGAAAAATCGTGGAACCTTCAGCTGTTATCTCAGGGGGTAAAAAATCATTCCAACCTGATCAATTTAAAACTGTTCTGAAGGTGAGATATGGCACTCTTAAGTTTCTTTTTAAGATTCCTCTGATTTTATTATCATTAAATCATTAAAAAAACCTTGACTAGCCTTAAAAAAACTATAGAGATGGTGTTTTAATTTATGTGAGAGGAAAACTTGTGACACCTCCAGGAGTATTAAAACGAAAACCAGACCTCAGACATTTTCAGAGGTTTCATATTCTGCCTTCAGTTTAGGGTTCTATCTGTCTTCATTTAAATTACCCAGGATCAAATTCTACAAATCTTGTAAGTAATAAAAAAAGATATTATTGGCCTAGCTGCAGGGCTAAAAGTTTGTGCTGTGTGATATCCAGGAAAACCCAAAGCATATTCTGCTGGTGAGTATTCAGTGCTTGAGAAGGAAAAATGTAAAGCCCTAAAACCCAGGAAGAAAAAAATTAAATGTTTCTTCATGTCATTCATAGAGATGTCTACGTTGTATCTTCATAGCAGTTTCCCTAGGATCAAAACAATTAGGGTATTCAAAAAATTAAGTCCTTACAGTGACTTAATTTGTTTTAAATTTAAGATGGCATAACATTCCTATGCACATTAAAATGTCTGTCATTTCCTTTAGAACAGGGAGCATTATAAAATGAGACAGGCTCCCTTCCCTATAAATGCATATGAAACTGCCATTCTATATGAAATTAAGGCTTTTACTGGCTCACAGTCTACACTAGGATATCTATGATTACACAAAAAAATTAGTATTAAGTGTCCTAATAGGATTACTTTGGACAAAAGTAATAAAAAGGTAATAGTACACGGTAACAAAGCATCCTTACAAAGCTGTATTTGCTATGCTATTAAAAGAAAAAAAAAAAAAAAAATGCCAGCTAGGAATTTAGCTTGGAACTGATGTTGGATTCCTGCTTTAAGATTAAGAACTTCATGCTCAATTATTGTTTGCTACTGAGGTACTAAATACATGTTGTTCTGCTGTCTTTGGCTGTCTGTTCTTATTCAGCGATACATGTACCTTTGTCACCTTCAAATGGGTTTCATTTCACCTAACCTTAGACATGTGCAAGGCAGTCCTCTAGTCAAAGGTAGGCATCTGGGCTTCCTCCCACTGGAGTTGACAGAGAAAATTACGCACTTGTAAAAGGCAATTTATGTCACTTTTTCTGGGAGATGGTTTAGAGTGATAGGTGCTTGTCCATGACAGAGGTAGGGTATGATTAGCTGACGCTGAGTCCCTAACTTTTGGTTATCAGTGAGAAGAATCCTGCTGCAGCAACTAAAAGGTGTAAATGTATGTGCAAGAGTTCAGTCATGACATTGTCTAGTTGATGATCTTGCAAATGAAGACATAATACAAAAATACGATTTCACTGTACAGATGATGGCTCCAAAGCCAATCCAAACTACATATATCAACATTTCCTCTCGAAATAGAACAACACCCACCACCTCACTTCTTTGCGTAGGCAAATTGTAATCTTTTCCTACAGCTCCGATCTAGTTTTATATCCAGGTGCTGTGACACCAGAACCCGAACAACCATGAGCCGAAGTACTCGCTCTGATACCCCAGTCTCCCCGCCCCACCCCATCCCCTGATCCCCTGTCCGTGTCCCCCCCCCCCCCCCCCCCCGTGTGTGGTCCCCCCCCCCCCCCCCCCCGTGATTCTCATATAATACAGCTGCAAAAAGTTATCAGCATTCAGCACAACTGGACGAAGCACACTTGTCCAGGTTCTCTGTTCATGTCTGCACATCTGGGAGCAAGACTCCTGTGATACTGCTATTAATGGCAGGATGTCAGCTATTCCAACAGTATATCCACCGCCATTCTGGAAAATTTGTACTGTTGCAATAGCTTATGCCTAGGAAAACAAAAATATAAATGTAGCTATAAACATAGCAATATTTCACCTATGTTTGGAATGCCAAAGAAAGAGAAGACAATTTCAGCTTAGTTCACATTTTAAAGACTTTCCATAAAGCCTTATCATTTTGGGTACACACCCTGTGTTTACCATGGTGATGCATTTATAAACAACAATCTTTTTTACCTCTCAGTCTTTGTTTTGCTAGGCAAAGCTCTTCCAGTCTCCTCTTGTAAGACTGACTCTTCATTGCCTTTAACACTCTTTTAGCAGCATCCTCCTGCACCTGCTTTCACTTTTCTCAAATGTACTTTTTGAATAAGCTGAGTACAGCATTTCTAATCAGATCTTATGCTTTCTACTTTTCTATATATCTCTACTGGAAATACCTCAGTCAGTATATCTTAGGATCACATTTGTCTTTCCACTGAAAGACTCCGAAACCACAGAAATTCTAGTGACCCCTTAGAACTTCTCCACTTCTCTAGCTCTCACCACTCAGCTTTAAGGCACCTTTATGTGCCTTGGAGCGTGAAGTGCTGTTGTGGTTTAACCTCAGCTGGTAACCAAGTGCCACGCAGCCACCTGCTCACTCCGCCCTCACCCAGAGGGATGGGGAGGAGAATCGGAAAGGAATGTAAAACTCGAGGGCTGAGATGAGAACAATTTAATAAGTAAAGCAAAAGCCACGCATGCAAGCAAAGCAAAACAAGGAATTCATTCACCACTTCCCGTGGGCAGGCAGGTGTTCAGCCATGCCCAGGAAAGCCGGGCTCCATCATGTGTAACGGTTACTCAGGAAGACAAACACCATAATGCCAGATGCCCCCCCATTCCTTCTTCTTCCCCTAGTTTATATACTCAGCGTGATGCTGCATGGTATGGAATATCCCTTTGGCTGGTTCGGGTCACCTGTCCTGGCTGTGTCCCCTCCCAACTTCCCATGCCCCTCCAGCCCTCTTGCTGGCAGGGTCCAAGGAACTGAAAAGTCCTTGACTTCGTATAAACATCACCCAGCAACAACCAAAGCCATCAGTGTGCTATCAACATTGTTCTCACACTAAATCTAAACCATGGCACTGCACTAGCTGCTAATAAGAAAATTAACTCTATTCCAGCTAAAACCAGGACAAGTGCTCAAGACAGGAACTTTGTTTGATATAAAACATATGTGTTTAATTTTATATATGGTATATCATTTTATCAGCTTTGGTTAGCTTTGTAGGATCTTGGTCTATCTCCTCAGTCTATAAATAAATAATGACAGGTTTATAAATAAATCAGTTTATAACCAGCTGAAACTGTGTTATCTTTGTAACTTTTACCAATCAATAGAGCACTGTGAATGACAGGCACAGGTTCTGCAGTTTTAAAAAATCTGGTATAACAGAAAATAAATATAGTTACATTTAAGAACCACATAAATATTTTGATGCACTAGCATAAAATACTTCATACGGCATTTGAGGATATGCCCAAACCATTTACATCCATGGTAGGCCAGCAAGTGTTTTTTGGCTGGCAGTTCAATGTTCTCCCAGTGTAAATAGATGATCAATCATTCTTTGTTGTTATTGTTTCAAAGAATAGTTTGAAACCCAATTCACAGTGAGTGTTTGCACTGCCTGTTCTTTTTGTTCTCTTATCAATACAAGTTTTAATATTTAAAAAGTGCATTTTTTTCCCATCTGGCTGCTGGCTCCTGCATGCTGGGCTCTACTATTCTTTCTGAAGTTCTTTGCTGGTGAGAGAGCGCAGGTGTAAGCCTGCAGAAGAGACCGAAACTCTGTAAAGGCAGGAAGTAAAGAGCATATCAATCTATTCAGCGAACAAAACCACAAATAAAAACACTGAGGTGGAGAAAATTCATTCCTATGCTGAGAATTATTGTTTTGCAGTGTAAAGCTTGCGTGAAGATGAATTTGAATTTCACTTGCCTTCCTGTCCTGCTCCCTCATGGGAAGCTTATGGATAGCTAAACTCCAGGGTCTCTTTTGAAGCCTGATGCAGGACAGAAGTGTAAGGCAGCGTGTCTCTACTGTTCTGGTGTCAGGACATCGGGACGTATCATTTTTCCACTAAGACATGGTAAGAAGAATGCTTGATTTGAATTACATTGCCACGAAGCAGCCTTGCCATGCTCCTGTCGCAGTGAGGGCTCCATTCTTCCAAGCCTCTCCTCTGGCTCCTCTGGCACGGGTGGAGGGCTCACGGGATGGTGACACAGCCAGGCTGATGGTTTCAGCCCGGCTGCCTGCCAGTGGTCCACCGTCGGTGAGCACCCAGCGTGCGGGCTGAAGGCCAGCAGATCCTTCCCCACCTGAGGGAGGACGGAGCAGTGCGATCGCTGAGGGGCGATCACCGGCGGGGGGAAGCGGGCTCCCGGCTCTCCGCAGTTCTCCATCTGGAGGGCTGCGCTCTCCTGCCAAGCGCGGGGTGCTGCTCCCCGACCGGGGAGGAGCCGCCTCCCACCCGCCGGCGCTGCCCTTCCCCTCTCCCTCAGGCTCCGGGGGAAGCGCGGGGGTGCCGAGAGTGGGCACCGCCGCAAGCCCCAGCCCCCTGCCCCGGGAAGCCCTGCGGGGAGCCCCGCGGCGGCGGGCGGCCAGGCCCCTCGGCCCGGCCCGCTCACGGCGGCCGCAGCGCCGCCTCGGGCTGGAGCCAGCGGGCGGCGCTCGCCCGGGCCGGCGCCGCCTGCGCCCTCCGCTCCCCCACAGGAGGGGGAGATATTGCCGGCGAGAGGAGAAACTCACCCTTCCACACCCTCCACCTCCCTCAGCGCCCCCCGCCCTCCTCCTCTGGGGATACCGCAAACAGGCAGCGGGCGGCGGAGCGCCGCCGCCTCGCCCTCAGCCTCCCGGTGCGCGGCGCGGCGGGGAGCCGGGCTGAGGGCAGCCCTCCTGCGGGCAGCCGCCGGCGCCCTGCCCGCTCCCTGAGTTACCCCGGGGAGGGGGCAAGGCAGGCAGAGAGCGGGGCGGGGGGGGGAGCAGAGGGGGAGGGCTGCGCACAGATGAATGCTGCTCCTGCGAGATGCTGCACGCCCAGCTCCCTGCCGGAGGGGGGTAGCAGCCTCTGCCTCCGCCGGCTCCTGCCTTCGCCAGGGCTGTTGCTGCCGCTGGACGCAACCTTCTCCTGACATGGAGCTGCTGCTGCTGCCGCCGCCGCTGCTGGAGTGAGTGAGTGTGACGGGCAGAGCTAGCCGGCTGCATGGATGGATGTGTTTAGCTTTGTGAAGATTGGGAAGCTCTCCGGGTAGGTGTTTGCAGCTGCTCCGCGACCTGCGGGCGTCCCGCGGCAGCGGGCGCTGCCCCTGCCCGGCGGGGGCGGGAAGGGGTGAGGGGCTGCCCGGCGGGGGGGGGGGGCTGCCCGGCGGGGGGAGCGCCCGCGCCGCGCTCAACTTCCCTGGCAGCGGGGCTCGGGCTGGGGGCGGGGGGGGGGGGCGCCCGCTGCCCCTGGCACCTGCCGGGCCGCGCCGGTGGCTCCGCTCGGGATGGGGCGCTGCCCTCTCCCTTCCTTAAGGGGCAACGAACGCGTCCCGCGGCGGGCGCTCCTGGCCGGTACGGCCGCGGTGGGGCGAGAGCGGTGCCCGCCTTGAAACGCCGGCGCTAAGGGGCGAGCGGAGCGGTCCTGAGAATGCCACAGCGGCGACGGTAGCCGGAACCGGGGCGGCGGGGGTGGGTGGGTAGGTGGGTGGCGGTGGTCGCGCCGCCTCCGCGGGCGAGGTGCGGGTAGCGGTGATCTGCCGGGGGAGGGGGGAACTTCTGCGGGAGCGGGCACCGCCTGGCCTGGCCGCGCCGCCGGGAAGGGGCTCGCTCGGCCCCTCCGCCCCGCTCCGCTCCCGCGGTACCCGCCGCTCCGGACACGCCGGCGCCTCCAGGAGCGATATTTTTAGCGGAGCGGTGAAATCATCGCCAGATCCGAGCGCTGCCCCTCTGCCGCTTCCCACGATGATGGGTGCTGGGGCGCGAGGGGATCTGGCACCTCTTACCCCTCGCTCGTGAGGCACGTACTTCTGGTTGCTTGAATGAGTGGTTGGTTAGGATCGGTTTTCTTGGGTTTTGTTTTTTTTTTTATTCGTTTCCCAAATAAATTTTCCTTTTGATGGCCTCGGAGTTGTGGTCTGTATCTGTAGACTGTTGCGTTCACAGCTAGTGGCCAGGCCCGAAGCTGCATGGATGGATCAAGAAGCACAACGGCCACTGGTAGAACCTTCTCACCGTAGTTAAACCTAATTGGAGGTAGCCCTGCTCGGTGACGGGGGAAATTGTGCTTTATCTCAAAGACGCAGTATAAAAGTACTTGAGCCGCAGGATTTTCTCAGGGTTCTGGTGCAGATAATCTCCTAAAGGATTTAGCTTTGATCACAGCAACTAGGAGTGTTTTGAATTCTTATGCTACAGTGGTTCCTACACCATTTTTACCGTATCATTTTCTGGTTGCGAGGCACGTATGAGGTTGAAATTGGACGTTGTGCAAAAGGGAGAAAGGCCTTGTTAAGGAAATACAAAAGGTAGCTTGCTCCAGTGACGCTCAGGTAGGGAGCTTGTCAGAATGACAGATGGTCTTTAAAAAACAAATATTGCGTGGCTGGAAGTTACAGAGTGTGCCACAGGTGCAGGCGTAGCCTTTATCCCCCAAAATTCCCACCGTTACACCTGGCTGTGATTACAGCTCTGCTGGTGGCGATGCCAGCGTAGAACAGCTGCTATCATTCAAGCACATCATTGTCTCATCCTGCTCACAGCAATTTCACACGATGTGACGGCTACAACACTAGCAGCTCACTCATCTTTCCTTGGGTCATGTTACTGGCTGATACCGCTAGAGCTACAGCAGCAGTAACTACAGTGGAAACTTTGAGGAGAAGGAAAATATGCTCATGTAGATAAGGAACAGGTCACGTAGTATGATATTTATTTCCAGGTAATTGAATTGCTTCACCTTTTCTGTTTGTTTAGGGACAGTGTTTTAGGAAAAGCTCCCAGATCTTCATGTCACTCTTGAGACAGAATCAAAGGGAGAGAAACGGATATGCTGCTTGGAAATGTTATTAGCTCGGGTAGATGGCAGTTTATATATATATATATATTTATATGTATGTATAGGAAGCTTCAGTCTCTGTTGGTATGTATGAAATCTGTACCTTTCTGCATACTTGAAGACACAGCTGTTGCCAGTGCTGAGATTTGTATTTAAGTAAAGGCAGATCATAGTATTTTTCCTGAAGAACCTGAAAGTTCCTTCTGAAATGAAATCCCAAGTTTTGAAGCTTGTAACTGGCTTTGCTTGATTCAAGGATATGGAGTACTTGGGACCAAGTTCATCTTTTGTAGATTGCAGTAAATCATATCTGTACTGAGCTACTCTTTTTGTTTCTAATTTTTTGGTTGTTAAAAGACCTAATAGTTTACACAGGGCTTGACTTTACTTGCTGTTTCCTAGGCAACAGCCAGGTATCTGTTCCAATTTTATGAGAGCTTCATGAAGCAGACAGGTTCCAGTGTAAACCCCATTTTTAATCCCTCTGTGCATTTGGGTTGAAAAACTAGTTTGCCTGAAAATACTGGTTCTTTCTTTGCTGTTAGAAGGAAGGCCTTTCTGATGGAAAGAAGTGAGATGGTAAACAGCATTTAACTGCGCGTGTGGTCTTGCAGACAGATTACCTACAGAAAGTAGTTTTGAACTTGGCTGGTGCTGAACTTTTTTATGACCTTCAGCATCTTTATTTTTTTTTTTTTTTAGTTTTATTTTGTTGTGCATACAGATTTTCTCGTGTTAGGTTGCTGGTCAGCTTTTACAGTTATAGTTTGCAGCCTTGATTCAGCAGGCAGTGGCATGAATAAGCTGTGTTATACATGGCCACTTGAAGAGATACTTCTTAAAGTCAGGGTATAGTTTTAATAGATATGAGAATTTAGATTTTGGCTTGATCAATTAATGTATAAGAGCTTTTATCTAGAATAAGCTTAAAATGGGTTATAAACTCTTTGAAGGTAGCTACTGGATATAAAATTTTACATAGCATACATAAAACCTTATTATGTTTTAATTATCTGTGCAGGTTTTTTTATGTGGTACCTGTGCATGTAGGGTCTTTTAGAGACTCATACTTTGCAGTTGCTTCAACAGTCATCCACAGTTGCTAGGTGAGTAGGGAATATAGGCATAATCTGGAAAAGTGATGTGTGCAGAAATGGAAAAGAATGCCAAGCTGGTTTTGTGACAAATGTGACCATTGGTATTTTTTTCTTTTCTTGCCTATGCAGTCTGTCATGCTGTGTACTGTGCATCAAATATAGATGCTTCATAGTAGAGTTTCTGTTGATTTCTAAAGATTGGAGATGTTCATCTGACACTGAAAACAAAAATATCATGTAGAAATATTAATCTCACTTTCACTGACATAGCCTCTCTCCCACCTCCTTTTTGGAAATTCACCAATCTAGTAATGGTCTGGAATAATTGTTTTGGTATAAACCTTGTGGCATCATTCTCTAGAGAAAAAAAACAACAACAAAACCCAAACCCTTTTCTTGTAATGAATTTCAAAGCATAGGTAGTGATTGACAAACCTTGTTAGATCAGTACTCTGATGTGGAGCTGTACAAGGCAGGTGAATATTTCTGTAGTGTGGGCTGCGTAAACATGTATAGTGTGGTAGTATCTGTAATTCGGGAGAGAGGATTAGTAGGATAGATAAGGTACACGTAGAAATTGCCAGATTAGGTTGCATCAGAAGTCTGTCTTGCCTGTTATTCTCTCTTAATTACTTTTAGCAGTTGCTTGGGGAAAGACTAGAATGAGCACAGGTATGGAGTGGTGATTCTTTAGGCATCAGTAGCGGAGGAATGATGGTGCTGCTGTGCTGAATATGAAATGGAGTGCTTTCAGATCAAAGTAAATCTGAGTAAAGGGCACAGCATCGTTTCTAATTGGTACTGAGCAGATGAACTGTAAAACAATAGGTCAGAATAGTGGACAGAGGTTAGCAAGGGTTTAAGCCTGTATTTGTAGAAAATATTTTTATTTAGAAAATCCATTTATTGGGAATGACTGTTTTCATGATGTCTGCAGAGGTCTGTTCTATTTCAGAGCTTTCATAGCAGGATCTAAAACTTTCATATGGAAAGATGGGTGTCTGGATACCACCTGAATGTGACTAAGTGACCCTCCAGAGTTGGGGGGCATAGCTCCTGTGCCTCTGCTACTGTTTGTAGCTCTGCCAAATAACACACAGTAACTTAGAAAATAACGAGATGTCCACATGAGTGGCCATCAGTCTCTAAGATGTGGTGATATTGTAAAGCTAGGTTGGACTCTCTGTCACACAGTTACCTTTGTGGGAGAAGTTCTGAGCTCATGTGAGCCATTTGCCACCAGAAAGGAATGCTCCCAAAACTAGGGCTGCAGTAAGGGGTAAGAAAGTAGACACCTGCACTACCTCATTGTGGCTGTTAAAAGTGTAGTTTATGGGGAGTTAACCCTGTGTGACAAACAGGAGTATACCAAGACTTGGACCCATCCTTAACAGTGATGCTCATTTGTGGTGCATGGTAGGTAAATTTACAATACATGGATCTTTACTTTTCTGCTTAAGTTTTGCATTGCCACCCATTATTGTTGAGTTTAAATTTATTCCATTAAAAACTGGATATAAATAACCATATCCCTACTGTACCCCTTGGAATCAGCTTTAAAACAACAACAAAAGAATCTCATAACCCTTCAAACTCCTCTTTTCAGAGAGCACTCAAATGTAACTTCTTTTCCTGTGATGCTACACCTGAGGCTGGGTTTCTCACTGTGGAGAAGCTTCTTATAAAGTCCTTTTTTATTGGGGTGGATGAACCTCACATTCTCATCTGCTGTGCTTATCATTATGTAGCTAGGCATCTCTAATCAGGTAGATTGACTTGGTACCTGCACGGACTTTTGGGCTTTTGGGTTCTTACTACTTGTAAAAGTGAAGCAAGTATAAACAGACTCTCAGAGTCTTATATTTATTGTCTTTTTTTTTTAGTGTTTGTAGCCCTGTGCTTGGTCCTGTTTTCTGTGGCATGAGAGGTGTCTTCTGAATGTCTTTAGATGTTCTGCCAAACTGCTGTGAAAGGACCTCTCCTAGATCTGACTTAAATTCTAACAAACCAGGACCTGTGTTTGTAGAGTATGAATACTAGGTTCTGTTCTTTACAGGGAATGAGGTTGCTTGGCTTGGCTTCATGGTTTAGTTATTTTTATGTGGTCAAGCGGATGTAAGTTTTCAGATTTAATGTTCTGAGATTAGTCAGTTGTTTGATTGGGTTTTTTGTTTTGGGATGGTTTTTTTT
Organism: Falco punctatus; assembly: GCF_963210335.1. Lineage (NCBI taxonomy): Eukaryota > Metazoa > Chordata > Aves > Falconiformes > Falconidae > Falco > Falco punctatus. Next base: position 95,212,953 of record NC_137581.1, on the reverse strand, counting down.
GTTTTTTTTTTTTTAGGAATTTAAGAGGATTTTAGGATGCTTATCTCTTCTGTTTATCCGAATAGCATCTTTCTTTATCTGTGATTTTCCTTGTCATGTTTTTATTGCTGTGATGTTTAAAAAGGCACCTTAATGGAGAGACAATTAAAAATGTACTTAAGTTACTGATGCTATTATACATATGATTTTTGGAACAAGTTTTATGAGTGCTTTTTGAAATGACAGTATCATAGCTTGTAAGTTACTTTCAGTGTTTACAAAAGACTGTGTCAGTAAGAAAGCCTATGATTATCCTTTTTATACTCAAAGGAGGTAATTTAATTCTAAAAAGGATTTTATTGTACTGGATGATAATTCAAATAACTATGAATTCATTTCACCTTTTTTTTTTCTGGAGGGCTGCATTAATTTAGTGAAATATTTGTCTATTCTTAGTAATAGAAAAGCTTTACCTTATATTTTATTATTTATCTGTTTTGTTAGCTGACACATGCTTTAATATCTGTGGTGTTAGTAATGTTGGATGTGATAATGGCTTCAGCAGTTTAGAGATTTATGAAAACCACTCCTCGTATTATGAACTGCTGTAAACTTGTCAAGTGGTCAATGAATGATGATGCAACTCTGCTAGATATGTATGTTCTCTAAATACTGTTTGCCTAGTGATACAGTGCTTAAAAGATGTAACCAGAAGTAACCTTGTCTCTGGAAATTTTTGAGAAAGCGAAGAAATGAAAACCAAACACGTCAAGCAATGCTTTTCTTTCCCCATCTTCTGCTAGTTACTAAAGAAGATGGACTGAGAACTTTGAAAGTGGATGCTTTGATTTAAGAACAATCAGAGCACGTGCAGATCAGTATAATATTTTCATTTTTAGGAAGACTGGTCTTCCATTTAGCTTTGTTTTTCTTCTTGAGAACTTCAATCTGTGATGTCAAATCCTTAGTGACATGGTTGAATCAAGAATGTTGGGATAGTTTCTTTTATTGCAACTTGCACCAGTGCTCTTGTGTGTGCATGTTTAAGTCAATCTGTTAATATTGTCATATGGTTTGAAAAGGTAGAAAAGGTTGGGTCTTTTCTTTCCTCTTTATTCACTGGTATCAGGAAGAGCCTGAGGTGTGTTATAGGGTGTTTTTTTTGTTTAGTTTTTGTGGGGAGTTTTGTGGTTTTTTGTGTGTGTGTGTTTTTTTTTTTTTTCCAAAGCTTGCTTATCTTTTCACTCTGACAGATTCATATGGGTAACTGGAGCTAGAAATGCTAAGTACTCAAGGACTCAAAACCCTCCCTGACCTAAATCAGGGTGTGATGGTGTTGGAAGTCTCTACCAGTATTCATTTAGTATGGAGTCTATAGAAACTCCCTTTAACAAGTTGATTATTTGCTATACAAGCAGAAAAATATTTTCATTAGTTTTAATAACCAACTAAGAACCGGAAAAAAAAAAAAAATTCTGAGTAAGAACTCTGAAGAAGTAGAATGAGTGTGGTGGTGGGTAATGCAAAGCTGCATCCTATTAAATAATTTTCACTTTATTAAATAAATTTCACTGGTGACTTAAAATAGGAGAAGGGTGTGATAAAAAACTGCTCAGTAACTTTTAAGCAAAGACACTTGTGAGTTTTATTGCTTGGACAAAAATAACTTCCTTTGATGGTAAGGAAAACACTTGCTGCTTGACTTGGGTATTTTCACAACTGTTTTAAGAGTTAATAGTTTATCATGGTTTAACCTCAGGTGACAACTAACCACCACATAGCCTCTCACTCACTCCTGTCCAGTGGGATGGGGGGAAAAGAACTGGAAGCATAAAAATGAGAAAACTCATAGGTTGAGATAGAACAGTTTAATAATTGAAATAAAATAATAAATTGTAATGAAAGGGAAAATAATATATATAGAGAGCAATAAACCCCAAGAAAGACAAGTGATGCAAACGAGAACAGTTGCTGACCACCAGCTGACTGATGTCCAGCTAGTGCCTGAGCAGTGGCTCCTGGTCATCCTCCCCCCCTAGTTTTATTGCAGAGCATGACATCAGATGGTATGGAATATCCCTTTGGGCAGTTGGGGTCAGCTGTCCCAGCTGTGCTCCATCCTGACTTCTTGTGCACCCCCAGCCTGCTCACTAGTGGGGTGCAGTGAGGAGCAGAAAAGCCCTTGGCTCTGTGTAAGCACTGCTCAGCAATAACTAACACATCCTCGTGTAATCAACAGTTTCCAGCACAAATCCAGAACATAGCCCCATAACAGCTACTATGAAGAAAATTAACTTTACCCCAGCCAAAACTAGCACATAGATGAAACACTTTCTTTTTCAAAGTATTCTATTATAAAAGCATTGTCAGTGGGTACTGAATGCCAGCTTTTTCATTTTAATTGTTACAAAATGATGAGGGGAGTTGCCAAATATCAGTTTTAGCTTTGGGAGTTTGGGAAGATAAGGTTCTGGAGAACGGGTGGCTATCTTGCAAGATTTTGTGAACCACTGGTAAAAAGATTTATACAGAGAATAGAAAGAAGGTGGTGAAGACAAAGTAGGAATATCTGTGTGCTAAAGTCAGGTGCTGAGAATAAATCTTTTTATGATCTAGTTCTTGATAGAGTTTATTTTGGGATTCTGCTTGAAATCTTTGAAATGTTAAGGGAAAGAAACTTGGGATATTAGAATATGTATTTTTTTAAAAAAGATATCTATAGATACAGAGTATGTGCGTGTGTATTAATGAGGACTACGTAGTGATTTTCATTAACAATCAAAAAGGCCAAGAAAGTGTCCATCCTGTTCTTGAGAATTTATTTCTGTATATATACTTCTTTTGTTTGTTTTGGGGAGGTGGGGTAGAGAAGACGTGATTGTTGAAAATAACCTTGTTTAGGAAGACAATATAAAATCAATATTTGTAAAATTTTGTAGTACTGATTGTATCCTGTTTAGGATGAAGATTTTTCAGAGGTTTTTGCACGATATATTTTTTTATTGTTCAGCTGAACTGTTGGCCTTTCTCCTGTAAGTCCTTACACATTCATATAAAATTATGCAGCCCATAAGCAAGGTAAGCAAAACCTTATAGATTTTGCAGTTTCACTGTTTGTTTTTAATCTTGAATTTGTGATTTACATTACTTGGGATTTGGCCGTACTCATGTTTAGAGAGCAAAATGCCCATTATTCTGTGGCAGTAAATGCTGCCAGAAGCACAGTTACACCGGCCATGTAGAACAAGCTAGGCATGTGTCACAAGTCTGAGCTGTGTGTATTTTACTTGTGCTCTGTGTTTGACTGAAACAGAACAGTAGAGAACTGGAGAAGAAATCTGGAAATAGCTTGTGTCTAAGAAGATCAGTAGAGTCAGGATGCTTCATATTTACCTGAATGCCTGAACAATAGCATTGAACTGTGGCTTGCTCTAAATGGGGCTAGCACAAGCCTGATTTTCTTGAAGCGTCTATGACAGTTACCGTAAGAGAGTGGAGATTGCATTTGCACAGAAAAGCCGGCCCAATGGTGTTTAAGTTCAAATTTCACTTTCCGTGTGATGTTAGGCCTTCATCCCACAAAAAATGGGATGTTGCTATAGCACTACCTTTAAGGCCTTGCCTACTCTAGGAAGAAGTGGGCTGTTCATTTAACACTGCACTACATAGCAGGTTGTGCAACTTCAGCACCAAAAAGACAAGTGTCGCTCGTTTTGACTATATGATGTGACTAATCAAATCAAAATGTAGTTGATGTGTTCAAGTAGAAATGATCAAAATTCACATGTTTTTTTACTGACATTAGGTTATGGTTCATATGAAAATCATAATTTAAAGGCATCTGCTTTTCTTGATTTTTTTTTTTTTTTTTTAATTGTTGAAAGCTTTAGATGATAGTAACCAAAATGTTAATTTTTGTCTTTGGGGAAAAAAAAGTTTCTGGGGAGAGGCAGTTAGTTTTCTCGTGAAGTTGGCTATCTGCCTAGGTTTTTACCTTGCATTATGTATTGAATGTTACCTGTCATGTTTACAAGGGGTGCATTCTCCTCTGCCAGGACATACAGTAAAGAAGGACAGAGAACTGTGCACAGGGAGTGATCAGTCCTTGACTATTCTGCTTTGAGGGCAGGGTGAGTAAGGGCTACAGCGTGTAATAGGGGAGGAGTGACAGAGGTAGGAAGAGAGAAGAAATTGGCGTAAGAAAGCTAATGTTGTATTCAATGAGGGCTTATGTGCTGTGGGTGAATTGAAGTAGTAGTTCAAGACTAGTGGAACTTTATGTGAAGATGAACTTGCATTGTTGCCTGGGTAGGAGTTTATTTGCTTCATAAGGCTGGTTGAATAAATTGGTTGGATGTGCTGTTATCTGTGTGACTGCTATTTGAAAACAGGAAGAATTCACTCCAGCATTGCAACAGATTTTTTTTTTTTTTTCCTAAGGTCTTGAGTTTCTTCTTGAAACTCTTTCTTTCTCCATGGGGTTTCTGGTGGCTGAGTTTGAACTAGCTCAACATATGAAATAATGAGGTGATCCCTGTCTCCCTGTGTATCTGCTATTTAAAATACATTGTATTCAGGATGGTGGGTTTTCTCAGGGTGAAGCTCATCCCCTGTACCTAGTGATTGGTGAGCCCTTTGACTATTTTTTCTTTCCCCTCTCAAGTGCAGATGACTGCAAAATCTATAGTAATTGGGGAACATGCTTATGTTTTATTGTAGTTTAAAAAAAAAAAATCCCCCAAACCAGGAAGCATTTGGGTTTTTTTTCATTGATATGGGGAAGAATTAGGAGTTGGCCCTGGCACTCTGAAGCACTTTGAGGGGGCACATCTGGAATATGGTCAACCTGATGTAGCTGTTGATGGAAGGTGTCCTTACAAGACTGTTGGGTCTGACCTCTGCTTTCTTCTAGTCCTCACCCCCCATCCCCCATTATTCCCTGCAGCTGTTCATATACATCTTATACCATAGTGAGTTACTTCAGGGACAAAAACCACTAGAAAACTGGTTTTGGAATGTTTCTTTTCTGCTAGTTTCAGTACCTAAACTGGCCTGGCAGAAGTCATCGCAGTGTGCTGTCTTGGGCAGCAAGGTGGAAGGGGAGAAGTGGGGCTTTGGCATCTGCTCAGCTCTGTTATGTTGCACTGCATCTGGTGGTGGGAGCTGCTGTGGGAGACTGTGGAGTCATTCAGTTGCCTCTAGGAACTGAGAAGTGGGGAGGCTATGTGAGAACCCCACACCTGAGTGAATTTGGGGAGAGGAAGGTATCCTGGAAAAGATGTGTTGGAAGGGGAAGAAGCTGTTTCAGCCCCTCTGAAATTCCTCGGGTCTTTCTTGGCCCCTCTGGCTTCCCTGTCTCTACCTTCTTCTTCCTTCAGAGCCTGTTCTGCTGCCTTTGAGGGACTTGGCTTTGCCTGGGCGCTTGCAAAACTACGTGCAGGTTCTGAATGCTAAAGGCAGCTTTTGTGTATAGTGTACATCCTGGTGTATCCAGGCATTCTGCCCCTGCTCCCATGCCATACAGTCTAAAGAAATGGCTTCCTATGGGTGTGAATTGTTTTTTAAAATAGATTTTTCTTCATATCTTTACCTTATGAGGCAGGAGAGGAGAGTGGTTGTCCAAGGGATTAATTTTCATTGCTTGTAGAAGATGAACTGTCCAGGACAAATGAGAGGTGGTTTATTTTTTTTAATTTTTTAAATAATGAACATGTGTTCATTCATATAGCCTTTCCATGCACATGATTTCCAGATTCTAGAAGCTGTCTCAAGAAAAGAAAGGTTTCTTTTCAAATGCTCTATTTCTGAACTTGGAAAGAACATCTTGCAGAAGCTAGTGTAGTGTGTCTGTGCTGCTTCTGAAACCACAGAAAATAATTGGAGGGTATTAATGGCTTGCTTTTCAAATGCTCTTCATTTCTAAGCTGGAAATGGAAGTTTTATAGGTGCATTAATTAGCCTGAATTTTTAATTCAGCTTTGAACAATGTGGCTTTCTCTTTTATAACACAAGCCAGGAGTAAATGTCAAGAAATTTCCATATGGTGATTTTTTTTTTTTTTCAGTTCCTGCCGTATCTTCTGTCATTCTTTATATGCATATGGAACTTCAGCAGCCCCTTCCTTGTCTATCACTTTCATACTTTGCAATGTTTGCCTATCAACTCTTACCACATCATTGAAAATGTGGGCTAAAGAAGGTGTGGTTAAGGGGCTTTTGAAGGATACATCTAAAGTATCACTCTAAAAAAACCCACAGGAAATTATTCCATTGAAAAACTTAAATTAAGAACTACTCAATCTTTTGGCTTGGTGTGTTGGTTTTTTTTTTTATTTTTTTTTATTGTATAAAAACATACTATATCAAGGGAAGTATTGTCAGGATGCACATCTGAAAATTATATAATTTTTCTTCTTTTCTTCTAGGTGGCTCACATCATGCATTTGGATGACTAATATGTAGTGTGTTTCAAAAAAGACTGCTTTATAAGCAATATTCTTGGAATATGAACAGTGGAATACAAGCCTGTTTTGCTTTAGTTGACATGCTTGGATAAAAATACTTCCAATATCTTTATTTTTCATGCTGAATATACTGGATATTTGGTACTGAAAACCAAGTGTGTTTTTTTTCCAAGCAAAAACCTGATGATTACTCTTCTCTTTTGATGACTTTAGCAGACATTAAGGTACAGTGACAGGTCTTGTTTTGAAGGCGGTATTCCAAAAAGGTAGTGGAAGGGGCAATGTGGAAAGCTGTCAGATTCTGTGCTCCTGCAAAGTGTTTCTGTACTTGCTCTATTAGATTAAAGTTTTCTAAGGTGCCTGTGTGTTCTACCCATCGCAGTGGTTGTTTAATAGATTTAATAGTCACCTGCTATGTAAAGGGTAAGGGCGGAACCTTCACTCATCCAGATGTCAGTGCAAGCTTCATCCTTCATCTCAACAAAAGTACTTAATATTTATTTAATAGCAGAATGTTTATTTGCTTTTTGTTGTGTTTTCTAAAGCTCATCTCGACCTCGTAGTGTTCTGTGGCCTTGAAATGAATAGACAAGTGTATGCTTGTGGAAGTGTTTCCCTTTCATGTGTGTTCATTAGCTACTCATGTCAGAGTTCATCCCATTTTCTCATGTTACATGCTACTTCTCGGAAAGAGAAATTCTGTTTTCATGTTAAATTTTAAAATGTTTCTTTCATAGGATAAGATAAAGCAGTATCAGTTTGAAATATTTTTTTAAATGGTTCATAGTTCACTGCTGCAATGGGCAGCTTTCTAATTAGTGGACACAATACCTATCCTACTGGGCATTACCTCAAAATAGCTGAAACTTATTTTAGCTACATAAAATATTACTGGATCAACATGCATTTATGAAGCTGTAATGATAACAACTGACACTTGCTCTATCCAGTGTTCAAAATACTCTTTTTTTTCCTTCTCATCTCTAAAAGTAGTGGTAAGCAGAAAAGAGCATGTCTCTTAATTTCTGTAGTATGGTCCTCCCTGCCATCTGACTCCCAGATCGGTTTTCTACTCGACTAGCTGTCTCATGCTAGATACACACACACTTTCATGATAAGCACTTCATGCTGACTCACGAATTGTCATGATTTTTGGCAGTATTGGCAGTGGCGTGTGTGCATCTGTGGGTACTCTGACCACAAAAAGACACCTTCTTGCACCAAATTTTTTGGTATTAATTGGTCGAGTATTCTGGCTTTCAAAGGTGTTGGGGGGCAGGGGGGGAAAAAGGTGGTTTGTGTTTTCTCTTATATTTTTGCCAGGGAAAAGCAATTTTGAGCATTAGACAGCAAATTTGCTGTTGGTTCTGCCTTTAGTGTTTAGTGACAGGAGGGCTTAAAGTGTGTGTAGTGTTATGTGAAATGATAAGGAAACTTTACTCTTGTTTTCCTGTGATCTTTGCAAAAGTTTGGTAAGAGCATGGCTACTTTGTTTTTCAAATACACACAGCCGTTTCATTCCCTCTTCACTTGCTCATTTTTTACTGTGTGAACTGAATGCAGTGGATTTTTTGTCCCCTTCCAGCCAAACTGGCTGGAACTAAAAGTTCCCTTAGAACTTAAATGTGGTGTATTGTGTGGTGTGGTTGTTTTTTTTTTTTTCTTGGTTTTTTTTTTTTTTCTTCCAGCCAAACTGTATTCACAGAGCATAGACCCAATAACCCTGTGTACAGCGTCTCTTTACTCACAAAGTAAATAACAATGTTACCTGAATCACAGCCAGAACTTTCTTTGCAGGCTTAATAGTTGCTCTGATTTCATCCAGTAGGATCTGCCTGTCCCAGATGCTGGTTCTCTTTCTCTAGGCAGCCACAGCTGGCCCCAAGTACCCCGAGGGGAGTTAATGAAGCACCTTCAGCGCAGTGCTGCAGTAGCTACTGCTGTCAGGTTGGTGGAGGGAAGCAAACCTGCTATATATTTTTAGGTCTGATTCCCTGTGCTGATGGAGTGCTTCTGAATGTGACGGTTCCCAGGCTTGGCAGACTCTTCAGCTGGGGATGTAAAATCAGCATTACTTTTCTGGATGATATGATCTACTCTCCAAACTGGCCGGCTTAGTCCAGCAACTGTTTTGAATAATTTGTTGAGTAACTGGCATTAATAATGACAAAGGAATTGCATGTTTGGTGGTATAGGGATGTGTAAATGCACCAATGCACACGCGTTCCCACTCAGCTTACTGTGCAGCTCCTATAAAATATGTAAAGAGAGTTTACTATTTGAGTCATTTGAGAGGCAAAGACCATGTCTTTCCATTCTTAAGTTAGACTTCCGTAACTCATGCTTGTTGTGTTGAAAGTTATGGTTCTTCCACAGTAAAAGAAAAAAAACAACAAAACTAATTCATCTCTGCACTAAGGCATTTTAACAGTTTAGTGCATGGTGACTTGTGTAGTATTTTTTGACATTTATCAACACACATAGAAAACACGAATACTCAGACAGTGATAATCATGGTGGTCAACTGGATGGAAAATTTACCTCTGTAATTATCAGGCATTGACTCTGCCTGGGCTTAATGTAAAGACCAGATCACAGAATTAATTTGTCACCATGGTAGAATGTGGGAGAGAATTGTTATTCTAGAAGAAGCCACTAGTTCTGATTACCTGCTTGTTATGTGTTTCTTTTGATGTCTTTATCATGAGGTGGGGGAAACAATCAAAGCCATTTTTTTCTATTTTATTTTCCTCTGTGTGTTTGTCATCTGATTGTCTCTAAGCTAATGAATGCTGGCTTGCAAATGAGCATGCCAAAGCATCAGCTAGTTTTGAAATTTAAGGCCACCTTTGACATTACATTTTACCAGTTAGGTATTGGGCCTTAAGAATTTTCTAAAGGACACCCTGTTTCCACATGTAATTGTCTTAAAACATGCTTTTCTAGTGTACAGTTAAAAATACTTGCACGTACTGAAATTAAAAATACACCTTTTTGGTTTTAAAACTGTCAGCTTTCCTCTGTCCCATGTCCCTGTAGTGATTCTGATTGACTGCAGTGGTGCTTGGTGGTGACAGAGGAGCGGATCACCTTGCAGTCTGCTCAGCTTGCTTCTGGATTTAGCCGAGAGCTGCTCCCTTGGATGGGAACTGCATAGAAATGCATTTGCTGAGACTGTTTAGTGTGACATGTCTGTTAGTAATTTGGAAGGAACCCTTCATGCATGTTGCTGCGTTCATGCATGTTGCTGCGTTATAACTTCTTAATCAGTTGCAGAATAAACTCTTGTATTTTCCTGTGTTACTTGTGGAAAAACCTGTCAGCATCCAATGGCAGCACTTAAAAAAAGTGTTCTGTTCATCCCCTAGGTAAGGAGTGGACTTGGCAGTATATTTTGAAGAATTACTTTGCTTCCATGGTGATGGTGAATATATTATAAGATCCAGTGAGATAATCCACTCTTACCTGGAACATTGAGCTTAGTTTCAAGTACTGTTTAAAAAAAAGCCAAACAAACCAACCAAATCTGGAGCAAAGGAAAAACTTCCCCATGTGGCTGAATTATAATATCTGGGCACTGATGAAAAGAAGGAAACTTTCTTAGAGATATATAAACCGAAATTTTAAGGTGAAATAAAGTGTTGTATTTTATTTTTACCCTTTTTTCATTAAAAACTTTAGACCTCCAGAACCTTTGTTTAAAAAAAAAAAGGGGGGGGGGGGGAGGGGAGCAAAACAGACCTAAGAAAGATAGGTTTTACAGGACAGCGTATCCAACAAAAATGAACCCCTGTTTAGTAGTTGTGTTCTATGCAAGCCTTGGATACCCTCAAGAGTCAAGTCCTTCTGGAACTTTATAGTTTGATCTAGCATAAAATGTGTTAGTATATACATTTTTTTCAGCATGTAATTTAACATTTGGGTGATGAAATTAGGCAAAAAGGTTGAAAGGTCAATCTACTACAGGTTTCAGCTATGTTTGGCCTTAATATGAATGTGTGGATGTGGTGTGATGAGGAAAATCTTTAACCACTTGCACTTCTGCAGGTGTTTGTGACTGTAACATGTTACTATCACATAGAAAACTTAAGTCTTACAGCTGTCATATGCTTCATTGGGAAAAGTGTCTTCTCATCCGTTTTCCACAGGCTGCAGTGTGTAACACTTAATTCTTAATATAAACTGTAATTTTGAAAGGTATACAGACTGTAGCAGTCTGTATATGTTTTTAAAAAACAAAAATGAATTTCATCACTTTTTCACTCAGAGAGGATAAACAGTAAATAAAGTGTTGAGAATCTGGAAGACATGCTGTTGGTTGGCTGATCAGTGTTGGTAAATTGTGTTACGATGACTTATGTTTAGATTTCTCCAGGATTTTTTCAGTAGCTTAAATGTTCATTTATCTACAAGAACTGCAAGATAAATCAAAAAAACCATGGAGGTTGAGTAAGCCACCTGTGCTGGAGTGTCCCTACATTTGCTATTTGGTGTGTAAAAGTAAGCTGCTGTTACCCAGTTTCACATGTGTTAACTTGACTTCTGAGTGAGTTTATAAGCACCGTTTCTGGAGTTGGCTACAGACCATGCAGAATCATTTGCTTTTGAACAAATCTTTCTAGAAACTAAAATGTCTGTATGCCAAACAAGATTTGGTAGGTGGTGAGGCAAGTGTGCCTCACCTAGAGGGACTCTAGAGCCCATTTGCCGTGATGTGATATCTTCTAAAATTTTGGTGACCTCCTAAGCTTCAGAAGAGTCAAGTAACTTTGTCATCACAAAAAAGCATCTTTAAGTATGAGAATTTACACCACGTTCCTGAGGCTATTGATTGTTCCAGATGAGTTCATGTTGGCTAATGCAGAATACCAGATGTCCCTCATGAGCAGATCTGGGAAACCATTTGGCGGTAGCTAGTAGAAAATATTATCAGGCACAATGGTGTTGCAGAGTTTCTGTCTTTCTTTGGAGTTTGTGCATTTCATATCCCCTCTAAAGGCTGGAGGTCTAAGCCAACATCTGTTGCTTCTGACTACCAGTTGTTAGGATATTCCAGAGAGATAGAATTTAGTTGCAAATACAGGAATGAAAATGGAGCTGTGAAGAATGCAATGTCTCACTGTTAAGTAGTTGTGATTAGCTGAGGCACTGGCCTAGGAAAGGTACTCCTTGGTTTCCAGCCCCTTTTCCTGGGTTTAGCCATGGCTTTTATTCTCTTGCATTCTAACCGTCAGAGCAGAGATAGGGATTAGGGCTTCCAACAACCAGCAGCTTCTGCAGCTTCTCTCCACACTGCCTCATTCAGTTAATAATTCCCAAGTTGTTCTTGTGGACAAAGATGCCTAAATTATGTTCCTCTCTCCCTTCCTCAACATTTGACTCTGTCTAGTCCTACATTGTAGCATATATCCCGTGTGTTCCAGAGAAAACCATAGATGACTTTGCTTGCTCTTTCCCACCCAGGCTTAACATTTCCTCAAACACTTTCATTAGAGGATGATCACAGATTTCCATTTTGTTGTAAAATAAAGCCAGATAAAGTGTTCCAAATCCAGCAAGACTCCAAAGAACTTACATTTTGACAGTTTCTACCAAAATGACCTAAGAAGGCTATGCTACTGGCAACTATAGTCTTCTCAAAATAGACCTCCACTGCAGTATAACATTATGCTGGAAAAGTAAGCGACTGTGCGGTTGGCTTTTTTCCCCCTTCATTTTCCTCTTTGATGCCAAAGCTGATAAAGTAACCTAAGTCCTTTTTTAAATTATGAAAATAAATAAAAAAATGGTTAAAATGCATTCTGAACTTGAAAATGAAAGCCTCTTATTCCAGACATATCCAAATATAAGCATTTAATATTACTGCTTTTTTTCTTTATGGAAGGTGCCAAGCTATTTGTCCTGTTATGCATGATGGTTTTCCAGAGCTAAAATTAACATTAGGATGGGCTTAAAAAATTAGCTGGAAGCTATTTTTGCAGCGTCCTTGGAGGTTGAGTACTTGGTCTTTTGTGTTAGGCAGTGAAATAAGATAAATCACTGTCATGAATACTGATCTGGGATCTTTCTGTAGTGTGTTGCGCTGCCGTGAGCAGTAACGTGCAGGTTGGGAACAGTTTCTTTATGGGTCTGTGTTGTTTTTTGGTGAGGTGGGACCATAAACAGCACCTTGGTGGCTGTGTTCAGGTGGTCTCCACGTCACCCTACTGGGGTTGTGGTGTATGCTTGTAAACCAGAAGAGGGAGCACAGATGAAGACCTTGTTTCTAAGGTGCAATGGTTAGATCCATGAGGCTGATCTGGAGCCATGGAAATACTGAGGTCACACACTTAAGCTGGCGTGCCGTACGCTGTCAGATGTGTGTGCATAAAGTGTGGGAAAGAATGAAACTGGTGTGGGCTCGAAAAGAGAGGAAGGGGGCACAGTGGAAGAAGTGAAAAGACCAGGAAAACCTGCACTTGGCATGAGGACTTTTAAAGCAAAAGAAAATTATTATGTCTTAAATGGTTTGCAATGCCTGTTATTTGAAGTTAAGTCCAGTGTATTTGGTTTGTAAGACCAGCAGTGTTTCTCACAAATCAAGAAAAAATTGTGTGTCATTGTGCAGACCAAATACATTGGATGTGCGAGACCTTTAAACTTGCTAAAGGTTATTCAAATGTGGTTTATTAAATATAGCTGTTGGATCTTATTGTAGGCCCAATAGCATGTTTGTAAGGACTTTTTTTTTTTTTTATATAAGCATGCTGATTTTTAGGGTTGCTAGTTTTCAAATATATATATTTATATGTACTTCTACAAATTATGTATTTTCTTATGATAATATGTAAACACTGTGTGATAAGTATAGGTAGTATTGAAACGAATCACTAATGACAAATATGTATGGACACTGTGGTGTTGATTAAACTTTGCAAGTTGATCTCCTTGATGTAGGTAGTTGGTATTTTGGCCACGAAGACCTGTTGACAGATAGATAAGGTGCTTCCTACTCAAATTAGGAGACCTTTCAAGAGTATATAGTCTACTCCTGTGTGTTTTCTGAGACTTTTAACTTTGGCTGCATTAGCTTATTAGAGGAGTGTGATATAGCTGAAAAGGATAATTAAAAAAGCAAAGCCACAATCTTATTAGCCTCTTGCACTCTTTTTTTTTTTTTGTTTTGTTTTAATGTTTATGGTTGGGGTAGAAGTCCAAATTTCATGTCTGCAGCTATTTGCTTTATTACCTTAGATGTGCCGTTTCCAATGTTTTGCTCATAGATTTAACAAGCTAATCCAGGAGACTAAAGCAGAGCTGTCATTTTGAAGCTACTCAGTTGAAGGCTCTTTGAAATCAGTTTAGAAAGCTCCAAGACTATTTTTGTTCACTTTTTAATTCTTAGAGGAGATATATTGGTGTGTTTTGCTGTTAGTGGTCCCTAGAAGGGATGTTATGGAAAGGTTGCTTCTCACAAGTGTACTGGAGGTTAGGCCCCAAATGGACGTGATTTATATTTAGGAACTATGCCAGTCTGAAGGCAGGCTGAGGATGACTTAAGGATATCCCTTTTCCTGAGACATATTTTTCTTAAAATGTATAATACTTATTTGGTGAAAGTAAGCTTTAATGCTTAAGTGAGGCAAGATGATCCATTAGAACTGCAGTCCATGCCAACATGGCATGATATAACAGAAAGGCACTATTAAATTAGGAGTGCTAGAATAATTCTTGTCTCTTCTTACAGCTTGCTTGACACTCACAGAAGCTTCCAGGACTGCAGAGTATTTACATGTGTTGTGCTGCGCTCCTACAGTGTGATCACCTCCTCTTCCTGCCTGCTTGGGTTGCCCCATTAGAGATTAAGGAGGAAGTGACTGAAGCATTAATTGTGAACTCATTTCTGTTCATTTTCCCTTTTTCCCTTGAAGACGACTGAGGCTATCAAAGATCTGTGCTGAGCTGCCAAGTGATGCATCAGTGGCCCAAGGAGGTATGATGGGCTACTACTGCCTCAGGATTCATATATATACATACATATATATATGTATGCTATATATCATATTTAAGAATTGTAGAAATATAGAATAGTTTGAGTTGGAAGGGACCTTTAAAGGTCATCTCATCCAACTTCCCTGCAATGAGCAGGTACATCTTCGACTAGATCGAGTTGCTCAGAGCCACGTCCAGTCTGACGCTGAATGTTTCCTTGAATTTTGTTTTAGATCCAGAACACAGCTTTCAGGTTTGTGCAACGTGGTGGTACCTTTGAAGTACTAACTTAGAAGTAACTGTAGTTACATAATAAAATGTTTTCTTTATAAGAATTTATAGCTGTGAAGGTTGTTTGGGTTAGAAGGAATAACTGACGGGCTGCCAGCTTGAGAGTTAGCTTTGGCTCCCATCAGGTCACAATGCAATTGCAACTGCAAGTGTTTCTTGAGGGATTTTGGAGAAAAATCCTGGTGTTCCTCAAGCCAAAAGATAAGAATGATGCCTGACAGAGGGATTAGATCTTCTACACTCTTTTTCCCTTTTCTTTCCAGTGTTTTCTGAGAGTAGAGAGTTACCAGTCATTGTATTCTTAAGTCATCTGAGTGAGGATTCTCTGAGGAGTAGTAGGCCATGCGGATAATGCAACTTTTCTTGCAGCTCTGGGTATAGGAGTAAATTCTGTGAACTTTTGCTGTTGCTGCTTGTATATTGATTTGAAGGGGCTGCGGAAGCTGACTAAACTGTAAATTGGGAATGTACTACCTGAACAGGGGAAAAAGGTATGCACGGTAATACCTGGGCAATCTGTTCATGCCCTTTCCTGTCTTGATTTATTCCATTAATCCACTGGCAACGTTGCACCTGTTTGTTTTGATAGCCTCTGTTGATCACCTCCTTTTTCTAAATGACAGGTTCTTGGATTTTCTAAAGATCAGCGTGTAAATAAGTTCAGCTGTCCTAGAGTTGCTGCTTTTATATTATGCTGTATGTTTGATAAAATAGTTCTAACGAGGTGATGTGTTCCTGGAGCAAGTTAACACAAACTCTTTAAGTGGTGGCTGGATACAGTCTTCCAGCTGCAACTGAATAAGACACTGGTGCCTGTATGACCCCAGATTGCTCAAGGTTGTTGGGCCCTTATAATCAGTGGCAGAGTCGCTTGTGCACCCTTTCCCTTTGTCCTCTGTAGGCCAAAATGATTTGGGTAATTTTACACCATTTGAAAATGAGCCTTTTGAGTAGTTGCTACAGTGAACTGGCAGGCTTGGAAGCATCTTCTAGAGAATGAGGATGCAGAAAGATGTGGTTAAGATTTTGTAGATGTCATGTAGATCTCCTTTGCAGAGAGGGGGAATGAGCTGGGTTGTTCTCCTCAGCTGGTGCAGCTTGAAGCTGAAGAAGAGCGTTTATCTGCAGTCCTGCTATAGGCTAGTAAAGCAGCATTATTTTTTTAATAAAATGGTTTTCCTGAGAATTTGCAGCATTACTTTACTTCCATTCTCATGTTCACACAAGAACAGCCAGGCTTATGTGCTCTCAATTTAAATTCTGCATATTCTCTGGCACTGAGTTGGAAGTAGAATGTGTGCCTTAAGCATCCATTCTTTGCTTCTCAATCTTATTCTGCAGAATTAATATCACCTTGTTAAAAATGGTTCAGACCCTGCCTGGGAAAATAGCTTTATGTTCTGAAAAAGGCCAGGAGTCCACCAGAGATCTCCATTTCATGCAACGGGGAAAAAGTACTGAAGACAACAGAAAAGGCATTAATTTAGTGCACGCAGAAAGTCCTGTGGTTTATGTGGATTAGTATTCAAGGCACAACCTGGAGTATCTTTTTTTTTTTTTTTTTTTTTTTTATCCTGAATATATATATATAGTGGCAACATCAGCTATAAGCAGGTAGAAATTGGAGTTTAAAACTGAATTAGCGAGATAGCTGAGGAGGAGGTAGCAAAGCAAGCAGAAATGATAAGGAGATAGAAGAAAATGACCAGTGGGAAGAAAAATGAAATCACTTATCCTTAGGAGTACACCTGTTCTTGTCCTGCTTGTACTCACTGGTAGCAGCCCTTTAAAAGTAACTGCTATAAATCACCTGAGCTGCGATAGGTTACGCTAAATTGCTCTAGCTTTTACTAACATTTTTTGTGAGATCTTGTCTCAGAAGCATTCCTAGGCAGAGTACTAGCAAGATGTGCTTGTTTGTACACATTTTTACTACCACTTTAAAAAGAAAAGTTGGCAAGCCCTGAAAGAAGACTAATTACAGCTTTGCAGTGGAGATCTTATTATGGTTGTGGATGACATTGCCTTTTGTTTTTGGAGCAAAAAATAGAAATTAGTGTGAAATTGTTAAGCAGGAAGCAGGGACTGCATTGTGGCAATGGCTCTTAAATTATTACTTCAAGAATGTCACTTGCTGGTAATTCAGGATACAGTGATGACAGGGGAGGGTTATTCCAGATGGATGCAAAAGATTAAACAGCATGCAGAAGAAATGAGAGAAATAAATGCATGTTGGGGAGAGAAATAGCAGAGACAGAATGAGTGTTTAAAGGGAATGAGATAAAAATCAACCCGTTCCTCAGATCTGAGGCCAAGTTGGCACTCCCTTGACTCATTAAACTTTTCTTTTGAATCCAGAAATTGGCTCTGCAAAATGTCACCTCATCAAACAGCAAAGGGACCTTAAGAGAGGGGGTCAAGGCCAACAAATTATAAGCAAAAGCTCTAGCTATTTTAGTTCTGCCCATTCAGTGTAGCTTTAAGTTGGAGACTTAATTAACTGTCTCTGTGTTTGCTGACGTTTGTATGTATGCTGTATTTCCATTCTTACTTGACATCAAGCAGGATAGTCATTTAATCTTGATGTATACAGAATCATGGAATGTTTGAGGCTGGAGGGATATGTCTGGACGTCATCAGGTCCAACTCCTTTCTTCGAGCAGAGTGAGCACATGGTAGGTTCCTTAGGACTGTGTATAATTTGGTTTAAAATATCTACAAGGGTAGAGACTCCATAACCTCTGTGGGAAACCTGAGCTAATGTTCAATCACCATCATTGTAAGAAAATATTTCCTTTGTACAAATGAAATTTCCTATATTTGTGCCTATTGCCCCTTGTCCTGTCAATGGACGCCACCATGGAAAGCCTGGCTCCATTGTCTTTGCTCTTCCCATCAGGTATTTGTACCCATGGATACACTCCCTTGAGCCTTCTCTTCTCCAGGCTGAGCAGTCCCAGCTCTCTTAGCCTCTTGGTGTTTGTCAGATGCTCTTAATCATCTTTGTGGCCCTTTGGACTTTTTCCAGTATGCCTGTATCCCTTCTGTGCTAGGGAGCCAAGAGCTGGACCCAGCACACCAGGTGTGCCTCACCAGAGCTACACGTCAGGGCAGGATCCCCTCCCTCGACCTGCTGATGTAACTCCTCCAAATTTAGCTTGAATGTAGATGTTTCTGTAAACAGAAATATTCTATGAGGCACCCCAGTTCTTCCTGACAGCTTTCACCTCAAGAGTTGTCATGCCATAGGCGATGCGATGCTGTGTGAGCCAGCAGTTCCCCTTGGTTTGCCCTGCTGCTCTCATGCCGCATGTGACTCTTCAGGTAGCTGAGAGAAAGCAGCAACTTGTGGTTTCAGCTTCTCCATGTGCTCAGCTGCCTACAGGGAAACTGCAGTACTTGGATCTCTTCTTTGGAAGAAGGTACTAGGGTGTGTGTGTGTCAAGTGGAGGGTTGTCAGGGATCTGGGGGAGGTGGAGCACTGACACAGCTCCGCACAGGTGGCAGTGCTGTGGAAGGAAGGATGTGCAGGACTCTGTAGTTTAAAATTCTAATGGCCTCTGAACTTCTTTTGAGTGTTGCTGGCCGAACTGCCTGCGAGTGAATTTTTTCTTATCTAAAAGTACTAGGAAAAGACTTTGAAAATTGCTTATTCATTTGTGATTTATTGCAGTATTCAGGCTTGTCTCCGAAGACATATCCAAACAGTGTCCCTCTGGGTCAGATCAGGCCATTAACTGGTGGTATATTTGCTACAGTATACCCCCCTCTTTTATTTTATTTTATTTTATTTTTGTTTTTATTCTTATTCACAGCTGGTATGTTTTCCTCTTAGCTCGCATCTTCATTGGGACTTAACAGAATATTTCTGTCTTTATTTTAATTTTTCTTTTTATCAGTCAGAGTTCTGTTCTTTTGCTTTAAACCTATCCCATCAGACATGCCCAGACCCCCCAGGAAAACAGTTGAGAATTTACAGAAGTTATGACTCTGATTTAGTTATTATTGGGTAAGAATTTTTTCTAAAACATTTGGGTTTACATCTGTAAGAGAAGGATGCTTCTGTCACTCCCTTACTGGCTTACTGAAGGTTCTATGTGTTTGACAGTTGCCAAATGCTTACCTCATGATGTTGGTGATCAAAATCAGGGAAATAAATGTTACTGTTAATGAATTAGCAAAGATTAATATTGAAAGAAAGGGGTGGATTATTTTTTTTAAAAATCTATATAAATACTGTAGGAACTCTATTAACCTTGTAGAACATGGCTAACTAACTTCTGAATGATACCACCTTTCAAAGGATGCTATTTAGGAAATCCAATGTATTTCAGTGGAAATTTAAGACAAGCAGTTTATTGAGGTATGTACATTTTGATAAAAATAAATTTTACTTTTCCCATTGTAATCTGTCTCTATATTTTTCTTACACTAATATTGGAAACTTGAGGAATAAGTAGGAATTTCAGGAGAAAGCCTGTGATATTTAAGCTCCATCATACAATACATGAAGAACTTTGAGTTAGTTGTAAGATTTGTTGTCTGGCTCACAATTGAAATGAGTTAATGAAATACAAATATTTTGCTATAGTTGAGGTTCTTGTAAATTAGATCAGCATCTTAAAGTATTAGGGTCAGTTTGACGTTAAAATGAAAGTGTCAGCATAGGAAAAACCTGACAGAAAAATTGTTGAAGTGGTATGAGATCTAATAGCTTTGTTGAAGGCAATTAGAGGAGTGCAGTTTTGACTGTGTTAACCAAGTATTGGTAGAAAAGCACAAAAATGCACTAAGAATCGGTATGATAAACCACTTCTGCAAAAAGATTTGTCTAATAATGTTAGCAACATTTGAAACTCAAACTGATACAAAACAGAAGATCTCTTACTGCTACATAACGAAGCCTTAGCCGCCTCTTTTATCCAAGGACAGGAAGCATTTGGCAAAGGTCTTAAAAGTATCTAGCACTTCTTTTCGTAAGTAAAATTCATTATGGTATGTCCTCATACCTTCAGTTTTAGACTCTTTATGTTTAAGACATGATTTTTAAAAACTTTTTAAGAATCTTGTTTTTCGATGAGAAAAAAATAGACTTGATGGGGAAACCTGGAAGTGCTGTATGGTAAGAATGTATTTTTTCTTCTAACTATTAAAATTTTTTTCTGCAGTGTTTGGTGACAACTAGAATTACTCTGAGGTTTAGTAATTTCTGCATGTGTTGTGTCAAAATTGGCAAATAACAATGCAGAGCGCAATGTTGACGGAACAACTTTTTGTGCGTGTGTTTGTTCTTTCATGGCACTCCCGTATTTCTGTGTGTGCAGGTGGGTTGGTACTCTGACAAATAACAGTTGCTCAATATTTCATTTTGCCTATGCTGCCTCTGGTTCAAATTAACTGTGTCCATACTCTGCAGTGCGTACAGAATTGCTTGTCTTCTCAGAGGTGCTCTGTGGCTCACTTATCATTGTATCTGCATACTTAAAACTATAATGAATTTATTTTACACTGCTGCTGTAAGATTAGGCAGCTTTTTAGTATGTGTTTACTAAAGGAGAATTGAGGTATGAAATGATTAAGGCTAAACCAGCTGAACATCTAGGTCTCCATTTGTAATATGGGACATGTAGATTTGATTTTTCATGGTGCTGGACATTTCTGCAGCCCTCTCCAAATAATGAGGACAAGCCTGTTGGTTATTTATTTGTTTAAAAAATATTTTTTTCCATTATCTTAGGCAAATGCCAGAATCCTCTTTTCTGCCAGGGGTGGCTTTGTGCCTGTGTTTGGCCATCTTTCCTTTATGTGATCAGCACATCGTTAACTGTAGTAGTTGCAACTGCTTAACACATGGGCAGGAAAAAGCCTCAATTCAGCATTTGTGAAGAACAAACCCACAGCTGTAGTCTGTAGACACTTTGGCTTACGTAGTTTGGGAGATCCTGTATACTAGTTCTACTTGTTCAGTGGATCTAGGTATTTGGGTTTTTTTCAGGTGTGTGTTTTGCTTTTTTTCTTCCTTCTTTTTAAACCTGTCCATCTGGGAAATGCTGGCATTTCATATTTCTGTGTCTGTACAGTTATTTGTGTGTATATTCCTTGTTCTGGGTTGTTGGTTTATATGTGCTGTTAAACGCATCATCCATCATATGGAATAACAGTAATCTTTTTGTATGTCATATACTGAATTTTAAGATACAAAATTTCAGCAGTTGGCTGTTACAGTCTGTCTCTACAATTGAGATAGAAAATGCCGGAGTCTGGTGGACTTCCCAGCTGTTCACAATTGCATCTTTTGACGCCAGGCGTTCCCCAGCTTTAGTTTATGTCCAGCTTCTATCACTGCTAGAGTTCTTCCTTCCCATCCTTCCCCCTCAGCAGGTATCTGTTTCCCTGACAGTTCCAGGCTACTTTTCTCTAACTCCATTTCTGTGCCATTTGGTGCAATGGCTCCTGCTCGAGAGGGTGAGCAGCTGTAAGGGAAATCATGCTCAGCTACTTCAATTTACTGGTGGAACACCCTCAGTGGCACTCTGGGGCTAGTGAGTGCTTTCTTCAGTGTATGCGTGGATGGCAGGTAAGGAAGGGTATGAGAGTTCCCTTCATTTGCAGCAGGCCTCCCCAAAAGAGTGTTTATCAGTAAGATTCTCCCCTGCCAACTCTTTTTTTGTTTGTTTGTTTTGTTTTAAAAATGTGCTAACTTAATTATGTTTTCAGGAGACCAGCAGCCATGCTGGTTCAGATCAGATACTGGTTAGCCTAGTTAATAAAACTGTATTTACCTTAGAATTAAAAGTCTATAAGCTGAGCTGTGTGCAGTGAAATGCTGAAGTACTCACTGGGAAGGGGGAGGAATATGGAAAAGCACAAAAATATTTCTTGTTTCCAGAAATCAATGCTGGGAGAAGGGATATGGCAAGGATGGAGAGAAGCCTGTTACATTTCTATATATGTATGATGGAAATCTTGTTTAAAATAGAGACTGTTAAATGTGAAAAAAGCTGCATGGACCCTCTGTGCTTGCTGCCTCCCCCCCCCCCCCCCCCAACCCAACCCAGCCTTTCTGTGAAGGAATGTGAAGGAAGTATTTGAATATTGCTGGGGGAGGAGTGGCAGTTACTGGCCCAACCACAGTGATATGGCTGATGAAAGAAATGGGATTATTCTGCTGTGCTTTCAGCCCATGTCTTGTTTTCTGTTTCCATGGATATCTCAGATTCAGGAAGAGGGGTAATGTAGAATTAGCATTTCCCAATGTATGAATAACTATACCAGAAAATTCCTATTGAGCTCAACAGCTGATTCTTTTTTTCTATAAGGAATCTGCATTTGTAGCTTCAATACCATATTATTAGCAGTAAGACTATAGTGATTTATTATCTCTAATATTTTTGCAGTGTAAGATAATATGAATTAATAGTACACTATTCTGAATTACATGGAGATGTAAGTCAAATACAAAAGTTACCGGTAGCATCCTTTATAGAGCAAAAACTCAGTGAAGGGATTTGGCATTGAGTTCGGTTGGTCATAGTACTTAACTGTGGCCATCGCTGTACTTCCTATGACTGGATTAGAAAACCATACCTGTTACTGGAAAAATATTGCAACACATACGATGATCGTTGTGTTGTTATATGTTTAAAATTTTGTTGAAATTGAATACTGTAATTACTCAGTTTTATTCACAGAAGCAGGTTTTATCTTTTATTACATAAGTATCCACAGATCTCAGAGTATGTTCTGTGACCTTTTGGGGTTATTTATCTTGTTTCTTGTATGCACTAGAGCTTGTGTGCTTTAATCTGTGTTTGTTAAGAAGCTGCCAAATTGCCTCTTCTTTTCTGTGCCAATCTATCTGTGGTTTTTTTGTTTTGTTTTTTTTTTGGGGTGTGTGTGTGTGTAATCCATGTGCTGATTGATGTATTAAAGGTTTTGTAGAACAAGTGTGAGCCATCTGTATAGGTATTTTCTTATGAATCATATATTGATTAAATATATGTTAAGATCCTATAAACACTCAACTGCTGTACATAAGAATATATACTTAACTGAGTGTTCAAATGTGCATTAACTTGTTAGGATGGGTGAGATGTGGTGCCTTTTTCACGTGTGTGTTCCCTTGGTTTGTTAATCTGAGGCTTTCAGATCCAACTACGTGAAGCATTGACAAATTGATGGAGATTAACTAAATCTGATTTATTCAATTTTCTTGTCTGTATAAGTAGGTCTGAAGGACTGACAACAAGAAGGAAGCTGCTTGTGGTACAGAAAAAATCTTCTGAAACACTGGAATAACTAACTGTCGCTGATACGAGAACCTATTCTGCACTAGAGTATTGAATGAAAAATAACTCTTGACTTCAGCATCATTAGGGCTTGCGTGAATGACGTCAGTGCCAAGACTTGGTGATAAAGCAGTGCATCCAAATTGCACTTTCAGATCTTAAGTACTGATGTAAAATCAGAAGTTCACAATTAAAAAATTCAAGGGGAGACAGACTCCTTTCCACAATTACATGAACAGCAGTTTCAAAACTGTTTTGCTGCTTAAGGTTGCACACTACCCATATGAACACTAGGACCAAAAAAAAAGACAACTTAATCTTGAATTTGTGAAACATTTGTCTAAGCAATTTGGAAGCCAGTATTGCTGGAATATAGCTGGCTAGGTCAGGATGGGAGGATAGCAAGAAAGACCAGGTGGAAGATATAACATAGAACAATGATACATTAGTTCATGCTGAATTATTTCAAAGTGCAGTCTGGCTGTTAGTTAAGCTTTAAAACTTTTCTGAGGGAAAAATGCTTTGTTCTTTGTTAAAATAATAATAATAAAAAAGTATGTTTTAAGAACTATTGAAATTAGTCAAAATATTTACTGTGCATATATAACATGTATATGATTTCCTCATTTTTCCTTTGTTTATAGCAGATTTATAGAGTTGGTATAGTTTATTATGCTAGAAGCCTCAGGTAGAATCACAACCCCCTTTTTATCATGCTTTACAAATAAATTCATATTTATAATGAGGCAGAAATAAATCAGTAGACTAAAATATTGATATAAAAACCTGCATGTAGTTAGGGACGTTATTTTTACCCTGTAGAATCTTGGGGTCTCTGATCTCCTGTAGTGTGCTCCTTTCTTTTTTTTCCCCACTGCTTTCTCAGTCTCTGATTTTGTGCAGGTTGTGTGAGGATGTACTCCAGTTCAGTGCAGCCTGTTCAGGAAAGCATGGTAATATTTCGGCCCCATACACTGCTCTGGGTGAGGCACTGGGATTCAAGAAAGATGTGGACCAGTTGGTTTTGGGGATAGAGGCAGATAATAAGACATTGAAGAAGTGACCTTCTGAGAAGTTTGAACAAATCGTGCTTACTTACTGATGTGAGAAGCAAATTTTCAAATATGTAAAAGACTGATGCCAGGAGAGAGGCAATAACCTGCATTCTATTCATAGTGGGTAGGACAAGATGTTTAAAACTGCAGCTAAAAAAATGTAGGTTAGATATTAAAAAAAAAAAAGGCAAACAGAAACTAACAAAGAAAAAGCAAAAAACCCCAACCACTTTCAAGTGGTAAGAATAGTGAGCGCTGGAATAGGTTGTCTGGAGACTTTGAGGAACAGACGGGAAAAGTCTGTCTGCATTGCTTTGGAACAGGGCTTGGGCTACCTGACTTCTTCAGGTCCTCTTTGGTGCCTTTTTTTTTTTTTTTTTTTTTTTTTTCTTCTCAGATTAGGACTTGTATTCCTTAAGGATCCATACCCTTTGTAAGTCAAAATTTAGTATGAATATATGATACTCTGAAGTTCTCCGTTTTTTTATTTGTAATAAAACTTTGCAGACCAGGAAGCCCGCTCTCCAAATTTGGAGTATTTCTGTGCTGTTTCTGCTCCCGTATGCAGGAGGTGTAACTTAATAGAACAGTTTCCAATGAAGCAAGCAAAAAACAATTCTGTTTCACAGGCCAGCCCTGCTTCTTCCCTCAACCTCTTTTCAGATGCACCCTTGGAGTACAGGTGGTGTTAAGGAGGAGATGAATATCTGGAAAATGTCAATTTAGGGGCATAACATGCATTTACATTCAGTCTGGGAATATACTTGCCGTCTGTGAGTCAGCAGTGTCAAACAACTATGCAGCAGAGGAGAAAACGGCAAAATAAAAAGGACAGAAGTGACAAAATGAGTGCAAATTATGTAATCAATGTTTCTCCTTTTATCAAAGTAGTTATTTCAAACCTTAATGAGCTTTGCCAACCAGTGGCAACGTTTTGAAGTATTATAGTAATGAGCATTCATTGAATTTTGTTAGTTTTGATATAGTGTTAATTTCAGTAACGCTGTATTAATATCTAGATGACATTTATCACAGCTATGAAGTAGTAAAAGTACTGAAAAAGGATAAATTTAGACTTCAAGATATGCATGAAAAGAAAGATCACATCAGGGAAATAAGTTGTTTTTACAAGGTGGAGATAACTTGATCCCATGTAGAAAGGCTGGGTGACTTACTGAAGATGGGGCATCTGTTTGTAATGGAGCCGTGTGATCCTATGTGGTTTATTACTGCTAATTTATTTATCTTGGAATTGATTCACATGCCTTAGCAACTTTAAAATCTTGCAGGCCCATTGTATCATATGGGTTAAACTCTGCAATATAGGCTTTTTCTGACTTCAGGCAGCTACCTTTGTCTTAAGCTAGTATTTACCACAGAATGCAGCTACTGGAAGTGTTTGGTCTTCATTTACAGACATGGAAGGACAAAGAAGCCACATTTCACTCTTAACTTCATCAGTAGTTAATGACCCTCATTGCTGAAAAATGTAATTAAGCTCTATTTCTAATATGAATTTGTCTGGCTTCAGTTTCCAGGCATTGCTTCTGGTTTCTGCTTCAGAGCTCCAATACTTTATTCTTAGTGAGATGTTTATACTCTCTAATGAAGTCACCTTTCAATTCTCTTGTTCTAAACCAATCAGACAGCTCTTTAACTCTTGCTGTAAGGCATTTTCTCTAGCCCTTTGTTATTACATTATCTATGTGAATCGTTTTGGTTGTATTCTTATAAAAAAAGGTTTAAAAGAGAACTGTACATACACTGTGAACATCTGCCTCTCCAACGCAATACAACATACTAAAATCAATACTCTTGCCATTTTCCTGTTGATTTATCGAAGGATTGGTCTGTGTCTCTTCATTTCTGTGCCTTCATCCTAGGAGCTTAGATTCACCTACTAGCTCACTAGGAATTTTTTTGGAGACGTTCCTCCTTGGAACATGCAGAGTTCTACGTAATAGGTTACAATATTTTATGTTCAGCTGTAAAATTTATATTATTTCCCCAGTCCCTCTGCTAGCTGTGGTTTGTATCAGCGGCAACTGCTTGTCTTCTGGGTCACTGGTAAACTGTTAAATTGCAAAGTGCCAAGAACTGTCTTCGGTGGGTCCTACTTAATTGCAATTTTATGTTAAATAATGGCTTTTTAAAAATTAATTCTATTATTTTGTAAATGACTTGATTTTTAAATCAAAATAATGACTGGATAAATAATTTTTCATTGAAAATGTGAGACATTGCATCAATGCTCTTCAATATAGTATTACATTCACCTGGTTTTAGCTATGGACATCTTGTATACATACATCAATTTTAATGCTGGCCGTTACATATTTGGATTTATACATGTGAATAATTATTTTAGAATTTAGTAATATAACAGCTGAAATTGCTGTCTCAAAACTAAGGAGAAAATACTCATTCTAGTGAGGATCTTCTATTGACTTCTGTGGGGCTCATATTTTATGTACCTGGGCCTATGTTTGTGGAGCCTGTGTATATATATCCAGTTTCGTTCTATATTTAATTTATTCAACAGATTATTCTAATTCTAATCTAGGAAAACAATAGGTCTTGTTGACCAACTAACAAAAGGTGTCTTAAAGAAATACTTTGCTTTAAGTACTTGGATGCAATATCCGAAATTGGGAGATTTGGGAAAAATGTTTGCCTTTCCTTTTATTCTGAAATCTGCCTTGTCAGGCCTCTTCTCATGGTTTCAGAGCAAATGTGTAAGTGCGGACAAGAGCCAGCTGGGTTGTGTTAGCAATGATCAATGTAAGGGTATTCTCGTTGGGATCTGCAGCTTCCTGCCAGTGTGTGATCAGGTGTTACGGTCCCTAACAAGTTGGACTTGGCAGGTTGATTCAGGGCAAAGCCATGTCTGTACTGTCACTGGGGGGGTGTCAGTCCTCCCTGCAAAGGACAGTTTGGCATTCCTGGGGGAGTTGCCTAGAGCTGTTGGGGAGATGGGTGGCTCCAGGGATGTGTCTGCTGCCCGCCCTTCATGGGAGGTGGAGGTAGGAGGGACTGTGCTTGATGTACCTGTACAGGGTGAGGGCCAACACCTTGATGGGCAGTTATTGGAGCCCTTTATTTGATTTAAAGTACACTGTTTGTGTGGTTTGGTCTTTTTAAGAAGTTTTAAGGATTGTTTCCCATACATTGCATGGCAGCCTACAAATTGGGATGTTAGGGTTCAGCTCTTCATTCGGCACAAGTGGATTCAAACCCGCGTGTCCTTGCAGGGAGACCTTCCTGTTGTTTCTGGGCAGATGGAGGAGAGACGGAAGGAGGATGCCTGCTCTTGCTTCATCTGAAGCTGGAAAATGGCAATCAAAAAGGCAGGTCTTTGAGTCAAAGGGAGAGCAGAGCCATTTTTGGCATGCAGAATATGCTGATAGTTTATTCAGTGAACATGTAATATGTTTATTTAACAACCAGGTTTAGTTTATATCTTTGACTATTAAATCAGTTAAGGTTTGTTATTATAGTTTTATTGCAGTAGTTGCTCTTCAACAATTTCTTGTAAAAGCATTTTCCCATTTTTACAGCATTTTATGATGGCTGTGCTTTTTTTTTACCCCACATGTGAGTAGAAATGCTTTTTAGGTTTTAGCATTATTTTCTCTTTTCTTCCTGCATCCCTGTGGATAATCATCACTCTTAGGATACAGAATTATATTAAACGCAGAACACACTTCCTATGCTTCTTAAAAAATAATTTAGAAGTATTTTTATTACTTAACTTGCTATTTACAATAATTCCTATGGATTTGTTATTGATACATTTCATCACTTCTTAAATTTCATAATTGCTAGTTTATAAGTCACAACCATTAATTTCCAGGTTCTGTGCTTTGTTGGAAAAAATGTTATCTTCTTAGGCTTACAAAGAACTTAAAGCAATAGATACAAAATGAATGGAGTGGAGTGGCTTCACGTACCTTTTTGTTTCTCACAGTTAATTTTTTTTTAATCTGGTTTTACAGTTTACTTGTAATTATACTCCGCATTAATACTTCACTACTAATTGCTTTAGTAGTGGGAGTCACTTACGTGCTTCCATTTGGATTTGGATCGATGCTGACTACTGTGGCAGGTTTATTGTATGGGAGGTAGATGTTTAAATCGTACCACTTTCCCTTAAATGCCTCTGCCTGCAGGAAGGAGGTAGAATAGGAAAACACATTTCATTCAATTAACCCCAAAACCTCATTTCTTCCCTTGGTCATACCTACCTTTGGGATGCCGTTGGTTCCGTTTACACCTTCAGCTCTGCTTGGCTACTCATGAATTTTGTGCTCTTCCCTAACATTTGGATGTAAAGTAATGCATTATCAACATGCAGCAGCACGTGAATATTAAGAAGTTGGAAGCATGAGTGAACATTAGTATAAAATGAAAGCCACCAGAAATGTTTGGCTTGCTACTATTCATTTTCTTTATCCTTTTACCTTTTTTTTTTTTTTTTTTTTTTTTTTTTTTTTTTTTTTTTTGTTGGCCCCAGTATTAAAGGTATTGAAATGTGTTACCAAATTTAACATTTGATTTATGTGAAAGACTGTTTGCCTCAGGATTTAGCTGCATCTTGCTGCTGGAGATGTGGGCTGTGAATGCCTGTATTTGGGTCATTCTTAAGCACACTGGAAAATCCCAGGGAATGAGAAAGCTTCACTATTGTTTCAGAATAACTTTAACCGTATGGGTCCTCCTTCCAACCTATGATAAGTATAGGTATTTCTGTCACCTTGGTTGTTTGGGGTTTGGTTTTTTTTGTGGTGTGGGTTTCTTTGTGGATTTTTTGGTTCTGGTGTTGGTGGTGTGGTTTGTTTTTTTTGTTTGTGGTTTTTTTTTGTTTTAAACATTTGTGCTATTATGAAAATAAAAAAAATTCTTCCAGTTGGGAGCAAAAAGTGTGGTACATGCAATGAGATATTGTACATAAACTTTCACAGAAAGCTCTGTTAGCTAATTATTTATAAACTCTGGCATTAGAATTGTGTTTAAAGGAACAGTGTTTAAAAACTTATTTCTCAGATAAATATGATACTGAACATATTTCCATAAGTTCAGGTTTTGTGCATAATATGCACACAATATTAGAGCATAATATTTATTATGGTTTTGTAGGTTCAGAGGGGGAGGAAAGGTGCAAAGTAAATGTAGTGCATGCTGTCTAAATGATTTCAGTGGTTGAGGGATGAGGGAACATTTTCATCTTAAAGGCTGTGGGTTGAGTTTGTCAGAAATGTTTCTGGGAGGAGAGCAAGTATAGGCTGAGATACATAATGATTCAAAGTTTCTTAGTAAAAGCCATGTGGAGAAATTGCTAATTTTGGGCTGATAAGAGAGTTCTGGCAGTTCTTTACAACCTGACAAACTTGTTTCCTTCTAATTGTACATGTTCCAATTATGTTCAAGAGAAATTTAATTGGAATAATTCTAGAAATTGTATCCAGTAATGAGGAGTTAGGGAATACTGAGTTTTAAAATTGATGTGTAGCAGCAAAAGACAAAGCAGGGAATGTGGCTCTAGGGCAGCTCTAAGTGATATGGCAAGGTAGGCAGTCCAGGTACAGTGACTTCTCTCCAGGCTCTGCTGGACTCTGTACATCTGCAAACCCCATGTGTCTTTTATGGGTGTCAGGAGGGGTGTGTGTATTTTTTGTTGTTGTTGTTTTTTCCTAGTTTGGAAATTCCTCCTGCGTTCAGCTGACAACATTGTTTATGCTACCACCAGGAAGGCAGGATTCTACAGGTGCAGGCGATGCTGTCCTTTGGCTTGCTGTGTTTGAGCGGTGATGTGGAAGGAGAGGACCCAGTCTGACTTCTGGATTACTTACCTGTCTGTGGGAGGATATTTTTAGAGGAAAGAAAGCATTATCTGCAGCAAATATCTCTGTAAACTTTGTGCCAGTGAGGCAGTAGAAGAGGGGTCCTCAAACTACGGCCCGCGGGCTGGATATGGCCCCCCAGGGTCCTCAGTCCGGCCCCTGGTATTTACAGACCCCCTGCCTCTCCCCCCCGCCGGGGGTTGTGGGGGGAAACCAAGCAGTCACAGATGACGGCCTGCCACTGCATCCGCGCGCCGGCCCCCGGGTTAAAAAGTTTGAGGACCCCTGCAGTATAACCTCCAACACTATTAAATCTTCTAAAAATAATTCACCAGAAGAAAACTGTACCTCTCATGGCTTCAGTAGTCTGGGTGCTAGTGGTTTACTGTCTTGTTTAGAAAGGAGAAGGCATAACAGCCTTGTAGAGGTGTGACAGAGGTGCAGGATACCAATTCTATGCTATGTAGAAGTTGATTTGTTTTTATTAACGTAAGGGAAAGCATTTTTAAGTGCACTGTTTGAATTCTTTGTCTTGGTTTTTGATTTTTATATGATTAGTTAAAAATTAATAACGATAGATTATTCAAACTCCCTTGAGTTAATGCCTTTTTCAAAAGTTATCACCCATAATCCGGGAGGCATAGAAGTGTGTCCATGCTTACTTACTACAATGCTGAAGATGAGTTCACTTAAATCAGAGGTGAGCAACCTAAGCGCTATGATAAACTGGCTCTTGGTGTAGGGGTTTATGTGTCCCTAGAGCATGGTGACCTGTGTTGAGAGGGTGACTGCTCAGTCTGGACAGTCTCGCCTCTTGGAGAAGGCAGTGTCACCAGCTGGCTCATCTGTAGTCCTCCCAAACTATGGGAAGTTGGTAGCAGGTTCATCTCAAGCTGTGGTTCACAGTTCTTTCCTTTGAATGGCACACGGTGGGGATTTGGAACAGTCTATCCCAATATGCTATTTGGAATACACGTTTGAAATTACTGAGCCATAATTTAAATCTCCCTGAAGCCAAGTGTAGAACTTCATACTTATGCAATTTTCTCTTTATATAAAAGGTCCTTGCATTCTCCTCTCCCCTTCCTCCTTGCAAACAAAATAGATAATGATGAACCCAATTGAAAAACATGCTTTGGGAAATGGAAAGCAGGAGAAATAGTCAGAAAGCTGGTTTTGTTTTAAAAAAATAAACCACTGTTATAACTGAAACATGGGAGTAAAATGTTAACTTGTTTTTGGAGAGCATTGTCTTAAAGTCGGCCGCTTATCCAGGAGCAGAATAAGGAACTACACTTTTTAGACAGTAAGTCATCTAGTAAGACAGACTTACGTGACATACTCCTTTTAATTGATAAACTATAGCTGCTTATCCAGTTTCTCAGAATTTAAACAAGATTTATATCACTTATGTTATCACTAGTAAATGTGTATTAAGGATACATTTGTTTTGATGTTGTGTAATGCAGTGATTTGCATGGTATGCTTCCTCTATTACTACTTCTTCAACACTTTTTTTTACTAAATTACAGTCCCTCATGTTTTGTTACTTCAATTCATTCAGGATTGTGAAACTCACTAAAAAAAAAATAAATACATGTGTATAAATCACAGTTAAGAGTGAAAGCTCTTATGTTTATATTCCTTATACCCTTTTTGTTGTATGTTTTAAAGGAGCAAGTAGGAAAAAATAAATCAAAATGAAAATTGGGAAGCAACCAGCTAAAAGTCTTTTATTAAGAAAATTTGAATTAATATACTGTTTAACTGCTATTTCAGTGTAGTTTAAATGCTAAGAATAGGTAAATAAAAGAGAAACTAAAAGGGAGTATGTTTGATAAATGGATGAGAATATAGTGTGAAGGAAGATAAATGACAAAATTTAATATATATTTTTTGGTACAGTGAAACTCTTAAGTAAATATTTGAAGCAAAGTATAAAATTCAAACTCTTAAAAAAAAGAAAAAAGTTCAAGTGCCAGGAGTCTATGAGTGTAGGAGCACTAATATGGCCAAGAGAAGGCAAGAGAGGAGGGGCTATTTAAAAGAAATAAGGAATTGCTACACTAATGTTAATGCAGATATACCTAATACTGGGAGTGCGACATAACAAAAAGCTCACTCTGGAAAGCTTGTTTGCCAGAGGAAGCCTTCACTGCTAAAGGCAGTAGCAGAGGAGAATTTGAGCAAGTACCTTAAACACGAGCTAGAGAATGTTCGTATTTAGCTGGGTAAATCTCATCGCAGCACAAGGATTGTGTAAAGGAGAGGAAGATACCTTTACCTCTTTGCCAATGGAAATTGAATCTTTACCTCAAACTGCTCTTGCAAAGCTGATTGTATTTTTTAATTATATATTTTGTATCATTACTCATACATCAAAAACTTCCCATCTCTCTTGCAGCCTATATCAAAACTGTGAACATTTTTACCACAAGTAACATGTTTTTCACTGTTTACCACTTTCAATTTTAAAACCTAATTTTTATGTATATTTTAGGTCTGCCTACTACAAATGCATTATGTGTTTTTGACAAGCCTAGAAATTTGAATGCCCTACCTGTCTGTGGTCAAGATGTATTATATGTTTCTTGTATATGCACCTGAGTAAGGTTGTGCATTCTTTGACCTCAGGAATGCTGTCCTGCCAGCTGGCTGTCCATTAAATTACAAAATGCTGTGTGGCATGCTTCTCTTAGGAAGCACATTGCCTCATTTCTGACTATTAATTCTTTGATATATGAATAGCATCAGAAGCTTTAGTAATAAATAGCCAATTTAATTTCCTCGTCGATGCACCTCTAGACAGATGGCATTGCTCTTCTTTTGACCAAAGCACGCAGGAACTGTAAGACCTAGTGATTAATTACTATCAGAAGAAATTTAGTCTAGTTATCTGTGAAGAAATCCTGAAATGGACTTTTTTCATGGTACTTACATCATGATGTGGCAGTGGAGGATCTTTTTTTCTTGTGCATAAGTAGCTTTCTCTCTTGACTTCCATTTCGTAATTATATTTGTATCTATTTTTTTAAATATTATTTTAAGCCATTCAGACTAATGCCAAGGTACTGAATATATGTATCTGATACTTCTGAGTAGCTCTGTTTCTGTAGTGTTGGGACATAATTAAAAAAATTCTCATACAGTGGGACTTGTGTATGTGCTCATTTGCTGTCATGTTTCTAAACAAATAGTGAACACGGGGAATTTATATATATAAAAAATATTCTTCTACATTTCTGGAAAAAAAAGCTAGTATAAAGCTTGTCAACACAGATTATTGCCAGATGACAGTGAAAGTTCAGCTTTGGTTATGTTTTTTCTGACTATAAATGAAAAGTGCCTTAATTGTTGAAGGGAATGATAACAACTGTTCCTCATGCTAGCCAACCCCCCAGCAAGTGCTAGTGCATAACCGTAGGAAAAGGAAAATGCTGGTTGATCCAGGGCCTAATTCTTTTCCCACTGTGCTAAATTTCTAAGCCATATTTTTTTACAGACTTGGACAAATCAGTACAAATTACTTTCTTCTGTGGCCTGTGTGCATGAAATAAAAATAATAATTAAAAAAATCAATGTTAAGTATTTCATGTTACATTCAAAGTTGGAGGAAAAAGAGGATGAGATCTCTACAAAGATCAGTATATTTGTAGCAAGAAGTGAGCTATATCGATGGCAGATCTCTGATGTTTTTATTAAAAAAGGGCTTTTGTGTGGCAGGTTTTGCATTATTTGCTTCATATATCTTCCTCAAGACAGAAGTGAAATATGATTTTGTTTTCCTCCTGTAAAACTGTATAAGATACAGCAGAAGAAAACATTTTCAGATAAGTTTTATTGCTTTTCCTTTCATCATGCTAATATTTACAGATGTTGCCTTAAATGCTTAGGGAATTTGGAATGTGTATTGGAAATAAGGCAGTAAACATTTTTTAATATATATAAATATATGTCTTATTTGTATGAAATTGCACATATATATCAATGTAAAAGAAATATGCTGACCTGAGATAATGTTTCAAGGTTTTTTAATTATGCAATTGTTAGGCTTTTTACAAAACTAGGTAGAAATTAGATATTAATTGCCACAAGATGACCAGATCGTAAAGTTCCCAGATGGTATAGGGAATTAGAACAAAATAAGCCTTCTCTACCTGCAGAGCAATTAATTATCTTTAGGAGATATTTGAATTAACTTATGCTGTGTTACTGGGCTTGAAGGGAGGTTATGTTGGGTAAACTGCACCTCGTGTCATTTCAGATTAGATGATAACTCTGCTTCTGTTTGTCATTCCTTTTCTACCAATTAACATCTACTGATATCTCCCTCCTGCTTCTAAAATAATGTGCGTAAACTGACTAGAGAATTTTGAGTGCCCAACTTGCATTAAGATCTGATTTTTGTGAAGGAATAGCTGCTCCTTATTTTCTGAAAATTGAGCTTGTTTAAAGTGATGCAATTTGAGGGCTTAGAATTTTTTTTTAAAACTTTTCCTTTGACCATCAATGTATAAGAACCTAAAACACCTCTACACCAAGATTCAGTATGTCCAAGTTAATTTCTTAAAAGGACAAGCCAGGTATTTTTGCTTTCTGTTCAGGAGTTGATGGATTGTGAAGGAAATGTGAACACAGTCATCGTAAAGTAAGCGCCGGGTGTGTTCAGTGTGAGCAGTTCCCCGCACGCAGTAGTGCTCGGGGTGTGGATGTTGGGGTGTATGCATGACAGTGCCCTCTGCTCTGAGGTCTGATTGCCTGGGAGACAGCTAACTCGCCTTGTTCCAGCCTCCCGATGCTCAGTGTAGCACGTGTTGCCTGAGAACAAACCATACATCCTTTGGTTTGTCTAAACCTGCGGGTGCTTCCTGATCCCAAAAGATGGCTGTGGTGCTGCATGAGCTTCTTGCCTGGAGCCATTAGGTGTTGCAAGAGCAAGACTGGGGCAGTATTTATGGACTCCTTCACACTAAAGAATGTTCAGAAGTCTCTGGAAACATTGCAGTCTTAGCCTTCATGTAACATAGAAATTATCCTGACTCTTACTTTTCCTGTTTGAGGGCTCTTGGAAGCCCTGGAGAGTAAGAGAATCATTGATAGTCCTTCACTGGAAAAACAGCACGGACCTTTGGTCAGAATAATGATGTCTGCTCAGCAAAATGTTAATAGTGGGTGAAGGCCAGCTGTGTAGTCTGCTCTTCCTCTATCCATGTCTTTTGGTGGCATACTCAAGAGGGTGCCGGGGGCAGAGAACGAGCTGGCTTGGGCAGAGGACCATGCTGCCAGGTCACACCCCATTCGGCAACAGGAGCTGCTCAGCCTTTTGCTGCCCAGTGTTGTGTGAAGCTGGTTCTGCTGGCCCTGCTCCAGCCCACCTGCCCTCACCACATTGCCTTCCTATGCCAGGAGGTCCAATGCATGCAGCCAGTGCCCCGCACAGGGTCTGGGGGCTTGGGGAAGAAAACAAAGAAGGGCATGGGAAGAAACCCTAGCTCCTGTATCAGGAGTTGATGTCAGTGGTGGTTACACACCATGCTTACGTAACCTGCCTTCTCCAGGAATGTGCCTGCGAGTGCCTCTGCAGCTGTGTACCTCTGCCATGCCTTATCAGCACACAGCCCAAGCTTGCTCCAGTATGACATAAACCAATGTGCACAAGTTGCCCTGGGTTGACTTTACCAGGTAGGTAAGTTAAACCTTACGGAGATGCTTATTCCGTGTCACCATTAGGTGGAGCAAAGAGCTCTTCTCCCCCTCTAAGCCTCAGAGCTGAGGCACCTACGCTTCAGCTCCTGTTGGGAGTGCATGAAGCCTCACAATTTCCAAGGGCTGGGCGTTTGCTTCAGTTCAGAAAAATAAAGTGCCCAATGAAGAATACCAGTGTGTTTCACCATGTATTTAAAGTAGCAAAATTAAGTGTGTGGTAAATTAATACTGTCTGCAGTGAAGCAGCTTCTATACAAAAGCTTAGTCTTTCATGCATGATTTCTACTTTAACCCTCACAACTCGCCTGAAAAGTTCAGCCAAAATGATCAAAGGGATAAATAATGAAATACTTCTTTTTAAGAAATGACTTTTTGCCATCAGGAGGTGAGTATAACCGAAGCTTAAGACTTAAGTTATTAGCCTGCTACATTGAGAAATGTAGTTCCTGTGATGTGCAAATCGTTTTCGGTTGGAGCATCTTTACATCATGTGAAGCTATACTTGATACCTTGTTTTGTACAATAGCTGCTTTTTAAAACGTACTTATTTCTCCATTAACTCTTGCTCTTCTTTGTTTGGGTGTTTCTAAAGGAGGAGGGAGTGAATATGGGAAGGAGCAGGATGAAAGCCTACTTGTGCCTGACTGTGGTTGAAGTGGTCTGTTTGTTTCTCTGTGTGTACACATGTCCCAGTGCATTGTGTTCATTTTGCAAGGACAGTTGCTTGATCAAAATAGCATTTTTTTCTAGCTGCTGCTTTTTTTTTTATTATTTTTTTTATTTCCCTGAATCTTGAGTTGCCTCTGGTAGGCAAGGAGTTGTTTATGCTTTCAGTTCCAAACTGAGAGCCAAGTTTGGTACCTGGCTCTTGGTACCTGGTTCCTGGCTAAGCTTTTCCGCTCTTGGTACCTGCCAATGTGTGGTTAATTCCTTCCAGTGCTTGTTTTTTCCTGTTTGTGTGTTTGGTTTGTTGTTTTTCTTTTGTTTTGTTGGGTTTTTTTTCCTATGCTGAGCAAGTGTTTGGCAATGAATACTTCATTCTGCAAATAGTTACTCATTTACAAAGCCACTGGAGTCTCATACTTATAGCACATCCTGCAGAAGGGCTGCTGTAGAACTGACTTGAGGTATTCAGTGTTTGAATAACGGTCGAAAGTAAATCTTGCTGCATTCAGGTTGTTGTATCTTATTTGCAAATGCATTGTCACACAGTATTGTAATAATTCACTAGCTATTTTTGTATTCCTGTTACACAGCATTTATTGAGATGGTATTATATCAGACATTCTACCTTTTTTATGAGGGAAAAGGCTTTTACGCCTTTCAATAAGGCCTTAGATACAGTTGTAAGATGACCTGCCTTAATTTGTAAGACACTATTCTTGGCCATCTAGTTAATTCAATAAGAAAGGGCATAATTACTTACAGTTTTGTTTTGGGTAAAAAAAGAGATGAGTTGTCTCTTCTTTGCAGTCTTAATGGTGGCTGAATCTCTTCAGGGTTGTCAGATGTCTGTGGCAAGATGGGATCTTCCATGGAAGAGATGAAGCTCCTTGGCGAGCTTGTTGATAATGCACAAATCTCTTCAAATTTGTGCAAAGCAATTGCAGGAGAGAGGGGTTTTAGCGAATGAAGCAAAGATGACATTATGGGATTTTGTGCATAGTTCAGTACTTGGACATAATCTAGTTTGTTTTTGCATTGACTGTAAGTACTGTAGAAAGATACTTCAGGCTTACCAAAAGTAATGCCATCTGTGGACAGCTCTTTTAAATAGAGGCTTCCATTGCGAACTGATATTTTCAGTGATTTATCATTCTGCAGAGATTATTAGAGCCACAACTCTTCGCGCTTTTTATAATACCAAACATTTAAAGAACATTCAGGTTATTTGCTTATTCATATGGAAGAGTCAATTGCCTATGATTCACTGTAGTGAATATTCAACTTAGTCTTTCTCTCCCTCTTTGTCCTCTCTTGGAGTCTAATGTGTCATTTACTTCATTTCAAATTCTTCATGGATCACCTCTACATTTGTAGCTGGCTTCTTATAAATAGCAGAACACTTATTCGGTGATGCAAACAGAATATTGCATTATGTGGAATGGTTCATAGAAAATTACCGAACATGTTTTTGATCTGGTCTTTTATAAACAAAAGGTATTATCCACTGCTAAAAACGGAAGGAAATAAAACATTGAACTAGATTAGCAAACACAAGTAATTCAGTTGGCTTTCCTTTCTGTAGTAAGAACTGTGCAAGAATTCTTTTGGTTTGGCAGGTCAGCTGAAAAATCTGATTTTATACAATCTAAAGCCAGGTGGTGGGGTTTTTTTGTGGGTTTTTTTGTTGGGTTTTTTTTTTTGTTTGCATTTTTTTTTAATTCTTTCTGTCATTATTTCAAACATTTCATGCTGCAGAAACAACAACAGAGTTTTCCTCCATGCACAGTATGGTGTAGTGGCCAAGGCACTCATTTAGGGAGTCCAAATTCAGAACTGTGCTCTACCTTGTGTTGAACAGAAATTTGATAGTTATCCAGTAGAGTTTTTGGGGTAAGTGGAGTGGGTTTTCTTCCCCCCCCCCCCCCCCCCCCCCCCCCCTTTTTTTTGTTTTGCTTTGGTTTTGGAATCATGCTTTGGGAGGTGAGATGAAAATTAAGATGAAGGTATTTGGACAACTTGATCTGGATTCATTGAAGTTTTTAGACTGACTGAACTGGCATATTTCTTCCAATGTATTTATGAAATGGTAAAATGACCTTTCTATCATAAAAGTAATATGTTCCCAAGGTAGCTGATAACTCTATCCTGTGGGAATAAGCCTGAGAATGCCAAAAAGACTTGGTTTGGTATCTCTGTTTAAGATACAATCAATCCTTTTAAAACTTGGTTGTTTTACTACAGAGACATGTTAGGTTCCATTCATATTTTTTTATATGTCATTATCAGTGTAATAAAAGCATACTATATCCACAAGCTGGCTGTGTTGTAAGTGCATGCCATGCACCTACTGAACTGAAAAAAGTGGAAATTTTAAAGACTTACACACTTCTAATGTAACGGGTCTCTTAGGAGAGGGATAAGCTGTTGTGAATCATTATGAGACCATTTGTTATAACTAGCGGTGAGCTCGGGAGCTGTGTTGCTGTTGAAGTCAAGTCTTCTGACATGATGTTTGCTTGCTAAAGGCTCCCAGTAGCCACTGGCCTTGCACAGTCTGCAGAGTGAGGCTTGCCAGTAAGTACAAGCACGTGGTCGCTGGGAGGAAGCAGTGCCTCCAGTAAAGCTGAATGAGCTTCATTTTATCCATAGGAGGAAACATTCAGATGGCAGAGCACACTGTTTGAACAGTCAGAGGGCAGCTAGTGGATTTAGTGTTTGAGTGTTTAGGTAAAAGCTAATCTCATTAGTGCTTGTGACTGAACAATAAAATGATTGTGAAATGTTCAGCTGTTTAATGGGCATTTTCTGGCTGCATTCAAAAACTCCATTTACTTTCATATTGTACATTTCTCTCTGTTTCCTGTATTAAAAACTGGACAAAATTCTTAGCCCTCTCATTTCTTCATTTGTTCTGTACAAAACCTCCCTGACTTCAGAACATCCCTGCAGTATGGAAAACACTACGTATGATTTTTACTGATAATACCAAAATTCAACAGTCCTTTTCATTTGCAACCAGCACCACTGTTAGGTTCCCTTGGTTACTTTAGTGCAATAACCTGAAAAATCCATGAGTTGTAGATATCAACATGCAAGGACTACTCTTCTGAGGTAATGCTAGCCTTGTGGTGATGTGGGTGAAAGAATGGAGGCAGTGTCAAGTAGAGATGTCCAGGCTGACTGCAGTGTATCTCTGCTGACCACTGTTAATGACAGCAGTGGATTAACCACACGGTTTTTATCCACTGATGGAAGCTGGGTCATTCTGATTTTATGATACGTAGAAGCTATGTACACTGAGAACACTACTGGGAAAGAATGAGTGTGGCTATGATGAGAATGATACGCATGAGTAACTTCCAGTAAAATTGCCTTTTTAACCTTACTTGTTACTTAAATCGGGCTCTATTGAAAATCTCCATGCCTGAAGCTGCCAATGTATGTATTTCCAGTAGGATCTGATAGATCTCAGTATTTTGTGATCCTTTCTAAGAACTGTGATATAGTATGTATGCATTTTATCCCCAGGAATTCTATCTATAGTTAGCACAGATAAAGCTACAAAAAGTCCCACCCTTCTTAAAGTGAAGAAGAGTGAACAAAAACGCCTGCTTATCTGCTTATTAAAATACTTGTTTGGATTTCTTTTTTTGTAAAAAAAAAAAATAAAAATACACATTTTTGTAAGGATCACCACGGGGTGAATGGTCTCCGCAAGCAGTAGAACTGTTGGGTACTTGCATTTTCGGTCAAATGGCCCTCTGAGCTGTTGCTAATGATTTTGAACACAAGGTAGGTCTCAATATCAAGAACCTGAACATGTCCTTTCTTCCTTCAGCTTTGCTGTATGAGTGAGAGGAAACAGGAGCTTTTGTGCTGCTGTTGGAATGAGTTCATCTGAAATGGGCTGTACAAATAGAACTATTAGCTTGCCTCTTGGTATATCATATGAGAACTCTTGCCTACAGCTAGCAGAGAGGTGCAAAGGAGAGGACTACGGATGTAACAGAAACATAGGTTTACTATGCAGTTGCCTTGAATTTTAACAAGTTTTCTGAGTGTCCTTGTCCTCTCACCCCTATTCCTAGAGATGTTGCTGTATGGGGATTTGCATGCCATATATAATCTCTGTAGAGAACGTGTTGTCTCCTAAATAACTGTAAATAGAAAGCAGCCTCTTGGATTATAGCATGGCTGGATTAGCTGTGAAATATTGAGGAACCGCAAAATAGAACCAAACTGCAAACCCAGAATTCTTTTGTCTGTTGCCCAAGAAGCAAAAGGGTGGGTTTTGTTTTTTTGTTGTTCTTTCAAAACACAGCTGTCATCGCAGGGCGAGGGCAGAATACCTTCCAAATGCTAGTATGTGCCATTTTTTCATCTTGTTCATTAATGCCCTAGAGAAGGACTGAGCTTTTAAGTGGGGAGTTAAGGAAGGTCTTGACACTGAAATTGGAGAAGCCATTAAAACTGTCACCTGCAGTGTACTCCTTTCTAATAGCCTCTGTACCAAAGAGATGTAGTCAACGGAAGAAGCAATAGATTTTTAGTGTGAGCAGACAGAGCCATCCACCATAGAACTAAAAACCTGCAGAAGATTTTTATCGCTGGCCCTAAAAGTGAGTCCTGCAGCACTACTGCAAATTGCTGTAGCGATGCCTAATCAAAGAAATCCTTCTGAGCCACAAAGTGCTTGGAGGCACTGGGATTACTTTTTTTCCTACTTCCTTTCCAAGGGCTTTAAGCATGGCTGTACCTTTGCAAAACAGCCATGAGCACCAGAAGGAAGATATGAAACAGTTGTGCTCTTTAGGATGAGCTAACCTCGGAAACAGAAAAAGTGAGTAGGCTTCTCACAAGAGGAAGGATTTGAATGGCCAAGCGGGAGCTGGCATGCAGCCCTGGTGCTGGCAGGGCTGGCTTGGCCCCGTGCACTGCACTGGGGTCATCCTCATACGGTGAGGGAACAGGACCATTGCTAGCTGAGGCTCTTTGAGGAGAACAGCAGCCTTGTGAGTAAGGGGGAGCACCACGGAGGAGGTTTGTTTCTGGTTGTGTTCCCACCCCCCCCCACCCCCCTCACCTTGTTGAACCTTTACCTCTGTTGAGCTCTGTATCTGGCCCAGCTGCAGAGATGCAAGTTGGCAGGAAGGCACGAGGGAGGCAGCAGGGCTGGCTATGATTTGCATGTTACATTGCTTTGTTTATAATATTCCCTTCTGAAGGTCTGGGCACATGTACAAGCTGCGTTAACAATGTGTGAACAAAACGTGCCTGGGAATATGTGGCTTTCCTCGGTCCACTTGTAGCAAAAGCAGTCTGAAGAGATGAGAGAGTGACCAAATGAAGATCAGGGAGCTCGGGGTCGGCCCAGTGAAGCTGTCGGTGAGGTCAGCTAGTGCCCATGCTTTGTGTTCAAAACCGCCACATCCTTTGTGATGGTTTCGTTTTGCTCTGTTGGGCATAGACTCTATATTTATGCACGCAGAAGCATGTGTTGTAGCTTTTGGGTTTTTTTCATCGTGGTTAATGATGTTACATAAGATAGGGTGAACTTTAGGGTTTCTCCAGAGGTATCTAAATGCTCCCTTAGGAATTTGTATCTAAGATTTCTGTTCAAACTGTCTCACTTTTTCAAGATGTGAGGATCAGTGTCTTAAGTTTGTTTCAAGTAAATGTAGAGTTTTATCTTCTACCTGAAACCTACTGTAAGTGTTCCTTTTAAGCACATACTGATTTCTAGGCTAGTAATTTATTGAAGTGCAAGTTGTGTTGAGAATATTTAGAATTACTTTGAGGAAGAGATCCTCAGCTTACAAAGTCATTCCTGTTGTCAAAGCCATCTTATTGTCTCCTTTGTCCCACCTTCACTTGTCTAGCCAGCCTTGTTACTTCTCATTTCTTGGCTTGGGGAGTTCATTTCATTATTTCTGCAGGTCAGGGCTGGCACATATTCCCTGCCATTAAGAAAGTTATTTATAGACCTGTAAGCACAAAAGTTTCTGCTTTGAGGATGGCCTTGCGTTTAGTTTACTCTTATTTTCTGTAAATAAAATCCTTCATGAGATGGATGTATATTATCTGTAATTAGTGTCTTCTCTACTATTTTTACATGTTTAACAATTTTGTGCTTAGTTTTCATCAGGTTTTTCATCTGCTAATTAATCTTAGATTTTTCAGCCTTCAACATCAAAAGCATGACTTTTTCTTAATTGTCCTTTTTTTTTTTTTGGGGGGGGGGGGAGGGGGTAAGTTGGTTACTGGTAGACAAGTAAAACAAGATCAAGGAAGATCTTAATCCTAACTGGGATTTTGGAAGGCAAAGAACAGTGACGCTGGTATTTGTGCCAGAAGTGGTGTACGTGAACCTGGTATAGCTGTAGTCAAGGAGCTGTACTGAGGAGCCAAGGCCGGTCTTATGTGATCAGCTCTCAGGGCAGCTCTGACAATAGTAATTCTGGTGGGGTTTTTTGTTGTTTTTTAAGGGCATTAGTGTCTAAGAAACATCAATAATCACCCCTTTCCATTTTTCATAGTCTTTGTGTGATAAATCACAAGAATCTTATGCCACTGAACATGCAGAAACTCTGAATTTTTAGTTGTGAAATCTGGCAGTTGAGTTGTCAGTCTAGATCTGTCTGCAAATCATGATTTTGACTAAATTAATTTCCATGGATGTAATGAAACAGATTGAAATCTGGCTTGAGGTAGAAGTAATAAGCAAAACTGCAGATCTTGTCATCTACAAACAGTGATTTGTATAAGGTATGTATAGGGGTGTGTGTGTATTGGGAAATGTTGCAGTATTTCTTAAAATTTCCCAATCTTCTTTACATCTTCTCATGCAATTGAAAACTATTTTTTTTTTTTCTTTTTCTTCTTGATAGCAGAGCTATCTTCTGGTAGGGAAACAGAAGTTGTATCACGTGATCTGCATGATCAGGCTTGACCCCTATATGTTCCAAAAATGGGAAATGACTGTTTTCACGAGTTTGCTCCCATCTCGGACATTACATAAATCTTGCACTTTCCCAATTACAAGGCTCAGGAAATTAAAAAAACACCCTCAATATGTTATGAGGCTATGACATCCTTTTGTTTTTGTAATCCAGGATCCTTAAAAGTTTAAGATAAATACCAAATTGTTATCAGATCTGTAATAATGCTGCAAGAACTCTGAACTGAAAATACTTTGGATTCTTAAGTTCTGCTGTTCTTTCCACCAAGATTTTTTTGCATTACAAAATGCATGGCTTTTGTTTTCTTCTTCTCATTTGGCACATCCCTACAGTATTCATTTGGGTCATTAGTAAATCAGCTCAACTGCAGAATCATAGTAAAAATATCTAAGTTGAGATTTAAAAACAATTTTTCTTTCCAGAAAAAATAAAAGAAAAACCCCTGCCACATCTCACATTAACTCCTTTGTCTTGCCAGATGTCATGCAGAGCTTAGGAAAATTATGCAAAGAATAAAATGCATATTGATATACCTGGGGAACTAAATAATTGCTTCATGTTGCTA
This sequence comes from Falco punctatus, assembly GCF_963210335.1. Classification (NCBI taxonomy): domain Eukaryota; kingdom Metazoa; phylum Chordata; class Aves; order Falconiformes; family Falconidae; genus Falco; species Falco punctatus. The sequence continues at coordinate 95,169,170 of NC_137581.1, read as the reverse complement.
TAGCTGTTCATTTAATCGATATTTTTGCCTCAGTGAATTTCTTGATAGTATTTTTATGGATGCTCACTAGATTAAAGTGACAGTCAGCAGGTATTTTTCCAAGAACTGACCAGCTAAAGAGCTCTTTTTTGGGGGAGGGGGAATAAATCAAATAATTGATTCCAGCCAGTGCCAGTTGGTTTAATCTAAGACTGTTAATCAAAATGCCAAATTTAGTTCCCTGCCATTGTTGTGAGCTATTGCTTTTGTACAGCGAATTTCATCCTAACTGTCCCAATTTAATGTTGGAGTCACTGGTAGTCACTGTTAAAATAGAAATGTCTGCTGTAGTCCTGGGTATTTATTTTCTTCAGTTTAGTAGTTTGTGGTATAGTTAGGTAGGCATAATGGATTTATCAAATAATCATTTTTTTCTGGACACCTTGTAAGGCAGCTGTGCAGAGGGATGTATTGTTTTGTTTAGGGAGCATGTGCACACACAGAATCCTAAACACAGGTTTGAAGAAAAGTGTCACGTGGCTAGTGTGACTCAGACTGTCATTAAGCGTATTAAAAACTTCTTTCTTAATCTCTGTTTAGGTATGAGGTTTATTTTTTCAATTGGTTCCCCACCACCCCACCCCCTGTGTAAGCAGGTATGTTAGAAAATGTACTTCTATTTCTCTGAGTTACTCTTTATGATGAACAGCCTTCCCTAAGGAAAGTAGGTTGTGTAGCAATGGCTCCTCTACAGGACAGCATTTTAATATACTGTTAATCAATATTTTATATAGAAACTTAGGAATAGAAATTTGTTAGTTGCTCCCTTTGATAATTATGGAGATAGATCCTTCTAATCTAGTTTCCTGTTACGTGAATATAATACCTTCACCGTTTCCTCTGGAAATTGTTACCCTTTAGATGACTGTTCTAATACATCACAGTTATGTGCAATCATTTTATTTCACATTATACTCATCCTCTTTCGAATGACACTCATTGTTTGTTCTTATGCAGCAGTGTTGTTAAGTAGAAATCAAACTTGTGTCTTTTCATGAGTTGTGCACATACAAATAGCATGTGAGGTTTTCTTGTTCCTTTTTCAGACTCAGTGTGTGGGTTGTGTGTTTTGTTGCATTTTGGTGTCTTGCATAAAGGATTGTTACAAAATAAAGAAAAGAAAATTGTTTTCACGGGACAACACTTTTAAAAGTTGTACGTTCATATTATAAAGTCTGAGAACTGTGCAAAATTTTCAAGAAAAGTAAGTGTGGCGAAAGGAATATAACCAAAAGCTGAGGGGAGTCAAAGAAAACATCTTAAATAGTGTGGGATTGTGGAAAATAAGGGTATAAAAGCATTTACAAAATGAATAAAATTCAAATAGTAGTATTCAGAGAAACATAGTTAAATAACCCCCCCTTTTCTTATATGAAATGGAGCACCTCAAATCAAGTGATAACTTCTTAAAACTTTAATAGCAAGTGATTTGGTAAACATATTTAGACCATTTACTTGGGGTAGGGTCTTGTGAAAGATTAAGTGCTAAGTTCAGGTTTTGCTGTCATCTGAAACAGGTGGCAAATCCCAACTGATGGGACACCAGTGTCTGTGGTACAAGGGCAGTGCAGAAAGCTGCTGATGTTTTGAAATGCAAATATATTACCCAAATGATGTGCCCATCACATGAACATGCTTGCTTTCTTTCAGAGGTCCCAAGAATTTTGCTTAACAGAGAATGTCAAGAAGGATTCTTCTTCACTGTTAAAAGTATTTGGAAACTTTATTTTTTAGTCTTCCTTCCTAGCTGTTTGCACAGATTCATAATCCTGTACCTATCTGTTCATCTCCCAGTCTGTAAGTAAGTACAAATAATGTAGTTAGCTGCTGTGCTTCTCAGGTAGTGAATCAATTTTTTGTTCTTGGTCTTTGTTTTCTTATTTTATATTTTTATTTTGATTTTTAATGTTGCCAGCTAGCCTGTGTCAGATCATATATCTGCTTCTCTTTCCCATCCTGGCCTCCGGCACTGTAGATTGGGCTCTTCTGCTTCCTCTGATTGCCACTCATGCCACCCACATCTCATGCATCACGGGTTTACACAGACAGAGGAAGGGATAAGGCAGAATTCCATAATACAACGAGAAACTGGAATGTTCTTTATTCTTAGTAAAAAGCAAACAACCAGGGAGGGGGGAGGTGTAACAACGTGATTGTTTTATAGATTTTGTAAGAGTAGTTTGATTTACACTTTCAGCCACAACAAAAAAACCTAGGTGGATTTAACAGCAGAAGAATCTTACTGATTTGCAGCTTTGTCTCTTGCATATTACGTTATTCCTCAGTACTTGTGAGAAATTAAATTGTTAAATACTTTCAATGAAGTATGTATGTGTAAATGCTTGATCACATGTGCTAATGTTCTTTGGTCTAAAGCATTCCAAATGAAAAGGTTTGGGAACTGCCAAGCTTCAAATGAACATTCAGGACTCAGGGAAAGATGGGAGAGATGGCAACAGGAAAATGGAATGAAGAATGTATTTTAATAATAGCAGGCTAAGCTCACTTGCAGTTTTGTTTGGTGAACTACTTGCACCAGGGTTGTACTGATTAATGAAAGGTGACAAAACAGAATAGGAATGAAGAGGACCTGATGATTTCTGTATTACACTGTGCTACTCTGGGGGTTTAATATGTGGAGGCTAAAACTGTGATGAGTGTCATAGAAGCAGTTTGCACTGTGTTTTAAGACTGCAGCCTAACTTCCTCAGGTGATTAGAATGCATTTATACATCTGATATAAAATATTTTAATTCTAGCTGTGTTTTCCACAGGCTAAATGTACACTTCATAAAATATAAGGTGAGATCTCGAGAGGTCTATATTAATGTTATTTAAGTACCAATTTCCTTTGTGATTGCTGAGTTGCTGAATGATTTGGGCTTACTCTCCTTTTATATGAAATGAAAAATAAGCCAAGATTCTTGATTGTCTTATTGTACGGTGGTGAGTAAAATACTGTAAAAGGAAAAAATGCTGGATAGAAAGATTGTGTGCTTTAATGGGAGCATTTTGAACATATTGCTAACATACTGAGGAAAGCCTTGGCAGTTCTTTAAGTGCCAGCTAGTTATTAGAGGAAGAGGGGAATCTTCTTTCATGTGTGTGCTTGCAGAAGAAAGACCTGCATTTTAACAGTGAAGAAGAATCCTTTTTCTTTCCTTGACTTGCTTTGTTGAGTAAAATTCCTGGGATGTCCGAAAGAAAACAAGCATGGCCATATGATGGGAACAGGATTTGGATAATACAATTACATCATCCTCCTGCAAACCCTGAATATTTATTTTACGTTTTTTTGTCTTATAAAAAGTCATTAGTTCTTCATGTATTAAAAAGAATTTAAAAAATGTTTAATATATATATGCATATGTATATTAATATCAAAGTTGTTCATAAAGACACCAAGGAATAGTTAAAACCATGTTGAAAGACCTAGTCAGTGGTGCTTCTTTCCTTTTTCTGCCAGAAGTTAGTCCCACTGCTCAGACCTTGAATTCACCTAGAAGTTGATCTGATGTTCTCTGGAGGTTTTATATGCCAGTTCAGTGTGAAAAGGTTCTGAGATCCTTTCTTTGAATTCTGCTTTGCTTTTTGTGCAGCATTGGAGTCTTACAGATGGCTTGGCAATGATTTCTTCTTTTTTTGGGGGGAGGGTGGGTTTAAGTTTTCTTGAGTTGTAGGACAGCTGCGATACATAATTCCCCCCATCCTGCAAAGAAACCAGAAGCCCAAAAAACATTAATGTATCAATTGTGCTGTGTCCCACTATCTTCAAGTCATTTATGTACCCCAAGTTAGTATTACAGACCGTAGAATAGTTTCATAACTTACAGGAAAGACTTTTAAGCTCCAACTTGTCATCGTCATGATCTCATCTTTGTAGAGGAAGAAGCAAATAGTATTTGCTTGCTCTAGAAAAAGAGGTTTGCTATTTCTTTGCTACTACCCATGTTGCTGCTAGCAGCAGTAGTTAAGAATCTTTTTCTTCTGGCTTCTAAGAAGATCCAGAAGAGAGGAGTAACATTAAGGTAAAGTCTTTAATAGGAATGAGTGATTTAACTACTGATTTCAGTATTACTTTTTTGGTTGAAGGAACCAGCTTTGCCACTATTGATAGAATGTTCTGTGAGCTCTGAATGCTGTTATGAAACTTAGATCTTATGAAAATAGAAGCTTTTGAGTCCAACGCTAAACCAACTTGTTGGAAGTCTGATGTGGCTGGTGCTGTATCCTTTGTTTGTTAAGCCTATTTTGTTACAAAAGTACAGAGCAGCCTCCAAACAGTGTGATGTAATTGGATGCTGTTGCCTTGCTTGACTCCATCACTGAGTTTGTTTCCCTCAAGTCTTTGCATTTTTCTGAATTTTCTGGCAAGCCCAAGTCTCCAAGATGTGCTGGGTCCCTTTAAAATAATTAGTCTTTGAAATTAAAGTGTGTGTATGAGTATAGGAAATACCAAAAAATAAAGTTACGTTTTCTGTCCTATCAGGGATAGTTCTGTACCTGTGTTGGCCAAGGGTATCAGAAACTCCATCCAGTTTATCTGTGTTTCATTGCCCTTACTCAAAACTGGTCTCACAAATAAGGAAGTCGATGAATACAATGATGATCCAATCTACTTTTAACTTTATAAATACAGATTGGTGGCTAGATGACATAGTATTGGCCATGTCTCTTATTGAGGGAAGCTGAATTAGCTATACCCTCCTCTGTTTCCCAAATGTAGGCTTTTTGGTATTTGTTCCTTTTTTTGTTAGTGCCAAACTTCATCCTCAGACTTCAGTGCTGTCATTTTTGCTTCTCCCAGTAGGGTGAAGTATCAACACAGGACGTAGTCATTTGGGTATGACCAGTCTTCCTTTGCATATAAAAAATAACCTTCATACGATGGGATCCACAAAGTGCATCGCTTACTAAGAAGCCCAGGAGTTGGGACTCTTGCAAAGGATTATGTCTGTCACAGGGTCTCCGGTAGTTGGTGGGCTGGGAAGGAGCTGAGTTCCCAGGAACATGTAATGCTGCATCACTCATAGCAGTTCTTCCTTGCTTCCCAAAGTAGGAATCTCCAGTTACATCTTTGTTTGCCACTGTCCTGGTTTTGGCTGGAACAGAGTTAATTTTCTTATTAGTTGCTAGCTGTGTTTTGGCTTTGGTGTGAGAACAATGTTGATTGATAAGACACTGATGGTTTTGGTTGTTGCTGGGTGATGTTTATACGAAGTCAAGGACTTTTCAGTTTCTTGGGCCCTGCTAGCGAGAGGGCAGGAGGGGCACAAGAAATTGGGAGGGGACACAGCCAGGTCAGCTGACCTGAACTAGCCAAAGGGGTGTTCCATACCATGGGACATCATGCTCTGTATATGAACTGGGAGGGGGTGGAGGGCATGGGCTGATTGTCGCTTGGGGACTGGCTGGCTATCCGTCAGTGGGTGGTGAGCAATTGTATTGTGCATCACTTGTTTTCTTTCCTTTCTTCCCCTCCTTTCATTATTGTTATTATTACTCTTTCATTTTTATTTTATTTAAATTAGTAAATTGTTCTTATTCAACCCTTGAGTTTTACATTCTTTTGTGATTCTTCTCCCCACCCCTCTGGGTGAGGGGGGAGTGAGCGAGTGGCTGCGTGGCACTTAATTACCAGCCAGGGTTATACCACAACAACCACCTGCACTGCAGATTTGGGGCAGTTTTCAATAGCTCATGACCACCTCTAAGTGTGTTTTGTTTATATGTTTATTACTCACAGAATGTGGCATTTCAAAAAATGAATCTGTGTAACAGAGCTTGAAACTCTGTTTAGTGTCTCCGTAATGATACCATTGAAAACATGTATAAAATCAAATGTGACCATCAAAAAATGTCTTTCTTACAGTTTTGGATTCCATGGGAAATTCATATGGCTTGGCTCTTAATTACACAGCACACTAGTGCAACAGAATGAAACCTGAGCAAAACAGTGGAGTCAGATACACAAGAGAAAAATCACTTTCAACAGCAGTGCAATGCAAATAACAGTTCTTCTTGAAATATGAGTGCAGAGGTCGTGGCGGTGGTAATCGTGTATTGTCTGTTTTACTATTAAGTCATCAGATGTTTATTGGTTGGTTTTTTTGTAGGAGTTTGCATTTTTTGTTCCTTGTCATACTTGCGGTAACTTTTATGTGTAATTTTTTAAGGCATTAGCAGCTTCAGCAAGCTATATTGTGATTGGAAGAGGTTTGTTGAGATGCTTTGGTTGTTAATCTGAATTTAATATGATATGAAAGAGAGTACTCTTAAGAGTTGCAAATAGTCAAGAGAGATTGTGTTCTAAAAGAGGCCATTTTTTTGCTTATATGTGAAGTGTTTTCTGGGAAACATTTTGTGAGCTTATTCAGGTAATTATTTTGCAGTTAGAACCAAATCCTTACTCTACATTGGGGTTTTTTTTGGTTTATGTAAACAACTTAAAGCTTACATAAAAGTAAAGTCCATACAAAGCAATTTTTTTTTCTTTCTAAGTAGCATCATTCAGATAGCGGGAGGTATAAAAAGCCTTTATACCTGGCAGCCATTTGATGGACAGGCTATCGTTATAAACCCTTGCAAATCTTCTGCTGGAATCTGAATGTGTGGGTTTTAGCCTTTGGCAAGAGAAGATGGCAGTACCCCTTTTGCTTCTGAATTCGATGAATGCGGGCATTCAGAAAGTTTTGCTGTATTATGTCAGTGCTCTGTTAGGCCTTCCGTACAGACTCTCTGTCCTTTCAAATTAGTTGAAAAATACTAGTGTTTCCTATTTAAAACAAAAAGCAAACAACAAAAAAATCCCAACCCAAACCAAATAAATAACCCACCCAGAAACCAGAAAAAAATTATTCATACGTGCAAATAGTGAGACATGGACTACATGGGTTTTCTTCTTGTGTTAGTAGTTTTTCCATTCATATGTAAAAACATGCTTAAAAATTTCATGAAGCCATGTGCAGTGATCAAGTTTGAACTTGTACCTTCTTGCACAGCAGAGTCTGGGTGTAGGCAAGGTTGAAGGTACCTGTTGTTTGGGGATGACTTTTGTAGAGTGTTGCTGGTTTGTGTTGTGTCATTTGGGTTTTTTTCCCCCTTTAAGGTAGGTGTGTCTTACATGGGGTGGTAGTCCTGTATTCTTTTCTTCCTTTACATCTCTGTACATCTGTGCATCCCCAGTATTTTCCTACTGTACTGCATATTCTGAACCCAAGAATTTGAACATCGTCAGTAGAAATAGTCTGCATGCTATTGAAGTGTACAAAACTTAAACTTGTGTTGCAGGTGGAGCCTTTCCATATGGGGCATGTATAATGAATCCTATAACATAAATGATTATGTCCAAGATATAAATGTGGAGGCCAGCTTGTCTTTCAATGTGATGCCTGCTGGGTAGCACCTCCACACCCCAGTTAATCAGATGGCTGATAGTGCAGTGGCTTGTCACGGTTTCAGGTCACAGAAAGAGACTCTCTAAATTAATCCAATTTAAGGATGCAAGTTTTTTAAACCACTGTTTACAACCCTAAATTCCTAAAGAGATACATCCTTCTAAAAAGCACTCTAGTGTAATCTAAGAATATTCTCGTTTCTGGAGTTCAGTCAGAGGTGCTGTAGGTTCTCCACACTTTTGTGCTGTAGCTGCTGTTCTACATGCAGCTTGGCTCTGTGGACTGGGACAGAGAATGTGATATTTAATGGTAAGGTTGCATGTATGCTGAAGGCTGGCCTTTTTCTTATCGGTGAAAGTGTGCCCAGCTGGCTTAATTCTTCCCTTAAGGCCTAACAATGCACACAGTCATTACCTAAACTTGATTTAACAGCGACAGAGGTGCATTGCTCATGACATCTATTTCTATGGTTGTGTCAGCACTAAGATTTCTCTTGTATTCTGATGTTGTAAGAGGATATTTTCTTGGTTTTCATTGGAATTTATAGCTGAACTTTTCTCTTGTGATCACAGTAAAATTGTAAAAAAGCTTTAAAAAACTTTCCCCTTTTCCCCCATCTATTCTGATTATCACTGTAGGGTATTGAATACTGTTCCTTTTACCTTAGTAAATATGTTTTGAGGAGGTTTTGATCAATCAGATCACTGCTTTCTGGTTGTCCTACAGCTGCTCACTGTGTTTTAGAAATCTCTCACTTCTGCACTTGTTTATTTTGAAAACTAGAAATAAAGGCCACTTAAATTCCATTAGCAGTGTTCTATTTTTCTCTCCATTTCCCTTTTGATATGTTTACTTTGCCAGAGAGTGTCTGGAAAAAAAATAAATTGTAACATTTAACTCCTGCATTACTACTGTGCATCATGCAACTCTTCCGATGCACATGCTCTCCTTGTGGGAGGTTTGTGCCACATTGCCAGGTGGCACTGAACTCCAGACTTAGGAGAGCCTCATCCTCTTTATGCCTGCAGGATGTTTATCCTTTTTTTCCTTTTTTTCCTTCTGGGATATAGGTTAAAGCTATATTGTATTTCTAGACTGATACTCAGAAAAAAACATGCATAATGGAATGGTGGGGTCTAAATAGAAGTGTAAAAGTTACTTTTAAGCATCTGTTTTGGGTCTGTGTTCATACTTAATGCTACCTGAACTATGTTTTTCAGAAGGACTCTGTTAGGATGATTTGTTGTATGGAAAGACTGATCATAATCTATTGAAAGTGATGATTCCTTTTTCACAACTTTGTTGTACTTAGCAGTGTGGTGAATTATGTAAAAGTCTATATAATGCTGTATTTAAAAATTGGTGGGTTTTTATTTTGCAGTTTTCTTCCCCTCTTAAGAGATTTAAGGACGAGTTCTTCCTTGACTGAATTAGAGGCACTCAGGCAACCATTGCTTGGACACCATCATTTAATGGAAACAGTAATAGAAAGAAGAGAGCGCTACTGCCTTGTTTTAAAACAAACAAACCAAACCAAAAAAACACGAACTGATGAGAGATCACTTAATCTTGCAGTTGATTATCAGGCATAAGAAATGTTTAACTTGATTATTTATCATTGCAAAATAATAATAAAAACCCAACAATCTGAGTTTTGCAAATTTGCTTTTTCATAATTATTTTCTTAATTTTTGTCAAAACTCCCCTAGATTTTGCTTCCAAAAGTTAAAAGCTAGGGAAGACAAGCAATTCATGCAGATTATGAACCTTTATATTTCAGGATGAAAGACAAGCTCTGCATCTTAAAAATATAAAATCAGGCTTATATAGAAAAACAGGTACCTTTTGCTAGTTTTAATTGAATTTACTCTGTTTCTTGTATGTCGTATTTCTTTTTTATTATAAAATGCCTGAGACTCTATAAGGTGAGATTTTTAATGCTTTGTCCAGCGAGCTTGCAGGATTTGTATAAATGGCAGGATTTTTATAATAGAGCGTATATTTTAAGAAATACCTGCTTTTAATAAAGGTTACAAATCTGTCATTTAATGTAGTCCATGTAAACTTGCATAGCAGATGCAACATTAAAGCTGTATGTTGGTGGCTTTCCCAAAATTTAAACCAGATGAACTGTGTAGTATAAGAATGTTGTGACTGCTACAGAATTTATAGCAAAAAACCAAAAACCAAAAAAAAAAAAGAAAAAAGTAATAATAGATTTATAAGGAGCACATCTTGAGAAATTAGGATTTTTGGTTTTGGCCATGCATTTTCTATCCAAGATTCAAGGAGAAATGTGCCTTCACTGAACTGGATAAGTAAGTAAAAATACATAACAATAGCTGCAGAGTTTAAGACTGTATTTTCCCCCAAATTAAGTATTTTTTTCTGTACAGACAGTGAAAAGTTCCGAAAAACCAACATAGTATAGTATGAATATATAGTATATAAGGGCAATATGTAGTATAAAAGAGAAATTAAGTAAAATTATAGTATAAAAGAACAATGAAGTAAATTTGCCTAAACTTTTCTATGGATAATCAGGTTTACAGAATCCTGCCATTTGCAACAGTGCAGAAACTTCTACAGTTTGAGTTTTACCTTAGTTTGACAGGAGACAGCACTCGGGTTTTTACTCACTTCAGAGTTCTGCGTACATGAACACCCAGAGCAAGCTGATACCGTGGAGGTTCAGTGGTTCAGTGCTGTCGCTCTGTTTAGCGTTAGCAGGGTGAGGGTAAGGTGACATTTTCCCATGCCTTGTAGAAACCATTTTCTTGCTGTCTCCCTGGCTGCCCCTCTGCCTCCCCCGGGGACCACGCAGGTCTCATCCCATGGGTGCTGTGGAGGAGGAGGAGCACAGAGGCAGTGAGTGTAACCAACACTGAACTGGCCCATGTGGTCCCTGTTGGGGGACTGTTGATAAGCTGTATGGAAGGAGTCCAGCCTGGCTTCCCAGTGCTAGGCAGTGTCTGTGTGGGGCTAAGTAGGAAAAGCCCTGTTTGTCGTTTGGTTGTTTTGTTTTTTTAAAATTTAGTTGGGCTGCTTGGTGAAGTTCAGCAAATGAGACTTGGGAGACTGTGCTGGTTACCTGGTGAGGCACACTGACTGTTCTCCGCCTTCTTCTGCTTCAGGGTTCAAAGATGCGCATCTTACTTGGCTATCCTTCTTTTGTTAAGACCTTTATATTAAGACTGTAATGTATTGTTTGCCATGCTAGATATATATGTGTAATTCAGAAAATAAAACATTTATGTAAAACTAACGCATCATCTAGGAACAATGTGGACTGCTTCCATAGCAAAGCGGTTCTGCATCTTGTTTGTTTGTCCTCTAGGATGAGGACGCATGTGAGAAATAATACCTCCTTTCTTTAATTCACTTGAATGTAAATTACTTGGAAGAAGGAGGATAACATCAACCTGTGACTGCTGAAGAAAAAGGGAAAAAAATGTAAAAGAAAAGTATTTTTAAGAAGAATTGAGTGGTTTAATACATTTCTCTAAAAATAGGTTAGATAAAGTATGTCATTCTGTTCTATTTCAGTCACATCGCTTTGTTTCATAGATTTGTTTTTAGTCGCAGTTCCTTCAGGCAGAGAAATTTAAGAAACATGAGATCATTGCATCTCTGAAGGTAGGGTGTACCATGAACCTTACAGAGCCTTGCAGACTCAGTTACCATAACGTCTGTATCACCTGGACCTTTGTGTGGTTGAACTGAAACAGCCTGTGACATAGAAAGTTGTTCCTGATTCTTTTTAGGAATTTAAAAGGGAGGTGGAAAGAGGTAATGGCATGGGACAATGGGCTAAACCTTAAACATCCTTAAGAAAGGTTGGAACAACCCCACTGATTTCAACACCCTCTTGGGATATTTATACTCTGGGTGGGTGGAAAGGTGAAATAAAGCTAAAGTAGCTACAAAACTTTTTGTATTTGCTTTTGTGAATTGCAATCATAGAATCATAAACCAGCCCAGGTTTTAAGTGACCCTGAAAGATGCCTGGTCCAAACTTTTGTGGGAATGGGAGCCTAGATGAGGTTATCTAGCACCCTTTCTAATCGCATGTGGAAAACCTCCAGTGATGGGGACTCTACCACATCCCTGGGGAAGTTGTTCCAGTGAATGTTAGTTGTCACTGTAAAAAATTTCTGTCTCATGTTGAGATGAAACATCTGCTGGTGCAACTTGTACTTCTTGTCTTCTCCATGTAACTCCTTCTGAAAAGAGAGCCTCCATCCTCTTTGTAGCTAGCCTTTTAAGTACTGAAACACTGTCATGAGGTCCTCCCTGAACCTTCTCTTCTTCAGGGAGCAAAGTTCTAACTCCTTCAGTCTTCTCACAGGGCAGGTTCTCTAGCCCTTTGATCATCTTCATGGCCCTCCTTCAGATCCTCTCCAGTCTGTCCCTATCTTTCTTGAATTGTGGGGACCAGGATGGACATGGTACTCCCAGCTGACTGGGACGATCACATCCCTATCGCTGCTAGTAGTGCCCATGCAGATGCAGCCGGGGATCAGATCTGCCTTTACTGCTGCAGTGGCGTACTGCTGACTCATGTTCAGCTTGTAGTCCACCAAGACTGTCAGGTCCCTTTTAAACAAGGCTGCTCCTTAGCCACACAGATTCTAGCCTGTACTGGACTCTGGCACTTGCCTGTTAAACTTAATACTGTTCTTGCCAGTCCGCTTTTCCAGCCTGTCCAGGTCTCTCTGTAAGAAGGCTCTCCCTTCTGATGTGTTGTCAGCAAACTTGGTGAGGATGCTTTCAGTCCTATCATCTAGACCGTTTAGGAAGATGTCGAACAGTATGGGGCCCAGTATTGATCCCTGGGGGATGACTCGTGACAGGCTGCCAGCCTGAGTAAAAAACATTTATCGCTACCCTCTGACTCTAAACTGTGAGCCCGTTTCCTACCCATCTTGCCAGTTTGTCCAGGAGAAGGCTGTGGGAAACTGTGTTGAATGCTTTGCTGAAGTCCAAGTAAACAACATCCACTGCTCTCCCTGTCAATAGGAGAGGTTATTTTGTTGTAGAAGGTGATCAGGTTAGTCGGCATGATTTGCCCTTCGTAAGTCTGTGCTTGCTTTTCCCAATCACCTTCTTCATTTGGTTCGTTACATTTAATTGTTTTGTGAGCAAGCCGAAAGCCCTCAGGTTGCATGATTTTAACAGCAGAGGAGATTAAGAAAAGTTACCTTGGAAATTATGCTGTGAAAGTTAAAATAGTTCAGTGTTGGTAAGGCTCTTTAAACTTCCCTCCAGATCTTTTTTCTTCTTGAAACCTCTTTTATAAAAATAAAAAGAAGCTTTCCACTCTGTGCTTGATACATCAAATAGACTGGCTAACCATGGAGTAATGCTGTGTGGCACCTGCTGAGAGGGAAGTAATTATGTTTTCATATATCATAGGAAAAAATACCTAGATGTTAAAAGCAGAATATATTACATCTGTTAAATAAATAAAAGACACAGTTATGATATTTTAGAAAAACATTAAGGTGATAACAAAAAAATTGTGTTTATTTATTATAAAAAACAATTGTCTGGCACACAAGGTAATTTGACATTCACATCAGAGTACTTTTAGGAGAAGCACATACGTAAGAAATAGCAGGATTTTTTTAAAATCTCTTAAGGCAAAGGGAAGCTACTTAAAGATGAAAGCACGAGCCAAAGTAACTGTCAATGGTGGATATAAGATTTTCTTCCTTTTCTTCTTACAAGATGAAATCCTTTTAACAGTAACTGTGCTTTAGTATAAATACATGCTAAGTATGCTAGTTTATTGGTCATTATCTCTGTTGTTTTTCTTTATTCTGTCCCAGGGCGTTAGCAAGAATACTTGTTAGTGCATAGATGAGGGATGAAATGAACACAAACTGTAGTTGTCTCTTTTTTTAAGCAAGCTTATTTTCTTGGCAGATTTATTAGATTCCATATGGGAGTGAAACAAACCTCATTGTTTTCTATTTGGTTGAGACATAATTATTGTGGAATAACCGGTAGCTTTTGGATAAAAGTCTTGTGCAGAGGAGTTTGCTTTTCAGGCAGAGGAAAATTGCAAAGCCTGTTTTCAAATATCAGATGAGTCCAACAAGTTGAGTAGTTTAAGAAACTGCTGAAGTGAACCATGTGCATGTCACCTAGGTACATGGTTATGAAGAAGTTCATACAACTGAGTTTGTTGAAGATTGGTCTGGTGTCATAAGACCCTATTGTTTTTTTTGGGGAGGGAGGGAATTCTCTCTACACCCAGTTTTCACATGGTTTTGTGTTCCTCTGGAAATTTTAGTTTATTTTCTATGAGGTGCACATAAAGATGTCAATAAAAGAAATACAAATATGTAGTTGAAACTGTGATGCTGATCGCATTTTGGATTTTGTTACCTCCATTCAGAAGGTGCTTTAAAAAGCTTTTTTCAGCCTTGTGCTTACTCTGTCTAGGTGAGCTAGCAAAATTCTTTGTTCTTTATCAACCTTCAGTAATTGAATGAATAAAATACTTAGTATTCTGCTGCTCTTCTTCCCAGAGACATTCTCTAGTCAGAAACTAGACTGGTAAGTGAAGCAACTGGGACTGGGAGATAAGAAGTCCTGGAATGGGTTAAATAGTCCTGCACCTGCACTAGTCACCTTTCTTCTTCCTTTTTTTTTTTTCCTTGAGTACCTGAAATGTCATGGTTTAAAAAACAACAACAACAAAAAACCCCAAACAACAAACAACCACCTTCCGAAGAATTGTCCCTGAAGAAATGAAAATGACAGAATATTCTCAGTCTTTGAACTGTGGAACGTGTCTGGGGGAGGGGGCAATGCTATTCTTACTGCTACTTCACTGTAAACCTGCAACATAAAGGCCAACTAATTTTCCTGTGATTTTTCAACAAGTTTTTGTAGCTACCTCTTTCTGGGGGAATGATGAAAGGATCCCCATGCCACAGCAAGTTGTGTCCAATCCATGTAGAAATTACCTCTGCACTCTGAAAGATTACTTCAAAAATCTGTTTCTTAATATTAAGAAAAATCTGCATCTGTTTACTTCCATATGCATGTATTGTTTCATTTCCAATTGTAATGTTTTATGTTGTATGACTAATCCTGTGGTTATAAAATTAGGAGGAAAGCAAGCTTGTTAGAAATTGTTTATTTTCTGGAGTCTAAAATGAGTGACCCTTGTTTTCCTCCAAGTTTCTGTGAAGTTCTGCAGTGACTTCTTCCTGTGAGAATATTAATAAGGGTCCTGCAACTTCAACAAAGATGCAAAATAATCTAAACTAAGATGATATATATGGGATCAAATTTTAATCCCCCTTCCTGCTTTGGTCCAGAAAGCAGGTATTTAGTTATTATTTCTTCTGTGCAGTTAATGATATCAAGCTTGCAATGCTTGACATTCAATAGGAGGTAACAGGCTGCTTTCTTGAAAAGGTGAGGTGCATGAAACCAAATCCTGTAGTATAATAAGTATGTGTGTGATTCTGTGATCTGAAATGATGAGGAACTCTATGTTAATTCAGTCTCACTGTCATTTTTGTTGAGCTTCATTTAATGGGTTTGCCCCTGCTTGAATATGAAAAGTGTTCATTCACACTGAATTGTTGTACATGGTCCCTGTTGTGGCAGGTTCCCTTTTAGATGCTATAATACACATGGATTATAACGGTTTATTTTTTACAGCACAGTATTTTGGTATATGCCAAAGACCTGCAATGCTGACTTATATTTTGAGAAAACACCTGATATTTTAAGATTGCTACTATTGTGATTGTGGAGTGATTTGCCTTTTTAATGGTACTCCTGTGTTTACTCTTCTAAATAATTCTCTTTCTCTTTCTTTCTCTCATCATGTGCATGTGCTCTTCCAAATTAACTCAAGGGTACTTATGAGAACCTAATTATGAGATGAATAAACTCTGAAGCATAGACTATGGTAGCCCAATTGTCAGTAGCTAATAACACTGCACATGTCCAAGGCTGGCTGAGCAGTGCTTTTCTGCGACCGCTGCACAGGCTGGGGTGCTGACACTCATGACTGGATCAAGGTTGCTGCTTTGAGTGGGCTTCAGCACTCCTGCGTCCTATGTCTCTTGTTCTCTGTTGTCCATCCACAGACACAGGGCCTTACAGCCCAGGCAGTCAAGAAGACTTTTCTTACCCATGCCCAGTTATCTCGACTGTCCTTGTGCCAAAGCACATCCTTACCTGGAGCTCAAGCATTTTCAGAAGCAGACTGAGAACAGACAAGAAATTAGCAACTAGGCTGAGGTAGTTTGGCTAGTTTTGTGTAGTAATCGGTTGAGTGAAGTATTGGCAAATGATGATTTGTTGCTTTTTCTATGTCCAATGCCCATTTCTGTCTCTTCCTTTATTCTAAAATGGAATGCAGGTGGTTAGGTTAGGCAAAATGAATCCCAGTCCCTGTGTTCATACTTCTGTGCTCCTTCATGTTACCTTCCAGAAACAACCAATCCTTACCTTCAGTGGTGTCAGAGGAATACAGGTGCAGATATAGTCATAAAATAGGAATAGGTATAGGACAAGAGAAATCCTGATTTTTTTAATTTGACAAAGATACAAGATCCTTTCAGTGGTTTCCAGAAAAATTATTTCTGCCTAGAAGAGACATAAAACAAGCCTTAGTTTAATTAATTGATCTCGGCTCATTCTTTACTAGCCTTTGGACCAAATAGTTTCTGGATCTGTATTTTGTCTTCTGTGGTTGTTTGAGACTGAAATAATTATATCCCTGGGGTAGTAGTTTTTGTTGTTGCTTGTTGGTTTAAAATCTTTTGTTTATAGTATACCCTTGAATAATCTGAAAGATAGCAGTTCTCCAGTGTTGGATTTGGGTGTCAGGTACTTGTGAAGGAAAAACAGGAGCAATGTTATTCATAGTGTGGGATTTTCTGATGAGCCAGTGAAATAGAGGATGGAAAGAACCAGATTTATATAAAAGTGGGAGATCGTGTGGAATGTGTGAGGGGAGGAGAGATGAGAGGAAACCTGGTGAAACAGCATAATCCTCAAGAAAACAATTACAATTGCTGCTGCTCAGGCCTTCTGCTGTGTAAGGCCCTGGGGGCTGGCAGGGCAGCTGCTTGGCAGTTTGGGGGGATGAGGCTGGGTGGCAGTTCTGTACAGAAATAGAAAGGTGTAGTTCATACTTTTCACTTTGGTGATGTGCTCTGTGAAACTGCTCTCCAGCAAAAGTTCTAAAAGGATAAGTTTGTCGTGTGTGGCTGGAAGTGACAGCATGCTTTTAGCACGAACTGCAAAAGTTGTTATCTGAAGAAGGAAAACTTTACAAGGTACCTGGGCTTTCTACTGTAATCAGTTTTTATATTAAATATTATATACTGTTATCATGGGAGGAGAGTCAACAGAGTCCAGGCTGGTGTTAACAGAAATGAGCAGTCATGGAGTCATTCAGGGTGGAGAGGGAGCTCAGGAGGTATGCAGTTCAGCCTTTTTCTCAAAGCAAGGTCAGTACTGAATTTGAGATGCTCGGGGCTCTACTCCAATGTAGGTCTTCAGGCAACAGTTCCAATGCGTGACCACCCTTGTAATGATTTATTATTTTTATTTTTTTTTAGAGTGGCTATAAGGAATAGTGCTGTGGCACACCTGTAACTGTTGGCAACAGCAGGCAGTGCCTAGCAGTAGCAGAAGAGTGTATGCAACTCCTGTACCTCTGACTGTGTAGAACTAGGAGGCAGCTGACTGAGTAAATAGTAGTAAGATCCCCCTTGAGATCAAGTTACAGAGCAGTCTCACAAAGGTTCATGTCTGTACAGCTCTGAAGTAAAAAGCTTGCCTCTGAACACAGGCATCGTGTGCATAGAGACGTTGAGGTAACAGTGTCCTAGTAGAAAAGTCTTAAAAGCTACGTATGGACTGGCATGGGTGCCACCACCTGGCTCAGCTCATGGTCTGTCGTTCACTGCCGCCTGCCTGACAAGGAGCAGGGTAAGCTGGGTGCTGATTCAGGACAGAACACTACATCTGGACAAGCGCTAACATCTGCTGGGATGTTTTTGCTAAATATAATTTTCAGAGAAAAAATATCAATATTCATTTAAATATGCATCTCAAAGGATTGTGTAGAGAATCACAGCTGGCCTAATGCCTTGAGGAAAAATGTGTATTGCCATTGGTTTCTGTACATTCATCTTTTTAGCTGACTTCTTCAAAGAAATGAAAGGCCTTTATATGCAACCAGTTGTGTCAATACTGTTTGACATGTTGCTGTCATCAGTATATTTGCATATCATCTTTATTTATACTGTGTGATTGCTGACGGTTTGTTTTTTCTCCTGATAACTCCAGTGGGTTAACTAAGGCATCTTCATGTAACAAAGCTTTTCTTCTGTTTGATCGAGCTGTCACCGGATCTCTTTTGGTCAGCTATAGCACAGGGCAGGCAGAAAGTCTTGTGTTAGTGCTTTTTCCATTCCTTTTGCTATTTCACGTTCTGAATACTTCTCTTGAAAAACAGTGCTGCCTTTTTGCCTTTGTTTTTCCTCTTCTGAGTACTTCCAAAGGGTAGCGAGTTTCACAGCTTTTCTTTTTTTTTTCCTTTTGTTTTTAACTATATGGTGACCCTTTCTAGTCTGAGACAACATGGCTACAACTCTTGATTTAGAGAGCTCTTTATTCTTAATTTGTATTAACTCGCCTCTTGGCCTTCTTTCTGACACACTAATGAGGTTATATGTTTTCATGTGCTCATTGTAAAACATGCGTTTTGGTCCCCTCAGTCATTCTTGTGGCTTTTTTCTGAACCCTCTTCAGTATGTGGGCACGCAAACTGGATATTATTTGCTGATTCTATCTTAGGGGAGCTACCACAACAACAGAGGTCATGCAGTCTCTTTATTGTTTCAGTGTATAAATTCAAGATTAATTTCATTAATTTCCCTGAAGGTTTTTATAGGAAGTTTGCTTAGTTTATCAAGTAGGTCTTATGAACCCTAAATCTTGTTCAGAGGTTTTTCAGACTGAAGTTCATTAATCTTTAAGTGCAGCTGCCTTACTCTTTATTTTTTAAATTTTTGGTAAATCTGTGCCTCTTAACTTGAGCCTTGTTATTTATTGGAGTCAAATTACTGTCTTCAGTGATCCATACTCCTGATTGTTTTGGCTTAATTATTTATTACCTGTTTTTGCATCATCAGATATCTAAGTAAATTTTTTTAAAGTCATTTAATGAAAACACTGGAGATTGTAGGATGTTGCTAGAAATATAGTCAAGTCAAAGGTGGCATGTTGGTAGTCACTACTGGAGAACTATTATCAATCAAATTTCTAATCTTGCGACAAAATTTTTGGAGCTGTATTGACATAAAATTTTTCCTTAAATCCATACTGTTAACTATATTCTTCTTGGATAGCTTTTTTAAAAACTCCTTTTCTGCTAGGCACTTTAGCTACTAATTTTAATATATTAATACTGTGTTTCCAAAGTTAAAAGGAAAAAGAAAAAAGGCACCTAAATATTAGAAAAGTACTACTTTTAGACTTATAATTTCTGTGTTGTTATTGCAGGTCCATCACTTATTAGTGACTTTGTTAAAAACCCCACTCCCACTCCCACTATGCTTTTAACCTCACTAGCAGTAGGTTTCTCTTTTGACCTCTTGAATACTTTTGAACTTACAATTTTATATATAACAGAAAGGCATGTTGATGTAGAATCTGTTTATAGATGCCATGCTTGACTGACCACGTAATTATTTTAAGTTTAGCAAAATCTGTCATTTTTAAAGGATGAAGAAAACATTTTTCTCCCCACCCCCCCACCCACCCCCCAGTTCAATTCTAGTACAAATCCCTTTTCACTACCTTTTGTGTTAGTGTTTTTGGTCTCTTTTAAATGCTATAGTTGATGAATTAAACTTTTTTTTCTCGTTAAAAATGGTCTTAGTGTTATTAGAATACAAGTCACTCTTCTTAAGTCCTCCCACTTTCAATACCCAAAGATGCAGTAACCTTTAAGAAGAGAGATGATTAAACTGCCTTGTTTTTAGTGTAGTTTTTGTTGTTTGCAATAAACATGACATACAAAATCTTACTTTGTAAGCAGTGCAGACAATTTGTTTCAGAGTTGTTAATTACTGGGAAAAGGCAGTGATATTTTGACAAAGTTCCCTACCTCTTGTGCATGACTGATCCTTCATAATTAGGCTGTAGGCATTGACTTCACTTTCCAAACATGAATCTTCTTTAGTAAATTTATACTAAAATAATACCCAATTATAATTGTTCCTATGCATTATGCAACCTCTCAGTATACACTTTTCTGTAATAAAATAATTTCTTCTTCATGAGTCCTGTCAATGCCTTTAATGGTATTTTCTCCTCTTGGTAAGCATAACCAAGTTCCATGTTGAGAGAACACAGCTGGGTAGGATTTTCCTTGCAGCAGCCTCTGCCCTTTGCCTTCCTTTTTTGGCTTGCAGTATGAAATGCATTTCAAAGAGCATGAAACGGATTTCAGAGTGACACAGTTGGAGATGCATGGTGGTTTTTTTTCGGTGGTGTGTTGTTGTTTTTTCCATTCAGAAGTGTTCTGAGTTTGCCGTGAGGCAGATGATGGAGCTGTGCATTTAGAATCCAGAAGGATGGTCATGGAGAGGTGGACTGACCTTGCTACTTCTTGGGTCTTAGCTGCAAGAAAGAAATAAAGTCCCAGGGTGGGATTAAGTTTCATAAAAGGAAGGCCTTTGGGGTGATGCTCTGTGTAGCATGCTGTCTGCTGTCCAGCTGGAGTTGGGATCTGGCTTTATTAGTGATTTCTTTCCTTCATGTCTAGAGGGCATCTGCTGGCTCTTACCTCCTTGTACATCAGTCACATGAAGTGTGTGGATGTCTTCTTCAGAAAGCTTAAAGGACTTTGCTGTGTTTTGTGGAGACAAGGGATCCCATCCCACAGGCCTGTAGAAAATTAATCTCTTAATAAGTAGTATCGTTTGTTATCTAGTTACAAAAAAGTGATAGACTGGATAGTGTCTATTGAATGTTCTTTTGGGGAATTCTGAGGTCCTGACCTTATGGCCTTAAGTTCATTTTGCATTAATGATATTCAGGGAAAATGTACCGAATGTACAGAGCGGCTGAATTCAGTTGCCATTCCTATGTCATTTCGCCCTATTAAAAGACCATTTTCAGTCTCTTTATCAACAGGTATTGAATGTGTCTTTTGGCAATTTTGGTAATGAATACTTTCTGAAACCTCAGAGTGTAAAATTATGTATTGCTGAGGTAAGTGTAAGTTTTATATCGAGAGTGTCACCTTTGAGCAGTGTGCATCATCACTGTAGCTTGGCCATGTATAGCACATGAAGGCAGCAAGCATGTTACCTCTCTTCCACCACGACTCAAACAGGAGGTGGTTTGCTGGGGTTACATTGCAAGCTGTTGGGCAAAAGCACAAACAGCCCACAGGTTTTCTACTTAGCCACATCGTCTAACTTTGTGGAGAGCACTTTCACAGCAAGTGGCAAATAGGCAATTTGACAAGAGGCAGATAAATGCTCTATTATATTGTTAGACTTTTGAGTATGAAGGTGTCAGTTGTTACAGTTATGATATATTTAGCAAAACCTGAATTTTGCCAACCAGTGTGAATGTAGCAAGACTAAAAAAAAGTGTCCTTGCACATGAAGCCCCAATATAGGTATTCTGATACTGACATAACCAGAGGAATGATTGATAAGCTAGTAGGTTTTAAAAATCCTGCTCATTCAGATTATCTGCAACCATTTTGGCATAATGAAGCTATGATAGATCTGATTAGATTTATTCATGATTCTTTTTTACTTGATAATAAATTTGAAGCCCAAAGTGATCCAGAAAAACTTTTAATTAAAATGAGAAATACACATGTATTCTTCTAGACTTGCTTTTGGAAGAATCTTTTAAGCAGGGGCAAGCATAAGCGTGAGGGAATGATACCATTGCAGCTTAATTTAAAGTCTGTTTTGAAGAAATTAATGGTGTGATTGACACTGCAGGTAATATACTGGGCTATAATTCACTTCATTGTATTTAAATAATGATTTCTGCTGTTTAGAAGGGGTTCACTTAATTAATCTGCATGGATTGACTGTGATGTCATGGTTGTGAATGTTAGTTATATATCACATTTATTATTCAGAGCTTTGTCATTTTTGTTGTCACAGTGGGAATGAGGAAGAAGACTGAAGAGGTCAGGTTAAAAAAAAGCTTAATGAAGTGCCCAGAGACTGCTTGTGCGTGGTGTGGGAGTGCTCTTCAATCAGATACCCCGTTGACTGTATCATACTTATTATGGTTTTTTTTTTTTTTCTTTCTCTCCTGTCCAATTCAGTCTCTACAGAACTGTTGGGGGAAAATTGCCTGCTGTGGTGATAATAAGGTCTTTGCATATTAGCTGTGTCTTAAGGTAAAAGACTTAGGAGCTTTTGAAACAAACTGAAGGAGTTGTTTGATATAGAGTGGAACGGGTCTTTGTGAATGCAATAAAAAAATACAAAGTCAGTGTCAAAGACCCCAAATGAAGTGGAATGTTTCTCTTAGTAGTCTGTATTTGCTATATCTGGGACCAGATATATCATGAAGCTGATGCCACAGAAGAGTGGCACACACAGAAGCTGATGCCACACCAAGAGCTTTCAAGGTCTGTAGTGTCAGCCCCACATGTGACGTTTTTGGAGCTGCTTACACATCAGCAGGAGGCAGTGGGACGGGACTCAAGGTTCTGCAAAGGTCTGTATTCGACATAGTTGGTTAAGGAAAAAAAATCAGTATGGAAATCAGGCACTCTGTTAGGATGTCATGTAATTAGGAAGTGTAAACATCACACTAAGTTTAAGCAGAGCTTTATGTAAGACATAAAAAGTGATTATTTTGGTCTATTCAGCTTTGGTAAGACATTGTAGAAAAAGTGTGGACCCATTTCGGTCCAGGAGGAAACCAGAAAAACAAGCTGGGAGCTGAGAAACGTTACCTTAAATTGGATATCATAGTAGGGGATTAGTGTTACTAGGTCTAGAGAGGAGAAGGCTGAAGAGGAACGTAATGTATAAAGATGCCATTGCATAACGGATGTGTATATTGCCTTTCCTGTGAACATCCAGTTCAATATGACCAGTATAAAAAAAAAAAAGACCTCAGCAGTTCAGTGTTTCAAAGATGGATCTTGTTACCAAGAAGAACTTCCACTGCTGGAATATGAATAGGGAAGGGATTATTGTCAGGGAAAATTAATTTATTGCATGGTAACAGGCAGAGACTTCAGGCATCTGCCCTCCGGTGAGGTTGGGGGTCTACAGGAGGGGTTCAATGGGCTTTTCCTGTGCTGCACATGTGCTGGCCTTTCAATCTCACCTGACTTCTGTGCAGTCAGCAGCTCTTGCTTGCCAGTTGTCTGCTACATGGGATTATATAGCAGGAGGGAAACTGGGATCTTCAGTTATTTGAAGAGGAGAGCTATACCTGTGCTTGACAGGTCCTGGTTTCAAGCCTCAGCCCCACCTTGGTGACTTACATTAGCGAAGCACCGGCAGCCATATGGCGGGGCAGAGACTGTGGAGGTGGATGGCTTGCAAGTAGGAGTGGAGCAGGTGTGGGAAAGTAGGTGGCACAAGACATGGGATAACAGGATGGAGGACTAAGGAAAGCTCATAATTTGGCAAAATGGAGAAAATTTGGTATGGTAAAAGTAACAGACATGAAGTATTGGTGTATTAGTCTACTGGTTGGAAACAATAAAAAGAAAAGAGAGGAGGTGACAAGTGCAGCTCTCCTGATAGAAGGAGCAAAGTGGAAGGAGCAGGGCTACCTAGACAAGGAAACAGGGGTGTGGGAAACCAGGCAACTGGGAACTAGTATCTGCTGCGTGGTGAGCGTGTGAGTGGATACGGAGGTTGCTCCTACAGAGGTGAAATCAGGGTAATATTGGAGCTTGCATGTGCATTCGCTGAATCCCTTGACAGATTCTCTTACAAAATTGTTTATTTCATAGAGGCATTTGCTCAGATTGGAGCAGCTAATTAGTCCTCTGGCCGGCAGGTCTACTGCCCTCTACTTTGATTTCTACTCTGGTGTTATTCACTCAGATTATCTGGAAGTACTCTGAGCCCTCTTCTAGTATGCAGTGATCGAGATGGATAAAATGGTTTGGGGAAGGGAGACTACAAAAAACAGGCCTGTAACAGGAATTGGTAGTTGAGTATCTCTGTTCATCTGCCTTGTCCCTTTAAGAGAAAACTGTACCAGTATTCCTCAAACAACAAAAGCTCAAAGAGATATGTTTCTGGAATTGATATTTTCTGAGCAGAATAAAGAGCAAAGGAAAGTTTAGAAGATGCTTCTAGCACAGACATTTATTTTCTTGATGTTCATGAATGAAGTGGGAGTTTCTGGACAACTTTTAGCATTATTTCATAACTAATTAAAACTTTATTTAGCTCATGGGGAAAAGGGCTGGTAAAGATCTCAAGAGGTTAAAGGGTTCTGTGCTCCTGACCAAGGGCAAAGTGTTTTGAAAAAACTACCTATCAATAATTTTTATGCTCTCCCCAGCCTTGGTTTCTGAAAATGAGTTATTTTAGGTCAAGGTCTCTGGAAAGCTCAGATTGAGGGAAGGACTGTTTCTTAGGGTAAATGCTAGTCTCAGCTGTGTGACACAGCCAGAGCTAAGCAATTACAAAGGCCATTACAATGGGAAGCAGCGAGTATCCCTGGCAGATGCAAAGGGTCCATGGTCCCTCCTGAAGGAGCTTTCTTGTTGGATGTAGGTGTGAATTTCGTTAGATGAGGCTCACCTCAGTGTTCTGAAGTTCTGTCTATTTTACTAGTCATTATGTGGAACTGTCCCTTGATTTCAATTATAAGAATTAAGGTCTTAATACATATTTTCCTGTGTGGGCCACATACCTTCTTGTACCTTTTAAAATTACTGGGTGACCTGCTTTGCATGAGGGATCCAGAGTAGGAAAAAAGACTCTTTTTGAGCTTGAAAAGTTCTTAACACACATCTGAATCCATTTCAACAGTAAACTTACTGTTGTCTGAGGTGATTTGTCATGGTAGGGGTTTTGGTTGTTTGTGGGTTGTTTGTTTTTTTTGTGGGGGTTGGTGTTTGTTTTGTTGGGGTATTTTGAGGGGGGTAGTTTTAGGGTTTTATTTGGAGGTGTGGTGGGTTGATTTTTTTATGGGGGGGGGGAAGGGTTTTAGTTCTCAACACAACAATACTGTCCAAGTCCCTGTTGGATTTTCTTTTTACAGTACCCACTGCATTGACTAACTTATCTTTTTTTCTTCAAACTTGAAAAAAATATCCATGTGGCTGAAACACAGAACCATTGAATTGTTTAGGTTGGAAAAGACCTTTAAGATCATTGAGTCCAACTGTTAACCCAGGACTGCCAAGTCCACCACTAAACCATGTCCCTAAGTACCACGTCTACATGTCTTTTAAACACCCCCAGAGATGGTGACTCAACCACTTCCCTGGAACAGAAGCCTGTTGCCTTGCTTGAAAACTCTTTTGGTGAAGAAATATTTCCTAACCTCCAATCTAAACCTCCCCTGGTGCAACTTGAGACTATTTCCTCTTGTGGAATCTTATGGGTTTTGCAGCTTAACCTATGCTACTCTTCCCTCAATTTGAAACTGTTCTTTCCATGTTATGAGAAATGCTACAGGTTCATGAGACATAGAGTATCGTGTACGTTCTTTGATTCTTCCTTCGTGCTCTCAGTCTCCAATGCACTGACTGCCTTCATCCGCTAATGATCATTTTACCCCAATACAAATACAGGACACTACGGTCTACTTACTACAAATAAGTTGCATGTCATAGTTTACTTGTAAGGAATAGTGAAAAGTAACTTTATTTGAAATGCCCTGTCATTTTGGTTTTCACTGTATGTTGCCATGGGCACCCGTAGGACTGTGCCTAAACACTGGAGCAGTAGTATTGTGTAGAGAAGTACAAATATCTTGCTAATAAAAAGTGTAATTGTAAAAGTTCAACCTCACTTAAGAAAAAGGAAAGAAGAAAAACAATGAACGTAATAATACCAAATTAAAGGGAGAGCATTGACTGGCAATTATTATGTATCTGCCTCCAAATTTCAAGCTTACTCTTGTTATAAGTAACACTTGAAATAACTATAATAATACAAAATTGGAGGAGGATAATGCTTCTGTCTATATTCATTTATATTCTGCTTTTGCAGCACTTTGGATATAGCCATCCTGTCCTTTTATATGCGGCCAGTTTTTCTGTTATTGTTTGTGTAAGATTTTTTTTTCCTTTTTTTTCCTTGTGGAGAAGCAGGACATAACACTTTTAGAAGAGAGAGGGGTGTTTTTTTTTTGTTTTTTTTTTCTTCTTAAACCACCATAAATCATCAGGGGACTTGGGGGTGTTCGGTACCTTGAAGTTGCTTGTGAATTGCTACCTTTCAAAATTGAAAGGTTTTGCATGCAGACCACGATGGTCCAAAGCATCCTATTTACTGAATACAGAGGAGGTGAAGCAGAGTATGGCAAATTAGAATTTCTAAATTCTGTGGAGCTACTACGCACTGCATAGCTGAAATATCTTTTTACTTTCTTGTACAGCTGAGTTCATGTATCTGGAAAAGCTGCAGGACAGAAGTCTGCAGGTAACATGAACTGAATTGGTCTCACCAGCTGAAGCAGTTCAGATAAACTTACTTGGATTTTATCTTTAGGAACAGCTGTTTGCATGAGCAGAATGGATTGAAACCTGCACAAGTGTTGAACAGACTTTGTTAGAGTAAGGTAATAGATGCTGTTAACTTGTATATTAGAGAAGGATGAGGAATCCTCCAAGTGATGAAACTGTAAGTTAGTGTTAGAAATACTAAATAAATAATAAAGTCTTATACTTTTTGGATGTTTTGATCAGCTTCAATATGTGTGTGTGTGTGGGTTGGTTTGATACGTTTTTATTGATTGAACATCTGTTCTGTGTGTAATTCTCTGTGTGTTTCTTTCCTTTTAATCTGCACTCACCTTTTTGTGTGAAAAGAACAAGATAAACATTGCTAATTGCTTAATACTTATATCTGCTAAAAGACTTTCTTAAGATGTCATCAGTGCACAAACATCAGGGAAAGCTGAAATATTAACAGATTTGGCAGTAAACCAAATCTTTTTCCTGGTAAGAATTTTTTTGTCTAACTTCAGATTAAATACAATAGGTCAGAATATAACCAGAAAAATTTGGGAGTTATCTGTTTAATATGAGAGAATCTTTAACTTAATATTTATATTTTTATAGCAACAGAAGTTATGATGGTACACACTTTGCCTGAAATATTGCATATTCATCAAGGAGCTGATTTGATGGCGTGCTTAAGAATAAGTTTAATTATAAACTTGTGAATAGACACATTGTCATTAGTTTTATTTTAAGATTATGTATTTGTTGTGCTTAGTAGTTTTGTTGAATTTGAGGCATGAAACAGACTTTTGTTTTCCTATTGTCCTTCATTGTGTTTTCTTTTGGGGAGAAAACTTTGTGGAAGCGAATCTTTTTTTTTGTCTGGGACTAATTTTGTGAGGATTCTACTTATTTTCCCATTTTTCAGTTTTTCTGTGACAATGCTGTCACTGAGCTGGTGAGGGGGGACAAATGCTGTGCTAATGAGTGAACAGGATGTTTTTAAAAGCTGAATGTGTGACTCTGATACGATCCTTTTAGCATTGGAGGCGATTTAGCAAGATCGTGTAAACAGCTATGTTGTGGGATATAATTCCAATTGAAAACAATTTGCCTTTAAAATATCAACAAGTTTTTGTGGTTTGGTTTGGTTTTGTTTTATTAACAAGCTAACTTCAGTCACCTTAATTGAACCTTGTCAGGAGAAGGGGCACCACTTTCAGTTACCCCACAGTAACAACAGTAAAGACTAGGTAGTCTGAAGCCAGTTCATGCCTCTGCTAGTCTCAGCTGAAGCAAAAAACATTTGGTAAAGTGAATATGTCTTCAGAGTCAAAATGCGATTTTAGTTCTGACTTAATCTTTGCTAGAGACGCTTGGCTTTTGATCTTCCTAAGAAACCTCTTTAGAAGTGAAGAGAGCTTTGAATTCTGACAGGTGACTGACAGTGAAGAGGCACATTGAAGCTTATGTTCTAGAGAAACCTAGTCATCTGAAAGGTCAGTTGAATTAAGGGTGGGAATAAACATTTTCCTGCTAATGCATTTTTAAAACATAAGGGATGTCAGCAAACAGTGCTGGAGAAATGGATTATAGATGTCTTGAGTTGACTCATGAGTCATTAGCTGATGGCTCTTTTGAAGGCACAGAGGCAGAATAAAGATATGATGCTACTTGCCATCTTCTAAAATTCAGAAGATTAGATGATGCCAGGGAAATGCCATAAACACTGATTGCAACAAAATGTTTTTCCCTCTGTTTCCTTTAGATAATTGGAAGTGTTGGTTGAGAAGTTTTGGCACATTTGTTGTCAGAGATATTGTTGAGATGATGAGTTTACAGATGCTGCGTGGCAGAGTGCTAGCAGGTGAACTGCAACACCTAGACAGGACATTTTGAATGGAAAGTTTCATGTGTCATCTAGAACAGTGATTCTTCTCCCCCTCCCCACCATCTGCAAGTATTTTAGGATGTCAGATAATCCAGCCTCTCATATGCTGTCATGAGGCTTTTTTGTCACTTCTGCATCTAAATTGATTTCAACATGTACTTATCATAAAAAAATGTTCTGTTATAAAGAGTTTTAATTGTAAAACTTTAGCATTATATGTTTAGAGAGTATCATAAAACTATCCCAGTGTAAAAATCTTCCTCAGAATGAGAGCATGTTCTGTTGTCTACCTGGAGCATTCAGATTTGAGAGGTTAAGCCGGCTGGCCAGTGTGATGGCTATGTGAAGGAGGGAATAAAATAAGGAATGAAAGGAATGGATCTCCAATTCCTTGTTGAAATCTTGCATCTAAAACAGAGCATTATTTTCTTTTGCAGATAATAGTTTATAGCCTGTATCCCTGCTGTATCTTAAACATTTCTATACTTCTGGTGATGTTATTCCCGTTATCTGTAATAGTATAGGCTGAAGAAAATATTTTCCTTCTCTTACCTCTGCTCTCAAATTCAGCATCAGTCCATTGGGGTAATTATGCTCAAGTAGCTTTGATTGCTGTGCAGCTTATTGTATTGGGTATTTTTAAAGCCCGATACCTTGTTCTTTTTGTAGGCTTCATGACTACCCAGCTTTACACAAAAGAGACTGCTTCTTTGTGATGCTGCTGCTGATCCCTGACAGATTGTGTATGTGTTTGTGGCCAAGTTTAGCTGAGTGAAAACCTGGCCTACTTTCTAAAGATTTTTTTCATGCTGTAATAAATGTGCCAAATTTGGAAGCAGAGAAGATTGTTCAGGATGCCTTATTTGCATGCCAATACTTACAGTGCATTCACAGATCATCAGCGCTTCTTAGCAGTGCTGGAGTGTACCAGGTGGCTTTGGTGCTGTACCTGAGTATGCTTCTTCAACCTCATCTGCTGCTTTGTGAGAGTGGGTGTCATAAGGGAACTGTGAACTCTTTGCATTTTGGAAACTGATAAATCATTGTTTTTACCATACTTTCTTGCAGGGCAAAAAAGTAGAATCTATATGCTCTTGTTCACAGATTTTAAAATAATAAAAAAAAAAATTCTGCTGAAAAAATCATAAGTAATTTTGGTTTGTGTTAAAGCAGTTAAGAAACACTTCTGCTTCAGATCAGATGTCTAAGAGGCTAGAAATCAATCTTAGGCCAGATCCCTAATTCATGTAAGTTATCACAGTTTGAATAAAGTAAATTGAGTGATAATAGATTAGACTGACTGAGAATCAGAATTAGCCTGTACTCTGCTTTTTTTTTTTTTAGTTACATGAAAAACAAGTCTGTTAATTCCATTACTGCTCTCAACATGGGGGGATGAATGAAACCTTTTGAACTCCTGCAAAGGATTCCTCTGGTGTCAAAACCTTACTGGCTTCATCTGTGATGGATATTGTTGTCTGAAATACCTTTTCCTGTGATGCCTAATTGCACATTTAAATAATAACTCTGCAGTCCTGGTCATTTCAGGAAATAGCGCAGACCTACTTTTTGTTCTTAAACAGTGCCAAAAGACTTCTAAAAGGCCTTCATAGGTTTTGTGAAGAATTTCATAATTTTGAGGTACATCCCATTTAAAAAGACTTCTGGCTTTAAGACATTTTTTCATCATTATGTTGTGTATCTAATGCACCTTGTAAGGAAGACGTGAGCTACCCAGAAATAGCATACAACTTTTATAACTTTGATTGCATTATGGATTTAATGTTGATTGTTAATATAGATTGTCAAGCTGCATTATAACTTCTTGGCATGTAAGTTACTCTTTCTTTTTCAACATTGAGTATGTTACTGTATTAATCCTTAATTTAGGATTTTTCCTCTGTAATATTTTTGGTTTTCTGCCTGAGTTCAAGATTTTTCATGTCAGGTACATTAGATGAATTGTGTCAAGCTATCCAGTAAAATAAAATAGGGCCACATCATAACAAATAACTTACTTGAGATTTGATAGAAATACATATGATGATAAAATTTTGACACCAGCTCATTTTATAGGTAAATGTAGATGGACAGCTTGTATTGGCAATGTTGTAAGTGACTGTAGCTGTCACTATGTAAAATGTGCTATAGGGGATAGCTGGCCATGTCCCTAAGGTTATGGTTGCCGTCTGGTAGCTATTCTCCTTTGTTGTTTCTCCCTACAGCTTTCTCCTGTGCCCTGCAGCATCACAATAGCAGATGCAGCTCCTTGCAACGTGCTTTCCTGCATGCCACTGGGCCTCAACATTATTTTGGATTTAGTTAAAGAAATAAGTGTTCTAAAATTTGCATTTGACAATGATACTGTTTTATGTATCTCATCAGATGCTCATATCATATAATGATGCTTAGTGCACGTTACAAATTAATTGTTTTCCCATGCTTTTTAGGTCTTGTAAGGAAAGCTACTTTAACCAGGTGTATAGTTTAGTGTATCTTTTACTTGTATTAAAACGTCTCAAAAAGATGAAATTTACCAGTAAGGTTCACCTGAAAACTGTCGTTATTTCTGCCTCAAGATTTGTTGGGAGATTGGATAATAGGATGATTGGAGTAACAGATGGGAGCTTTTCATGGTTGGCATTGCTGTGCTGACCAGGTATATTGACTGCAGTAGAAATGTAGTAGAAGCTTCATTTAGTAGAATGTAGAAAGGAGCTTCAAACAATATGAACTCTTAGAGCTATGTCTGACAGATGTGTAAAAGATGCTGATTGATACGGAGTGCAGTGTGCTGAGCTGCTGCTTGACTGGGAGCTGTCTGAACTACTGCTAGTTCAACAGAGCACGTATTGCACAATACGCAGTCAATCCACTCTAATGCAGAAAATGTATTTCTGTAACGTGACTGTATAAGTACTAAGAGTAGATATCTATGTTTACAGAGATTTCTAAAAACACATGCCTTGCTTACTAGTGTGTTGAGAAAACATACTTTCAAATGAAAAAAAGCCCCACAAAAATACTTGTATACCAGTTTTCAGACCATTGCATCTGGTTCGTGGTATTCTTTTCCTTGAAGAGTGAGCTCGTTTGTTTCTTTTTAAGAGAGGCTTTGGTCATGGGTTTTAGTAGTTTTGGGGTTTTTTGATATTTTTGTTTGGTTGGTTGGGTTTTTTGGGTGTTTTTTTTTTCTTTTTTTTTCTGAGAAAGATTGGAGAACTTTGGTGTGTAAATAGTGTGTTTTCACTAGTTGGCCGTGGTTTTGATAGTTCCGATCTTAATGCTGTGTTCTTAATTTGTAGAAGCTTGGATAGCCTTTGTATACCTGCTCCACCATGCCCTGCCATTTAGTTTGTGCTGATTTAGTTTGGCAGATCAACTGATCTAAAAAAAAAATTTCATGTCATGGCTGTGTTGCAGTCCTTTTTCCTCCTCAGTTTTACCATTTGTGGATGACTTTCTGACATTTTTAACATGTGTTGTTCATCTTTGTATAATGCCTGGTATTTGTTGCCTTTGTTAATAACAAGACCCTTTAATAACATTTAAGTTTCTTATTATGATTCATGTGAGTTTTAATATTTTTTTATTTAATTTCTTTATTATGTTGCTACTCAGACCAGTACAGAACTTTGGCTTTTTTGCAGCTCATTATTTCTTTCAGGAGAGAGAACTGAGAAGACTCTAGTGTACTGTTGACTTGAAACCTGTACAAAAATACAGCTTTGAAGCAATAACTTCCTTGAGTAGACTGTCTACTTGGCAATGTGGGATGGAACTATCATTTAAAACTATGAAATTGCATGAAGCATTGCTTAGTTCAGAAAGTAGAATGCAAACTGTAGTCCCCTTCTTAAAACTCAGAGGGATTGAAATGATGATTACTAACGTTCTTGTTGTGAGCCCATCAGTGTACATCTGCTTTAATTGTAAATGTTAGGATTAAAAAAAATAGAAATCTTGCCCTCTCTGGATATGTCATGGAAACCGTATATACTTAACTTTTAAAAACAATGGCCTTGCAGGCTGTGTGCATATTTACACAGGATTTTGCAAGTGATTAGAGGCTATTCAGTAAACAACTCAGCTTGGGAAAATGTTGGTCCTATGCAGGAAATCTGTTGTATGACAGAATCCAGTATCTTGAACTGCAGTTCCGGAAAGAAGGTGTAGTGTTATTTCAATAAATACAAATTCTCAGTCTAAAACTATTTCTTTCTTGAATATCCTTAGACTGAGATACTGCTCAATTGTAATTGCAGATGGACACAATGGCTTATCTCTTTAACCTATATTAGCACTGTTTTAAAGTATATTATTAATTGTGTCCAGAAGCGTCACTGAATATGTATGTACTAAGTGAAAATTAAATAGTATAAGATAATCTCTTATTTTACCTGAACTAATAGTGAGACTGAGTTTTAATAGTTTGCAAGTGTTGGAAATAGCATATGATGGCGGCGCTTCATTCCCTTTTTAAAATTTTCTTTTCTTGTATCTGATATTACATCCAACATTACTGTAATCTCTTTGCACCTTCTCTGAGAGTGGCAGGGGAATAGTCAAATATTGTATGCATTTGGTTTTAGCTTCTTGAGTCTGAGGAGACTTCAGTTGCAGATCCAGGTAATTGCTGTTTCTGTCTTGTCTTAGGGTGGATTATTCATTACCTTATACATGAACATTGCCAGTCTTCCTAATTAATACTGATCTATCCTACAGTGTAATGACTTTATTTATTTAGAAAGCAGGCTGAAATTCTTATGAAAAGGAGAGTGATAAACTGTGTTTGAAGGAGAAAAAGCATTGTCAAATTCACTTTTTTTTATTATTCAAACCCGGTTTTTATCAGTTCTGTTATATTCTGTTTATATCTGCCTATCAGTGAAATTAGGTTCTCAAATTGAATTTATTGCTGATATATTTGCCTGGAGATGGTACCTATTTAATTTTTTTCTGAAGGTACTGGATTAAAATTTAACATTTAAGAAAACTGTTTCACATTCTTCTTTTCATTGCAGTTAGCTCCAGTGACCAATACTGGCCTGAGGAGAATGCCCTTTTGGGGGTTCCCAGGATTCTCTGGATATAGCATTATTTTTCTTAAACATTTAAATCTCAGTAGCTAGACAGTTATAATGGTGCACTTCAGAGTGAGAGCCAGGTGCTTCAGAAAGAACATTCACTTGTCGATATACACAGGTAGGTCTTTGATTGCAGAATCTGGGAAGAAGAAATGTTTGGTAATGATGACTAAATATAACCTCTTGGGTACAAATTCTGCAGGCATAAGAATCTGTGCTTGTCTAGTGACTTCTGTGGAAAATATTTCTGTGTAGTTGGATCTTTTGTTATTTCACAGAACTCTAAAATAATTATTTATTGTAGATACTTCCTGAATATGTACAGATTCTAAAGCCCAGTGTATTTTATACTGAAGCACTTTATGTAGTTCTCAACACTGGAAATAAAGGACTACATACTGCTGTACATTTTTCAGAAACACAAGGTTTTCTTCTCTCAAGCTACTATGCATTAAATTGCACTTAGTCCATATTCACTAATCTGTTGAATATCTTTGAATTACTTTTTAGCTATAAGAAAAAAAAAAAAAAGTGGGCCTTTGTTCAGAAACACGCTGCTGTTTTCAATGGCCCAAAGCCGGAGTAGGGATTACTGAAAATTAAAGAAAAAAAGTGGGCAAAATGAGTCTAAATTTTTTATAGAATCATAGAATTGTTTAGGTTGAGAAAGACCTTTGAGATCATTGTGTCCAACTGTTAACCTAGCACTGCCAAGTCCACCACTAAACCATGTCCCTAAGTGCCCATCCACATGTCTTTTAAATAGCTCCAGGGATGGTGACTCAACCACTTCTCTGGGCAGTCTGTTGCCCTGCTTGACAACCCTTTTGGTGAAGGAATTTTTCCTGACATCCAATCTAAACCTCCCCTAGCACAACTCGAGGCTGCTTCCTCTCATCTTATCACTTGTTACCTGGGAGAAGAAACCAACCCCCACTTCACTATAACCTCCTTTCAAGTAGTTGTAGAGAGCAAGGTGGTCTCCATGAGACTCCTTTTCTGAAGGCAAAACAACCCCAATTCCCTCAGCTGCTCCTCATAGGACTTGTTCTTTAGACCTTCCACCAGCTTCGTTCTTCTTTGGACATGCTCGAGCACCTCAATGTCTTTCTTGTAGTGAGGAGCCCAAAACTGAACACAGTATTCGAGGTGTGGCCTCACTGAGTCCCAAGTACAAGGGGGATGATCACTTCCCTAGTCCTACTGGCCACACTCTCTCTTATACAAGCCAGGGTGCTGTTGGCCTTCTTGGCTACCTGGGCACACTGCCGATTTATGCTCAGCTGGCTGTTGACCAACACCCCCAGGTCCGTTTCTCTTGGGTACCACTCCAGCCACTCTTCCCTAAGCCAGTAGTGTTGTGTGGGGTTATTATGACCCAAGTGCAGGATCTGGCACTTCTCCTTGTTGAACCTCATACAATTGGCCTCAGCCCATCAGTCCAGCCTGTCCAGATACCTCTGCAGAACCTTCCTGCCCTCAAGGGGATCAATACTTCTGCCCTGTTTTGGCGATTGACTGGATACCAAGCAAAAATGAATTCTAAATCAAATATAAGAATACATACAGTTTATTATACTACATTATAAAGGAAAAATAGCATGCAATATGATAAAAGGAAACAGTACTAGCTATTATGCACAATATGATAAAAGAGTAATAGGGAGCGAAACATCGGATCATTACTGCACAATGTTACAAAGACTAAGAAAAGGATCCAGGCCTACACTTTGCCTGGGAAGCCCTGTTGCAGCTGGTGCCAGGAGTCTCTTGGTAACTGGGAAAATTCCTATGCAGTGTGTCCACCTGTAGGTGAGGCTTCTAGCACAGTCCTGGAGCTTGTCCACCTTTATACTTGGTAAAAACCAATAGTTTACACATGTAGCATATGCAAACTTCTATGTTTAGGCTAAGTGCAGGCATGCACTATCTCATGATTTGTAAGGTTTACACATGCCAGGGACATTAGCCAAATGCCCGAATCTGGTGGAGTTACTGTCATGACATAGCTGCACAGAACATTTATTGTCTGGATGTTCCTGCTCCTGTCTTGCTTGTTTGGGGGGTTCAAGACAAACACCACCTGCTCATTAAAGCTGTCCTTGAGCTCCCTGAGCTCCCCGTCCAAGTTAAGTGATTCCTAACTAAAGACAAAGGCTTTTTCATAAGCAGTAATCAGTTTAATAAATTTTCACCACATGCCCAACTTGGTGTCAGCTGGAAACTTACTGAGGGTGCACTTGAGCCCCTTGACCAGATCATTGATAAAGTTATTAAACAGAACTGGCTCCAGCACTGAGCCCTAGGGAACACCACTTGTGACTGGTCATGAACTGGATTTAACTCCATTCACCATCATTCTGGGCTTTGCTATCCAGCCAGGCCTTTTCCTCGTCAAAGAATACATCACTCTAAGCCATAAGCAGCCAGTTTCTCCAGGAGAATGTTGTGGGAAATGGTGTCAAATGCTTTAGTAAAGTCTAAGTAGACAACACCCATAGCCTTTCCATCATGGGAAAGGGGTCACTTTGTCATAGGAGATTAGGTTAGTCAAGCAGGACCTGCTTTTCATAAGTTCATACTGACCGGGCCTGATCACCTGGTTGTCCTGGATGTGCCATGAGATGGCACTCAAGATGATCTACTCCATAACCTTCCCTGGCACTGAGGTCAGGCTGACAGGCCTGTAGTTTCCCGGATCCTTTTCTGCCCCTTCTTGTAAATGGGTGTCACATTTGCTAACCTCCAGTCAACCAGGACCTCCCTGGTTAACCAGGACTGCTGATATATGATGGGAAGTGGCTCACTGAGCCCTTCCACCAGCTCCCTTGGTACCCTTGGGTTGATCCCTTGCAAACCCATAGACTTGTGCATGTCTAAGTGGTGTAGCAGGTTGCTGACCATTTCCCCTTGGATTATGGGGGCTTTATTCTGCTCCCTGTCTCTGTCTTACAACTCAGGGACCTAGGTACCTTGAGAGCAATTGGTCTTACTATCAAGGAATGAGGCAAAGGTGCCATTAAGTACCTCTTCCTTTTCCTCAGCCCCTGTCACTATGTTTCCCCCCATATCAGCTAAAGGATGGAGACTTTCCTTAGCCCACTTTTGTTGTTGATGTATTTCAAGGAATGGTTTTTTTATCGTCTTTTATGGCAGTATCCAGATTAAGTTCTAGCTGGTGGTCTTTGGACCTTCTTTTCTCCCTGCATAGCCTCACAACATCCTTGTAGTCCTCTTGAGTTGCCTGTCCCTTCTTTCAAGGGTCATAAACTCTCCTTTCCTCACCCCCCCTGAGATTCAGCCAAAGCTCTCTACTCAACCAGGCTGGTTGTCTTCCCCACCTGCTTATCTTTTGGCATATGGGAACCGCCTGCTTCTGCACCTTTAAGATTTCCTTCCTGAAAAGTGTCCAACTTTCCTGGACTGGTTTGCCCTTGGGGACTGCCTCCCAAGGGACTCTGTCAACCAAGCCTCTAAACAGGCTAAGGTCTGCCCTCCAGAAGACTAAGTGAGCAGTTCTGCTGACCCCCTCTACTTCAAGAATTGAAAACTCTTATCATTTCACGGTCACTAAGCCCAAGACAGCCTCCAATCATCACATCAACCACAAGTCCTTCTCTGTTTGCAAACAACAGGTCCGGCAGGGTGCCTTCCCTAGCTGGCTCCCTCACCTGCTGTGTCAGGAAGTTAGCTTCAAAGCACACTCTGGGAAGCTCCTGGACTGTTTCCTCTCTGCTGTGTTGTATTTCCAGCAGACATCTGGTAAGTTGAAGTCCCCCACAAGAACCAGGGCTAGTGACTGTGAGACTTCCCCCAGCTGTTTGTAGAATATATCATATGTCCCTTCATCCTGGCTGGGTGATCTATAACAGACTCCCACCAGGATATCTGCCTTGTTGGCCCTTCCCCTGATTCTTACCCGTAAACACTTGAGTCTTTCATCATTATCAAGCTCTAGACAATCCAAACACTCCCTAATATACAGGGCTACCCCGCTGCATCTTCTTCCTTGCCTATCCATTCTGAAAAGTTTATAGCTATCCATTGCAGCACCCCAGCTGTGTGAGTGAGTCATCTCACCACGTTTCCACAATGGTCATAGTTTTCCAGATGTACAATGGCTTCCAGCTGCTCCTGTTTGTTGTCTATGCTGTGGGCATTGCTGTAGATGCAATTCAGTTCTGCCAGCTTTTCTGGGGGACAAGCCATAATTCCTACATGATGGTTCTCAGGCACTTCTCAGGTTTCTAATTCATCAATAACCTTTGTGTCTTGGCTGCTGCATGGATCTCTATCCCCTTCTTCCACTGAGACAGCATACCATCCCTCAAACATTGGTGTGTTGCCCACAGGCTAGCTTAGTTTGATCCCTTTCCCCCTTCAAATCTAGTTTAAAGCTCTTCCCATGAGCCCTGCTAACTCCTGTGCAAAGACCCTTTCCCCACTTTGAGACAGGCATATCCTGTCTGTTGCCAGCAGGCCCACTGCCGTGTAAACTGATATGTGATCAAAAACCCCCAAGTTCTGCTGGTGGCACCAGGCTTGGAGCCAGGTATTGATCTGCTGGCTCTCCCTTTTTCTTCCCTCATCGTTCCCTGCAACTGGAAGGATAGAGGAAAGCACTGCTTGTGCTCCTGATCCCTTAACCAGTCATCCCAAGGCCCTGAAGTCTCACTGGATTGCCCTTGGATTTCTTGTTGCAACTTCATCACTGCCTACCTGAAAAGTCTACAATGGGTAATAACCTGAGGGCCGTACTGGGGTGGGCAGCTTTCTCTTCACACCTTTAACCCAGGCCCCAGGGAGGCAGCAGACCTCCCTAAGGAGTGGGTTTGGTCTGTGTGTTGTGCCTTCTGTTCCCTTCAGAAAGGTGTCTCCTATGACATTGACCTGCCCTTTTTTCTTTATGGAAGCAGTTTTGACACAGGGCATAGGCCAGCTTAACTTCAGCGCCACCTCCATATTAGATGAGCCATTGTCCTTGTCACTGTTCGGTTCTGCTTGCAGAGCCTCGTACCCATGACACCAGGGCTGCTGGGCATGTGGGGCGGTCACAGAGGAGACAGCCTGCTGCACCTGGCAGGACCGCCATTGCCCCCTATCCCTTGAGTCACTGTGTTCAGCCAGGTGGAGAGATAGGGAATCCTCTTGTCATGTGTCCCGTCTGCCCGTTTGGCTTGTCACAGGGAATGTAAGGTGTGATTCCATCAGTCTGTCTCTCTCTTGCGCTCCCTGATACTCCTCAACCTACTCACCTCTTCCCAGAGGTCTGTCAGTGCGCAGAGGAGTTCCTCTATCTGGCCGCGCTCCCACAGGAGTGCTCACTGCCGCCGAGGGCAGAGCC
Organism: Falco punctatus; assembly: GCF_963210335.1. NCBI lineage: Eukaryota > Metazoa > Chordata > Aves > Falconiformes > Falconidae > Falco > Falco punctatus. The sequence goes on along the minus strand of NC_137581.1, from coordinate 95,130,727 downwards.
AGCTCCTGCTGGAGCTCCGCCTGGGCCGCTGTGTCTGTTGCGGTGGGTGCAGAGCTTAGAGAAGCCATGGCGCTCTGCCGGGTGGATACCACCGCTCCACCCTGCACGCCCTTCTGTGCGAACTGCTGCTTTGTTGTGCTAAGCCCAGAGAAATCCCCCAAAGCAGGCATTTGAAGCTCAAAGTTTAATGCATTTGTCATCATGCAAATAGGAATGCTACAACTAGTGTATTTTTATTGGGGAAAAAAAGGAAAGGTGCTGGTTCTGGGTCTTTTCAGGAGAGTGCTCAACAGCAATTAATCTTTCTTCTCCAAACATCAAACAGTAAAAGCATTGCAAATGGTACAGTCTTTCAGTGGGCTTCAGGGCACAAAGATGAGCAGTTGTACACGCTGACTTAAAAGCTTATGTTTAATGTATCTGTAAAGAGATGGGGATAATGTTTTTTCTTACTCATCTTGGAGCAGACAATAGAGCATTACAGCTGTTAGAAGATGCTGTATAACAAAGCTTATGATTACGTACTGTCTGCAGCATTTTTCACTAACGTAGGAAGAATTGCTGACCTTCACAATGACAAATGACTTACATTATCATGATGATGTCTAGGCCCTCTTCTTCCAAAACCTGCAAATACTTCAGTGGGTGTTAAGTATGAGAGAGTACTGTGTGGAAGTGAAGAAGTCATTACTGCTTCTGGCAGTCTCATGGTTTTCTTTTAAAGCTTCTTAAAATGCATAAAATTAAAAACCTTTGACAAGTGGTACAGGTACTGCTTTGGTGGGGAATTTTTTGCACTGGTTCTGAAATAGAGGAAGTAAAATGGATATGAAAAAAGATGCGCTGCTTATGAAATGCCTCAGTATGGTCATTTCAAGATGTATGACCAGCGAAGATACAGAAGTAGGTGATATCATAGATCATAAAAGCAAATGAAGAAATGTAGTTTACAGCAGGTGATGCAAAGCCAGCCAGCACATCTATGGAGAGCATTCACACAAGAAATGTTTTCCAGCTTGCTGCAGGCCATACTTGCAGAGGGTACTGACCAGCCTTAACACTTCTAGGTAACTTCAAATACCAAACAGTGACTGACGGTTTGAAACTGGGGTTCTTGTGGTGGTGCATGTGTGGTGGCAGCTCATGTAGGAGGAGGGCTTGCTTTGGGGGATAATACAGCTCTTTGGAATTGCTCATTTCACTGAGTCCCTGAAGGTTGGTAAGGGCCAAGGAAAATGGGCAAAGGAATGAACATGCTGCTGTCTCTCCCTCCTGTTCTCTCTCCGTTTTTTAGTTTGGGTTTTGTCATAGTTGTCCTCTCCCTGCCCCTCGTGTCCCCCCCCCCGTCCTCCCCCCTTTAAGGAGAGTGCAAGCTGAAGGAGCAGTAGACTAGTTAGCAACTTCCTTTGAGAAGAATACTGGACAAAAATAGTTACACTGTTTGAAAGGTCCTGGAAGAAAACAGTCTGATCAAGAACACAGCACATTAAAACAAGTCAGTCTATCACTGTGTTTCAGAAAAAAATTAGATGCAGTAGATGTTTCCTCTCTTAACTCCCAGTATTACTCTTGATCCAATGTAATGAACATGGCAGGGAAACCTGGATTAGGTGATACAAAGTAAAGCAGAGTACAGCTGGAAAACTTCCCTCTAGTTGCAAGGAGTTTACTTGCAGGCTGGAAGTTTTGCAGAGTTCTGACGTTGCTCTGCATTTCTGTGAGCCAGCAGAGTGGTTACATACATGTACTCTCTTACATTTCCAGGTTATATTTCCTCCTTAAAGGCCTTTAAGGATAAATTGGACAGTTGTCAGAATGATGTAGGCAGAGCTGATCCTACCTTGAGGAACTAGATGGAGCCAGTAACCTTTTCCAGTTCCAGCCCATTTCCCTGTTGCTGTCTGGCATCTGCCAGTTTTCTGTCTGACAGCTTGTTTGATTTGTTTTGGTTGGTTTTGGCTTTTTTTTTTTTTTTTTTAACATTCCCACATTTCTAGGGAAGAGGAAACTTCTTTCCTATGCTTTTGCTTTTAAGCAGAAGGTGTTATCATTACGCTAATCTGGACCTGCTGCAGCTTCACTAGAAGTGCCTTAGCTCGGTCCTTCTCTTCCATCTGAGGTGGAGAAAGTTGAATATGATTTGGGAATATGCTTTTGGAAGGGCCTCCTGTCTGGTATGTGCATTCTAACACTGAAGACAGTTGCAACAATTTTGTGTAACTTGATGTAGTACTGGATTGCTGTGCTAGAACACTGTGTTTTATATACATACGCACCATAAAAATGACTTGGTTGTGGTCTGGCTAGAGGGTACTAAAGAAATACAATTAAAATAATGATTTTTTTGAATATAGACTTGCATAGGCCTGTTATCTGACATCACTTAAAGAAGAAAAAACCTGTTTCAACTGTGAGTCTGTCCCCTCCAACAGAGTCAATTCTGGATTCATAAAAGGCCATGAAAAACCCACTAAGCTTATGGATATGGTCTGTCTTTTTAAATGCCTGAAGTGTGATTTGTATATCTATCTTTCATTCTACAAATATATTGGTATTCATTATCTGAAGTACAATGGCAGTTTTTAACAACAGGTTCAGCATACAATGTACCATGCCTTAAATTAGCCATTTCTCCTAAAATACATGCAAGCATATAACTGTTACTCTTCTTAAGGTGGATGGTTCAGTTTTATTGGTTCCATTAGATCATATCAGCCTGGATTACAAGGCACAAGGTGACCTTTCTCCATCTCCAAATAGATCGGGTTGGTGGCTTCCCACTGGCTTGGAACCCTTCTTCCAAATGCGCTGTCCTGGTCCAGCCCAGATCCAGGTTTATATCTTATTTATTGTTGTATTGAAAGTGCAGAAACAATTCAAGTTACTGTATTTATTTTTTTTTCTGAGTGGCACTGAAGTATTGCCATCAAGTAAAATAAATAAAAAAATAAGTACACATTCCTTGAAATTCAAGTTAAAAGTTGCTTACTCCTAAGTACAGCTCTGTGCTCTCTTCCTGTCTGAGTTGGCAGACTCCATTGGAAAGCTACATGGTATGAACAGGCATAAATTACTTGCTATCAGGCTAATAACAATCTTCTTACCATCTCAGTGTATCTTCTTTCCCCCTCCAAAGCATCCCATCTTGTAGAAAAAAACATACCATGAGGAGCCTTGTATGTTTATGAGTAAAATTTCTTCTCTTATGAGAAAATGGGTTCAAATTATCCCTTTTTTCACTAGTGCCAGTGTCTGTTATGTATGCCAGAACATCTCTGTTAATTGTCTCACTGAAGAACTCAGGAAAAACAACTCAGAAAACAGGTTTCAGCATTGCTTAGTAGAAGTGCAATGGTTGTTGCTATGATGAAGGTTTGTATTTTTAAAAAGGTTGTAATTTGCAGAGTACAATAAATAATTATAGTTGTGTTACAGCTGTCAACACAAATGAGAAAATACATTTTACAGTTAAGAATCCTTTTATGCTATTTTTTCTGGAACTTGTTCACAATAATTTAATAATTCAGTGTTGGTCTTACTAGCATGAATTGAATTAATGAGTATCTATTATACTGTGTTTCTCAATCAAAAGCTGACTAGAAGGTGTGCCTCTTTCTCTGTCATCTTGTGCTCTGACGCGCTATCCGTAATGTTACTGTTAAGTACAGGAAAATGTAGAGGAACATCAAATACACAGTAAAAATGACCATTTCAATTAAAATTAAATGTGAATCTGTTATCTACTTCAGTAAAAGTGGCTCTTATTTTAATTAGCCATCCTCTAACATATAGGATGACTAGTCTAGCTGGGTCTATAAGGTCCTGTCTTGCGTAGCCGGGAGAGGCATCAGTTCATCTTGTTGCCTGGCAGTGAGTAGGACTTAGGACCTGCTGACTTCCAGGATTCCCGTAAACCGTTGAAGAGCTGTGGGGCAACACAGAACCCCCATGCCTCCTTTGCCTAGCTCCTCATGCTCAGGAGCAGCTTCCAGTGGCTGCACTGGTTGGTACCTGTACATGTGGTGGTACATGGATGCTCCCAGCATGATGCCTGTGTTGGTTCTTGGCTTTGGTGAGCAGAAGCAGGAAGAAGCAGTAGATGAGAGAAAGAAAAGGTGGTGGGAGAATGGCAAAAGGAACTTCAAAGACGTAGAGAGTTCCCCAGAGAAAGTGGACAGGTCTGGATGAGAAGAACTGAGGGATAAATTGCTATGGAAAGAAGGTAGGAAATGAATACTGGGGAATCGAACGGGGTAAGACACTGTGTGAGTGTAAAGAAAAGAGATTATTGTTGATATATAAGAAAAGTCTGAAAGGGACTGACAGCTGGGTAGAAGATGAAAGCTGGGTCCCTACAATCACAAAGTATGGATGACAAAATTGTAATATGCATGTTTGAAGTGGATTTCAACTTGAAACCTTGTTAAACTTAACCTCTGATTTTTTGACTTGCTGTTGAGAGCCAAACCAGAATATTTGTACAGGTTCCTGGACACTGTTGGCTGAAATTGGGGCCAGTCCTCATTATTACATAAATTATACCCTTAAAAACCTACAAGAAAGAAAACCATCTGAAAAAATAAAATTATTAAAATCATGGAAAATAGGGAAGAATGAAAGCTGAAGTAGTAGGAACATGGAAAATAGAAGAGAAAGTAAGACATAAAAACAGGGAAAACAAGAGAGAAGCCCCCCTGCAGAAAGTGATGGGAGTTGGAGGAAACCATAATGAGAGGCAGTAGTGGTATTTTTCTCCATCCTGTCGTTAGTGTGGATGTTTTTGGTAAAGAGGCAATGGCAGGTAGCCATGGGTTTAGTTTGTTGTGTTGACATGATGCCAGAAGACTTATAGTTCCAGCTGCCTTTTCATACTCTTGCAAGTGATGAGCAGCCAAGCATTCTCTGCACTTGTGTTCTGCATGTTCTGCAATTTTTGGGATCTTACAGGTGGATATGGTCAACTTTGCTGAAGATGGGTTTGCACTTGTTATTTGTGATGTGAGAATTTATTGAAAGGAAGCCATGAAAATTATTCCAGACTTCGTGAAAGCTAGATCATGCTCATTAGCAATTTTTTCCTCCAATCATTAGGCAATAATACAGAGGTTTGAAAACTGCTTTACCCTTTCCCTTGGCTGCTTTAGCAAATAATTTTAGCTCTTGTTCTTGGTGACAAAGTAATTGGTCTGGGCTATCACATAATGCTGCTGAGGTGAGCAAAACCAGTGCAAATACCATGTAAAAGAAAAATGTTCCAGTACCTGTGTTTCCTATTCCTCTTTCTTGTATTATGGAGAGCAATGGAACATGATGGAGTGGATAAAACATGCCCTGGAGGAAAATGACTGAAAAATTACTTTGTGCTTACACACATTTTACTTCTTTTTATATATTTTTATTCCAGAAACTATGTAAACACATATCACATGTATTTGTAATAGAAAAGCTGAGTGAGAATTACAGAAAATCAAATGCAGGTCTCAAAGTGCTACTCTGAAGCAGGTGGTATACTTCTGATGGGCTTTGGGTTTCCATTTGAGCCTCTTGGAGCTGGCAGCTTGTCAGAAAGGATTGAGATGATGGATATTGTTTGTCTGGACAAAGGAAGAACCAGAGATGGCTCTTTTCCTTGTTTGCTAGAGCCTCTCGAAAAACCTGACCCATTTTAATAAATTAAATAAATAAATAAGTTAGTTGTAGGAGAATATCCATTGCAACCATAAAGGCATCCAGTGCAAGGTGAGTTCCTACTGAGATTGTATTTGGTGAACTCAGATTTAGATTGAAGTTTAGGTTGCTGATCATCTTTATGCCAGAGCAATGCTATGTGTGTTAAATATTGATGCAATATTTTATGTTGTAAGCATAGTCTGAGAGGACACAGTCTCTGTTGCTGTGCAGGATGGTGCCTATCAGCAGTGCCCAGAAGCATAAGGATTTGAGCAAAGGAATCCAACTGAAAGAATGGGAAGTGTTAGAGTTGAAGCCTGGATTAGGAAAGGACATTTCAGCCTGGGTACTAGGAAAGGAATTCTTACCACTCCTTTTAACTGGTCACGAGCTATTGCTCCTACTTTTTTTGTGGGTTTAAGTGTGTGTCTATGCTGTGCTGAATTACCAGTTGAATGCTGCTTTGGTGTTGCTGGCTTCTGTTGCAGGTGTAATCTTCTCTCTCCAACTAAAGACAGGAACCACCAAGGTCTGGGCTGTTTCTTCAGACAGGGCAGAAGGTGTTCACTGATTTGGTTTCAGAGGCTGAAGTACTAGAAGTTGTTCATGTGATGGGGGATGTGACTTCTTATAGAAACAAGCGTATCAGGTTCTGCACAGATGCTTTGGATCTAATCTGGTTGATTCTGAGATACACACACCACATGGATATACGTGCACATGTATTCTTTGCAAATCTGATTTATTTTTTCCCCTTTTACAATCTCATGCTAAAATAAAACAGGTATCTTTGAAAAGTGTTGCTGTATTTGGATATGATAGTTTATATCACACATAAGTAGTTTTCTGGGACATAGATGAAGGTATCTGCCATCTCTATTTTACTGTTGCTGCAAGAAACATCATGCAGTATCTATTTCTTTTAGTCATGATTTTGATTACGTTTTATGCTTTCACAATTTATACATGGCTGTGTAACTTGGACGAGCTGTGCACTTCCAAGTAGTGTACCTTCTGAAATAATAGGATCCTCTCTCATTGTATAGTCTTGTATCTGAGGGTGACAATTGTTTAATCGTTTTGTAATTTCTTTTGATTGCTGCTTAGTAGTAATCTTTTACTTGCACATTGACTCTACCCTGGGCAAGGAAGTCCATTTTGGTAACATCTGTACAATGCACAAAAGAAAAGGTGCTTGGTCAGTTAAGCCATTAAGGAGCTAGTTCGTGTTTAATAGATCACATTTACATTATTAATGTAACATGTGCCTTAAGGTTACAAAAAAAAGTAAGCTATATATATATATTATGCTCTTTTAAATGAAAGCCATATGTATTACTAACAGAGTGTTTCAAACTTGTACTTAATAAAACTGAGAATCCCTGAAACAAATTTTAAAACTCCATTTCAAAAAGCCCGCTGTCCTCAGTAAAACTGAAACAGAAATACTTGCTGATTTCATAGGTACTGTTATTTTTGTAGATTCAATAACTTTCTTTCAGACCTGAATGCAGGTGACCACAATGAAATATTACTGCTTTTCTCCTAATCCACTTTGTAATTTTGCACACTACCATACTTTGTAATGGTTTTACTGTCACGATCGTTGAACTTAATGTCATGATTAGCTGAGTCATAAGCCACCAAGCAGTTGTGGTATCTGTATTTCTAGCCCAAACTCTGCTGTTATTTCTGTGAGCACAGTGCTAACTAATAACTTGTTTCCTTAAAAATGAAGTAAAAGTGGTACACAGAGACTTGGTTTCTTAAGGTATCCATTGCTGTTTGCTTCAGGCAGAAACTTTTCTTCACTCCTAACCCCTTTTTCCCCTCTTAAGCAGCATTTCCCTCCCCTCCCCTTTCATTTCCCTTTAAGTAGTCTTTAAAAGAATTGGGGCTTTGTTTTTTTGAAAATGCTAACAAGGTCAAAGTTTCAGATGTCTTATTTTCTTACTGTCCAGTTCCGTGTCTCATATACCAAAACACTTGCTTTGCAATTCTGAAATACAAATGGCTTTTAGCCACATAACAGCTAAGCAGAAAACCCGATGGGCAGGCTTTTCCTGATTTGAGTCTCTATCCTTTCACTCTTTTGTGCATAGTTTTATCTGGAAGGGAGTTTGCCATCCTGACAGCAAAGCAAATATGTTTGTTGACTTAATATGCTGATGTTTGGAGAAAGTTGCAAAGGAAACTACCCTTAGGTAGTTAGCGCTCAGTTCCTGCATATATTCCTGTGTAATACATGATTCTTTCAAATAAGTGGAAGGATATCAGTATCTAGACAACTACTATAATACTTTCAAAATCCTGAACATTGCTCATGAATCTCACACCTCCTGTGACAGTGATTCTTCTCTCATGGGAGAATGAGTTACTCCTATTGCATTTAATTTATTTGATCCTCATTCTCCTTTTTAAACAACAGCAGTGGCAGTATGTACCTTACATTTTATTTACTTTCTTCAGTGTTCAGATACTAGGTGTAGTTTAGGATTTATCAAATTATTTTGAATAGGAAGTAGGTTTAAGTAAGCATTCAGAAAAGCGATTAGAAAGCAAATACTTAATGGGATATTGAGCAGAGAAAGTTGTAATCTGCAACTGTCAAAATGCTTTCAGTATGGAAGCATGTATGTATTACAGTTTTATTTTTTCCACAGAAAGGCTAACTAAGGATGTTAAATTCAGAATTCAGAGACAATGTCTTTATGAATATGAATTCTTTGCTATAAAATACAGAACATCATTTTTATTACTGCCATAAATATCAATATCTTTCGTAATATATTTTTGTGGGTTATTTTTAGAGATTGTATTTTTGTGAGATATCTTTGTGATAGTCTTTTACAGGAACTAAGTCATCTAATGTTTAATGCTTGAGTGTTTTTAGAGGCTTATTTCCATGAGTGTGCTTGGTGACGACTTCTGTGTTAAAGACTGTATCACAGAGAAAGTTCAAAAATTACATTCCTAAGAATAATATTTAAAAATAACTTTTTTGTTGAGTATTTTCTAAGGTCGCAGGTGAAGAGGATGAGTGAAAGATGAGTGGTGATCTGTCTTTGTGAAGGCTGCTTTAAAACTGCAGGAGTTTTTGGAGCTTCACCTTCTTACATTTTAAAAAAGGTTTCAGAGATGAGTTACCAGTGAAACAGAGATGATTTTACTGGTGCCAGGTGAAGGTGTGTGATCTGTCCATGATGCTGTTTGGTGTTCCATAATAACTTGCATGTTGGCATGTTGATGTGAAGAAGCAACTGGGAAATTGCAAAGGCTATCTCATCATTGCAGGAAACGGAGAAAAATTTTGTCTGCTGAAATAACTGACGAAAAGATAATAATTAACTCACAAAGCAGTGTTTTGGACTTTTTGCCATAAAGCTAAATAATTTTTCTTGGTGATGAGGAATTTCTTTAAACCAAATTAAAAATCAAAATACTGTGTAGCTTAGAATTCCAGTGTACTTTTTTACATACAAAGAAGCTATCAATTGCCATAGATCTTACTCAGATAAATGAAGTATGGTTTTTATGTGATTATTGAATGAGCATCTTTTAATTACAAATAAATAAGAATGTCTAATCAAGTTTTTTGTGGGTTTTTTGTTGGTTTTTTTTATAAGTTAGCTACTTACCTGCATAAGTTGCCAGATAATTCTTTTTTGGGGAGTGAATGGGCACTGCTAAAGCTGTAAGGGTTTTAACAGAGGTATTTTTCCAAATGCAAGCATATCTTGATTATGATTCAGTCAGCCTTGTGAGAGTATCATTTATTAACTTTTCAAGGGACAGGAGCTGGAAACTTCTAGCAACAAAGATATTCATAGATGTATTGGAATTCCAGACCTCTAGGTCCGGGGCATGGTGCCGAAGGGTGGGTTAGCATGGTGTGTTTGGAAAAATGATGCTCTGCCCCCACAGCTCCAGTGTGGTTCGTCTCTTCTCCTTTACCTGCTGGGTGGTGGGAGTGCCCTTCCTTACATCCCACTTCTCCACATTCTTTCATTTCTGCAGGTATTAAATATTTTTCCAGTAAAACAAGATGCAAACTACAGACAAGTTAAATACGTTCAGTGATACAGAAATTCTGCAAAGGTCTGGGGACAGATGTCCCCAAACGCGGAACCAGGCTTTGCTTGCAGTGAGAAGTTGTTCTTGGTGTATAGAAGACTTATTCCCTCTAGAAATGTGCCTTTCCCCTTTCCAGCTCGGGATGGGATGCATGAAATCAGCCGGAAAAATTTTGTTTAACAAGATGGAAGTGCCTGGTGACTTCCTATGGAATTCTCATGGCCTAAGTAAATGAGTTGCTATATGAAAATAAGATATAATGTAATAGAAGTCCTTACAGATATAGAACTTGGCCTTATGTCACATAATACTTGATACAGTAATAAAATACTTGTCAAAGCAGTAGGATATTATTTAGCTGTATAATTATATTAAATAATGGGCACTGACAAGTAAGGTTTCTGAAGGACTGTTCTGTTCAATGTCCTTATCTAAACAACTCTTAAGTATGTTGTTTAAATCATTGCAAGGAAGATAGCCAAATGAGAAATCACTGTGGAATGGAAACCAAAAATAAGTATCTTGAGATGATGTGGGTGCAAGTTGGCAATCTGTAAGAAGAAAGAAGTGCATGAGGGACTTGCAGTGAATTATAAACTTAAGCAAGAATTGCCTAATGTAGGATTTTCTTTATAAACCTGAGAATTGAAGATTAGATATGTAAGCATTTTCTGCTGAACTTTTATTTAAGGCAAAACCATTTGGAATTCACAATTCTGTGGGTTTTATGTGAAATTTTACTTTAGAGTTGGTAGCTGTAGTAATGGATTTAGATTTGACATAGCTTTAGGGCAAACTGAGTGGGTGAAGTAAGTCCATCTCAAGAAATATGTCTGCCTCTGTCCTGACAGGAATATATTGTACCTTTGTGGCTTGACTGTGACTGACTTGGTCTGTTCTGCTTAGAAAAGGAGAAGATAAGACGCAATAAAAAATAAAGCATTGGTCCAATTGAACAGTATAGTCTCTATTTATTGTAGATATTTTTGTAAAATACATTTCTTTAGTGTTCTGGAGTTAGATTTCTGGAAGCTTCCTGGTGGCTTTGCTCATATGTGAAGAAAACCTTAGCTTCTATAGTTTCGTGGCTCATCTGTGCTCCTTAGGGCATGGTAACCATTATGTACTTCATCATTGTGCTCAACCTTGTATGTAGTAGAGTTCAGTCAGTCGACCTTATTTCTGTGTCTCAGTCAGTTGAGGATTATAATGAACATACAGTTGATGAGCGTTGTAACTGGTACATCGATGAGAGCGATTTAATGCTGTTTGTTCTATACCAAACTTTCCTACAACACTGCAATGATATCTTGTAGTTTTTTTCTCAGTGAAAATTTCAGCCTGTGAGGATCCTGTCAAAGTAGTGGGGAGGCAGAATATGATGCTTCCTCTGCCCCCATACCTGTTCTGTAAAGGGGAACGTGAGACATCCTGGATGAATTATGTTGAATTAATGCTTGTTTCTTTTTGGCATTTTCTGCATGCATAAACTTGGTGGCCATTTTTAGATGACGGTAACCTATAAAATCAATCATCAAATTCCAAAGCACCGATTGTGGTGGATTATGTCCTTGCAGAGCTCCAGTATGTGCTGTCTTGAATTCAGTATTGTGTGAGCAGATATTTACAATTTACCTTTCTGGCGCTGACTTAATAGCATAAAATTCTTGTATTATAAAAAAGAAAGAAAAAAGAAATAATATTTGCTACATTTGGCTCAGTTGAGCTGCCCCAGCTGTTTCCTTGTTTCCGTTGGATTAGAGGGAAGAAGTGGTAGGCAGAGGTGCTTTTCTCTGTGAAGCAGCCTGCAGCCTGAGGAGGAACACGGGGGCAGCGTGGTGCCCATGTGCACAATTCCTCTTGACGTTAATGGCTGTTATGAATTTAAGTGAGGCTAGCATACAGTGATTACACATGAAGAGCCAAATTATTATTGTTAATGATGATGTGTATATGTTTCAGGGAAGGCTGGATTGCTTCTAATGGGTTTTGTTTTCAATTCCTTTGTTTAATGGGAGGTACTTCTGGCTCCTGAGTTCTTGTTTTAAATAGGATTCCCATCTTCTGCTGTCTGTGAAACATTATTCCTAGTTCCTCTCCATTGATTTATGCACTTTTATTTTTACTGTTCCTTTTTGTTTGCTTATTTGTTTGGGATTTTGTTTGTTTCATTTGTTTTGTTCTTCAACTGTCAAAATAACCATCATGTTTTCATATGTATAACTTGCACCATATATAATCTATGTAAGCTATGAGGGAAGGCAATATACTGAGGGGGCAGTTGGCACATAATGGTGGATCGAAAGCAAGGGAGCTAGGATTTTAGAGGAGGGAGGGAAGAGGAGGAAAAGCATTCCTGCTGCTGGGGCTGAGCATGCTCAGCTTGTTGGGAAGGTGTGACCATGGCAAGGGGGCTGCACTGCAAGGAGTGCAACTGGGAGGAAGGATTTTGAGCTCTCATTCAGGTAATGATGTCCTGGATGGCAAGCACACTTCTACTGGATTCACCAGGTGCAGAAGAGGAAATTCTCCTGGGAGTAGTGAGACTTGTTTTCTGCCAGTTCTGTTTATTGACATACTGTGTGGTTTTACCATTCATATGGTATGGTTTAGGTGTATAATACTGATGAGAGAAGTGCCCAGGCTCTTTCTCCTCCTCTTTCTCCACTCCTCCTCCCCCCGAGCTCCTAGCTCTGTGTTTCCTTGAACCAGTTTGTTGATTCAGTAGAAAGCTAGCCTGGCTCCCATCCTCCCTGGCCTCCCCTTCTGCACCCCACATTGACACCCCAACCCGCCTTCCTTCACTTAGCAGGGGTCCTCAAACTACGGCCCGTGGGCTGGATACGGTCCCCCAGGGTCCTCAATCCGGCCCCCGGTATTTACAGACCCCCCTGCTGGGGGTTGGGGGGGGAAACCAAGCAGCCGCAGATGACGGCCTGCCACTGCATCCGCGCACCGGCCCCCTGGTTAAAGAGTTTGAGGAACCCTGACTTACGGCATGGCTGAGTGCTGAATGCAGCACAAGGCAGGGCTGCCCAAAAGGACTGTCCCTTTTGGCGGCTTTCTGAATTGGGTAAAATTAAACACACATCTGTGCCCTCAGCCTCTGGCTTGGGTAGAACACACTGCTCTGCCCGAGTTCATTGCAAGGAGGGCATGCAGTGATTAGGTGGGATCTCGCATGACGAGTGGAAGTTTGCCTGATGTCTATCAAAAAGGTTTGTGAAGCTGGTATAATCATCACTGTTCCTCTATGCGTAGGAAAGCTCCTCAGGACACTCAGGAAAACCTTAGCAAGTCTAATTCACTGATAGATGACAGGCCTTATTTATGCTCTTCCTACCCTTCTGTTCCTCTGTGAGTTTCTGTATTTGGCAATCCAACCTAAGGTACCCTCTGGGATGCTTCCCACCCTGCCTTCTAATGATGCTAATGGTGAAACTGTATGACAGGTAGTGTTTGGATGTTAGATTGCTCATGGCAAAGAAAAGAGCATGAGCAGCCAAGCTTAAAACACCTGCCATTTAAAAAAGAAAAAAAAAAAAAAAAACAACCCAACAATCTGAATGTTTCATCTGGAAACAAAGATTTAGCTGTTACATTAAGAGTCATCATTTGCTGCAGAAAACTAAAACTAAAAAAAAAAAAAAAATAGTTTGGTGTTTTTGGTCAGTCTTCCCCATGGACGACAAAGCTCCAATATGCTCATTACCTTGGAAATAAAATTTGTTAGAAGTGCTGTCGGTAAATCTGCACAGTGTGTGTTGTTGTTCAGCTTGTTAAATACAGCTTTCAAAGAAGAAAATAACCAGAACGAAAAAATAATGTGAAATTAGTGGTATGTCCCAGGGAGCCTTCATAATGGATACCCTTCATCTTTTCCCAAGTAAAAGAAATAGGAGGTGGGCATTTTGAACAGAAGAGGCATTTTAACATTTTATTGTTACTTGTTTGTTTGACTTCAGTGTATGTCTCCTAACAAACTAAGGGAGGAGCCTTGTCAGTTAAACTGAAAATTTAATCTGGAGGTCAGATGTATCAATAAACCCAGAGGGATTTGCTCCCCAAGACATACCAAGCAACTCCATTGAGTTCATTTCATTTATTTCCACTTTTCCAAAGTGCTTCATTTAGAAATTAAGTGAGATTTAACTGGCAACTCTAGTTCTGTGTCATCATCACTGGTTTATCAAATGTGGACAGTAATTTCCCAAAGATTTATATTGCAGCTTTAATAACTATTTTCAAGCTATGTTTTTATTTTCATTACCGTCTCAAGACTGAGAGGTTTCTGGTGACCTTCAGGTATCTGCTTAATTTAATTATGGTATTGAAAGTGTTATCTCCAGCTCTGTGGAAGGAGGTACAGATGAAAGGCTAGGAATAGCAGGCATAGCAGTTGGTTTGTGCTGATGCTTTATTTTGGCAACCAGCAGCTTTCTGACAACATTTAATACTTGCAGCTGTTCTTAATAGGACAGTAGTTTACACGCCTTCAGTAAAGATTTCCTTTCTTTAGTCACAGTAGAAAAAGATAAATGTAACATTGCGTTAATTTGTTCTTTTGGTTATTTCTTGCTTGTGCTAAAAGATGTGCATGCAGTGCAGGAGGGAAAGATACGGGGAACAGAACTGGGTGGGAAGGGATAGAGCCTGTACAACCCAGGGAAGAGTATCCAGATTGGCCTGTGGGGCAGAGGGAGATCATTATGGCAGGAAGAAGGGGATATGGATTAGGAGCTACTTTGGGGTAAGGAGAAGCAGAAGGTTGCATGCATCTACTCATGATGCATTCAATCTGGCTTTTACTCATGTATCATAAAGTGTGGTTTTTTTCAACAGAGAATTGGACTCACTTTCAAATGCTAAGTAACTTTAAAACAACCCGCCTTCTTTTATTTTCCTTCTGAAAAGTACTTTGCAACTCTGAGTTTCTTCTAGGTGTACTGTTGGCAGAATGTGCATCCTGAACCTTTAAATCTGCAAGACAGACCTCTTCTAGCATGAGGAAAATAAGTAATTTTGGTCATCTTGGGGAGCCAAGTGCTAGAAAGAAGTTTGATCTATTGTTTCTTTGTATTAAACTGTTTGATAGGCAATAGCACAGCAATGGGGACTAGGAGATGAGTTTGTTTCAGGTCTGAGAGGGGAGTGCTGTCTGTAGTTTAGTGATAAAACAGCCAAAAGAGAATTACCTTGCATGATCAATCCAAGAGTCTTTTAATTTATTGGCTTGGCAACGGTTGCACAGAGCTGCTGCATGGGTGGGATAAAATTGCTTCAGCTTATAGGGAAGGGTAAGAAATCTTTGTTGTAAATAAAAGCAAAGGGGAATCTAGAAGCATTGTTAAAGCTCAGTTAAAAAGAAGCAGAAGTATTGGGTTTTCTGCCTTGCTTCTGAAGGAAAGATGAGGTGTAAGCTAGTTGATGATATTTCATTAAAACTGAGCATTTATAAGAACAAAGGTATATTTTTGGTTGTTTTTTTTCCTGCAGATTTTCAGGTGAGTGCATATATATATGGTCATTGAAGCCTCCTTGCAAAGCTTTCCAGTGTTTGGATTCAAGCTAGTGCTGGTTGCTGTTCTCACAATTTTCTGTCAGAAGACATAAAAATGACACTCAAAAAGGAAATGGGAAAGATACAGGATAATATCACCCAGTTCTGCAGCAAAGGTGGTACCTGGGTTTATGTTGGTTTTTTTTTTTTTTTGTTTGTTTGTTTTGTTGGGTTTTTTTTTTTCTAATTGCTTTCAGTGAACATTGTGAGTCTGGGACTGATGAACAAAATATTGGCAACTACAGAGCTCAACTCCACTTCTGAATCAGTCTTTTAGGAATGAGTACTTATTTTGTTCTCAGGTGACCATTTGTTACACCAAATCAACATCTCTTGCCTGGTGTAGTTGCACGTATGCCCTAAGGAAATGACAATACACCTATACTAAACAGTAACAGAGCTAGCATACAATATGTATGTAAGACTTAAGTCTGCCCATGCTCACAGTATTAAAACACCAAGCCAGAGTTGGACTTAAATACTTCCTCTCATTTTTTATCTTAGTTGTATAGTTATGGTCTTAGAGAGTTAGTAAAGTTAATGATGAAATTTTATTGTAAAACAACACTGTATTTTAGTAATTTTAATCTTAGTATGTAATTTAGTAATCTTAATCCAGTGTTAATAAGCGAGCAGGAGGCAAATGCTGGTGTCCACTCATTTTACATGCTCTGAGATTTTAAAGAGTCAAAGGATACTTCCTCCACACCCTCCAAGTCACCCTGTCCCAAATCTCCCAACTGTGCTTAATCTTGAAGATCAATCACCTTTTTAGTGGCAAAGATTAGTTTAAAGAAGCCACCTTCTTGACCAAGCAAAGTTTGGTACAGCATGAAGCTGGCTTCAGAGAGGACTCTCCAGATGGAAGGAGATGGGTCACACTGTTCTTATGTCTTGGGAACAAGGGACACTTACCTCATTTCTTCAGTTAGTGTTGTGTTGAGATAGCTGTTGAAACCAGGCTAGGAAAAGCTATCTACCCTGCTTTGCGTGCTTGCAAGTGATAGGGAGTTTGCTTTTAGTGTGTGAATGCCGCGTCCTGACCATTTTATTTTCTGTAGTTTTGCTTGAATGATAACATCGAGATTGAAACTTTCTGTTACTTCTAACTGAAAGTATAATTAATATTGGACTAGTCCTTTGACAGGGTAAAAATCCCCATACCAGATGCTGGTGTTAATTGGACACCGAATCGCTTCAAATCATTCATTTGCCTGTAGGTGCATTGTTCCCAATCAACTGCAGTTTCATTTCAGTTAAAAAGTGATAAAATAATCTTTTTTTAATTAAGGTGATATTATAAATTAACCTGTCAATAAATGACATTAACTTTTCCAGTGGTGTGGTTACAAGTGGATGAATTCATAGCTCTGTTCTTTAGCCAAAAGATAAATATTGGATCCAGTGCTGAGCTGTTAAATACTAATTAATAATTTATATAATAAATTTTGTCTTCCTCTGTTCATGATGTGACTGGCAGAACACCAGCCTCCTCCAAATGTTCCATTATTCAGAATTCCTTGTATTTTTGGGGAATTACTGGTTCGATTTTGCTAACTCCTGTGCTCTATTCTGGCCTAGATAAGTACTTTATCTGTTAACTTCCCTGATCTGGCTGAGAACCAATTTTGTATTAGAGGTTTTGGTGGGAATGCATATTGGTAATTAGTTTTTAAATTCAGTTTCTGTGGAAGCTTAGCATGTGTGTTCTGCTGTAAACCTAATTGTGTAAATGACCATGAAAGTGAATGTGCAGTGGCTCAGACATCAAAATGAATTAAAAATATGTTGAACTGCAGAAATACTTTATATCTGGTCAGATTCAGGTTATTATTCTCTTTTACAAGATTAATAGGACTTTCAGAAGAAAAGTGAATTGGCTCCAAAAGCATTACTGGAAAAAGATTTAGCTTACAGTGCACATCTAGTGTATAGAAATAGGTAATAAAATTCTTTCTAAGATTCATAAATGCTTGTGCTAGAGGAGTCAAAGCTAACGGTCCAGCTGTTTTTTACTGAACTGTTGATTGCTGAAACAGCTCCCTTTAGAAGATACTCTGCATGTGTAGTATCTTGTGATCAGGTTTCAAATTAAACCAAAACAAACACTATGAGGTATTCTGGTATACTGTGCTGCAGTGAAAATGAAATTCAGAGTTCCTGGAAGGAGGGCTGTATTGGGATGGGGTTTATGCTGGAAGTTTTGGTGAGGTAATCCTGAGGTGTATATAGAATTGGTTGATCATTATCACTGCTCTTGTTCATGGGCTGCTGCTGCTGCATTTTAAACTCACGTGCTTCTGCTGCTGGCTCGCCCCATGCCTTGCAGTAATCTGGTTTGCAGGAAGAAACTTGACATTTTAAGAATTCATTTTGTGCTTATTTTTCTCTTTGTCATCTTCTGACACATACACATGATCTAAAATAGCACTGTCCTTACTACCTCATCTGCTTCTTGAAGGCTACCAAATCTGCTTCTGTTGAAAGAGATTTTGTTGTGTCTTTTTTTCTCCTGCCCTCTAGCAGACAGTTTGGAGGTTGTTACTGAGGTCTGAGGAGATGTTTTTCCTTTCTAAGTGTAAAGGAGAGCGACACATGCCCATGTATAGACGCAGATAGAGGCAGAAGATAGGGCTTCAGTATCATTGCTGGACCTCTGCTGGGAGCAGTTGTGGGACCAAGGACAAAATATTTCAAGTGCAAATGCAGTTTGCTTAGTCCCTGAATACAGATCATTTGGCTTACCTGGTTTGTCACAGGCAACAGCTTTTAACTGGTCTTTAAAATCAATTGGTGCGATAACGTTTACGGCACACTGGCTTTTACTAAAAGTCTCTGACCTGCAGGAAACCAGGACCCAGGTCCTGAACATCCGTGCTTTGAGCAGTAGTCAATTATTTGATAGCTGGCTTTTTTTTCCTGCTAACTATTTCCATGACGTTATATGTGGTATTACCCACAGGCATATTGGGATGCTGAAGTGGATTTTTTTTTAATTACTATTTTTGATTGATTTGAGAGGGCGTGGGGTGTGTGAGGATTTAGTAAAGATAAAAGAAAAAACAAACCCAAAGGCTACAAGGCACCGAACAGTATGATTCAGTTACATTTACCCTGCCTTTGCAAAATATAATAATTACTTTTTAATTCCTATTTCCTGTCTGAATTAATTGCATTTTGTACTTGAATGTGTGTTGTTCTGAATTATTCTGTTATTAATGGACTTCCTGCTTAACTGCATTTCTTCTTCTGTGCCCTTCATAGTAACATAAATGTTTGCATTTATCTCCTGTTTCCTAGTTTTTTTATATCCCCACACAGTTCATACATTTCAGCAGCATTTTGAGCTCCCACTTGGTTTTGCCTGAGTTCACTGTAGGTGACAAAGGCTGTTGATTTTCTGTCAGTTGGCAGTTTCACCTATTTTAAGGAAGACTAGGCAAATTCTATGTTACTGTATAATACTGTAGCAATGAGGGCAGGTGAAGAACTAATGTTGTTCCAGGGACTTCCAAAGGATCTGTAGCCTTGAGAAAAATGTGGAGAAAATGTAGCTTAAAGACAAGAAACATTTATTTTTTTTACATCTCTGGTGGTGACTCACTAGGAGGCAAGAAAAGAAGTTGATTTTCCTTCAGCCTCTGCAAGAAGCTGTCTATACACTTTGCTTAGAGTTGCTGAATGGTAAGTGGGAAATTAATGCTTAGCTATTGTGGAGTTTCATCCTGCTCAAGAAAATAGAGCTGTCTTCTCAGGACGGTACAAGGGAAATACCTTGCTAAATTTTGTGCTCAGAAGGGGGCAAACCTGGTTGCCCAGTGCTGGGGTAGTCTGAACATCAGAAAAGACTTCACTCGAGAGAGTGGCCTTCTCTCTAGCCAGAGGATATTCTTATGAATTGAAATTAACACCATTTTAACATCAGAAGTGAAAAGGAGTTTACGCTTGATTTTGGTGTTTGTGAATACCGAGTGCAAAACTATTTTCTTAGCAGCAGGCAGAGTTTTGCATGCTGTGTGTGTGTAGAGGTAGCTGTGTGCTGGTCTGCCATCAACCCCTTTCTCATCTGTCTATTGCTATTGACAGGCCAATTGTAGGAGTCTCCACTTTTTTCTGATTTTATTTTATTCTTGAAAATCAAAATCTTTTCAGCAGGAGAGCTTTGGGTGTACTTTGAACTGCCTATGCCTAAATGAAGGTCTGTGGCTTTGGTGGAGGAATGCGTTTTGGCCATTCATGATTGATTTAGCTGCCAGTCTGGAGTTACTAAATGAATGGAAATTCTCTGAAAGAGAGACGGTGCCAACAGGGAAGCATGTATTCTGAGCTTGCTCATTATGCCAGACAACAAAAATGTTGTGAAGCTGCATAACACTTGCATTGTGATTAGTTGCATCACTTATTCATGTTCTGCAAAACAAACACATTTAGGTGGCTGACCATGACAAGTATTTCAAGAAGTAATGGTCTTTAAGTGTCAGCAAAGACATAATTAGGCTGAATATTAAAAAAAGCTTCACAGCTGTGAGTACAGTTAATCAATGAAATGGGCTCTTGGAAAAGTCAGTGATGTTCCATATCAGCTTTCAGTCCTATATTTTGGGTCCAAGAATAATGCAGTTAATGCCCTACTGAAGGTAGTGGAGACCAGCGTTCTGAATATTGATGGAGACAGTAACCACCCATTAACCCACTGCCTCTGAAGCCTTTTGGGGAGCTGCTGTGCTGTAACCCTGCTGGGGATGGGAATGGGATGGGTTAATTCACAAGATGAGATGGTTTTATGTCATTTGTAGGAAGAAGGATTGCTAATAGGAAGTTGGTGATGGTGTGTTCAGCGTTGACATAGTGCAGAGTGGCACGACAGTCACGGTACGAATCCTTGGGCTCTTCCTTAATAAGAGGAAATGTAATTTTCCACAAGAAGAAATTTTATGCTACTGTGTTTCAGCTGTCAATGCCTTGGTCTTCAGAGCATTCACCATGAGCTTATGTTTTAGCCATACTTAAATACTTGAACTGCTTGATCTCCTGGTTTTACAAACAGTGGTCTTGTGGCAGCAAATTGATCAGACTCTGAGATTTCACTTCCTGCGTGGTGGTTAAGCTGCCGGAGCAAGCCACAGGCAGGCTGCTGTCATCTGAGCATCTGAGCTGGTCTGCTAATCTGGGGTTGTTGGAAAGGGATGGGAGACATCCAACAGACATGCAGTTGTGCTCGCTTTGGCAGCACGTATACTATAATTGGAATGATACACAGATAATTAGCATGCCCCCTGCACAACCATGACACACAAATTTGTGGAGTACAGCATATTTTGGGGAAGTGGTCACAGCACCAAGCCTGAACCAACTCTGGTTCAAGGACTGTCTGGACAATGCTCTAAGTCATAGGGTTTACTGTTAGGTAGTCCTGCAAGGAGCAGGGAGTTGGGCTCAAAGGTCCTTCAGGGTCCTGTCCTACTCGAGATATTCTATGATTTTGATTCTTATGAACAGCAGGGAAAGAAATTCAAGTTAACAGAGTTAAGTATAAGGAAACCACAAAGTGAAACGGAAAAGAAGAAATAGCAAAATGAGAAGTTGGAAAGACTAGGAGAAATGGTGGAGAAAAATTATAAATAAAGAAGGAAATTAAAGGTGAAGAAGTATACAAATAAGTGCAAATCAGAGAACCAGATTGGGAGAGGAGGAGGGGAAGAAGGCAGTGATTTAACAGTGGTACACTTTAATTAAAAAAAAAAAAAAAGTAGCAGTGATAAAGAGCTTTTATCTGTAACAGCTGTGCAAACATGCAAAACTCGTTATTGAGAAAATTTCTAATATGCATATTAACAGATGCTTCACATGGAGTGCTTTATGTAAGCCATAGGCTTAGTGTGTCTTATTTACTGGCCCCTCCTTTTTAAAAATAGCTGGGCACAGTGGTCTGGCAAGGTGAGGATGATGGACATGGAAATCCTCTCTCCCATTCTGTATTATTACTAACGTACAGGTAAGCTGGTAGTCTAGAGTGGTAATATAGCTTTAACGTTAGATGCAAGATGGATGCTAAATAAGTTTCTGTGCATAAATCCCTTTGAGTGGCCTCACCTTGCCGCTCCTCCCAAGTGGGACTTCTTTCTATATAAGCTTTTGTTTAGGTAGAAATTTTGGCTGCTGTTTTATTTTTCAAACTCCAAAGCCTGCCATTGTTAGGCTTTTCTCCAGAAAGATGAAGACCAGAAAAACTTGAGTTACAAATAAAGTTACATTTTGCTATGTAAACTATGTATGCAAAAAAGTAAGTAGCCAAAGGGAGAAGAGATGTTTTTGGATACTCACAATAAAGTGGAAAATCCTGACTTGTGTGAGTTATTGTAGCTCCACTGCTGGAATCTTTATGAATCAGGAACATAGGAAAGAAGTCTGTAATATCTTTTGCTCTTCAGTTGATTTGTAACTACTTATGCCCAAATTCTCATCTCTATTGGACTCTTACCTTGGCTAAAGTGAAGAAATAGAGTGAACGCATTATTGTCTTGAGAAATTATGATGCTTCCAAAGCACTGTGTGATTTGGATAGGTATACCGTGATAGAGTAACTTTCTTTCTGACTATTTATTGCTAGGGAAAAGTACTTGAAAGTTAAAACCCATGGTGTTTCAGAGAGGAAGATGTCTCGGTGCTCTTGAAATTCCGTGGGATTTTGGTGACTAAGTTAGTTTTTGAAATTTCTTGTCCTAAGACTCACAGAGCTGTAAATGTCACCCTTGCAAATCTTTGTTTTGCTTTGATTTGTGCTGTCACCCAGTCTCCTCTTCATGTTTTTGAACAATGACCTTATACTAAATCAGACCTAAATAGACATATACCCCTAGACAGAGATCCTCTTTTGGCTGTATTAGAATTAATGCAGATTAATATAGTTTAAGAAAATGATGAGCTTAGTTTTCTTTGCTAGTTTAGGTTATACTTTGTATTGCCTTTTGAAGAAGTGCTTTCCAAGATCACCTTTTTGGACAAGTCTTTGTGTCAGTCCATTCTGTTTACATTTGGGAGAGCACTTGTTTAAGCACTGATTTGGTGATCCTTTAGTAACAAATTTCTGTTTATACAATTGACATTTTCAGAGTATTCCTCTGCAGCATAAGAATTCAATGGTTGTTCCTCCTGCTCCCACTACCTATATATTTTGTCAAGGTTTCTTATGAACCATCAGTACATTTATTCTTGAAGTTGAGTTTGTTTTCTTGTTAACTGAGTGGTGACTATAGGCAGTCAACATAATCTTGAGTTTCTGCAGACAAGCATGAAGCTACTCTGGTGTTGGATGGAATATTTTTTTGGTGCAAATAGAAAAACACAATCTTTCTTACTTGTTTGTGCACAGGTTGGTATGTGACCCAGAATGAAACTGGGACATGGCAGGGGCTTTCTGCGAAGAACAAGCATGGCTGTGTGACAGAAGTTGAAAGTCCTGAAGTGGCTTAGTCCCTGTTTTACTTCCATTTGAGAGTTAATAGCAGAAAAGAGGACTTGGAGGTTTGAACTCAGTTGGTTCAAGTGGGGTAAATGGAGCTTGGCATAATAGAACTGCTGTATTGTGCACAGGGGTGGTGCTTTCAGTTCTGGGTCTCTGAATACTGCCTCCTTATTGCACCTCTCTGCTCGTTATGACTAAAGGTAAAGCAGCTGAAAAGAGGAATTTCCTCAGTAGGCAAAATAGAAAAGTCTTGGTCTGAATACAAATCACCTGTTACTTTTCCTGGAATTATTCAGCAAGGGACATACTAGGAAGAGGGTAACTTCTTATCTCAGAATAAAAATGAACAAATCAAACATTGAACCAGCAAGTAGCTGACATTATTTCAGCTCTTAGTTGTTTTTTTTTTTCCTCCTACACGTGTCTTACATCATATCTATAATGTTAGTTGTTTTACTGCAGTCAGTAGTCTTCAGGAGGTCTGATTCCCATCAGATGGAACGTGTTCTTCAATCTGTCAGTCTTCTGCTTCCGATAGAAAAGGGGGGGGGGAATATTTTTATTGCATGGGGATAATTTTTGTTTGTTTTTCATTGTTTTACTTTTTTTTGTTTGCTTTTTGTTTACTTGCCTTTTTTTTTTTTCCCCCATTGATGAAGAGGGAGGAGATGTTTGGTAAATGGAGGCCTTAAGTTTTCACTCAACTCCATTTTGAAAAATCATAAACCCTCCATATTTGAAGAGGCAATAATTAACTTGTAGCCGTCTATTTTGAATAGAAACAAATAGGGAACTGGCTGATACTGAAAATCACTGATAGGTGATTAAATGTAGAATGAGCAAAAATCTGAAAGTTGCTCTGTTACCTGGAAAGCCCTTGATGCTTTTCCCCTCCAGGTAGGTGCGTCTTTAAATGAGTGTGGAGGTACAATGCACATGGAATCAGCAACTCTGCCTATACAGAAGGAAGATATTTTAATTCTTCATTGCAAGTGTGAACTGCAGTTAGTAAAATAGGGGGAAAAAAGATACCAAATGACAGTGCTGGAGGACTGGTTCAGCAAACACTTATGCACATGACTGTCTTAGGTGTAACTAACCATCCGAGCCTTTGCCAACATCAGCATGTATTGCATAAAAACTTGGGATGAAGCCAGAAGGTAGAAAAAGTAAATCTTGGTTCATACAAGAATAGCTGATATTTTATTGCTGTGCCTTTCAATTTGAAAATGTTATATTTATGTTTGTCATTAATAATTAATATAATTCTCTGGCGAACATCATTTGTCATAGCTTAAGTTTCCAAAATTATATGTCCTTAAATTTACAACTTTTCTGTAATGCAGTTGCTGTGTCTTTGCCTTCCTCTGGAGATGCTCTTATTGCAAATTCCATTGGGGATTAAACAGAAAGAAATTAGGTTACTTGTCTTTATTTCTAAAAAAGGAGGATTGCCATCTTTACATGATGTTATATTCTTTTCTCCAATAAAAACATAAGTAGATAATAGAATGGCATCAACAATAGTAGATAAAACAGAAGCACTTAAAAAAAAACCCACAAACTTTCCATACTGTTTTCTTTTTAGCATTTTAGTCCATTGCTGATTTTTTTTTTAAAAAAAAGTTGGTTAGAGTCGTGTGTTTTCCTAGTCTTTCTAACAAAATTACCAGCTGTCTTGCTTGATAAACTTCAAGGATCACTGAGAATTTAAGCAGAATAATTTCATCACACTGGGGATACTGTCAGTTCGGCATATCAGCCCATAAAGCCCCTGACTACTTCCGTGAAAACTCTGCAACACAGCATGCCCTGTTGTGTTGCAGCTATTAAGAAAGTCTTGTTTCCAGCAGTGCAAGTCCTCTCTGAAAGTCCTGCTGTGCTTCGTGTGGTTATGTCAGGGGTGATCCCTTCTCTGGGGCACTGAGTGATCAGGAAGATCGATCCAGGAACAGTCAGTGGCGGTGTGGTGTATACCCGCCCACGCCCACACCCCACCCCAAGCAGTCAGACACTCCAGAAAATTCCTGAGGTCAATCCTGCAGCATATATGGTGATAAGGAGATGACGGTTTAGAGGACATAGTGATAGAATGAGAAATATGTTGTTAAGAGGAATGAATATTTGGTATATACTGAAAAGAATAAAGAGAAACAAATAGATGGAAAAAGCAAGGAAGACACAGAAGCCATGAGGATGAATTATATTATTAAGGCTTCATTTTATTGAACTGGTATTGTTCTAAAAAAGATGATAGTGAAAGGTATTGCCACAGATAGTGCTTTTCTCAAGCTCACTATTTCTAAGATATTTGCATTTAGAACAGCAGCATGTCTGTCCCTTTATTTGTAACATGCATTTTTATTGTGACGAGGAAACCGTATTTTTAAAAGAATAACTTCTTCTTTCCTTGTCTTGGAATGGAAGATCTTTGCAACAGAGACTTATTTCCTACTGGTGTAGAAGGCGATTACTGCGTGGAGAATGCTGCTGAAATATAAATAATGTATCGATAGGAACTGTAGAACCGTGTAGGTGGAGGACTAGAAAAACTGAATGTTTGCCAGGCTCTTCTATTATTTATCAAAACTGGTGAAATCTAGTTGTCACAGCCCAAGATACTCAAAGATCTCAGTAAAAGCCATTCTTTTTGTAAGTCATGTTTCTTTAACCAAAAATTACAGTTGCACTAGTAATGCTCTTTAAAGGGTTGCAGGCTCTAGGAAGCTGGTTACGGTTTTGTAGTTTGGTTTTTGTTTCTTGTTTGTTTGGGGTTTTTAAAACAGAATTTAATCCATAAATTTGCTGACAATTTCAGAAATTACACATTTTTGTCACATGGAGCTCTGATACCATAGACAAAATAACTATTTGTAATTAAAAACTTGTTTGTATTTTTAATTAAGCTAACAGGTTTTCCTCTGGTGACCGTAGAGCTAGTTTATAAAATGGACTTACCTTTAGCGACATTTGAAAATCCAAGCCCTTAATGCTTTTGGAATCCAAAACAGTTTTAAAATCTGGTTGTTAATAATCAGAAAGTTAGCCGTATGCAGTATTAGCAGATTTATTTTTTTTATGTCAGTATCACATAGGAATGCTGGGAGTAACAAGGTTGATTATTTTTTAAATAGCCCCAGTCGGGTTATAATGTATGTGTGATATATAATTGTGTACACTAAACATAAATACAAGCGTACGGATAGCGTCTGGCCATAAAAGAAGTAGAATGGTTGCAGACATGCTGACACATGCCAGTGAGAAGAAAGAGAGCCCTGTAATAAAATCTCATTGAGGATGCAGAGAGTATGTTTCAGCATTAGGCATTCTGCTCATGTTTCACATAAAAGCACCCTCCTCTCATGAGAAGATGAACAGTGCATTTGCACCGGCTCATTCAAATTGAATGTTGGTAAAAGAAGAGTCTTGAGCAAACATTGAACAGTCTGGCATTTTTTAAAGACAGGAGAAAGGTTAAGCTGTCTGCTGTTTAAACTGCTGTTTATTGGATATTTATTTGCTGACCGTGTGTATTGAAGGTGGTGTTGAAAGCATCATTGGTAAGGTTTTGGATGGCTGCATAGCACAGGTCAGGATTATATTAAACTAAAGCTGTTTTTACAATAAAGTTTAGATCTTCATAAGTAAGTGAATTAGTATATTGGTTTTATACCTGAGGATAGTTAGATTGTATTTTGCTGGTAGTTAAAAGAGAGTAGGATGTGCCTTCTCTGTATCCTTTCCCTTTCTCTGTCTGACAGCACTGCAGCTTTAACTTTGCTTAGAGCTATAGTAAATGAGAAACTTCACTGGATACAGCATTTAATAACCAGAATATTTATTAAAAATAATTAAAGATAGACTTCACTATTAATGTTTTGTTTGCTGTTTCAAAAATAGCATAGAGCTCATTGAACCCAAACTTGCTAATTTTCTCCTTAATGCACTGGGTGGCTGCATGGAGGAGAGTCACAGCCACTCTTGGGTGAAGCACAGTGTCATCTTGCAGTGCCTTAGGCATATTTTAAAAGCATCACTAGTTAATTATAGAAAGAAAAGGTAAGGCTATACATGCGCACTAGATTTAATCTTGCATAGCTCTCACAGTGAAGAGATTTATGAGAACCAAAGAATTGTTATGTTAGTCTAAATTATTCGCCTGTTCAAGTCTCCCACCCTGCAACAGGCACACACATGACCACTACCTGTGTATATAGCTGAATATCAGAAATAAATACCTTCACGATTTCAGCAGGGTGTCTGTTTAACAGTGTCTTAAACATTAAGGAATGTCTTGTGTTATAAACGCTCCTGAAATTTTCTTTCTTCTCTTTCTCTGCATGCATGCTTGCTCTCTGTTTTTATTTTTATTTTTTTTATTTTGAAGACACCCTTTCCAGAGCTTTAATGCGGATTTATTGTTTTTATTATTTCTTTATTTATGTTTCCCTGTCTTTCCCACAGATAAGATAAAATACCTTGCAAGACAACTGCTGCAATGAAACTTTGTGTTCTCGGATTAAAATCTTGCTTGTTTAGTGAAAGTAGTCTGCAATATTTGCTCAAGGGAGCTGTCACTGTGAGAAAATGTTCAAAGTAAGAGTAAATTACTTAAAAGATGTGTGTATTTCATTTATGTATATAAACATAAGCTATAGACATGGTGTCTAGTGCTGTTTTTTTGAATTGTTTATGCAAACTGGACGTGTATAGTAGTTGTGTTATGTGGCATGTCTTGAGATGGCCTAGCCACTCTTCATGGACATTCTAGATCAGAGGTTCCTACAGGATAACATGAACTGTCATGCAGTTAATCCTGGGGTTGACTGGCTCTGTTTGGGTGATTTACTGTAGAGATGCTGCAAGCAGTGACATGTTCTTTGGGCAATTTGATTGCATTAGTGGTGTCAGATTAATGGCAGAAACTAGGTGGTCCTGCTGTCATTACTGGTAGTAAACTATGTGTTGGTAAATAATGAAGTCTATATAGCATTTCAGTACTGGAATGTGGTTTTGGTTTAGGTTTGGGGTGTTGTTTTTTTTTTTTGAAATAGGAAAAACAGACTTGCACTGGGCTTTGTGGGTGCACTGTATGGGCTTCAGTGACACTGGAAGTCAGAGTAAGTGTGGAATCATAAGACTGTAAAATGTGCTCTGGAGCTGGATAAATGCTTTTGGTGACTTTCCGAGATATCTGTTTAATTGGTTTCCAGAAGGCATAGCTGGACTCTATGTTTGCATGAAAATACTATGTAAGCAGCACATAGCTCACTCAGTCCCACAAAGATTTGTTCAAATACTCTTCCCTACCACCTGTGTTGGCAGCATCTCATTGTGAAAAGCCTAGATGTGATGTGCAGTTTCCCCTGAAAGAGGCTGCTGTGGAAAAAGGCTTGACGTGAAGCCCGTCAAATTATTACAGTCCAAGGGATTGCTTTGTTGCCCCCATAACTGTCAGATGTACTGGATTTGACTGTATTTGTTGCTTGGTACAGTTGGGATTAACAGCAACTCTGTAATGTGCCAGTGGTTGGGGGGGGGGGGGGGGGGGCGGGGGGAGGGGCTGGGGAGAGATGGGAAGCGATGCAAATTGAGACTTGCACCACTTTTGATACTGGTTGAAAGGCTGAAAGACACTGATCTTCCCTGAGCTGGACAGCCCTCTTCCTATCCCATACACACAGCAGGTTTTGACTGTGTTCAATTTTATGCTATTAAATTCACGTTCATTTGGGGGGAATGTGTGTGGGATATTTTGGTTTTTTTGGTTGGTTGATGTTTTGGTTTGTTTTTTTTTTAAAAAAAAAAAAAAGAAAAGAAAATCAACCCATTTTGTACTCTTCTGTGAAAACTGGAACCAGAATCCCAGTATTATCTTAAACATTAATTAACTTTCAGTACCGGGAGATAGCTTCTTGCTCTTCAGAAATCTGATGATTAATGCTTTTGTTTACCTCTCAGCAATATGCTGTTTGTCATGTCACCACTGAAGTCCCGCTCCTTTTCTAAAATGGGTGTTCTTGGTTTTGCACTGACAAATCTTTCCTTTTCACTTGCAGAACTGCCTTAGCTTCTTGTCCAGAATCCAGATAAAGAATGGAGTTTAAAATTTGATTTGACCTTAGAGCAATGTTTAACAATTAAATCTTAACACCAAGTTTAAATAAGTTAGTTACTCCTTTCTTCCAACTACCTATAAGAAGGATGAAAGTGATGACTGCCCATTTTCCTACATGTAAACAGGGTGCTTTCAATAGTGCTAATTAGCTGATTCTTCTGATAAGCTCAGAGGGCTCTAGTTCTGAAATAATACAAAACTGTCAGTCAGCAGCTCTGCATGCCCATCTTTCACTGTTGAACATTTTAAACATTTGCTTTCAAGGAGAGCTGTCTGCCAGTTCTCGATGAATATTTACCATAGTCATCCTTCTCTGAGAACATATAGAATACCTCCAGGTATATTATAGCATGCATGCTACCTGTGAGCAACTGCAGCCTTTCACTCGTTGGTAGAGAAACGTCAAAGGGGCTGCGTGGTTATCCCTGTGTAGTTCCAGGGTGGCGATAGAAGAGTTAGCCTTGTATAGAGGATATGTCTGAGCTGTCCCAGAGAAGACCTAAACCAGAACATTAGAAGAGATGGAAAGAAAATCAGAGTTACCATTGCTTTAGGAAGGCATCATCATTATCTTTCGAAAAGTGTAGCTTTGCTGCTGATGCCCAAGATCCACTTGCAGTGTTGTGCTTTCACAACAAGTTTGCATGCTTACATTGTACGTGCAGGTACCATGTCTGCTTCTGATGGATGCCCCCTGAATGCCAAGGCAGACTCTGAGGAAAAGAGTGCTCTTATGCTAAATTTAGTTGGCTGCTTACTCATTTTGCAGACGGGGAAAAAATTCTCTCTTACTGGAATGTTGAAGATAGCAACGGAGAGGTTTTTAGAAGCTGTAGTTCGGGGAAAATACAGGTGCCTCTAGAAAAATAATAAGTGGAAATTTACAGAATATTCTTATTGTACACTTTTTTTCTAGTTACAATTTAATTAAAGAAGGAAAATATTCCACATTGAGGTAATAGATGTGGTATTTGAAGTTGCTTTTCCAGTTTAAGCTGCAGTAATTCAGGCAGGTTTTGGTCACTTTCCCAGCCATCTGACAGCTGCATAGAGGGGAAAGGCTCAAAGTTCTGCTCATGCTCTGACAAGGAGTGAGCTCAGCCTTTACTGATGACTACTGGTAAGTCAGCTTGGAGGTGGCCATAAGCTGCCTTTTTGCCCAGCTGTTCTCATGGGAACAGTCTCTCCCAAGGGGAAGAGAGATAACTCCGTGTCTGGGGACAGCTGCTTCTGCGGAACGGTCCCAATGTTTGGCAAGGAGTCTTCCTTTCACATCCTGAAAAATAATTTCAGATTGGAATTTCCTTTGGATTTAGAGTGTTACTATTAATCTGTGAAGAAGGAACAAGGTCCTTGAATTGATGTAGCCATACTAGACTACTGGATTGTATATTTAGTTGAGTATATGCAATATACATCATTTATACTTCATCGAAGAGGATGTTGCAATTGTTGGAAAATGCTGTGGATGAAATTAAAGGGTAATTGTAACTCAATACTTTTTTACATAGAGTTTCTAATGGATGGGAAAGTTGTTTGCCAATGAAAACAGTTAATTGACATTCATGCTTTGATGTTCACCAAAGGGATAAGGTTATAAGTGTTGTGGAAAGTAGCAACAGTACAATGAAGTCCTTGCTGCAGATCAGGTTGTCTTGCATCACATGTTTCTTGGTCTTTGAAAAATCTTTCTGCAGTCACGTTTTTTTGTCAGTTTTTTGTTAGACTTTTTCCCACTCAATGTTTAAGATGCAGAAATTGTAAATGTCAGTTCCATATTAAGGATTAGCTTTGGGCTTGGAGAAGAAAGCATAAAGTTAATTGAAAGGTCATAAATAAACGAGCGCTTTTCTTGTGTGCATTTGTGCATATACTTTTAAAAAGCTGTCTGTAGAGAAATCCTTAGTTTCTGAGGAAGATCTGGATAAACTTATTACGCTTGTTAACCATCTCAGTTGCAGTCTGTAGGATTCTGCAGTTCTCAGTTACTTGAGAAAACTGTTAAAGAATTTCAGGACCTGGGTGTATTGTTCAGAAGTAGAAAAGAGATGCCATATTCAATGCTAAATGAAATTTCTAATAATTTTAGCACCTGATATCAAATACTTAATAAAAGGAAAAGGAGAACAAGAGAAAGTGATGTTTATTTACAAGAGTGACAGCATTTCATGAAAAGTTTGTGGCTGTTTATGGTGCTGTGTCTTAGAACAAATTTAATTTTTCAGTTTCAGTGTCTATGTAATGTAAAATATCTACCCTGTGAAAAGAAGAGTTTGTTTATACCCAGAAATGTGTTACAAAATAGGGGTTTTTTCAGTTGCAATTTTTGATCCCCTGTCACTACAATTATTTTTTTTTTAATTTCAAACAAACATACAAAAAAACCCAAGCACATAAAAGGGAAAGGTATTGAACAACCCAAAAGTTTTAACTTGACCAATGCATCAAAAGCTTGAAAATAGTTGACAGCATTATGTTTGGTGTTGGCTGCACTTAAATGTGTGCAAATGCTGCTAAACCATGGAGAGAGAGGTCTGTGTAATGGAACGGTTTGCAGGAGTCCCGGCTGAGCTGCCTGGGGAGCTTGAGTTACCATGCAAGGCCCATCTGAAAAAAAGTTCTGCAGGAATTCTGCATTCAAACAGTTGCTGTTCAGACCCATCAAAATTCAAGGTTTTATAGTAACAGCCTGTAACATACTTATGTACCCTGGTGTCATAAATACTGTTGTACTTTTGAGTGAAGATTTAAACATAGACATTAGCCAAGTAATGATTTTTAAGCAATAAAACAGATATGCTGGGTTTACAGAAGTAGTGAGCCAATGCAAAAGCATGTTTTTAACATTCAAGGGGACTTTTTTCATCCAAATTGTAAATGCGAGTTTCTGAAATATTTCCATTTTTGCATAATATAATCACATGAATTAATATAATCTTAGGAGCACAGTTATTAATACACATATGTGATTTTTAAAAAGAAGATTTCCAAGAGAAGTTTTCAGAATTTATTTTCTGTTAAATAAATGTAAAAACTTCTTCGAGCACTTATTACCATTAAGTTGCCTCAGTAGTGGTGAACAAGTGATCCTGGTGGCTGTAATGAGCCGTGGTGAGTCCCATGAGAGCACTGTAGAACCTCTGACTCCATATGACCAGGGGACAGCAATGGAGTGTAGCCCTTCTGCTTCAAAACCCAAGGAATCGGCAGCTGAGCAGAAGCAGAGAAGCCCCTTCTGGCTGGGGCAACCGGCACACCAGTATAGTTCATGGAAGCAGCGGGCACTTCTACTGAGGTGGGGAAGAGGGATCATCCAGCCATGGTGTAGGGTCAGTAAAATAATCTCGTATCACCTCCTTTGGTCCCCTGGGTCTGCAGTGACCTGAACTGTAATACTTATGTGTAGTCACCAGAGCAGCACATTGGACTTCAGTGACTTGGTAACTTTAAGAGCTGGTATTCCAAATTTCTTAAAAGCGTTGGCAGTGCAGAGGTAATGTGGGGGAACACTTAGGCCATGTGGAAAGGCTTTGCCAAACAAAACTGCACTAAATTATCATGGAGTAAGGACGTTTTAGATTTTGCAGAGTATTTTGTGTATGATGTGTTCTAGATTAACTATATTTTAGAAGTATAATGTGAGGTTAAGGTGTGAAAATTGTATGTGTCTTAGCTACTTGCCTGCTCACATTTTTTTGAGAGCTTTTTCATACACTGTTTCTAGGTGTGGTCTCTTTCCACAGATTCATAGTTTGTTAGTGGTGGGTGGAAATTTTCCTTTAATAAATGCCATCTTCCTCCTATTTTAATAATTATTAAAAAAAAGGGGTGGGGAGGAATTTATAGTCTAAGGAGGACGTAGTGGTAGGGGTTTTTTTGTTCCTCTATATTGGTAACTATGAAATTAATACTGAGCAAGTGCTGTGCTCAGAAAATGAACATAATTCTATTTTGAATTAAAATGGCACCATACTAGTGTGTATATCATTATTGATACTCTCTTGGGCCCTATAAAGCACATATATCAATGTTCTGGACTGCCACCCCCTTTTTGGGGATACTAGGAAACAGTAATGGGGAATATTTGAAAATGATTAAGTGGAATCTGGCTTTTCTTAGTCTTATAGTCATGCCTGTTATAAATAGGTAGCTATTAATGAAAGACGTCACTGTTCTGCAAGGTTAAATTTGTGAAAGCTTCAAGATGGTGGGTTTTTTTTTGCTGAAAATCTAGTTAAACCAATTATTTGAACAAGTCTGTGAAACTACTAAGTTCATACAAAGTTATGGATGTCCAACTATTTTTTTAATTGCCCTTGGATTAGCTTTTCTTTCACCTGGGCACCCAGTATATATGGTGAGATTGTGGCTTACTGTCTCCTTCGGAGGATGGACTAAAGCCATGGTGATGGCTTTGCTGTAAAAACAAGAGCCAGCCATTATGTTCTGCTCTGCTTTCCAAGGACTTTGGCTTAAATTGCAGATGATGAGGATAATTGATTCAAGGAAAAGGAGTGGGGGGACTTCTTAATGTAGTAGAGCTGACAGATGACAGGCATAGCAAATGTAAAATAAGAAGGTAATGAATCAAAAGAAAGGTTCCTCTCCAAAGACTGGTGGCATAACCAGATGAAGCCAATATGCATTTACACTTGAAACTTGTGTCTTGTTTGTAGGTTGTGTTTTGTCTCTTTTCTGGTGCATTTCCATTTCAGATGGAGAAAAAAATTTCTAACTTTCTGTGAGGGTTCTGGGGGGAAAAATCAGCTTATTCAGAAAGGAGTTAGTATCAAGGGATTACTTTTCTGTATTTATATATATATATATATATGTATGCGTGGTCCGTATACACAACCACACACGTGGCTTGTGTGTGGGATTGGGAATTATTTTTGGCCCTTCTAGGTTTTAAATACTTAATCTGTGAACAAAAGTCTTCTCTGGAGCCAAATTGTATTTTTTCATACTGATGAGCTATACCTCATAACAGTCTGGCAGAGCTGAAGTGCAGTTGTTTACATCTCTGTGCTCGTATTTCATTTCTGCTCTGAGCCAAAGTGCTGAACCATAACAAATCTACAATGCAGAACATTTCTTTATAAAGATTGAGCGCATTAATTTTGCAAACTGGAATAGACTTTATTTAACGAAGTGCCATGGAAAAAAAAATAGCAAATTAATCAGCCCAGGCCCTTTAATTCCCATCCCACTGCAGGGTGATGTTTCCAGGCTTGGCAGAGTGGGGTTCTGGTTCCCCACTTCAGGAGCTGAGTTTTACTGGGGATGAAGGTTGGGCCTTGATGTATTAAGCTTGAACAGGCATCTGTTGTTGTAGGCAATGACCACCGACAATTACAGTTCTCCTTCTGTGAACCTAATGCATTGTGTGGACTTTTAAAAGCTGTATTGACAAACATGTAGTCGAGATAATTAGTCTCTGGAGGCTTCGTTGAGAGACACTAGAAAGTAACTGCCTGCTGTTGTAAGGATGCAGCAGTAGTTACATAGGGCTGAATGTCAATTCCGGTGACGTAAAGTAAGATGTGTAATTGCATTTTGTTGTATTTTATCAACTACTTGCTGGTGGCAAAGTGAATTTTTGATAGACTCTGCAAAGTGTGATGGAAGATGGAGTTTCCTAGTAGTGGAAACGGAGGTATTGGCTGAGATACCTTTTTGTTAGCTCTGAGCCATTAATAATGGCGAGTGATATTTGGAAACATGAGCAAAAAGATGTTTTTAGATGGGGAGGGTTTAATGGGAGTGAGGGAAAGAAGAAAGCATTTTTCTGTGTGCTGTTGTATCTTCTGAAGAAGGGCAGGCTCCATTTGTGATGCAAAAATGAGGCTCTAGTGTGAAACATAGCAAAAATGGGCCTCCAGCTTTTCTAAGGAGATTATTTTTCAGTGTACAGTCTGATGTGGTTTGTTCTTGTCCATCCATGCAGATGAAGGTCTCTTTAGAAAAGAATAAAAAAATCTCCTGTCAGCAGCTAGAGTGTCTCAGGGGTCCTTTTTCAGCAGTGCCATCAAGAAAAAATTGCTTGAGAAAACATGGGAGCCCGCCTATCCATAGCTTTACCTGTGGGTAGGATCACACCTTTTCATTAAAATTATAATTTTTTTTTAGTATTTTTGGTTGAAAACTTAGGGCTCTAGTCATATTTATGCTGCTTATAACTTCTTTCTGTAGTCTTTTTGCTTCTATTCTTAGGTAGTTTGTACTGAAACATGAAGCTGAAAGGGAAAACTTGCAGAAGATGTAGATAGCTGAACAAGAACTTGACTAGTCAGCTTGTTTGAAATGTTGAAAAAATAGATATGAAGGCATTAAAGCCGATTCTAAAAATTTCCAGCCCTGGTTTCACTGTTTATTCTAGTTTTGTCTTTAAATTTTGATGGAATTATTACTGTTTGTTATAATTATTATTTAAGAATAAAAAATCTAAACTTCTATTGGATGTGAGAAGCAAAAAAAAAAAAAAAAAAAAAAAGTTCTGCAGCAATTTCCAGGAGAACTTTAATTTCAATAATAATTTTAATAGTGTATCCTAGAACTTTATCTTTAACTGAGACTACACCAGAGTGCCTGGGTTGACAAATAATTTTTAGCTCTGAACTAGTTTCAGTTTGGACTCCTGCCTGTTACATTTTCAAAATGCAGAGCATGAGGATATGTGACAAGAATTTGGGTGCAGGAGAGCAGCATATCTATGTTTTCAAAGGAACAGTTGTCTTCCATAATGTGCAGTTTCTTAAATTAAATTGGAAATTAAAATCTGAACATCGAATTCCAGTATTGAGCTTTCTTGTTTTCAGAAAAGTGTTTTGATTTTTTTTCTTCTGCTGCTTTGCACTTACAAACAAAAAAGGGTCTGCTTGCCAGCCTGTAAAAAGTAGATGAGAAGCAGTTTTATTTTCAGTGAATGAAGTTCTGTCAAAAGCCAAGGAAGAAACTGGAAAACAAAAGAATTCTTTCTCATCTTTTTTTGCTTCATTTTAGGAGCTATTTGTTAGAGGGCAATACTGAGTAAACCATCTGGGTTTGCAGAAAATATTTAGGTTTTTTCCTGCAGTTGGCCATTTTAATGTAAAATATAGGGGTCTGCACAGTGACTGTTAAAAGCTGTATTTCTGGTGTGTTACATGTCCTTGCCTGGGCTCTAAAGTCCTTGCTTGTAAATACAAAACAGCAAGTGTAGACCATTATACATATATACATGTATGCATGTATGCTGTCTTTTAATACCAAAACTAAACTCTGACCTTTCTTCCAATGTGTCGCCTTGCTGGCTGGCAGCCACCTGGGTGATTAGGATCAAATTGAGGCCATTGATGTCAGGGAGCAAACTGGGCCCAGTCTGGCACCAATTTAGGGTAATGTAGTAAATAGCTATGGTCTCTTCCTGGAAATTTTATGACTGTAGAAAAATTATAGGGCAATACACAGTGGGTTTTATTGATTTGTTTTTTTTTAAGCTTGGTACTACTTATTTTCTTTCAGTAAGTGCCTGGAAAAACATTACCTGGAAGACACAGCAGTCTTGAATATTATTTTATTTAGTACAAGGAGCAACAGCATTACCCTCCCAGACACCGTTGCTTCTGTATTAAAATTAGTGTAGAGCTCATTACATGGCTTTGGGCAGCTAAGCCACATGGCGTGGGAAGCTGGTTAGTGTGCTATTTGGAACCCTTGCTGGTGTGTGCGCTTGGCCCCTGGAAATATGAATGTCCAGCCTTGGAACGAACTAAAATCCCAGCATTTTATGCTCTCATCACTTGTGATTGACCGGTGCTGTCCTACTTCCTTTGCTGTAGCAAACCTTAACCTTACCCCTTCTTGTGCAAGTGAAATCATGTCTTGGTGTGGAAAGTGTGTTAAGTGACTGCTGCCACTGAGCTCTTCAGAGATGAGGCTTGGGTCTGCTCGTGTTCTGTCTGTGCAAGTAAAAAGGGGAAGCAAAACAAGGTCACATATTGTGCTTTTCCTCCTTGGCTGACTGAGCCTTGGCATTGAAGAGACTGTCCTGGTTAGGGTCAAGCAGTTCTTCCTTGCAAAGCAGGTCCAGATACGTGTTGTCATCAGCCTGGCTTCCTGAATCTGGCAGGTTTTTTTCTATAGCTACAGATGCAAGGCCAAGCGTCTGCAAGTGGCTGCAGCCTCTTCTTTTTAGAAACATACTAAAACAGAAAAAAACCACTTCCTTCTTAAATCCAAATCCTGAAGGCGTTGGTTGCAATAAAGGTTGAATAACACAACTACCTCTTACAATGTCTGTAGTTTCTGTTTGGGAACAGTGGGATACCTGTCTGTCTCCTTACCT
The DNA here is from genome assembly GCF_963210335.1 of Falco punctatus. Classification (NCBI taxonomy): domain Eukaryota; kingdom Metazoa; phylum Chordata; class Aves; order Falconiformes; family Falconidae; genus Falco; species Falco punctatus. Next base: position 95,093,514 of record NC_137581.1, on the reverse strand, counting down.
AGCCATGAACTATATAGCTATAAAAAGGCATTAAAGTTATGAAAAATGCCTTCTACACTGTGACTGGTGTGGGGTCAAGACTGGACCTGAGGGAGATGCAATATATACTCTTAATCTTACGTTTTCTTTTCTGAGAAAAGTTTATTATTTTAGTTAATCTGCTAGGTTTTGAGAGGTAAGTACGTAAGTATGCTGGTTTAATGAAGGCAGCTAAGGTGTGGTCTTGCACAAAGCTGGTTTAAATATCTCTTTGCTAACTTCCTGGGTTCAGGCCCTCTTTTCTTCACCTCTGCTAAGTACTACGTTGCTTGTATTGTAATGATGTAAAGGGGCGGTAGGAGTAGAGAGAGACTGCATTGTGCTGGTTGCTCGCAGTGGAGTAACAACTGATTGCAGTATTCCCCTTGATGCTTAAAGATCAGCAGTTCCTTTTATATCCTTTCCAGTTTAAATTCTTATCAGAGACATTTATGGTATATTTTGGTAGTCCGTGTAAAATTTTCAAAAACTCATTGCAAGCTAGATATTGACGTTCTATATGTTTTCCCTCTGTTTAGGAACAATTAAAGGCAACTTCTGTGTGAATTGTTTTGGGGCTTTTTAGCAATAAGGAAGTGAATGAACTTTCTTTTGTTGTGCTATTTAAAAATGTGGAAAAATAACACGTAGAAGCTGGGTGGAAGTGTGGCTGATGCATAGCCATTACATTCAGACACTAGATGTTTGGGACTTTTTAAAGAAGCTTTTTCTTAGAGGTTTGTGAGTGTTGTTTCTTGTATTATGGAAAGCAAAGGCACAGAACTTGCTATCATGAATTGGAAAGTGAAATTTATAGCTAAAAGAAAAGGTGTAAGCTGGTTTTCTTCAGGTGAATAACTTACTGTAGGGAGGAGTTTTCATGGGAAGGTTGTCACTGGAGGAGGATGAGAGAAGGAGGATCTCTAAATCTCTTATATTTCAGAAGAAAGTAAAATACATTATTGATTTCCTTGTTTATTGTCTCAAAGAGAAAAAGTTCCGTAAAATTCCACAATCTGCTGTTTTCAGCAGTGAAATCTTGTGTTTACACCAAGGGTAGTAGAGGAGCTTTGTTCACGGTGCAGTGCAAGGAAGGCAGCGTCACAGAACAGGGTGATACAGGTCTGCCCATTTATAATTGGGGTTTGTTACCCTTTTCAAAATGTATAAAATGGCTGAACGAGGAAACTTCAAAACATCAGATCCAACAGAGCTTCCTTTATAGGAGTCAGTGTACTATTGTTTATTCTTACTGCCATCAGTTCTCATGGTGCTGTCATGTAAGCCAGTGGCCAACTGGTCTTTCTCATTTATATCACTTGCAGCAATTCATTAGCTCTGTCTTATCCAAAGGGCTTTTATTCTTGGCTGTATAGTCCTTTAATGTGCTGCTTTCTGGCACTGGCCCATGACTCTGGGTCTGTTGCTCAGATCCAGCTTGAAAGTGTTTTCCTACAGTGAATACAGTGGAAATTCATCCAGTTTGTCCAGGGACTTTCACCCGAGACCTGCTGGCATGTCTTGTGAACCTGAAAAATTCATTTGGAATTACTTTTTTAGTGAAACTCTGCAGTATGGAAATGGGCGCTAATGACTTTACAGACAGAATAGACTTTGATCATAGATTTAGACACACTCCACTTCTTTTACTGGCTAGTAAGTGCATTACATAACTTAAAAAGCACACTATAATACATTGCAACATGGGCATCTCACTAACAAGAGTTGCCAAGCTTCAGCATAGAGTGTCCATTTAAGATACTCAGCAACAGACTTCAGCAAAACCTTCTCTTAATTTAATTTATGTTTACCTGTCTCATCTGTAACTTAACGGTATTATGTAAAGCTTCGTTATCTTTCTGTTCGTAGCAAGCTATCCAGTAACAGCAAACTTGCATGTGGCACTGATGAGTAAGTATCATTTAGGTAAAGTCAATATATTTAGAGGTGCCTCTCACAGCTGTTAACATGCTAGATTTAGAGAGCAGGAGCTGAGTGATGGATTTAGGTAGGGAGGTGTAGGAGAGTGTGCATGGAAATTTGAGGAGTCATCTGCAGTTGTAGGTAAGAAAGGTCTTCTGTGATGCTGATGTACAGGAAGGCCTCTGGAGACTGTTCTCCCTGCACGTCCCATAGTCAGGGGAGAGAAGGTGGCCCTTCCAAAAGGGAGTTCATTGCCCAAGCAGGATAGCAGCTGCTGCATCCCACTTCTTGGAAGAGCCTCTTTATCTTTGTCAGTGATAGATCAAGCTAAAGGGGACAAGCATCACTAAACCAAAGGTTGCTTTTCTGAGTACCTTCCACAGGCTCTCAGAGGGCAGTGCTCAAGTGAAAACTGTAAGAAGCATTTAGGATTTCTAAGAGACTTTGAGAGCTGTCCGCTCTCTCTGGGTTTGCTTAGATTTCAGAAGAGGGAGAAACAGTGCAATGGAGATATGTGGATATGAGATCAAGTGAGGAGAAAAATGGAATAAAAAACGTATTACTTTTTTTCTGAGACTGCTTATGTCGTCTGTAACATCCTTCTTTATACTGCGAATATGTCTGAAAGCATGTTCAACAGCATTGAAAGCCTGGGTTATTAAAAATAAATAATAAAATAGTCTAAATAATATAAAAAAAAACCCTCTAAGGAGTTTAAAATTCCTTGTTGGTTTAAAAAGCACAAACAGAGGGAAGGAAAAGGAGATGAGTGGTGAGTGTGGGGGGTGTTGGAAGTAAGATTGCAGAAAGGGCATCTCTGCATGTCAGGCTTCTGAAAAGGCACCTTGCCTGAGGTGAGTGGTGGTTGGTTTACATGGACACGTGCTAAGAGAAATTGTATTGTGAGGACTGGAGTTACATTTAACTCAGCTGGATAAAGGCTACAGTACAACTTTGGTTCCCTCTGTTTTCACACAAACTTTTAGTACAACTTAACATTAGTTTTGATCGTTGGTTGCCTCTTCAGTAAATGAAGTACATCTTTGTACCCCCTTAGTGCAGATACTTTTCCTGACTTTTCTGTCTGAGACTGGATCATTTCACACTCAATTATGTTCACATTTCCTGTGCAGTTGGAATCACTGGCAGCAAGCAAAATTGGGTAATATTTTTGTCTAAATTGATTTGGTTTTCAGTTTCAAAGAGATACTAAAACAATCATAGTAAAGAAGCCCCTCAGAATCACATTGGATTTCATAAGGATATAACAACTCTGCAATCTGTTCTTTAGTGATAACTCAGATCTTATAAAACATTTTTTCAACATGCTTATTATTTCATTTTTATTTAATTTAGATTTTTATTTTAAATGTATGTCTTCAGTTACAGAGCATCTAGCACATTCTTGAAACTGCTGTATTCCTGGCCAGTATGGTCCATCTGATCGTAAAATAGAATAAGAGATGTGAATGGCTTCTATCCAGTAACCTGCTTTTTGCCCAAATAAGAGAACAGCTTCTTGGGCATTAAACATCCTCGCCAAAAAACAAGTTTCAAGCCAGCATTATCACAGAATCATAGAGTAGTTTATGTTGGAATAGACCTTAAAGATCATCTCATTCCATGCCACTGCCATGGGCAGGGACACCTTCCACTAGACCACACTGCTCAAAGCCCCATCCAGCTTGGCCCTGAACACTTCTAGGGATGGGGCATCCACAGCTTCTCTGGGCAACCTGTTCCAGCACCTCATCACCCTCACAGTAAAGTATTTCTTCCTAGTATTTAAGCTAAATCTACCCTCTGTCAGTTTCAATCCATTACCTCTTGTCCTATCACTACATGCTCCTTTAAAAGTCCCTCTCCACCTTTCTTGTGAGCCCCTTATAGGCACTGGAATGTTGCTATAAGGTCTTCTTGAAGTCTTCTTTTATTTAGACTGAACAAGCCCAACTCTCTCAGCCTGTCTTCATAGGCGTGGTGCTCCAGCCCTCTGATCACTTCATGGCCCGACTCTGGACCCTAGCAACCCCCTTTGCCATGGTTGACAGGGATTTGGCAGGTGTTGCCATCAATGGGACTGGCAGGGTAGGTAGAGGGCAATGGAGGTGAGAGGTGTTGCCTCCTGGTCCCCAGTTGTGCAGGCAGGGGCAAGGCGCCTGGTTCCTGCTGGGGGAACAGACTGCAGGGAAGGTGCTGCACACTGGGATGTGCTTCCTGCACTGCTAAAATTGTGAGCATCCAGACTTGAAAGGAAAAAAGTTAATGAAAAAAAGAATCTCAAATCCCGTTAACAGGTAAAGGTAAGCATAGTGTCACGTTGTGACTATAGCCCTGTACCACTTGTTCATTCAGCGTAACTAGAGATTTCATTCCCTGTGTCATGTGGCATGCCTGGGGCTCATGGCCATGTGTTGTTGAAATCTCAGACAAGATTTCTGTGAGATGTCTCTTCCTACCGCGGCAGTGCTGTCACTAAGCAGTTGTTTTCTCTGACATCTGGCTTGTCCTTTTTAATTCCTGCTCTGCTCACAAGCTTCTGCCAGCTGGTGCCCTGACCAGGGAGGTATTCAGGGGTGAGGCTAACGTGCAGGGTGCTCACCAAAGCCTCTCTGTCACTCCTCCTCCTAGTTAGACAGGGCAGAGAAAATATAATAAAAAAACTCATGAGTTGAGATAGGGACAGGGAAATCGCTCAGCAATTACCATTATGGGCAAAACAGACTCAACTTGGGGAAAAAATAATCTGATTTATTGCCAATAAAATCAGAGTAGGATAATGAGAAAATAAAAACAATCTTAAAATACTTTACCCGCGACTCCTCCCTTCTTCCCAGGCTCAACTTCACTCTCAGTTTTGTCTGCCTCCTCCTGCCCAGCCGCACAGGGGAACGGGGAATGGGGGTTGGGGGCAGTTCATCACACGCTGTCTCTGCCACTCCTCCCTCCTCAGGGGAGGGCTGCTCAACTCTGCCCTGCTCCGGCCTGGGGTCCCTCCCATGGGAGACAGTCCTCCATGAATTTCTCCAATGTGAGTCCTTCCCACGGGCTGTGGATCTCCACCAACTGCTCCAGCGTGTGTCCCTTCCATGGGGTGCAGCCCCTCAGGAGCAGGCTGTTCCAGTGTGGGTCCCCCATGGGGTCACAAGCCTGGCCAGCAAACCTGCCCCAGCATGGGCTCCTCTCTCCATGGGGCCGCAGGTCTTGCCAGGAGCCTGCTCCAGTGTGGGCTTCCCATGGGGTGACTGCCTCCTTTGGGCATTCCCCTGCTCCAGCGTGGACTCATCCATAGGCTGCAGGTGGATATCTGCTCCACTGTGGACGTTCATAAGCTGCAGGAGGACAACCTGCCTCACCATGGTCTTCACCTCAGGCTGTGAGGAAATCTTTGCTCCAGCACCTGGAACATCTCCTCACCCTCCTGCTGCACTGACCTTGGTGTCTACAGAGTTTTCTCTAACACATTCTCACTCTTCTCTCCAGCTGCAGTCGCTCTTGTGCAACAACTTTCCCCCCTTGTTAAATATGTTATCCCAGAGGTGATACCACTGTCACTGATGGGCTTGACTTCGGCAAGCAGCAGGTCCATCTTGGAGCTGGCTGGCATTGATTCTGTCGGACATAGGGGAAGCTTCTAGCAGCTTCTCACAGATGTCACCCCTGTAGCACTCCTGCTATCAAAACCTTGCCAAACAAACCCAATACAGCCTCCTGGACCAAAAAATACCTGGAGCTGGTATTTGATGCAAGCAGCTATGTTGTTTTGCAGCTGAGGCAGTTGCTGGGGGTGGTGGTGGTGGTGGTGCCTCCAGTGGTGAGGAGAGGACAGACCAGGTAATTTGTTAATTTCATAATTTCTCACCAGAAACACAAATTCTGGAAAGCAGTAGCTGCTCAGCTGAACGCTTAGAACAAATAAGTATTATAGGCTGCAACTCCAAATATACGGATGGACCAAACAGTCCTCTCTCTGTAAAAAGCAAAAAAGGAGAAATCAACAAAAAAAAGTAAAAAAATTGATATTATTGAAAAATGCCTCTGTCTCTGTCAATACAAGGTGTATGTGTGGGGAAAACAGAAACTTAGAGGAGTGTATTCTCTTCATCATTCCAGTCCAAGGAGCCATTAATTTTCCACCGCCTTCATGGCGGCAGTAGTATTTCAGCACTTCAGATGTCCTTTCCTTTCATCACATGCCATCCAGTGTCAGGTTTACAACTTAGTATTGCCAGTGCAAATGACTGGGTACTGTGGCTTCTCACTTCCTCCCAAAATATGTATCCTAAATTTGCCTTCTGAAAAACCTTAGCGCTTACAACAAAATACTTTGAAACAATGGATATAAAAGGAACACTTTATCCCTGGAGGGAACCACTGAGCTCACCCATTTTGGGGGGAGTTATGCTCTGTAGTGCTACTCAGCTGAAGCCAGCAGACATTCAGAACACATTCCACATTTGGGTGTGCAAATAGTTCCTCAAGTAAGAGGAGGAAAACAGGTTTGGTATAATCCAGTTTAACTGGTGGGTTTTGTTTGGTTAGCTTTTTCTTTGTCAAAAACCACATGAACAACTTGAGCAAGACATTTCTGGGTACAGGTGGCTTCCCTACTATATCATAATGATTCTATAGTTTGAATAAAGGTGTCATCTGAGAAAAACAGACTTGAGGATTTCTCCTTGTGATAAATCAGCGTTTTGCATGCACAATATTTCTTTCAAAGATCAGTTTTTGTGTTACCATCAGTTTCAAAACTGATCATAAGGATGTAATCCATCAGGTTAAGCCTTTGTTTATATGGACAAACAAAAATAAAAATGTGCCTTATTTTTGTTTGTGCAATGTTCAGTGGGCAGAAATGAGAATAGGAACCGGCAGTGTTTTCATGAGCCATGAGCTCAGATGTTTGATCAGTGGGAAAAGGTATTAATGAATGTTAAACCTTCAGGCATCGTTTCACTCTGTGTTTAACTTCTCTGAGTTTTTATTAACGAATTTGTCATGAGTAGACAATTTCATTTGACCACAAGAAAAAAAAAATAATAAAGGGCTACTGTTTCTGGGAAGTTATTGTGTAATACTGGTGACTTGTCTTATGTTACGACAGGATTTTCACTACAGTGAAAAGCCCTGCATTAGGTAGCAGGGCTGCCAGAGAGCTTTTGAGACAAGATGCGCAGAGTTCAACAGGAAAAAAGCATAATAAGAGAATTGATAGTTTAGTTTCTTGATGGAAATCTTCCTTTAAAAGAAAAATTTTCTTCTGTAGTGCTGCTAAAGCTGGTCTTTGAAATAATATTGCAGTGCAGCTATTACTTGGCGGCTTGACTTGTTCTCACATTGCAAGAATTATGCTAATAATTCCTATTGCCTGCCATGACCTCTGCTGGAGGGAACAGAGTCCGTTCTCTTGTAGCCCTTTCAGAGCCTGGCAACATGTTCTCTATTTATTTATTTATTACTTGTTTGTTCCCTGCAGCAGATTTCCCTATTTGCCAGGTGGCTGAAGTGATTTGCATACTTTGTCATTTATCTCTAAATCTAGTTCAAAAACGAATATGTGTGGAAATTTTAATTCTGATAACCTTTCTGTTCTATGGGTGTGAGCTTTGTACACAGTGTCGTGTAATTTATCTTCGCATATGAATGTCTGTCTTAATGTTTAAGTCCACAGCTATATTTCTGTTTGCACCTTTGCCTCACACTGCATTAAGATTGTGTTTGTACAGCATGACATGCTCTGAGTGTCTCCGGGATGTTGATGTGTAAGTCTTGATTGCATCACCTTCCTGAGTGCGTACACTGAATCTGCAGTCAGATCTACTTAGGTTGAAGTCTGTTGCAGTTCTGCCTCTGTTTAGTCGGAAACTACTGACAGTGAAGTCCTTTTGGAGTAACAAATCTTTGGCTGTAGACTGTAAGAATAGTTGCTAATTTAATATTTCTCATCCTTAATCACTGCAAACAGTGGCTTACATTTTGACTGTATACTCCAGTTTACTAATTAGTTTCCTCTGTAAGGAGTTGCATGTTCACATATAATTTTGGAAATCTTAATAGCTTTTGTTTGGGTTTTTTTGGTGGGTTGGTTGGTTGTTTGGTGGGGTGGTTTATTACCTGAAGGACTTTTTGCTGAATCCAAAGCAGGCCTTGTCATGGCTTTAAACCAACAACCACCTTCACTGTAATGGCTGTTCCCCAGAAGGGCTGCAGTGTGGAGCAGCAGGGAGCATGCCTATGCCTTGTTTTTGCAGGGACTCCGAGCAGTACATTGTAGCCCTGTTGTGCCAAACACCACAAACATTTTGAGCTCTGACCCAAAAAAACATGACTCAAAGTTACTGTTGATCCATCAGCCAAGGAGGAGCTTACTAGAGACACATGTAGGCCCACATGGTGTTTGTTCTCTGCACATTTGTGGGCAGTGTTGTTGTGTTGCAGTTGTAGAAGAAGCCTCCTCAGATGGAGAAACAGGTCAGGAGAGCGCTAAGTTTTGGATGTGAGTGGGAGGCTTTTGGGGAGGAGTGTGAGAGAGAGTTAGTTGCTTCTCTACACAGCCTGTGAGTTTCTCTGTGTGTTCCTTTCTTCTGGTGAAATGGAGTCTTTCTATGCCATCCTGGCTGGCTGTGGTGAGACAAGAATATAAACTAGGTGTTGCAGTCACAGCTACGACACTGACAGAAGAGAAAAATAGCTGGGAGGGACAAGCAATAGGATCCACTTGAAAGATTGGGTTTGTGTGTGTATGAGGGATGGAGCTCAGGGTTTGCTGTTTCTGTCATGGCTCTGGGGGCTGGAGTGGCACCAGAAGGTGATGCAGGGCAGAGTGTGAGAAGAATCCTAAAGAGGAAAGCTCTGGCAAAAATGAAGGCATCTACAGAGCATAAAGGAATTTGGAAGGAACAGCAAACCAAAAAGCCTAGATAAGCGTAATTATTTTTCTTTTCAGCTTAGCCTGTGTTTTAGCAAACAGCACAGAGGAAGGATCCTAAAAGCCTTATTTCAGAAGGTTAAAATCTATACTGTACTAGGCAAAAGGAATATGGTTCCAGAATTGGTATTGAAAGTCTGTTTGTCTCTTGCTGTTTTGATTATTTAAAGCTGGGTGTCCTCAGCCTGTAGTATCTTACTAGACTTTTGCTGTTCAAAGGAACTATGCCTGTGTCTCCACCTTCTCTTGCTGCTTGCTAGAAGTCCTGGCCAATGCTTGCTGGGCAGATTTTACTAGGCTTGCTCCTTCATGTCTAAAGCTCTGTAGCTTTGTGAAGGAAAGCCACTTGAACTCTTGGAGACCACTGTGACCATGATGTTGCACTTGGAGAGGGATCTGTGAACTCAGAGGCTGTGGTTCTCATCTTTATTAGTAGACAAAAATGAATTATAAAAGAACTTTTATGCTATTGAAATTAAAGTTATAAAAGCAATCTCCAAAAGTAGAAACAAATATAATAGTGAAGAAAAAGTAATAGATTTTGAAAAATAAGTAAGTCTTACAAATCCAAACCTTAGAATCTTTTTTTTAAAAAAACCCAAACATAACAACTTTATTCTACAAAACCTTTATCCTTTGAACATGGTGATATTTACATAGTAAAGTGGCAGCTATTTCCTTTTCCTACAAGATTTATTTAAGTAACATTTCTATTATCTGGCAAAAAAAAAAGTCTTGTCTGCCTGCTTGACATCTCCACGTAAAAGCTTCTGAAGACCTTGTGACAAAAGGCAGTCTTTTAAGAATCATAAATACTGCTTTACAGATTATAAGATTCATTCTACCGTGAACTTCAGTAGAACAGAAGGAATACAATGGTTACTGAAATTAGCATGGTGATGCTTAAAATACATTACCTTTTTTTTTTTTTTTTTTTTTTTGGGGGGGGGGGGGATGGGGCGGTCTTCCTGTAGCCCCATCTCCAATATGCATACCAAGACTGCACTCCTGTGGAAAGTGTTTAGACATTCTTTTATACTTGCAGAAGTGCTTCCCCTTTTGGAGAAATCTGAAATGCCAACCATGGAGTCCTTAGAGCATCAACAGGAGCAGATTGCAGTAGCATTTCCATTACTGGTGAAAAACTGAAATGCAGGTGAATACAGAAACAGAAGAATTTGGATCACTCATTCTTAGTATGATACTAAAATGTTTAGGTGGCAGCCAGCATGATTTTAGTAGTGCCAGCACTGCAACTTTTTAAAGCACCTTTTAAGGGTGAGAGGGTGGGGTTTTTTTTGTATGGTTTGCGGTGTTTTCTGTTGGTGTTTTGTGATATTACAAACTCATGTATGCAATCATTGAGACTGGAAGTGCTACCTGCTTTTCTTCAAACTACACCCCCAGAAGGAGAAAAGGAGGACTCTTCTTAATGGGGAAGGACTGAGTTTCTGCTTAATCACTGCAATATTCCTTAGTCTGTGTTGTAAATTGAAGAAATATTTCCATAGGTCCCCTCTCACACAAAGCAGTCATGGGTATCTTGATGGATGGACTGTGCACTTGCAGAATGAAGTGATAACATTTCTCACCTTTAGTTGTAGAGTTTGCATAGCTTGTTCTGTGGTTTTGTTGGGTTTTTTTCACCAAACTGCAAAGACAGCATAACTAATAATCTTTTCACGTGGGAGGTGTGCAAATGCAGTCTTGTATCAAAGAGCTTGTGTTAGGATAGAGTTGGAAAGAATACAGCCTAATTTGCTTTGGCTCACCTGCCAAAAATTTTTCAATTGAAGGTTTCTTCTCTAGAGGATAGGGGGAAGGTTAGCAATACAGCCTGAATGTTTACTAATTTTCTGCCATGGAAGTCAATTCCCTTTTTAAAGAAGAAGCAACAGTTTATTTCATTATTTTTACAGTAGTTTCTATTTAAACTAAGAGCCCACTCCAGGAGAGTGGGCCTGAGAGACAGATTTGCCCATCCCTTCTGTAAATGCCTGTCTTCCTGCAGTCTAGATGATTAAGGGTAATGCTTACATCTCAAGTATTACTAGGGCTTTGGACAAACTGATACTGGACTTGCAGCTTCCTTTGCATCTAGCTAGCTACCAGTGCTTAGGCCGGGCAGTCTGACCTGTTCCAAAACAGAATGGTGAGCTGCAATTTGACAGCCAGACTTGCTGGTAAAAACATATTTCATGTCCAGCTTCTCAGGCAATGTCAGGTTGGTTTATGCTCTCCCCCTCACCCTATAGTGCATTAAATAATGTTGTACTATCACCTTCCATTCCTCATAAGATTATTTTCTGGCTTCAGCAACACAAAGGCTTTTTGTGGTGACTTTTAAGAGTGTCTGATTCAAGTTAGTTAGCTTTGCGGCCCCTATTAAAACTAAGCCTTAGTCATTGGCTAGCAATAACGGACATGTCAGAAATTATGACCCTGAACCTTCAGTCGTTAGCTAGGACTTCATAAAGCATGACATATGGGATAATGAGTACTGAAGGAAAAAGTAATCAGTGTTTCTTGAATTTTATTTATAAAAAATTGCATGGAGCAACCTGACTTGAACCTGCAGGCTTTAATTTCTGTTCTTCTTAATACTGTTTGCTGTTTTCATTATCTAAATCATAGCTGTTAAGGTGAAAAAATCAATTGTATTACATCAGTCCCCTAAATCCCACAAAAGGTCTACCTTAGATTTGTTTTCTTTTACGTTACAGCTAAAATGCCAATCAGTAGATTTGACTCAAGCTTTTTTGTTACTCATTTTTATTCTTCATTGTACTTTAAGTTATATCTTGAATTACATCTACTTAGAGGAATGTGGAAGATGTTAATTTCCTGAATAAATGGGCTATTGAACCATTTAGGCTGGGTAGTGGGTAGTGTTAAATTAATTCTTGTAATATTTCTAATGTGTGGAAAATATGCTACATTCTGTAAGGCTACATTTTCAACTTGATGGTAACAAATCCGCAATAACTTTTTAATGCTATTGGGCCATTTAGGTTATTTCTTGATGGAACTAAGTAATAGATAAAACTGTCCTGCAGGAAGACTTGGATTTTTAGCACCTGCTTCATCTTCTGTGGTTAGGCATAAAAAAAATATATATTTTTTAATATATATATAGCAGCATGATGAAAGAAGGGTGTTAGAGAAAACTGTATACTGTGGAGACATCCTGTATTTTTCTCCATCGTGTAGAAACAAAAAGAGCATGTTCTGACTATATGGTGTCAATAGTGCCAAGCATGGTTTAGAGGAGAAAAGAATGAAGAAGGAGGTCAGGATGATATTCATGTTCAGTGAGTGAAATAAATACGTGTTAATAGTTGAACTGGGATTTGGCAAAACTAGTTTGCTGATATGGAGGATGTATGCATGTGTAGGGGTGACAGCCTGGTTTCCAAAGGGGGGGGGAAAAAAAAAAAAAAAAAGCTTGCATAACTTTGCTGCCTGTTTCTGTGCTTGTCACACATTTTAACTCATTGTCGAATGTGTTTCAAGCTGGCCAGATGGGTAGTGATCTCAGTGCTCCTAAAATAGTCTACCGCAGCCTTTAGCCAAGAGGACCTATTGCTCCCTTCCCTGGCACTTCTCTTTGACTCACTCAGGTAGTGGAGGGGCAGTAGGCACTTGCCTGTGGCCGCAGGCAGCTGCCATGTGGCTGGCCAGCCGGTGGCCATGTGGGGCTGGATTAGCCCCAGGTGAAGTGCTCTCTCTCTCTCTTTCCCTCTCCCAGCTATCAGGTCAAATTAACCTTGGTAGGTGTCCCCTACCAGTTCTTAAGCATTGGGCTGGCGGGAGGTTGGCAGATGCACATACAGAAGGCTCTGTCTCTGTTCATGGCTGTTTGCCTGGGCTTCGACGGCAGAGGAGTACGGATGATTTCTGCTTGTGAGGGCACTGTAGGCTAGACACCTTGTGTGACCAAATTTAGACCTATCCAACGGGTCTGAAGATGCCATGACAAGCATTAGTGGTTTGTGACTTTGCCCTCTGTGGGGCAGAGCATCCTGTTTGCCAGCCAGATTGATCACCTGGGGAGGTCTGCTGCTTGCCTGGAACCTGGATCCATGGTGTTGCAGAGAAGCTGCCATGGCTTATCTGGCTTTCTGACTGCTTCCCTGGCAGCTCATCTAGACAGGCATCAGTGAAGCGGCCAGGAAAAGCCTTCAGCAGATTGAAGGTGACTGTAGGGCTCGGAGGGCAGAGGTGAGAAGGACAGGTGCCTGAGTGGCAGGCTCCTCAGTCCTCCCACTGAGGAGGAGGACAAGCAAGGCTTGATTTTAATGAAAACTTACTGAGAGCTCAGGAAAAAAATAACCGTATTGTGCCAGAAGACTGGGGATTTTTAAAGAAGACCCACTTGACTAAACAAGGAACTGCTTTGGGAATTGAAACTCAGAAAGGCAGCATGCAAAAAGTGGAGCATACAAAAACAAGGACAGATAATGGAGGAGGGGTATAAAAGCATAGCTTGGATGCATAGGAGTGAAATCAAGAAGGAAGGAAAAAAAGGGTAGTTAGAGCAAAAACTAGCTAAAGTGACAAGAAGGGATTCTTAAAGTAGATTGATAGCAAAGGGAAGTTCAGGAAAGCTGTAAATTCATCGATGAATAGGAGAGAGAAGCTAGTATGTGATGGTACAGAAAAATGGAAGCACTGAATGCTTTGTTTGCCTCAGGGAAAAACCTGTTCCCCTGCCTCTGTGTGTGCCAGCATTTTTTGGGAAAGAGAGGCACAGCCAACAGCTGGAGAGCAACAGGTTAGTGGACACTTAGAAAAGCTGGATATATTCAGATTAGGGGACTGGAGGGGAGCTGCTGAGGGTGCAAAAAGGGTTGGCAGATGTGTGACCGCAACAGAAAAAACTATGCAGGTGGGGGAGGTAGCCGGTGAATGAAAAAAGGCTGGCATTTTATCTGTCTAAGAAGGGCAAGAAGGATCATCTGGGCAACTATAGGCTGGCTAGCTTCCCCTCATTGCCTGTAACGATCACAGAGTATGTTCTCATTTCCAAACATGTGAAGAACAAGAAGAAACAGCAAGCTCAGATTTAGCAGTGGCAAATTGTGCTTGAGTCACCTTATTGCCTTGGATAAAATGACTTGCTACAGGGTGAGGGAGTGCAGTAGATGTCTCAAATTCAGTAGGGCTTTTGCCACTCTTTCCCATAGAAGTTTCATTTGGAAGCTGAAGAAGCATGGGCTAGGCAAGTGGGGATTTAGATGGGTTGAAAATTAGCAGCTGAATGGTTAGTGATGCTTTACATTCAATTGGTGGTCCTTAACAAGCAGGATACTCTAGGGGATGATAGTGTGGCTGACAGAGTTTTCATCAACAGCCTGGGTCATGAAGCAAGATACGCTTTGTGCAGATTTGCAGATATACTAAATTATGTTCTTTGACATGCTGGATGGTAGAGCTTCCATCCACAGAGAGATCAAAAACTCTGAGGACTAGGGCAACAGAAACCACTTGAAGTTGCCTTAGGAGAAATACAAAGTTCAGCACCTGGTACAGATTAACTCCACGTGTTTGTTATGTTGAATTGAGCATGAGCCATAAATGTACTGTCATTGCCAATAAAGCAAATCAGGCACCAGGCTACCATAGAAACAGTACTTCAAGGAAAGTTTCTATGCCCTGTACTTAGTGTTTGTGAGGTTGTCTGGAATACTCTATTCAATTTTGAAGGTCCCCCACTTCAAGGGCTAGATAGAAGAGTTGGAGAGGGACCATTTGGAGGCCTAGGAAAATGGCAAGGGGCTCAGGGCACAAGGCTACAAGGGAGAGTGACAGAGCTGGGCTTGCGTAGTCTGAAATAGAGGAATCTGAAGAAGTCCAGTAGCAGCCTAAAACTTCTTGAAGGGCATTGACAAAGATGTTAAAGCTGACCTCTGCTCAGTAATGGTAGGTGACAAAAAGAGATATAATGGCACAAATTGTAACTTGGGATTGAACAGTAGGGAGGAACTTTTATCTCCAGGGGCAGAACAGCACTGGAAGATATTGCCCACAGAAGTGGTTTAATCTCCATCCTCAGAGGATTTTGAGACTCATTTCGACAGAGCCATGGCTGACTTGATCTGCTGTTAGCAATTGTTCCCACTTGGGCAGCAGATTTGGCATCCCAACCAGCATTTCTTTGATTCTGTCAAGTCTCAGAGACACAGGGGATCTGGAGACAGTTTGGTTGAAGTATGAAGCAAAAAGCTGTAGGAAACCAGTCTTCATCGAGTAGAATGTTTTCATGGACCACTTGGTGGGGGTTTCTTTGGTGTCACCCTCCCAGATTTCACAGATGACTTTAAAAAGAGCTTCTTCACTCTGGATCTTTTAAAATGCTTTAAAATTACGTACAAGAGGATAGTTACTCTGTCAGTATCAAATATGCATCCCCTATAGGAGTGTATTTTTGGCCTTAGGGCACTAGGCTTTGCATGTGGATCTCTAGTCATTACTATCACTTAAGCTGAAATAAAGCAGCTCAGTATTTTTACACCTGAGATATAATTTGAAAAGTTTACAATCATGTTTTTATTAGAGATAGGGATACTTTTTAGCACAGGTAGTTTGAAAAGCTGCGAGCAAGCGTTGCCCACGTATTCTGAGCTCATCTCTTTTCTTCTGTCAGCATAGGTTAGATAAGGGTCTAAAGTCCTGAAAGAGTGGCCCATTTGATAAGTACTGCCTGGATTCAGGGAACCTGATGAAAACACATGTAATTCCAAGCTTGACTGCCTTTTGTTCTACTGCTTAGTCTCAAAGTCTGCTGCAAAGAGAGCATTTTGGTTCCATTGAATGATGGTCAGTAGTGGTATTTTTAGATACTTTATCTTTGGAAGACTAAGGAGATAGTCTGAAAGTAAATGTATCGCTGTCTTTTTGTCCCCTTTCATGTTTTGGATCTGTCTGTGCAGAGAGCTCTCTGTGTGTATGCTTGCATGCTTTTAATAAAATTTTTAGTGCCCTGCTTATATTTCTTTCTAACTCCTGCTCATATCTTCACAAAAAAATCTCTCTTTGTGCACATGAAATGATTGGGTGTATGCCAGTACAATGTGAAAGCAATAAAAAGAGATTTTCACTACTTCTTATAACAAACCGCAGAACTTCCTATCAGTTAATCAGACTTCTTGTTTAATCTCATCATGATGCATGAAGCCTGTTTACTGCTGCAGCTTTTATTAGTGTTTATGCAAATTTGATGTTAAATCCCATCAGTAATAATCTAGCTTTTATTAGCTAGGCAGTTACATTGCTTGAAATTTTCTGAAGCCATGTTTAATAGCTGAGGAGCAAGGAATATCTGAAATACTCATTTTAGGGTATGCCTAAACTGTAGTTGTACCTTTTTGAATACCACTGAGCTAGCTAGCTTTGTTGACAGTAATAGTGCAGTTGGTTGCAAAATCATATGCTACTACGATTTATGTGAATATTGTTACAAGTATGGAGTTACTGTAGGGACTAAAGGAGCACAGAAGGAATGTAGCAAGAAGTCTGATGTGCAGGGATATGGTCAGCACGTTGCATGAGCTTTGCACGTGCAGTTTATGCACCTGGACTGGAAGGTGTGATGCATATGCACTGACCAGATAACTATATACCTTCATAATTAACTCGGGGAGTCAAGGAAAGTTTATTCTGTTGGTTTTTGCTTCTAGAATGCTGAAGGAAAATGTGGAATATGGGCATATGCCACTCGCAGGCAGTTTTGCTGCACCACCCATCCTTACACCATGAGACCAAGGCTGTACCTATCTGGGAGGTGTTTATATCTTGGGTGTATCTACGTGAAGCATAATTATCTTTTTGAATGCAGGACTGATATTCCTGAAATACACTCAGGATCCAACCTGAAAGTTAACTGGAAAATATAAATGTATGCGTTTAGATGTTTTATTGATGCACGAGACTGAAGCTTAAAACAGCTGCAAAACATGGTGTTTTAAACTTTTTTTAAGATGTATGTCTAATACGAGAATTTCTAATGCTGGCACAGCAGCACAGATGGCATGTTGCTAATATTCTTGGTCATTCTGCTCCTATGGCCAAGAAGGCTGACAGCTAATACCTATTTCAGTGGTGATTTGTGTAATTTTGGTGTAATTTCTTTATGAATCAACTCATTTTGCAAAACTAAAAATTGTCAGGTAACAGAGGTTCTGATTTGGGATGATTGCTTTTTAATTGCTGTGCTTGCTTGTGTAGCAAGCGGAAGGAGAGCACTGTCAAGTCTGAAAATTAGGGTCATCAGTCTGCTTTTGTGAAGTCCCTTCTGAAAAACTGAATATTTTTTTTCAGTTGCTTGTATTTCAGATGTAAACAAAAAATAAAACCTTACTTTATAGTCTCTAGTACCAAACCAAAATTGATTATCTAAACAATTATCTGTTGAATAGTATTGCATAAATTATTAATAAAATTGGTTCACACATAGCAATGGTTGATACAACAGCTTTCAAGGAAGTAGCAAGGAGCAGTATGCCTGATGACTGTCTGGATTGAGGAAAAAAAAAAAAAGTTGTAATTTGATTTTAAGCTTAGCTTTTAAATGTAGACATGCTACTACAGAATATGACAGTTTTCTGCATTTCCTCTTCAATTTAACCATCCTATTGTCACTTTGCAGATTAATGACTTAGCTTTAAAAAATTAATCAGCTCTGGTTTTAGTGATGTAAGTCATAAATAAGGCTCTATGTTATAAATGTCTAAGGCACTAAGGATCCTAAATGTCATTGGCTTTGACATGAAATTTAATATGTGATCTTCTGCTACGTTGTTTGTAGTGAACAGTAGTGAAGTCCATAGTACCAACTGACTTCGAACCTTCTCTGACTCCTACAAGGACTTCTTTTAGTTTGATGAGTATCTGTATCATTTTAAAAATGAATGTCATATCAATTAGGAGTGGGAGACCTGTAGGAGATGGCCACTGTGTACAATAAAATTTGGGAAGTTCAGGCTTTTCTATCCCAGACACTGGAGTAGAACTAACTGCCTGTTCTCTATGAAAGGAATGATGAATTCCAGCAAACAGAGAATTGCCTTCTGATTTTCCTCAGTTCGTGTCCTGTTTCATATGCGTTACCGCATTTGAAACTGGAGTTTGAACTGGGCAGAGGATGATTTTTATGCTTAGTCACTGGTGCTTTGTGACTTTATTTTACCAAATTTTGCTGAATGAAGAGCAGAGGTGTGAGAAGCAACAGTCTTTTGAAATAACTTGGACAACACCTGGAAGATAAGAGCACAGAGCTGAAAACAACATTTTTTAAGTACACAAGAGGAATTTGATTGTTGCAGGATGACTTCTACAAGCCAGCAATACAAAAACATATGTTCGTACTCTCCTGTCTCCTCCTTGGGTTACAGACGTCAGCGTGGTTTGAGTTAGTCGTGTTACTAATGCAGCCTAATACATTTTAAAGAGGCATAACGTGGAGTACATGTATGTATAAATTCATACCTTGATGTAGCTTGTAAGTCTGTAATAATATTAAAATACATTTTAGACTGTTTAGAAAATAGGGTTTCCCCCCCACCCCCTTACAACAAGGTACAGAAGGTCTTCCTTCTTTTGTCTTGTCCAGTCTAGTTTAGATAATTTAGCTTTCCTTACTTTGTTAATCAATAAGAGTATGGAAAAATACCTAATTATTTCGGTGGGGTAGTTCTGACTAAATCCTGTGATGCAGAACAGCATGCGAAACTGCTTGTGCCCACCCATTACTCAGGCCTGCAAGAGAAAAGGAAAAAAAACCCTATATATCATGGATTACATTTTGCTTCAGGCATGCTCTGACCTACTGTATTATGATTTTTCAGCTACATAAAAAAATTAAAAGCTATTTGGGTTCTTACCAAATACATTATATAAAATTAGAAAATACCAGTAATTCAGGCTCTGGAATAGCTTTAGATGGATGATTATTCTGAAGATTTTAATAGTCCAATAAGAACCTAATCTAATTGCATGTTGAAATGAAGTTAAATATTTTCCAAATAAATTAGAGAAAGGGAATTGCATTTTGGCAGTGTGGTACAACACCCTTCTTTCTCATTGAGCACACACATTTAAAACCTATATAATTTTGACTAAATGACCACCTCCCAAAGGAAATAAATATAACCAAATGATGATGATATCCACGTTGCCCACTTAGCAAGAGGATCACCTACTGTAACACACTGTCTCCTCAGTCTATCTGTAAGAGCCAGCTACCTCTTTGCTTCCCAGTAACGGCCTTTGCAAGATATCTGCTGGAGTAAAGGCAAGTCCTGATCAAAGTTTAAAGAGGACCTAACTTTAACAGGTGCTCGGGGGTGCATTTAGGACAGTTGCCTGAACACTGGCTGATCTCTGTGCAGCCAGCAGTGTGAGGCTGGGGTTAGTAAAGACAGTGATCCTGGAGTCCCTTTTGCTAGTTGATGGAGCCTCCACAGTGACTTGGTGCCAGTAGAGCAAACCCTGAAGGACAGAGGGCTGCAAGCGCTGTCAGGGATTAATCCCATCCTCCCTTCAGACCCTAAATGAAGAGGAAGCAGCGATTCAGATCAGAGCTTTTTGGTGACAAGTCTCAGATACAGCATCTGACTTTCAGATGGATGTGATCTCCTTGATCTTGTCACTTCTTCAGCAATTTTGGGCCAGTACCTGAAGTATGTGCTTTTGACCTGCGGGAGAGGGGCACACCCCATGTGGCCTGTCATTCAAATTAGACAAGTGACTCAACAACTAAAAGGGGAAAAAATGAGATATTGCAAGGTAGTATGCAGAATTAGCTGCTTTACAGCCATCAAATATATCGCCCCCTCCATGTCTCCCCAAGTATAACTGTAAAATAAACGTCCATGCCCATCAAGAACTGTAATCTGCAAGATTTTATTTTGAACAGGGCAAAACTAAGCCTTTCTCCCATCCAAGTATGAAGTACAAGCTAGGACTTGGCTGGGGGAGAAACTACAGCAAGAGTGATTGCAACCTGCCCCCTACTTTTCACTAACACTCTCCTGATCCTTTGCTTCTGAGTTGTTTTTGTGTTATCACAATTTGAATAATCTGGTTTGCTGCTTTCATGCTTGGTGCTGGCTGAGCACCCAAGTGCCATGAACACTACGGGACTTTTGATGAACTCACCTGATATCAACATTCTGAAGGTGTCATGCGAAGAATTGCTGAAATAAGGCATGTACATTTCAGGCAGGGAGATGTGGGGGTAGGAAGGAGGATGGAATAATTCTCTTCAGATGCTCAAATTTTTGCGTTGAAAACTTGGTAATTTTGGGATTGGTTAAATGTACAATATTACCATGCTAGATACTAAGATTACAAATACTCTTTTCTCTATGCTTTATACTAAGTGTTACTTTCAGAGAGGAAAGGTTGGGAAGGAAGGTGAAGAAAAAGATGTAGAATGGAAAGGGGAAAATAAAGTCTTGAAAGCATGGTATCTTTTTTTTCATTTATGCATGGGATGGTTTCTCTGTGAATGGTTCCTTTAACTAGTCTGGTGTTGTCTGTTTCCCCATAGATTATTTTCAATTTAAAAAAAAAAAGAAAGGGGGGGGGGGGGGGGAGCAAAAAGAAAAGCCAAAGAATAAAAAAAACCCAATTTGTAGCAACTTTGGATATATTTGTGAGGAATAGTGAATTTAGGAAGAATGATTCCTGGGAAAAGAAGTATATTAATTCTATTAGCATAATTATATTAATAATGTCAGTAGTGAGTGGTGTTAGTTACTCTAGAGTTGTATGCTTTATTTTTACATGTGCTGATCACCTTAAAAATAAAAAGGCATTTTTTCCTTGCAAGATGATTAGTAGCTTAGAAAAGTCCTTGTATTTACTACAGACTACAGGTTTCAAAAGGGATTCCTTCCTGCCCATCTCGTCTTGTCTTTATGTCTTCATCATGACTCACTGACTAAAAAAACCCACAAACTCTCCATAGTTAGCTCCAGCTTCTTGGAAGAGGTTTCAGGGAAGTATTTTCTCCTGAAGAGGGGTGAGGTGGGGTGTGGGGAAATGTCTGTACAGTTATGGTTGATACTCTTGGTCTCTTCTGACAAATGTGCCAGCTGTCACCTATGGCCATGTATTTAGCAGAATTTCTGACTGCAGGCTCAAGAAACATCTTACAAAATATCCACTGAGATCTCTTAAAATTCTCTGGTGCTGGAGAATAAAGTAACAGAAGTTCATAGATACAGACAAAAGATTCAATTAATTCTGGGCTGAATCCATCATGAATGCAAAGGTAAAAATAGCAGATACATTTGTGTGGAACTGGAAATGGTGTGGGATGAGAAGTTTTTTTTTTTTTTTCCATGCGGTTTATCCTCTGTTCTTACATTTCATAGAAAAATGTTCCCCAGCCCCTAAATGAAGGCCAAGAAGGACTTTATATATTCTGGAAAGTTCATCATTAACTTACGTACCAATGCAGATACCCTGTGTAGAGATGTGTATTGTATACCTATAGTAGTACAGACACGGACTGTAGATTCCCACAACTTAATAAATAATGATAAATGCATTAATCATAAATAGTGCAATTTTTACTTATAAAGTGGTGAAACAACCCGTTAACTAAGCTACATACAAAGTAAACCCACATTTGCTTATCAGCAGATTGCTGTATTAATTAAGAGTATTTTGTTTTCAATTAGTACTTTTTCATGTCATCCTTCAAAACAGACTAATTGAAGAAGAAATGCCTGACCCTGCAAGATATGCAAAGTATCTCATGAACTGTGGCACTTGCTGCTTAAAAGGATTGCCATACACTGTAATAAGGAAATGTTAATGCATTTAGACATGTCTGATTACTGGTTTTGGTTAATGATGTTCAACATAGACGTGAGTATAAAACAAGAACAAAAATGCTTCTATTTGTGAATATTTGAAAGGTTTTCTGCTTTAAAAAATTGCCTGTTAAAAGTTTTTGATATTACAAACTGGTATCAAATGATCTGACCCAAACTTCTCCTGTCTCCTCGGAAAAACACCTTTATAGATTCTTAAAAAGAAGAAGACTAAAAATGAAAAAAGAAAGCTCCAAACCAAAGTCCAACAGAATTCAAGACCATCTATATAGACTAAATGGATAGTTCTTTCCCAGTGATTTCAGTTTTTTTATATATTTAGGTTAATGAACAAATTAAGAAAAACACAAGAAACCCAAAATGACCTGTTGGCTCAATTGCTGTTGAGTAGTGATAATTCTAAAATTATGTACCACTCATCTTGACTTCCGACATTTGAGTTGCCTTTCCTTTGAGGGCATGAAAATGGAATGTTTTCCTATAAATTCCTGGTAAGAAGGTGGAGAGGAACGTGGTAGCATTGAGGGTTAGCATGCTTGAGGGGACTGTGGAGCAACAACTAGTCTTGCATATTGCAGTATCTACGTGGGTAATTGTGATTAATGTTCAGCAGGATGCTGTGTGCTATAGAAATGATGCCTCTTCCCTTCAATCTGTATGCAGATAGTCCTGCAAAAGCTGTAAGAAAATCAGGACAATTTGCTTTGGTACAGCCTTGTTAGCACCAGATTTTCTTACATGCAGTTTGTGTGCTGCTTACATGTTGGGTTTGGGGTTTTTTTGATTGTTTGGACCCTTGATTTGCTCTTCTCTTACTGTGAAAAGTCTTTTTTGAGTATGGAGTGGAGAGAATAGGAAAACTGCTGCTTCTGTGTGGGTTAATTCCCAAGCAAAATGTAACTTTGTCACATTTAAAATAGAGGACTCATTTGAATGGAGGGAAAACTAGACTCCATGAATGGTCTCTTGGTTGGTTTTGTGGTTTTTTTGAATACACCTGTATGAATCTGATGCTGCCTAGTATAAACGGTGATTGTTGCAAGTGCACGTGCCGTCTGTCTAACATGCTTTAATGGATACATGTAGCTGGAGGGATTAGTTGAAAGGGGACGTGGTTGCAAAATCAAGATGTGAGGAGAAATCTTTGACCTCAAAAAAGCAGATTTTATGATGTTTTATTCTGTTGAACACTGAAGTCTCTCTGTGAAGAGCTAAAGAAACTGGGGCCAGCTGAGGAAGGAGCCAGGGGAAGCTCAGGAACCCAACAGCATGCAGGAGCCTGGCCTAGGTGGAGAGGCTTCTCTGAAGTTACTGCGTCATGTCCTGACCCCTATTGCGATACAGTGCTTGTCTTTGAATTTACTCTGGTGAGAACCATCCAGTGGGACTGGAATGTTGAAACATTGCCCTATTGTGCCATTGCCCCAGGTTGTAGCAACTCAGTAAAGATAATTTAGTTGTAGGTATTGCTGTGAGCTAATGCATGAGTTACCTGTTGGTGAAATATAATCACTTTAATTCAACTTTTAAGAAATTATAACATTTTAAATTAAAATTATTTTTCACTGGATGTATCTGAATTGTGGAAGACAAAAAAGCCCAGCAGCTCCATGCCAAGGCCATCCTGTTGATCTGCAATAACTAACGTAGTAATAACAGCGTGATGGGACCTGCCGCTTGCAATAAACATTCAGAGTTAAATAAGAACAAATCAGCCTGAGGAAGAGATAATCAGGCATTTGACTGTTCCAGAAAAATTGTTCTATATTTTCAGTAAAATAATCAACATGGTATTTTACTGCATGGGCTACAGATTAGTTGTTTTAAAAACACTTAATACAATAGTCAAATAGTCAACTTTTTTTCAAAGTTGTCTGAGGAGCTTTTGAGACTGTTCAGGCTATTCTGGTAAAATCAGATTTTTAATACTGAATACAAAAGAAAAGATGAAATAATTACCTTTCTGCACGTTAGGAAAATATTCATAATGGTAAGTACCAAAGTGTCCCTATTAATTATATTCTTTCTGCAAAACCTTTACTTAGAACTACCAGTGTTTGAAATCATCACCATAACAGTGAATGTGGCACATAATGAACTGAAAAATGGCTAACAGTTTTCAAAATACTGACAAAAAGCTAGTGTTGAGGGGGTGTCCCAAGAATTGTGCTCAGGTAGTCTTGGCTGAGGGCGCCTTCTTAGCACAGGTGTTGCAGAACATGAAATGCAGAACATGCAAAACAAGTCCCTGATGTGACTTGATTAACTGTCAAAGTGCCATCTCCAATGGGCTGTTGTACCTGGGTGGCCTTGGTGTCTTGGCACTCTGATAGCTATTAGACGCGTGCTTCTGCACAGCAGACATGGTTACCCCTGGTTTGAAATGAAGCGTGTTGAGCAGTCTTATTTATTCCACTATATGAAGCCTGAAAGGACCTTTAGACCTTGTATTTTCATCTGGTTGCTGCAGGTTGTTTAAACAGGCTGTTCTTTGACCCCTAACAGAAACAGAGGTCTTTCTGTCTCAGAAGCATCTTTGTCCTCCACATCCTTGGGAGATGGCACGCTTCTACTGCTGCTTTTACTTTTGTTTTATAGATTAATGTGAATACGTTCTTACCTTCCTTTTATATGAATTTGTCTGACTTCAGGTCAGGTTTCGGCTCTTACTGTTGTCTTGCACTGTGAGACTGAACAGCCCTTTCCAGACCTGCTGCTACCTCTTTGCATTTGAGTCATGTAAGTCTGCCTTTTGTTGGTGAATCGAGTCATGGTGTCCAAGTCCCACAGACCAGCTCCCTCTCTTCTCTGGATACAGTTTGTAGCTCTCTGCTGCATCCGCTGGAATATGGAGGCACAAGCTAATCCCTGTGTTTTGACATCGATCTCTGCAATTCCCTCTGCAGCTGTGGGTAACTTTTCCCTGTACACCTGGGCTTTGTGGTTGGTGCTCACGGACTCATTTTGTGGGGAGGCTGCTGTGCTGTTGCTGCCCACAGAAGGCTTTTTTCCAGAACTGTCCTCTACGTTGCACTTTTAATATCCAGTCCCTGGATGCATTAGCTTGTGTACATAACTTAAGATTTCAGTGAGCGGTTCAAAATGCTTTGTTTGAATGGCCAAAGTCACTAAGCAATTTGGATTTCTTGGTGTGATGGCCTTGTCCTTCTCATTTTCACTACCTCATCCATTACTTTCTCATCCAGAAATTTTCATTGGACCTTTGTACCCTTAGACCTGTGAGATACGTGTGCTTGAAACATGTTATGACGTAAAACAGAAGTTGAAACTGTTCTTTTGGGGGTTGTTCCTATGGAGTGAGATGGTAGTTCAGTGATCAATTTGGCTGTATTTTTCATAGTGAAACCAACTTGGAGATCACTACCTTTTGGTAAATAAGTGGTTACTTTTCTGCTAAAAGATCAATCTCTTCTTGTATACACACACCTGCACATACACAATTAATGTTTTGTACACATTTCTATTAGCCAGAATTTTCAAAGTTTTGAAATTTTGTACCTCATGCTATGAAATAAATAAGGATTTTCCAAAGTAACTCGACATGTTTTCTGGAGGGCTTATGCAAACGGAAGATATTTCCAGACTTATGTAATGGGAAGAGTACTTTTTACAAGTGCATGTAGTGATAGGACGAGGGAATGGCGTTAAACTGTAAGAGGGTAGATTTAGATCAGATAAAAGGAAGAAATTCTTCACTGTGATGGTGGTGAGACACTGGAACAGGTTGCCCAGAGAAGCTGTGGATGCCTCATCCCTGGAAGTGTTCAAGGACAGGCTGGATGGGGCTTTGAGCAACTTGGTGTAGTGGAAGGTGTCCCTGCCCATGACACGGGAGTTGGAACTAGGTGATCTTTAAGGTCCTCTCCAACCTAAACCATTCTATGATTGTGTTCCTTTTTTATTAGTTCAACATGGTAAATTTTTAGTTTTCAGTATTTCTTTTAAATACTTCAGTGTCTGTCTCTGTAGAAAATGTCAACACCACACTAATTAATTGTTCTACTGAGTAAAGAAGGGTAGCCTTTTTATATATGAGTAGCACCAAACTGCCACTATATATTTACAGAAAATCAATGAGAAAACTTTAGCTAGAACATTGTCATTTCCCAAAGGTAGTCAAATTTAATTTTCACCAATCAAAACGCCAACTTGATGAACGTATGTAAGGCTATGTATATCAAACTACAGAGTTAATTATGCTGTTATAAATCACAGAGTAATAATTATGTTAATTATATAATATGCTGAATAAAATAAGTTTGACAGATTTTTCTGGGTTTTTTTTAATAGTAATCTGTAGTATTTGGCTTTATTTGAAAAGGTGATTACTTGCAATAGCTCGTGGCTTTTAAAATCATACTTACCTGTTCAGTGTTCTCCAAAGTGCACTTGAGGGGCCCAACTCAAGCATTTGTCAGTTCTGTGTCAACATCTCTTCAGCAGGTAAAAATCTTAATGCCCTTCCAGATGTTTCTGTGTAAAACACAGTAACATTGTGACTGTTACTGCTTTATCCCTTTCTACCTTAAAATACCTGTTAGTGAGTTTTTATTTTGCCTTTTTTTTTTTTTTTCCCTCTGAACTTGTGGAGTACAGAGAATATATACATCTGTAACTTGAAGCCTTTCAGTTCACTGTGCAGTACTTTCCCTCCTCACATGCATCTCTCCATGTCTGAAGACTGAGAAGTTTTCCCCTAGGAGGTGGGTGCCCTGGGCTCAGTACACAAAACCAGTGGAGAGGCAGGAGCTTGCTGCCGCTGATATATCATCTGTGCTGCCCTGTCCAAGCAATGGTGTTTTGGCAAGCACAGCTCCTGAATTTCTCTCATCTCCCTTACAACCAGAGCCATTCTTGTGGGATGGGATGTGGGCCTCTTCCTCCCAAAGCAGGGCTGGCTCTGGGGTCATACCAGGCTTCTCAGGGTTTGGACCAGTTGAAGTTTGAAACCCTCCATGGATGGATTGCCTGCATGAGCTACTCAGGCTATAATTGGAGTTTAAAAGCCTTTTTCTCCACAGTGTATTCTTTTAAGTAGATACCAGACAGGCTTTGCTGAATTAGTATTTGGCTTTCATTTTTCTTGGTTATCTGCTATTGGACTCCAGTGTTTTGTGCTGAGGAGACGGAGAAGGCTGTGAAAGGCTCTAAGATGACATGAACTTCAACATAAACTTGAGAGAAATGCTGTAATTTCTGGGTTTTGATAGCACAGACTGTAGAGAGAGTTGTGTGCTACTGACGCAGTGCCTTTGAAAATATAAGGAAAGGATGGATTTGGTCCTCTTTCTCTCTTTAATGACCATTATGGTTATGGCATTGGTATTAAAAAAAACGGTTGTGCTCTCATTTCATTATTTAAGTTCCTCATTTCTTGAGGAAATGACTGAATATAAAACCACGCTGGTTCCATTACAAGAAGTAATGGCAGTAATTTGCTCAACTGTAGAAGTCAGAATATTTTTATTATAAAAACAAAGAGAAAGAAAAACCTAATTTTTGTAGAGTGATAAATGTTGAATAAGGGTGAGATTCATACGAGGTTGAATATTCTGCAAACACATTAGCTATGAGGATAGACGCAGGGAACTGTACTTACTCAGTTCAGGAGTGGAGATGCTAGGAGGACCTACCGGCGGCCTGTCAGTGCTTAAGTTATGAAGAAGGCAGAACCGAGCCATTTACTGATGTGTGTAGCTAGAGAATAAGAGATCATAAATTGTAGAAGGAGAGGTTCAGATTGGGTATAAGGAAAGGAAACTTTATCATGAGGATAATTAAGCAGTAGAGCAGTTTGCCCAGAGGCTGTGCAGTTTACATCCTTTGATGTGTTCAAGACTAAACTGGATAAAGCCCTGAGGAGAAACCTGGTCTGACCTTACCTTGACCAGAAAGTTGAACTAGAGACCTCTGTACGTCCCTTACAACCTGAATTACTCTCTGGTTGGGATAAGAGTGTTCTTTATGCAAGAATCATAGGGGCCCAACTATAAACTGCATGGTCATCGGGCCTTAATGAACTCTACAGTCGGTGCCCTTTGAAAAGGCCAGTGCCTCCACAGCCTTTTGTCATCTTTTTCTCCATGTTTAATAGATGCTATTTTCCACCAAACTGGGTGTAACTGGCTTCTGATTTTTAATACATGAAAAAATAAAAATGAACCTCAGGGTCAGAATGTGATGCTGTCTCTCCAAAGAGCCAGGGTAGTTCAGCTCAAACTTATCTGGTGCCAGGATCAAAATTGGAGTTTCTGGGTTTATCCTGATTTCCCAAAGAAGTTAGACCTATGAAATTACCGGTCAGTGGAGAGAAGCAGCATCTAGGTGGACAGAGGATGACAGCAGTATCGTGTTGGGCCTCTACTGAAAGTGTAGCAAGAAAAGCTCAAGGTTTGGGGGTTTTGGTGTGGCTGAGAAGCTAGGGTAGGAGGGCACTTAGGACAGTCTGAGCAGAAAAGAGAAGTGGGGGGTGATTTGGGGGTTGGAAGCCCCAGTGGGAAGGGCTCAGGGGCCAGGGGAGATGTTAGGAGTAGTGGGTGGGAGAGGATGCCTGGGAGGGGCAGGATGGGCTGAAGAAAAGGGAGTCAGAGGTGCAGTGGGAGGGCAGGGCTCTGAGCCACAGTGGCTTGGGCCACTGTGTATGTGTTCCCACGGTGTCTCTGGTGAGAATGCAGTGTCTATGCATGAAACACTGCTTCCCTCCACCTTTTTTAGCCCTTTTTTAAAAAAAAAACCCTAATTATATATTTGTTTTTATTTTAGGAAATACAGCACCTCTAGATAGCAGGGTGCAAGCCTCAATGCTGCAAACTCCTGCAACATTCAGTAGCTTAACACCAATAAGTTCAAACAAGCTTTACAGCTAAGTACATTAGGAATTAATTGAACAGAGTGAATTTATGGAAATGAATTATGCTGAGACCTGTGGTTTCTCAGTATTGACACTGATTTACTTTCATAGACTTTAAATTGTTATATAATGGTTAGCCTTGGCGTATGATATATAGAAAACCATTAGTCGTTATTATCAGGGATAATTTCATGTTGAATGCTGCGGCAGTTCATTTGATTCTTAGCTGGTATCAATTGCTGTAAATTTGGAATTCATTTTGTGTGCTTTGTTTCACTGGTTTTACACCAAGTGCACCTGTTTCTTCATATTAACCATGTCATGGGCTGCTTTTTCGCTTCTTTTTCTTCTTTTGTTGTTAATTTTAAGTACAGGTTTGTACTCACTCTTTCCTGCCAGTCTTTCTGCTTAATTGTCCCCTTTTTATTATTCTTCCCAGCATCTAGAGATATGACAGTAGCAAGGAATTTGGGCAAGTTTGTCATCATCCAGAACAAAGAATTTGTTGACAAGAGAAAACAAACCCCAGATGCCCTCATTGTCTGTGAAACTTGTAATTCTCAGGGCTTTTATTGTAAAGTTATCATGAATCTGTTTTTATTTTTACTAGTATTAATAATACATTCTTCTACTGAGTTTCTGCCATAAGACAGGCTTCCTCAGCTCTTTTTGTATCAACTTCTCATGCTGCTGTCTGTGTTGCAAAAGCCACTTTCTTCTTCTTTATAGCTAGTAATATCTGTTTTGGTTCATATTTTTAAAGGAAATAATCTTTTGCTTCAGTGGTACCTGTTAATTTGATTCCAAAATTACATACCTCTTAAAAGTAAAGGGTATCTTACCCACTTAGTGCACATACTTAGTGAATTATGGTGCTTCTATCTTGATTTAAGGGAGTAATCCTGCAATTTGACATTTGAAAAATTTGAGTCCTTGGAATACTTCTGCCTCACCTGACAGAGCCGGAGGTTTATTCTTTATATTCAAAGCCGGAGGAATTTATATTCACAAGGAGTGAGGGGTGGTGGGAAGAGTATGTTTTTTGGGGAATTTCATGATTAAGACCCAGAGTTAACCCTGCTTTAGTAAGGACAGTTCAATGAAAGCTTTGGCCTGAATTAACGGCTTCCTTGTTTATGCTGCAGTTAGTCTGTGTCCTCACTGACTTTTTTGCAGGTGATGTCTTTGCCCTGCTGACTTTTGAATACTCCCCTCAACTGGGTGGTGTCAAGATCAGACCTGTGATGAGATTGAAATTTTCTAAGGCAAGGAGGGCAGGGCAACTTCATCAGGTTGTGTCGTCGCAGGTGATCAGGAGCACTTTGTTTTGGCAGGGGGTCAAATGTGCAGGGAGTTAACAGTGAAATACATAGGTCTGCCTGTGCAGGTGCTCTCACAAAACCCAACTGCTTTAAACTGAGATTAGACCTGAGAAATTTTGGCTTTCCCATATTGTGAAGCATTTCAAAACAGGGAATCAGGTCTTTGCAACCTTGTTAAGAAGATCACGGTGCTGTCCTCATGCTATAATTTCAAGTTTAATACACAGAGTTTTGTTTGGCTTATGGGTGGACGTATTTCCTTTGAACTATGTAAAAGCTTACTCCATGTTTTCTAAATGACTGCCAGCAGCCTGTTCAGATTTTATTTTTTTTTTTTGGTAACTATATGAATTGCTCTGAGGAAAATATAAATGAGTTTTGAATAAATTAGAACTATCATTCTGGCTTAAGGAAATACAGAAACATAGCTCATAATTGTAAAGCATTTGTAGGTCATAGAGGAGCTCGTTCCTTATCATCAAGTACTCTTGCACAACAGATGCAAATAGCTCATTACTCTCTAAGTAATATGGAAATTCATTTTTAAAACATTGCAAGACAGAATTACTGTTTCATCTGATTATTGATACATTCCAGCTCTACATATTACATCTTAATTTCTTCTGGAAATATGTTAATTACTTCCCTAGAAACCCTTGCTTTGTGGGAGAGGTTTTTATGATAAAACAATTGTCTTGCTCATGGCTTGATGATGATGTGTCCTCCACCAGCCTCTTCTGACCTGTCTGCCCTCCCTTTTCCAAAGGCAACCAGTCAGCCTGCTTTTATTATTCATTTTGAGCTTTTCCATTATTCTTGATGGGGTGTGGTGTATCATGAATAAAAAAAAACAACCACTTTTAAATTACCACCTTTGAGAAGAAAAATTACTGATTCTAAGAAGGAACTACTTTGAGACCTTTGAGGAGCTTCAAAGTGTCATTAAGATAAAGTGGGCACCAGCACAGACTTTCTGGTCATACTACAATAGATGCCATGGTTGCAGCTGTCCTGGAAATAGGCATGCTTGTATTGCCCCATTTAGTCTGTGTAAATACAATTATGTATACTTCTGATTGTGAAGGCAGATCACAATTCAGAGCACTGGAATAAAATAATTACATCATTTGACTCTTGATTTTTATTATTTTTTCATTATCTGTGCTTGTGGTGTTGGGAGTTGTCACATTAACTGGTTCTTGCGGCAGTAAGCAGGGCTTTAATTGACATTTGGAAAGTGTATCCAAATATTTTGAAAATTGTCAAGCATTCTCTCATTTAGAGCTACAGATTTTTTATTTTTAAACTAACTAAAACTTAAAACAAGTTTACCAAATATTTTATGTCAATTGCTTTTTGAATTTTTATCTTTAAAAGTCTAAGATTAGATTTTTGGTTTTCTGCAACAAGTTTGTAATTAAGAGGAAAGGTTATGTTTCCCCTCTTGCAGAAAGTAAATGCCTAATTTGGGGTTTGGATGCTTATTCACAGCTCTAATGTACTGAATTTGTAGTAAAGGTCTCATTTGATGAAGCTTTCTGAACACTATTTTATATATGTGTGATAGTAATGACATGATGCTCCTGGGTTCGAGTCCCAGCTCATTAAGTGGATGCCTTGGAATTCTAGCTGAGCTATTAATTTTTCATGTATTTATACAGTAATAAATGATTAATATGTGTTCCTGCACTAGCATCTAAGATTTTGAAATGGGGAATAACAGATGACACAGCATGCTTTCAACTGTGAAAATGTTTCCCAGGGGAGCACTGAAACCTGAAAAAGAGTAAGCAGACCAAAAGCTAAGAGTTAAGTTAAAGAAAATGCTTTAGGTTCTTGCCATTTGAAAACAGATAACAAATATTTTAACTTTCCATGAACATTATGTTGTCACCTACAGATGTAGGAAAACCTAGATATTTAATGTCATGTCAGATAAAATACTTTAAAAACCTGAAGTATGGGTGGGGCTATTTATTTATTTATTTAGTCTTTGTATTCAGATGAGTTTCAATGGGAATTTATTCAGTTAGTAGCAGAGGAGTTACTTTACCAGTAGTTCCCCTCTGGGAGTTGGTTTAGCAGTAGTTCTTTGTTCCTAGAGCCTTTGTGGGGATGCTGTTAGGTCTCTGCTAGTTGAGATAGTGCAGGGAAGCAGCAGTAAGAGCTGTGTTGGATACAAGTTTGCTCTGCTTGCAGGTTTCTCAGGCATGCACTGCGAAATACATGCACACACAGAAGGCCAGAATCCAAAGACTGCAAATAAAAGAGACAGTGAGGACCAGGATGCACTAAGGGATGGTTTGTGCCATTCATTTTCCACTGCTGATGACAGTTGAAAGTAATTCAGTTCAGAGGTATGTTAAATGTATGACTAGTGCAAAGGGCAAAATATAAAACAAGCACAAGTTTGATTTGAAATGCTATTACAGTAAGAGTGCCTTTCCTGTGCTTAGTCCTTCACTGTTAAGATATTTATATTTTTACAAAATCACAGCATGAATTTTTACAAGTTGCAAGGTCTCTCTCGACTGTGCCTCCTGTGAAAGACTTGCTAGATGATACATACTGAAGTACCATTGACACTGGATAATATCAGCCCTCAAATGAACTCTTGCACTTTATTGGGAAGTACATTGACTCCTGGTTTAAGAAAGGCTTTCTATCAACACTGATTTATTTGGCTGCATTACTTCTGAGGGAGGCGTGTGCTCTGCTCTTACCATGTTTGTGGAACATTTTTACTCTTTCAGCTTTCTTTGGTTCTAAGGTGACATAACAAAATACAAAATCTTGTGTAAAAAATTAGAAACTGTCATCCACACTTAGAAAATACTGTCACTGGTCTCCTGACCTTCTTATCACTTAGAGGTTGTCTGAGACACCTCTCAATGCTGGTTAAACTAAGGAGCTTCCTCAGCAACATGCTTCTCCTGGAGTGCCTCCTATTAGAGTGGAGCTTCTTTGAAGCTTTATTTGGCTGTTTGGATCCAAGTGGGCAACTTTGTAGCATGTTACCTCCTAAAATTGAATATATGGGTAGTGTAAGAGGTTCACAACCTTGCTTTCCCTCATCAAGGTTTCCTTTCTTCTGAGAGGCTCTCTGGAGATGCAGCTTCCCTCTTCTGCTCAGGAGTAATTCCTCTTCTGTCTTCAGTGTACTTTCTGGGAATCCCTGAATTGCAGTTGTGGCATGGAGTAGTTTCATGCACACACACACACAAATTTGTCTTATGTTACCTTTGGATTAAATATGCCTACTCTAAATATGTGTGATGTGGCCGATGGATGCTGTACCAGGAGCAACATCCACAGCTGGCTATGGCCTCGGGGCAGCCCTTGAGCAGCGGTGCTCTACCCACAGGGTACCAAACCTCTGGTAGCCCCTCACCGCGTGATGTGCCAAGAGTACAGCCCACAGACTTGGAAAGCTTCCAAGAAAATTTTCTCCTCCTCCTTTCTCTCCTGATCTTTGCCAGATTTATGGGCTTAGGCCACAGAAGGAAGCTGGACAATTACTTGGGTTTTGCTTATCTGCTTAGAGTAAGGTCCTCAGAAAACAAGTGTATATGGAGGTGTCTTGGTGTGGTTCACAGGGTTGTTTTGTCTTCTGAAAGCAGAGAGGTGGGAAGATGTCATGAGATGCAGTTTCTGACCAGCACAGAAAGCTTTTGGGGCATCGTGGCAATTTCTCCACACTGCAATTTTCCCCACCTACAAAGCAGGTGTGGACAAACTTCCTTTAGTGAGGATTTTATGAGGTTGAATGTTTTAAGGTTGCTAAGCTGTTTTGGGATCCTCAAAGTGAAATTATGGTATAAAGGGTAAATAAGTAATTATAATTTGAGCACTTTGTTTTCCAAGGCAACTTACTTTTAGACTAAATTAACTTCAGAGCTGATATGTCACTAGGAAATACATGATAGCTGAAAGCTAAGGAGGTTATTGAGCCAAGTTGTGAAGAATTAACTGAATTAGTGTGAAGTAATGGCAAAATGTCACCACATTTGTAATTACTTCTTTACAAACATAAGGGATTGTGAAATTAATGTGAAATGTAGGATTTTTGGCAATGAATCCCTTTGCACTATTTACATCTTTTATGGGAAGATAGCTAGTGCCCTAAAACGTGATAAAAATGTATTATCAATGTTTAAACTACCAAAAAATAAAATTAAGTAAAAATTTTAATGTGCAGGTTTTATTTTCTCATATACAATTTTCTTTTATAACAGAATAAAAATATAGATTTACCAGTCATGCATATTTTAAAAATTTCTGCTGTGAGAAGTTTGGCTTTTTTGAGGATTCTTTGAGGTTTAAACTCCAAGTTATTAATCAGATGCTGCCTCACTGATACACAAGTGTATCTTGACTGAATGTTTTGCTGGGACTGCCGACGGTAGAAAATGAAAATGCAGTAAGTAAATACTCTAGTGCAAGGAATAAAATTTTAGGGAAAGTCAAGAAGCTGTCTTTTCCTGGAAAATAATGTAGGGTTTCTAGCGCTGGAAAACTTCCCACCGAGCCTTTAATTTGACCTATTGGTATATAAGATTAGCTTGTTTGAGACAGGTGATTAAGTCCCTGATTTCATTTCAATTGGGAGAAGAGAGAGGCTGCACAGCAGAGCTGGAGGAACCATCTTCTGTTGCACTGCGCGTGGTCATTGTTTTTCAATCAGCTTTTTAGCTGCAGCATGTGCCCCTGCTTCTTCTTCAATGTGCTGGAGGAAAGCCGGGTGCGCTCTGTGCAAGGAATGTAACAGCTTTCCATTGGGGTTTTAATAATGTTTGGGGTTTTTTTCAGTTGCAATATGAGTATATGCAAGCTTCTGATGCAAGTTTCTGGTAAGGATAGCAATCAGATGAAGGCTACCATTTATATTCTTTTCTGTCTGACAACTGGTGCAAGAATGAGAAGCAGAGTGTTGATATCGGCATGTCAGCTTAATATTTGCAGTGGGGTGGTGGCGGTGGGGGGAAAATGTGTAGAGCCTGCAAGAACTGGCTGCTGGGCACAGAATCTCTGGCAGTATTACTATAGATGTCATTTTATGGTACTGATTAACAGGATTTTTCATAGAGACAGCTATATCTGCAAAAGAAAATGAAAATACTAAGAGTCAGTGAGGTTGTATTGATTGCTTATTGTGTGGAGGTAGTGTTGAATGCCATACGATTGGCCAATTTAAAAACTAAATGGATAGTTCCAAGGAGAAATTAGGTGGTGCGCACATCAAGAAAGTAAGTGTTAATCTCTTGCTGTGGATGAGCTTTAAACAGCCTCTGTTCTTCCGAATATTTGCACATTATATCTCAGTGCTAGACAAATGTATTTGCTATTTCTCCCTTCATTATTATTATTATGTGATTATACAAAAAGCTGTCTGGATTTTATAGCCTCTGACTTTGCTGCCAGCTCACTTTAATTAATTCTGTCATCTCTATCATACATTGCTGGAGTAGAGGATGCTCAAGAAGCCAGTATTGTAGCCTTTCACGACTTATTCCGTGTTGCCCTCTCCTGGTATCCCTTAGAGATGATAGTGCTGCTGTACCTGTAAGAAGTTTCTAGGGTTGTTTGTCCTCTGACAGAGGATTTGCTCTAATAATGCTATATTTGTACTTCATGATAATAGGCACAGTCAGAACTCTAGTGTTAGTTTTGCCTCTTACCCTCTATGGGTAGGCCATATATCTGTGTTACAGATTAATTCCCAGAGCTATTTAAACCTCATGAAACATGTTTTTCAAGTCTGATAAAACTACTGCAAGTGAAGACGGAATTGCATTGGCTGAGTGGCTTAGCTGAAACTTGTGAATCCAGCATCTGTGAGCATGCTGTCTTTTGTAGTTTGGGAGCAGATTTATTCCTATTTTTCAAAAAAGGGGCTGTAAGAAAGTGGTATGCATTTGGTGAATAATACTTATTCCTTGAGGTGGTAGGGTGGCAGTGGTTGGTAACAAAGAATATTCCAGTGTGGATCAGAGTCAATGTCTGAAGTCTTCCAGAGGTTTGAAAAACAGCTCTATCAAAAGATTCTTATCCCATTTGTCTCCTACGGCCTTCTGGTTCAAAATAAGGCAGTTCAGAGTATACATGTTAAGGCTTTCACTCTCATGATGACACCCTTTTGAAGCATAAATGAGATTTGTTTAGCCTCTGCTAGATTTATAACATTAGTTTTGAAAAGCACACAGGTAAAATACCAGCAGATAGGCACTTGATAATGCTTGCAGACTAATTGCTTAAAAATGCCTTCACATCATCTGTGAAAAACACTAACAATTCATTTAGCCGAAAGCTCAATGCACATGATCCTCCAAAACTCTATAATGACTCAAGGCCGCCTTTGAATTTCAACTGTTGTTTTTTCTCTTGGCCAGATAAGGTTCTTAGACAATATGTTAATCTTGCATAATTGCTTTATTGCAAGAAAAATATTTCTGGAGGAAGTAATTTTCTTTTGTTACTTCAGCTTTCAGTGTAATCCTATTTCTGTTGCTCTATAGGAACTAATATAGAGGATCTTTTCTTATGACATTCACAAGACAAGTTTATTTGGACTAAAGAAAAAGCCCTATTGGCTGATTCTGAGAAGGTATTAGTAATTTCAGATGTTGATGCATTCTTCCCTCCCACATTCTTGTATTGAGTCAAAACTGAACATATTTTCAGATGAGACCTGCAGGATATGCTGTTCTTGATTTCAGATCTCAAACAACAGTGCTGAGCAGCCTCAATTCATTTCACTAATGAGCATCTCTTTATGAACACACATTTCTTTATACTGATCTCCCAGCAAGAAGGTTTAAGATCACTTTGTCTGGGAAGAATCTCACTTAGCACTAGTTTTGATTCCTGTTTGCTTTGGGTTCCTGTTTGCCTTGGTACAAGGTACCATTAACTTGCATATTTGAACTACAAGGTTCTTGAGTTGCTAACGTGAAACTAAAAGAGCCATATTCCCATCACAAATTTTAACCGTGGGAGTTTGGTCTTTGGAGAGTCCCTCTATAATGACAGAAGAGAAAGTGGTAGCTGGCTTGCACCATGAAGAAACTTCTGTCTCTGTCCATTAAGAGTAGAGGAAACCTCATGAGATTACTGTCCTAAGGCTAGTTCTTTTGGAGGTTTCCCAGAGTGCTATTTAATAGATAAAAATAACGCAGATAAAAGAGAATGAGAATATTTTGAATGTCATGATGCCAAATCAGTATGTTGAATGTGTACCTGCATGCTGATTGTTGTATTCTAAATGCAACATACTTACTCCAAAAGAAATTGTTGTACATTGAACAATGGTATTACTACTATTTAGAAAAACTTAATACGCAAACAGCCAACCTATTGTTTCTTGTACAGGCCTTAACTAAGACTAAAATTAAATTATCCCTAGAATAGGTTTCATCAAAAGCAAAAAAGAAAATAATATTTTTCAATTCTCTAAAATACCTTCACAGTAGAATAACCAGCTGTAATCTGAGAAATTTTTATGCAAAACTTGCATAACAGAATAACATGGGAATCTATACTGCAAAATTTTTCTGAGGCTTTTTTGCTTTTTAAATAAAAAAAGCTAAAAGAAAATCAGTATATTAGATAGTTTAATATGTGCTGAATTACCCACATAGTCGTATTAAACAGTGAAGACTGCTGTCTTTTCATCATACAATTTCAATAATTAATGATTTTTTAAAAACCAACAAATAACCAATGTCTTGCAGCACATTATATTTTAATAATTTTTCCTTTAGTTGCTGTCATATATAAAACCCTGTAATATTACCAATATATTCCAGGTTTTGCACTTCAAGCAAAAATGTGGCTGAGACTTCCATGTGTTAGTGAGTTTTATATAGCATTTCATTAATGAGAAAAGAGAATATATAATGACACATTGCATTAATTTGGCATAATTGCATTACTCAGTGTTGATACACCTGGAGATCATCTAAAACATATGTTAATGAAAATTTCATAACTCTAGAAATTAGGAATTTGTTGCCTTTCCTAGAACTGAAATTAGAACCAGAAAAAAATTTAACTGTCCCCCAAATAAATTAGATCTTGTTGAAACACGACAGTAGCATCAAATAAGCATGTGAAGTGAAGGTTTCCCAGGGGAAAATATTTCCATTCATATTCTTTTAATTGTAGGTGTTTGAAAGCCCTGAACTTCTTGAAGTAGTCTTGCCATGGTGGGTTAGTTGTCAGAGTACAGACAATGTAATCAAAACCCTTATTAAAGAGTTTATAGAATGTTTCTTACATGTTATCATGATAATAGTAATGCATCTATCATGGAGTAGTTTATTATTTGCATGAATAAATTTGTCTGGACCGTGTATGCATTGTGCCATGGACGAAGAGATACAAATTTGCTCTCTACAGATCAGTTTGTTTCAGGCAGGTATTTTTCCCTTGTCCCATTGTTATCCCATTATCTCAAATTTTTGTTTCCCCATAGAAATGGAGAGTTGAGCGGGATAATATTGTAAATAAGCCCATTCATAAGAACTTGATTTCAGTGCAGTTTTTGTAAGATGGTGGATGGAAGCCAGGAAAGTATTGTATTTCTTCTCTTTTCACAAAATCAAACGTGTTACAATTTAGTCTTCTAATTGGAGCAACAGACTAAATTGTGTA
Source organism: Falco punctatus (assembly GCF_963210335.1). NCBI lineage: Eukaryota > Metazoa > Chordata > Aves > Falconiformes > Falconidae > Falco > Falco punctatus. Next base: position 95,054,952 of record NC_137581.1, on the reverse strand, counting down.
TGTTGTGCAGTACGTGCCTAATCTCTCTCCACTGCTCTGAACTGGATGGCAAAGAAGTTATTCTTCATCCCAATAATTGCCAAATATGCTGGGAATTAATGTCTAGCAGTAAGTGCCCATATTTCACTCAGTGCTAATGTGCCAGCTTTCAAACTCTGAGATGCCAGACACCTTAATGTTTGGGGTTTGTTGTTGTTGTTCTGATGTCAGAGTTAAAGCTGGAAATTGAAGTGAGGTGGGTTTGTCTCACTGCTCGTGATCAGCAGAGGGGTTCACTCACCTGACCATAGTGGAAGTTGCAGCTCTCCATAACCCTCAGTCCCCTTGGTCTGCCTCGGCTCAGGCTCCTTTTGCTTTAGCAGCACTGTATGATAGAGAGTCTCTAGGCATGAGATTGGTCTTCTGTTTGGGCTTTGTATTCCATATTTATATTTTTTATTGAAAATACTTAGTATGAAATGATAGTATTTTACTTGAAACCTTTTTTTTTGACTGGTTTCTTTTAGCAGCTTCAATATGGCAAAAATGCAACATGGTACATTTGAGTGAAAGGGGTAATGTAAGACACATCAGAAAAGAATATTTTGGATAAAAAAAGATCTAAAAATGCTTGACATTCAGCTAAAGGGTGCTGCACTGTCTCAATTAACACAGTACTTGATTTATTTTCATGTAACATTGCACTGCTCTGTTCAAATTTAGTGAAAAATAGGCAGTAGGTGTATCATCATTGGAATTTTAACACTAGTTTTGCAGTATAAAGGGATAGCTAATGCAGGAGCATTGTGAAAGCTTTCCAATGAGTTGACAAATAGCGTTTCTGCAAAATAGTATGAGTAAACTTATGCTTTTTATCAAGATTAACTAGTTCTGTCAGTACTGTCTTTCTTGAAAATATTGCTGTGCTTAGAATGTAAGATTACATTAGAAGAAATGACAGGAAATTCAGAAGCTCGTATGTTTTCCTGTGATGGGTAGTTTGTGTATTGATAGTAACGCCTCAAACATGCTATATAATCAAATTCAAAGTAACTCAGCTTCCAACTGGTTTGCTTTAAACGAAGTACACTTTAATACAGTGAGTTTTTCTCATTTCCAGGCAGAAAGTATTTTGGAAATGTTTGGGGCAGATCGGAAGTGTTTGGAAAATGTCTGTTGTGAATGTTTGGATGGCTATTTTCAGGTGGCATCAGAAGGGCATGGGCAAGCAATATTCTGTCCTTTGAACAGAGCAGACTATTGATAGCCTTGGATAAGCTTTAGCAGTTGCGAAGTTCTTCACTGCAGCCTCTAAAATTGGTTCACAGGTTGTATGGAGAGAAAATTTTATACTCTTTGAGTAAGGTGATTATATTTGCAGCCGTTTTGTAACGGTGCCTAGAAGGAGGAGAAATCTGAACTGAAATGTTTGTAGTGTTACTTATCAGGATTTATGGTATATAAATATTTTTGAGATATGGAAGCTCACGGAACTAGGATTTTCTTCCTGTTCCACCATCATATCCTCTCTATATGTTCCTTCTCTAAATGTTTGTTTAACAAAGACTAATCAAGCCAATTTCTTGTCAGCAGCATAGTATAGCTTGAATTTTTCTTCCATTTCTCTGCTTTATTCCCCTTTGACTGGCCCATATTCTAATTGGGAAATAACCAAGCTCCCTTGTCTTTACTGTTGTCCTCCATGCTTGCCCTGGAGCCACCTACTAATTCTGGGAGCTGCAAATTTTTCAGGTGTGCAGTTGTTAAATTTTAACTCAGATTAGATCTGAAGCAAAGACCAACCTGTTTCCCACAGATCCATGCTGACCTACCTTAAAAATGTCTTAAGTCATCTTGTCTTCTTTCTGTTTAAGCTGTAATAGATCACCCAGTAAAGCCTGTGAACTAATTTGGTCTTTTGATTTGACTTTTTGCACAGTTAAAAAAATTTGCACTCATTAATTTCTTCATTGAGTCTATATTTTCTGTTTTACCTATGTTTTTTTAATGAGCTCCAGGTTTGATTTTATGTCTTGAAGTGATTCCCCTGGCTAATTACCTGATCTATAATGATCAAAATGTGCCCCCCATTTTTCATTTTCGTTCATCTAGCTATCATTTCCAGCCGCTGACTCTCATTACGCTATTTTCTGGGTAGATAGAGATCTGCTATCAGAAGTTTCTTCAGGAATGCATTTGTACTTTAAATTCAAAACGGAGTGGGGAGGGGGAAACTATGGGTTCTGCTACTGCTTTACATCTGCTTAAATCTCTCTCTTTTATGTTTTCATTTTAAACATAAGAAGATATCTAGTAGGATGGGAAATAATGAGTTGCCTTAGAACTTCTGCAGTTTTTACAAGTGATTATTTAATTGTCATTTGTTTATGTTCTTTGAGATGCATCTATCTGCTGAAGGTCACAGCACCTGCTGCCCTAATACACCCCTATGGCAGGTGTCAGAAGTGCATTATAAATTGAATTATTTTATTATGTGGAGGGGTTCCACAATTTCTCTTCCACTGTCTACCTCTCGTTTCTGTCACTGATGCCACTATAACAGGTTTAGTCCCAGCTAAACCAAATAAATCCCACTGTCTGATAAAAAGAGAAATGAGGAATGTGGTGCCTGAAGAACTATTTCTGCTTTTCATTACTTTCCAAGGAAAAATGTCTGCTTGCTTTACTACTACTCCAAGAAAAGAGAAGATTACAGAATGCACAAGATTAATATCTCTTCTTGTGCATAGTTAACTGTTTCCCATAACTTAAAAATAAGAATTTTGCTGATAGTATTTCATGCTTGCACTGCTGCTTTTCTGTGCAGCATCTCTGCATGACTTCATGCAACTCAGGTCAGCAGCTAAATATTGGGCTGCAGGCTGACAGCAAGGTGGAGTTTGATGCATCTTAGATATGCTTTAGGTATCATTTCCAGATGAAAGATGAGTTTTGGAAGAGAAGGTTTTAAAAATCTCAATTAGGAAAGTATATATCTATTTAGAGAAAAATGAAGACTCTCCAAAGTGCTTTTATAATAAAGCAGCTGCCTTTTGTGAGTAATCAATAAAGAATTAATTCAAGGGCTTCAAGCATGCACCTTTTTGGAAAGTAATACTGTGCTATTGCTGTATTTGATACAGCTTGGTACTGTTACAACTGGGCTTCTGATCTTCTACCCAGCAAACTGAAGGATAAAAGCATCAATAAGCATATCTGGAAATATAAACGTTTCATCCAGTATGAGACAAATTATCCTTATCTTAAGGCAGACTTTCAGAGAGAAAATTGCAAATGCAACACTGTACTTCAGTGCCTTTTTATTTGGGAAAACATTCCTGCAGGCAGTCAGGGAAGAATAGGTCTGAGCTCCACAGGAAGTGTTTGGGGTGGTTCTGTTTTATTTGTGGTGCCTGTTTGTTTTAATAAAAAATTAAAACCTTTGCACCTAGTTACTTACTTTATACCCCTAGAGAGTCCAGGCCATGCCACATCCCTTGTTGTGTTCCCCACGTCTCATGGCTTGCCAAAGGTTACGGGTGTGTGGTCACCACGAAGTGTTTGTGCCGCTCTTCTGTCCCCACGGTCTGTGATGGCTGTTCTTTCTAGGCGTAAATAAAGTGTGTTCTTCAGCTTCAGGGAGCTTTCCAAACTGTATGACTAGATGTCTCAAAAATATGACTAAGTGGCCTCTATAAAAACTTTGTCCTTCTGGAATCCAAGTATCGTTTTTTGCTCCTTGTTGCCAAGCAAGATTGAAAAATTGATAATTCATCTGTTCTGTTACACCACACGGTTTCAGGATTTTAAGAAAATGAAGCCTGAAACAATTACTATTAGCAATAGCTGAAATAAATTCTAACTTAATTTTTCCTGATACTTTTAAAATCAGTGGCTTCAAGCTTTTTCTTGCGGTTCCTCAGCATCCAAGCAGTGATTCTTGATCCTGCAGTGTGGGGCTTCCCGGCATCCATGCTCCAGGGACAGGCAGTGGCACCTTGCCTTGGGCACTGGTTCATGGGACACCTGCCAGCTCGTGGCCTGGGCTATCAGCCCCTGCTCCCAGGATTTTGCTGGACTGCTGGGTTTGGGAGTGAAATCATGGCCCTCTGAATAATGCCTTGAAAAATGGACCTGTATGTCTCACAGTCTTTAGGATACAAACTCTTAATATGCCACTTCATTACAGAGACCCTGGCTGAACTTGAGGTTTCCTAGATTTTGTGTTACTTTTCTTGGATTTTACTTTACTTCCGACACAAACAGAGGAATGAACGGATAACCCTGTGTATCCCCCTGCCCCCCTGCCTCCTTTCTCCCTAATTAACTTTGGTCCAATGACTTTAAACTAATTAGATAATCTGGGTTGCTGCTGAGAAGCAGGGAGACATTTCTTACATGCTGAATTCAGTGAAGGTACAAATTGGAAATTTTTCTGGCAGAAGATGTTTTCCACTTTTTTAATATGCTAATAGAGTGTTTAGTTTCCTCTGCCCACTGCTGCCAGGTAAACGAGTTAAAAACATTTTAACTGGGCTAGCCCTGGTGGGTGCAATATGCACTCAGACAGATATCTCAATGGCTGATAATACACAATTTTTTTCTTAAGAATATATGGGATGGGATGTGGCCGAGGGATACAACTGATACTTTAGAACGAGTATTGGGATTTCACCCCACTGACCTTTTTGGGACTCGAGCTGATTGATATGTTCCCAAAGCAGTGCATTTTCATTCTTGGTATTTGCTTTGCTTATGCATCTCATGTGTTTACTTACAAGGTAAAGAAAGCTACTGGGCTCAACGTGTTATACTAAAAAGTGAGCACAGTTAGCCTTGTTAATTGGCTGCCTTGCAATAATTTTTACCCTGTTTTGATTGTTTAGCACTACAGATTAAACTGGTGTGCTATTTTTGCTTCCTAGATGATTGCTTTGACAATAAGCAGTAGCATTTTCCAGCTGAATGTAACTAAGAGGTGAGAGGGGTGCGGCATGCGAGTGAGCTGGGAGTGGAGCAGTGGAGAAGGATGGACAGTGTCCACAGGATGCTCCCCAAGCAAGTGGAGCGTGGTGGAATGAATGTGTGCCTGGTTCCTGCTGTGTGAGGAGTCAGTAGAAGAGGAGATCAAGAGTCAAATATGATTAGCTTGGCAAGAGGGGAGAAATCAGTTTAAATAAAACCAACTGAGAAAATTACCTAAGAAGCCAAGATTGTAATAGGAAGACAGAGTTTCATAAAGCACAGTAACAGAGCAAGACTGTGCCTGCAGGTCTGTGCTTGTATTTAGTGGAAGTCTTTAGCCTCAGTGCTTTGGGCAGTGTTAGGGGAAGAGTTGTGCCTTGGAACTAATGTGCCTTTTTCCTGCTCATCCCTCTTTGCCCCTGCCTCTTGAGGGAAGGCACTGCGTTTCCCTGCGGAGTGGTGCAGTGCTCCCCTCGCTGGTGCACAGGTTGCCCATGCTCCCCAGCTTGCTGCTTCTGCTCGCTGCTTTGGAGCTCTCAAAGCTAGCTGCAGTAAGGGGGGAAGGATCACTGAGCTTGCTGGCTCTTCGGAGTTCGCGGTAGTCAAGCTACAGGGTGGAGGAGGAAGAACGAGGGGGGGAGAGGGAGCCAAGAAATATATTCAAGCATCATCCTGTAATGCTTCTGTGCAACTGCAAATTGTTCTGTGCACCAAGCAAGTCATGAAAGACGTAGGGGGTGGTGAGGGAAATTTGGTGTCAGATGAAGTTTGCATTGTTTGAATGGAGAAAGACACTGTTTTATGACTCCATGTGCAGCAAAGCACATGAGGTAAATATGCCAGTAAATTGAGAAGCGCTTTCCTTCTCAACAGACAGTAAATATTAATGAAGATACAGGTGGTATGCGCAGAGATGCAGACATAGAAGAAAATATAAAAGGAAGTAGAGCAGTTATAAAAAGCAAACCCTGGAAGAGCATGATGGCTGCCTTCCCGGAGGTTTTTGGCGGGGAAAGGTGGAGGAAAAACACAACAGCAGGAACAACAAAAGAAAATCACAACAGGGTTTTATAAATGCCCGAGGAACTGGGAGACGAGACCGAAGGGATGTGAGCAGCATCCTCTTTTTAACAGATAAAAGGGAATGTGTGGTAACAAGCAATATGGAGGTTTGATCTCTTTTCTGGTGACATTTTTGTGATCGATTTAGGGCAGTCCCTATGCGGAAGCTGCAACAGGCCATGGTAAGTCTAACTACAGCGTCTCATGGCTGCTCTAGGGAGGCAGGCCCTGAGGGCTGACAGCAAGGGAACAGCTTTTTCCATGGTGAAGACAGTGCAGAACTTACTAGTGGGGCTCAGGGCTAGATGTCAAGGACAACAAACATTTCAGTTCAGCAACTGCCCCATGCTTAAAGACAAATGCCTAACCCACAAGTCCTTAACAGAGGATGGTGACCCAGATGCCAGAGCTGGGTGGAAGGCATTTTGGTTTAATTTAAATCCAATGCTGCCAAACGCAAATTCACATTTAACCTTTGTATGGAGGAAAGTTCAGGTTGCTGAAGTGAAGCTCTTGCACTTCCAGAGCAAGGCTGAAGCTTTCCACTCATGCCACACACTGCTTCTTTCCTGCTCTCAGCTGGGACTTAGCCTGCGCCTCCTATGGTTCTTGTCACCTTGTAGGGCTTGTGGCAAGGGGAGCTTTTGTTCAGCCTGTTGGAGGAGGAGAGAGGTTTGGAGAAGCGTCATGGTTTGCTCTCCCTGGAGGAGTCAGACTTTCTCATGGCTGCGTCTGAAGGGTGCAGCTGGAGAAAGGCTGTCACCAGCTGCACCATATTTCATGGCAGGTGGTGGTCACGGAGCAAAGCAACGGCAGCAGGGAGACTGTGCGGCTCAGCAGCTATCCAAAACTATCAGAAAAAAGTGTGTTCTGAGGACTGAGTTACTTCTTAAAGGCATGGTTGCAAAGGTTACCTGTTTCAGATGGTAGTGCTTTTTGTCACCGGGACTCTGAGTCACCATTGCATCTTGATCTGGCAATGGGATGCAGATTAAGACAAGTTGCTGCTATACAGGGGTCAGCTACAAAATGATGTTGTTCCTACTTACTAAAGTCCTTAAAGAAGAACTCCAATGCCACTTTTTTTTTAGCTATTTAATTGTACACTCATTATGATATATTTATTTTAAAAATCCTTTGGTGTTATCATTGAGATTGACTGGCAAATGATTTTTAAAAATTATTTGTGCATTTGAGAGAGAATTTAATCTAGATGTCAGATTTTGAGATCCAGATTTTAAATTGTGTCTGGAAGAGGATCACATCAAGTTGCCCATACTGCAAGAGCTGATCTGCTTTACTTTGAATCCTGCCTAGGAAACTTCTTTTTATATCAAAATGAAAGTTATCATAGAAATCAAGATTCCAGGAAGTTTAATAAAAAGACAAAATCATGAAACTTGTAATGAAATCAGAGGTCCTAGCTCTAAAATAATGAAATTGGGAAAAAGAATGGCGGTAGTGGAAAGCTACGAACATACAGGTCAATTGAAGTGTGGTGAGAAAGCAAAGTACTTTGCAAGATGTGTATTTGCAATACTTTGTGCATGCATTGCATGTGTGTATATGTATATATATATATTTGCGCGTCTCCCTTTTCTTGTTTTACATGCAGCTAGATATGCATATTCATGGGTTAGTCATAAGAGGCTTAAAGAATTTTAAATGATTGTGCAGACATAGTATTTGACAGAAAAAGAGGTAAGTAAATCATGTTTCCGTATTTTGGCAGGAGTATAATCTCATACAGTGTCCTGTAAACTTGTAGACATCAAAATGTTCCTATTAATGCCACAGTAGATCACCGAGACCAGTTTGAAAAACATTGCTCACTGCCTACTTGGATTTCAAATATGCCTACGTGTCTGCCTGCCCTGACACAGCTGATGAAAGGAAAAAATTGCCTTGTGGTGACTTTGAACAAGTTCATTTTCTGGATTCTCTCTTAAGTATTTACTTTTGGGGAGGGGGGAAAAAAAAAAGTATAACCTCACAGATACTTGTCTGTTTACCTGTTTAGGAGTGAACATCCTTTTTATACATAAAGTAAATCAACTTCAAGGCTTCAGGATTCTGAATCAACTAGGTTTAACCCAGCAGTAGAGTTAATGCTGTTGCAATCCAACTTGACAGCCTGTAAATATTTACCGTCCAAACCACCCTGTATTGTTTCTTTGTGCTGTCAGTTCTGTGGAGCTAATTTTAAGCTGGGTGAGATGCTAATGTAGATGGCAACATTTCTGAGCATGTGCTGCACTCCAGTGCCTGCTGTCTCAGCACATACCTGTCACAAGCTTCAGAAACCCTCCTGCTGGGGAAAACAAGACCAGTTGTGCTGTGGAGTTCAGCAGCTCCACCAAATTAGGTAGTAGGGTTTGTCATTGATCATTCTCCAGGGCTAAAAACCTGACCCCACTGAAATCGGTAGTCAAATTTCCACCACCTTAGATGGCATTAGCATTTCCCTGTACCTTCAATAATAGTGGTGTGAAGCTGTAGTTCTTACATGTAATCACCATCCTCCAAAGTGCAATTTTATAAACAATATGCTGTCATTTGAGAACGTAATTCTTTCATTTAAATTACAAATTAGAATAACAACTTTAATTTTAAAAAGCCAGGCATATCTGAATTTATTCTGTTGTTGGGGTTACTGATAAATTGAAGATTTATGTGCAATAATAAATGTGTTAAAGTATGACCTTTAAAATAAAACCATCTGAATAATTCAGTAATAGTGTCAAATTAGTATGTCAAATTTCTTGACATACCAATTTATTTAAAAAAATGCCTAACATAGTTTCAAGTTACTTAAACTTAGCAACATGTTTATAAAACCTGGGCCTAGGTTGTTTGAAACTTAGATTTATCTTTCTAAATCATTGCAAGCAGGATTTTAAGGATATTGAAGCATCGTTCAGGTGGGCTTCAATAGGAATATAAAGAATGCCACAGTGAATAACTGCTGTTACCAGGCACTTTTTTGCTTGTTTTATAAATAACTGGGCCCTTATGACCACATGTAACATTTCTGAACATCTTTACAGTAAGTATGCTATCAAGTTCTGGCTCTGTGATTCAGAAAATGGTTGAAGAATTAACACATTGAAGAAATAAAAGCAGCTCTATAAAGTATAATAGACTTGTGGGTGATAAAATCAACCTGCTGACCTGCTGCTTGGGCTAAGGATTGCCAGCAAAGGCTGTTCCTCATGAAACAGCAGTGCTTGGTACACATCCCAAGCAGCCTCTGGCATCCTCCTAGGCTGCCCCATGGTTTGGGACTCCTGCAACTGGTTGGATAGGTGAAAACCTGGGGGCTGACTGCTGTGGGGGTCCAGTAGTGCATCCCCATGGCCAAAGGAGCACAGAGCTCAGCATCTGCCAGGTTGCTTGACATTGGTCTTACTGCCAGCCAAGACTTTAGGCTAGCAGGAGAGGTTTACTTTATTCTGTCAAAGTTAGAATCCATTTCTAAATGCATTTGCAGTGGTGGAGGCAGGAGTGCAAAAGGATAAAAGCTAACACCTGTATGACTCTCAAATCAAACTTGGTAGGTGTTGTGTCAGTTACTTCTGTCTATAGTCGCTGTCTCAAGTAAGATAAGTTTGTGCAAGAAAAAAATGAAAGGATTGAAAGGATGATCTGTTGTCTAATGGCTTGTGTGAAAGAAGAGATTAAGTAATTTAATATTCACAGCTGGGGGAAAAGCTGGTCTGAAGTGATAGTAGCTTCTTCCCCAGGTTTTGCTGCTACCCACTGAAAGAGACTTGGCGAGGAGGCTGGGATCAAGCCAGCCTGGGTCTGACCATCAGTGTCCATTCTTAAGGTCATTTTTCCTTCTTCCCTGGATGAAATGGGCTCCTGCAGCCTCCCATAGGCACTCCAGGCTTCCTCTAGCCTGGCATGGACCATCCCTTCTTCTGGCCCTTCTGTCAGGGCTTCATCCTTTGCTCTGTGGCACAGGGCGGCAGGAAAAGAGCAGTTTTGTTTACTCCCTCTTCCCAAAGCTTCCTGGGTTTTGTTTTCATCACATTTCTTAGTTTGTACATTCCCCTCCACTTTATGGTTTTTTAAATTTTTTTCTTCTTTTTTTTTTTTTCTTCTTGCAACTCAGGAAGATGACACATTGTTTTATTCTGCAAATCACATATTCTCACTGAATAATCTTTACACCTATAGATCTCTAGTTCCAGAATATCTTTGCTAAGAACATCTCTTGAAAGCCTGAGATGATACAGCTGGTGGTAAGGCTGGGACCAGTTCAACTGACGTACCCTGTTGGTACGAGGGGACCCAGTTTACAGAATATGCTATGAAGTTACTGGGTGACAATACAGTAGTCGCTGTAAAAATGCACGTATCACCTGTTAAATGGATTAAACCTGTATGTGTGGTGGTTTTTTAACAGCAAAAAGGAAATACAGTGATGGGCAGAGCTGGCTAGGTGACTCCAAGCTTTGCACTAGTGGTTTCTGCACTGAAAACACTGAAGTTTATCTCAGAATTGCCTTAGCTATTAAACTTCAGTATTTCTGTATGCTCTGGCTCACGTTTTCCTCTATTGATACTGTGCCTAATTTCATTCTTGTTAGCGATGCAATCATCAGCAAGCTCTAAGAAGTGCAAACATAGAGAATGCATCATTTCAAAGAGCTGAATTGCATCTAAATATGTTTATAGGTGCACTCCTTAGTTTGAACACGCAGTTGCAATCTGCAATCAGATTCACCTTTATTATTATGGGAAAACATCCGGAAGCACTATAACCTCATGTCAGAGAGCAGTATTACAGCTTTGTAAGTCCCAGAGTCCCTCTAATTTTTCTGACTGCAGGGAAACTTTCATTTTCTGCTGCAGGACTTGTCAGTGGCTTAAGCAGGTTAGCTGAACCTGTTGTACTTCTGCCCGTATCACTTTCCTTAGCCAGAACTTACAGAATAGCTGGGAGAATATTTTTTTGAGACTTTCCGGTAGCTGTCACAGTGGTGATGCAGTTGCAGCTTGCCAGGTTGTATGCAAGCATATGTACCCATACTCCTACCATGGTATATAACCAAGGATTGATGTAAATTGGAGGAGGAAAGATTTAGGTTATGGGATTTTTGTGTTGTTCCATTTTTAAGAACCTGTTATTACAATAAATTTATGAGTCCATTCACCCAGATATGTAACTAGATGGCTTAATATCATAAAATACTAGGGATTTAGATGGCTGGAACATTAGTATTCCAACTAAGGAACATGCAACGAGATCTTATATTTTCTCTTCTGGTTCTAAAAGTACCATCTACCTTCAGAGTGCTTTTCAGGTAATGAAGAAAAAAACCCCACATTTTTACATTCAGGTTTTTGTTTCACAGACTTAATCTTTAGAAATCACAGGGTTAGGAAATACTGATACAAAAAGCACAAGGATGTAAGCCAAAGAATCGAAGGAATAGCAAATTTCTCTCTTTCTGTCTTTTGTTTAATGATTAATAGAGTTACAGAGTTCAAGTATATAAGATTAACCCCCGGCAACTTAGTTTGCAGTGTAATACCCAATTATCATACTGTTTTACGTGAAGCATGCTAAAATGCTTTGAGTGGGAGGTTGGAGTAGATGACCTCCAGAGGTCCCTTCCAAATGGGGTTGTCCTGTGATCCTGTGACACATGCAAGTTGGTAGCCTGCTGATGGAGCATGAACACTGCTGCCTTACTGCTCAGCAAGAGCTTTTGCTGTTGATTGTGTAAGATGAAAATGGGCAGTGGGCCCATTGGTTTTAGGCAGCCGATATTAGAACTGACATTCAAGTTAAACTCTAAGCCTTGCTGCTAATCTTAAAAGCAAACAAAAGAAATGGTGCAGTCATGTGAATTGACTTAAAAATACACCTTTTTTTTTCCTTTCTTTTTAGTAAAGCAGCCATTCAAAACCATCAGTGAAAAGCGTGTGGCTACAGTGTATTTTAAACCATAAATACTGTGAAAAAAAGTGATTCTAAGATAATGGAGAAGGTTAATTTTACTGGTGCTACTTGTGGTGGTATTCTTGGGCAGGTGGGGTTCTTGTCAAATGTTAAAGCTTGCCCTGTTTTTGTTTTTCTTTTTTGAAGACCAGTTGTAACCAAGAAATGTCTGTCTTTGCCTCCTGTTTTTGCTTCGCAACTTTTCCCTTTTGTAGCTCCTTGCGTGGAAATCAGTGATTTCCTTGGAATTTCAGGAAACTATAGCTTATATTGGTATGTGTGTCACCCAGTGGAGTAAAAAAAGATTTGAAAAGCATTCCTGAGCTTGTGTCTAGACCAAATGCCACGGGAAGCTGGGTCTGTCACTCAGGGATGGATATTTTACCTACCTCGTTCTAAGCTCCCCTGTGGTATGTGGCCTGAGATGTCTGGAAGGGACTAATGCACCGAGATTATTTCTCTCCAGTTTTGAACTGCATCTGCATAGCTTCCATGCAAATGTTCGATAAGTTACATCACTTAGTTTTTAATGTACTTTTTTTTTTTACATTCTACTGATACACGTAGTTAAATACTGTATTTGGCTCTTAGGTATATAAGTCCTTAAAATACATTTGAAACATGACATTTTGGTTCAGTTTTGTTGGCTTACACCTTGTGGAGTCATTAAGTATAAGGAAGAAATAAAAAAAATACTTTTTTTCTTTCTCATTTGTTACGGTTCTACATGTGCCTTGGTTTGCAACACAATTCTGTGACAGAACACGCAAGGTGCTGGTGGTTTCCTAAGAAGGTAACTGATGCAAATTTGCTTGTTTTCACAGGTGTGTTTATGTTCAGATGCTTTAAGTAACCTCATATCTGAATGAAGGCTTCTTACCATTGGTGGAAACCATTGACTGTTAGACAAAATGCCCTTTACTTACATTATTTCTCAGTAGGTTACCATATAAACCATAATTCCCTTAATGGAACTATACAAAGGAAATCAAAAGAAAAGAGGAACAGGGAAAAAAAACCCCAACCAACCTGGTAGCATAATAGCAATAGAACCACAGAATTCTCTGCAGATGGTTTAAGAATATAAACACATTTTATGTTTGTGTTATGTAGTCCTTTTCTGAAGTTATTTTAACTTTTCTCTGGGAGTAAAGTATAGAAAAGTATGTGGTACGGTTAGCCTTTTAATAGGGGGAATCTCTATTTGTTAATATATTCCCAGGTCTGAGAATTTTAGTTTAAAGCCAAGTGGAATATTGAGACTTTTTTATCTAGAAAGAACAAAATGCCTTTAACTACCATTAAGTTCTTTATATATAGTATTTGAAACAGACAAATCTAGCAGACTGATTACTTGGGTATTGAGATTTCTGATGAATAGACTTGTTAAAGGCTAATTCTTATATAGGTTGATATATTCCTTATTGTTCTCTTGCGGAAAAGATTGATATAGTTTTTCTAAATAATTATTTTAAAAGTTTATGGAAAACAAACTAAGCCAGTGATCAGTGGCTGCATCTCATCTCAAGGTCATCAAATGTGTCTTGTGAGGAGAAGGCACTTGGGCTTTTGGAGCTGCTTCTGGAATCATCGGGCAGTGATGCTTCTCAGTATTATACTAATTTCTGAGTGGTGAAAATAATTAAAATAGCTTCTTCCCCACCCCACCCCCTCCATTTCCCCCTTCAAAATCAAGAGGATAGTATTAAATTAATTTCATTTACAAAATAGGTTTAAGATAGGCTGCCATAATTTAATTTTTTGACCATTTATTTTTATTTCCCAACAAATTGAAAGGAAGAAGAGAATAATTCATAATTGAAATCTGAAGAATGAGTAAATGTAGGAAAGTGTTTTCCTTCTTGCAGTACTCTCCTCTTAATTAAGATTCAGTCAGATTTTTTGTTCTACTCTTTTTTTGATGGAGTTCCTCTCGAGACCCTAGTAAGGGTTGCTACCAAAATGAAACAGTAGGATTTTAGGATTTAATTCAGATTTAGAAAAGCACTTTTATTTCCTTTTTGGCAATTTGATCCTCATTCACTGCATCCTTCTGATGCAAATTCAGCCTCCTACACACTAAAATGTCACCTTACAGCAAGCGAACACTGTGAAGGATTCTCAGATGACCACAGGCCTGACATGTGGGTGACATCTTTATAGAAATAGGATGCTCCCACAGAAATAATCTCCTAAGAAGTGCTTGAAAAATTTCTCAGCTGCTTTTCCTGGTGTATGATTTTACAAAATCTGTTGGCTCACAGCAGGCAGGTTGTATTCAAATGAGGGTACTGAAAAAGTACAAAATTTGCTATGTATTAAAAAGAGATTCCCTTTTACTTTTCCAAATGCAGCATGCACAGTCAAATTTTAATGAATGCATACACCTCAAATTTTTATGGTATGAAATGAACAGCTGTGTAATAAGTAGGTGGTAAGAAAATATACGATGTATTGCTACTTTTATCTAAAATATGATTAAGCTTTACAGCATTACATTTCCAGTGTTCTACTTTATACTACCATAAACTGCCATCATTAGTAACAATGCCGTCAGTAAGATAGACAGCATCTCTGTCGTAGGTATTATGGGACTTATTTTCTGTAAGGTAGGAATGGTAAAACTCCTGTACTACTCACTGAAACTTAACAGTCAACCATGGCTGCACTTTACTGGAAAACTGGTAAGAGAGCAGAGGTCACAACCCTTCAAGGAAAAAAAAAATCTATTTAGGGTAAAATTCAGCATCTGATAATAATTGTGATTTTTTCAGAGATAAATGCTGAAAATTGCATTGTATGAAAAATTAGTTTTGTGTCTGCTGTAGAAGGATGCTAGCTCTGATACCGTAAGGTTTTCCAACATGTACTAGTGTGAGAGAAAAAATAAAAATAAAAAAGGTTTTCCAGAACATTCAGAAAAAAATACCAATAATCCATTCACTAAATAAGAAAGAGCCAAATATGCTTCACATACTTCATTTTGGTTTGGATTTTTTATTGTTCCAGAAATATTAAGTAAACCTGAGAAAGCCTAAGGTCAAAAGTCCCACCAAAACAGAAAAAAAATAAACTTGCACACATCAGTTTTTAGAGACTTTCTAGGTCATATCAGCATGAAGCTAAAGCATCATATACAACAGAAAGTCAAAGAGCTTTTTACAGGCATCCAAATAGCAACCATTATTTGCTGCTTTGGGTACTTTCTTGCTTTTGCAATACAAGATTCTGAAGGGGAAAGTAATTCCTTCAGGACTTTGGATCTCTAATGGGGTCAGTGTGCTTTAAATGAAAAGTCCTGGCACTCTAAAATGAAATACAATGGAGACTTTTGTTTTCTCTGTAATGGGGGCATATCTTTAATGATAATGGCAGTACAACATAGCAGGAAAGGAAGACAGGGAAATGGAAGATGTGACCTATATCAGATATTAAAGGAACCCTACAAATCCAAACAGATGAAAACCCCTCAAACTTAGAACAAAACAAGCAACAGACATGAAAGTGCATTTACTGGGTAGCAGTGACTATAGAGAATCAGAATGCAGAACATTTCTTGCAAAAAGGAAAAACAGCTGCTGCTGAACAGGATAGTGCAAACAACTGTACCAGTGGTGAAGAGTTTAAAACTTGTTGTGGAATCGGAGACAAGAAAGGAAGCATACCAGGATAGGCAACGTGCCTCAGGGAACGATGAGACCTTCACCTTATCTCTTTCCCAAGGCACTTAGAAGTTGTTAGTGCCTGGAACAAACCAGCATTGCCTCACATGGTTTCTTTCATCCCCTTTCCCAATGTGCTGTCTGTACTTTTATTACTTTTTATCATAAGATTTGTAGTTTTGGGACAGCAGTGGACAACAGTGGCTCTTTGGGGAGCCACCACTCAATGCTGAGGAGCTGTCTACCTAGGTAAAGGCAAAACCATGTGCCATAGATACTGCACTGTTTGGGTACTTGCATCTTTGGCCATATGAAGTGGAGCAGAGGGAAGAAAGCAAAAGAGCAATTGTGGAAGATACGTGATGAAAACCGGTCTACATGTACATTAGTACAAAGCTTGTGAGGAACTAACATTATGTTGTTGTAGTTTCAGATTAAGAGGATTTGTGTTCAATTGAGATTAAGAGCAAGTCATGTAATGGGTACAGTGTACATTCTGAACAGCCAGTGGCTTTGTTCTGCATCACTCTGCCCTGTGATATGGACAGGAGTCTGGAATTGAAGCTGAAGTGGTGGGAACCCATGAGAGGACTCTGCTGGTCATATGGAATTGCCCCTTTTCCCCCCACCACTGCGATGGGCAGCTGCCACTCTATTTCCCTGGTTGTCTGGCAGGGGAGCAGTAGCAGGATCTTTCTTGTGGCAGCCAGGAGATCCCTGGTAAAAGGCATCTCTTACCTTTCAGATCAGCTATGTGGTCACGGGCCCTCATTATCTCCTGACTGGCAGCAGTACCAATGACTGGTGGAGGCAGCAATCACTGGGTTGTCTCCTATTCTTAACCCAGGCATAGGCTGCCATTTAGAAATCTCCAGTTTTATGCACTGAGGAGATGGAAGCTAATGTAATCTGTAGCAAAAATAGGCTGACAGGATTTTCTAGAAATGTATCTTCTCTACTGTATTGTAAACAGGCTTAGAGGAGTTCAGTATGAAGTTTTGAGTTGTACTCGGGGTTTTCTTCTGCTCCACTGAAGTATTTAAAGGTTGAATGGAGCCCTTAGCATTGTTGTTGATTTGGAGTAAGAATGAGTGGCACTTTGTGAAATTAGGAATAACTGAGAGCATCTATGGTGGAAGATGGGGAGAGAGGGAAAAAAAGTGTGGAGTTATTTGTTCCAGCCAGAGTCTGGGGAGTAGTTACTGCCTAAGAAAGTGAAACTCTCAGCTGGAGACATTTTCTGAACACATGGTGCAAGGCAGCCTGGCTTTATTCATAGTCCTTACTAGAAAAATAGGAAAAAGTAAGAGAAGGTGCTAGAAGGGGGATGTCTTTGTTTTCTGAATAGCATTTGTGTTTATCTGATGATGCATGATTCAGGGAGAAAGTTCAGGACAAGCCTGAAAGGTACTGCAACATTATTTTACCTTTGCCTAGAGCATGGCTGTGTTGCAAGATTATTGAGATGGACAGGTGTCACAGGACAAAACTATTTTTTTAGCATTTTTTTCTTATGGTTAAATAAGAAAAACAATCTTGGACAATGATTGTACCTTTAATGTTTTTCTTAATTACAAACTTGAAACCCTAAACTCTCTTGTGGGGTGATGCTCCTCAGGTTTCTTTTAATTGATACAGAGTTTCTAGGAGTTCAGAAATAGTGCACATTTATGTGAGGACTAAAACCCTTTTGCTTTCTCACCCAGCAAAAGATTTGAAAGCATGCAAGCTGTAGAATACGGGGAGTGTCTGACTCTGTGGGTATCTGAAGTCATTAGAGTTCCCTCCTGTACTGTCGTGATTTAGTAATAGGTGGCCCAATATGAATTTATTTGGGGTTTTTTAGTACAGCGGAGTGTGTCTGGGGCAGTTTATTTTCTTCTTTTGTCCTTCTGATAGGACTGCTTCTGCAGGGGTTTATAGGACTCATCTACACAGAGACAACAAGCCTTTCAGTGTTCTTGATCTTGGTTCAAGAAATTATTGTCCATCACATCTGTCCTATTGTACAGTGCCCCTCAGGAGAGTTTCGATAGCAGGGTATGATGATTGATCTTAATAGTATAGCTACAAAATCTTTGAAAATTTCATTTTCTCATTTTTTCAAGTTAAAATGGTAGGATGGAGGCAAGCTTAGTGTGGCAGTCTGCTGGGACAGGAGTGGGTGAGAACTGGATTGAGAAAGCAGGTTTCTGTTCCTGAGGCCGTGGAAGATTAAATACCATAGACAATTACTGAACTCCACTGGTTTCACAAATATGTCTCTTACTCCAGATAGACATGCCCTGCAGATACTTTAGGTGTGGAGTTCTTACCTTTAAAAAATAATAATGCAAAACATTATGCCTCTGGTGTTCCTCTCGGTATCTGCTAGGGATCATTGTGGCTGGACATACCTCCTGGGGGGATGCTGTGGAGCTCCGTTCCCTTTGTAGTCACCTTTTGGGAGTGTAATGTGGCTTTTGGTCAGGATGCCTTCCTTTTATGATGGGTTGGAGAGGGACTGACTTCTGTGTTGGCATGTGGGAGGCTAAGAACGGGCTTTTGTACCAGTAGAGAGTTGAAATTAAGCCAAGGTGCACACCAAGAATCAAAATTCTGAAGCTTTTCTCAGTATGTTAACATAAAGGAAGCCAGTGTATCGATGCTATTAGTTCATTACCAATGCTGAGTTACTTGTTAGACGGTCAGCCTTGAGTGAGTCACTGACCCCGCTGTAGATAATGCTTTCAGGAACAAAGAAGTGCTGTAAATAAGGAAGTACTATGAGAAATCAAGATGTTAAACAAGATGATTCCAAAACGTTAAATGTCCAAGTGGTAAACATGGCATTATATTGTGAATCTCCATAGTACAAGTTCTGTAACTTTAGTCATCCTCTGCAGTTACAGTTGTGTTGTTCAAGGGATTGCTTTAAAAGAAGATTAGAATATAATCCTTCTACTATTTTAATCCAGCAGAGGAAATCAGGTAAACGCTTAAAAAGTTTAAAATAACTAAAGAGGAAACATGCATAGAATATTAATATTTCAGATTATTTATATTTAGAGAAATTACACATGGCTCCACATAAAGAGATTTTACAGTTATGAAGATTTCTATCAGAAACTCTATGGATAACTTCAGCTGTTGCTAGAGTCTGTGAGCGAACAGATATTCATTAACTAAAAGCAACATTTGGAGAAAATAAGGCCACAGAATAAAGAAAGATAAATATTTTTCGCAGGTGTGTGTTGGAGAGGATTTCCAAGGGGAGCTTCTTTGCTGGGGACTTTTTGGAAGATGTGCCCCAAGTTGAATAGTTTGTAGGTGATCTTAGTGTTCATATCACTGAAGCAAGTGGTAACAAATTGATAGGTGGTATCTACCCCAGAATTCTGAAGTTCTTGATATTAAAAAAGCTCATTTGATAAACACAGTGTGAAATTTCTCACATAAAACTAATGATACCAGGAGCTTGGAAGGTGTTTGCAGTTGGTTTGATGCTCTTAGGTGTTTTGGAAGGGGGTATAGAATGAGAATAAATTATCTGGTGATAAAATTTGCCATTTTTATTACATTATACAGCAATTTCATGATACGGGCTCACTTTCTGTTGCAAAAGGTTCTTCTGAGGGTGATGTAGAATTCATCTCCAGATTTATATGCTTGAAATTCAAATTTTGGTGTCTACACAGAGTGAGATGTCGAAGCTCTGAATTACACTTAGCAGAGAGCCAGTCAATATGGGTAGAAAGCTTGCAAATTCAGATGTCTACTTGAGAATAGAGCTAAATCTCTAGCTCTTCACTAAGACCCTAGATGCCAGAGATGGTCTTCAACTGCATCCTGAGATAGCTTCTTCTGGGTTTCTACCAAAGAGGCAGCCCATCAGTATGAGGCATAACCTGAGCGCAAGCCCAAACTCCTGTCTCAACAGAGGCACAGAACTGGGGAGATTTCAGAGAAAAACAAGGAGAATTGTCAAGCCTGTTAAAACCTTGTACAAGGAACAGCTGTATAGGTTAGGATTTAGGCTACAGTGGAGACTGTTGAGGTTGATGGTGGGATATGTTAGTGATCTACTGAATTATAAGTAGCATGGAAAAGGTAAAAGAGGAGAAATTGTTCACCCCTGCAAGAGTGAGGGGTCATCAAACAGAAAGTGGCAGGCAGCCACGAGAATACAGATGGATACCTTTATTATGCCAGTGTCAATCAGGGAAAGTGATAATCATGGAACGAGACTACCAAAACCCGAACACATAAATATAATGCCTCCCCTTTCCACCCAGTAGAGGTTTCTAGGGAGCAGGAATGAAGGTCATTATGACCAAGACTAACCAGGTTTCTGCCTTCTTCAGATTATTAGGGAAATAAAGAGAAGTGGAGAGTTTCAAGGTCGCTGTTACTTTTTATTGCTGTTTTAAATGTGTCAGCAGAGTGCAAGCTGCAATTCTTGGCTGAGGGAGTAAAGACAACCCCAGTAGATATGGCAGACCTCCCAACTCTGTGTCCAACATTATTCCTAAGGAAGCAAGCAAGGACTTTGGCGTCCCTTGTCCATGGAGAAGGGTAAAAGTAGACATGATGTCCATCTTTGGGGTGGGTAGGTGTGCTAATCCTGTATACTGAGTGTTATGCCCCAGTAGACACTAAATATGCTAAATATAGTTGGGGCATTCCATTGTAGTTGAGTGCTGTCTTGCCTTTGCCTGAGGACTACCTGAAGCAGGCAGTTTTTGTCCTGCCCTTCATTTTTTATGCCATGTGGCCATCTGTGAGGCCACAGAATAGGCAGAGATTAATCTGAATGGAAAAAATAGCCACTAGGTTTAAAGTGAACCAGTTTGCTTCCATTGGCACAAGAGCAACTGTGATGTGAAGTAGGACTGTCTGATGTCGGGAGGATGAGGATGCTACTTTTGTGTCAGTGCCAGTTTGTGCTGTTTTAAAATTACATCCTGAAGAGCTTAATTTCTACCAGTTCAGGGAAGTGGTACATTTATAACAAAATTTACAGACTTGGAGTATAAAAAAAGTCTGTCAAGATTTCTATAGCACAGACCTATTGAGAGGAATCTCCAGTTGCTGGTTTAAAAAACAAGTTTCGGGCAATATCGCATGCTTATTAACTGACTCTAGATGCTGTTTTATTTTTTTTTTTATTATTGAATTTTCCAGAAAATTTAAACACTTTATTTTTCAATGGTTTAAAAAATGACTGGTGTTGCTTTCTGCTTTCAGTATTAACACTGTCTAAAGTGCTCTGGACATTAGGCTCTAATAGTATGCTTTAAAAATTCAAACTGTTCTAGTTCTGATCTTTGGAAAAGAGGTGCATATTATTACAGACTTTAATCTCTTGTTTGTACCGCGCTTTATGCTGAGTATGTTCTGCATATCACATCAGTGGCATACTGCTGATACAGTACAGGAGACTTTATGTATGAACTCATGTTTCAGTCACGCCTCAAGCACAGGGCAGAAAAAAGGCTGACCTGAAGATGTTCACTGTGATGCAGCTATTGAATTCTCAGTCAGAAGGTCCCTCCGTGGGGCACGCCGGTTCCTTACACACCGCTTTGGTGATTGGATGAACTGATTGTTCCATGTGAAGCAATTCAGAGGGATCAAGCTTTATACTTCAGCAACAAGAATGTCAAGAGCAGGTTGATGGGATATTGTAGCTGACGCCACCTTGTTTTCAGACCTCTGCTAGCACGATGCTTGCCTAGCTTTCGCGATGAGGTTTGCCCCCCCGAGAACTGCGCTGTGACGGGCACAGGCACGCCAGCAGCAGGTCCGATCGCTGTGAGCAAGCAGGGGCAGTGACGGACAGCAAGCAGCAAGTTACAGTGGTGACAGTGCTTCCTCCGCAGGCGGGCTTGCTCAGGTAGAATGCATGTTTTCTTTATATTTCTGATCTTTGGAAGTGTGCTAGTCTTCCAGAAACCTAGACAGTCTTGGTGTGCTCCTCCTTTGCCGGTGAGGGAAGGAAGTGGCAAATGTTCATGAGCAAACTGAGGGATTTGTTTAAGATCAGCTGTAGCGATGTAGGATTTGGACTGGGATCTCCAATGGCCTGATAATCTTCCTCACCACGGAGGCATCATCTGGACTTAGAGCCTGCCAAGATGGCTTTGTGCTTCCCCCAGCTGAAATGCCTGAGCTGCTTATGGTTTCCTCTGGAGCCTTTGATACTCTTTCTGGCATTTATTTCATCTTTGCTGTCTTGTGGCCTTTGTAGTGGCCGTTGAACAGAATCCTTGCAGACAAGCAGAATAATATTCAACAAGTGAATGGAGGTGTATAAAAAGAAATAATGCGGTTCATTTGCTCATTTTTTCGGACTGTGCAGGCAGCTGGGAATCACCAACGCTAATCACCTTCAAGTGTAAAAACCTTGTTTTATTGTTAGGAGATAAGTGTTTATTATTTAACTGTACAATGACTGTAGGAAACATTTGATATTTGTTTTTTCCTATGGAGCCACCTTATTGCATTTGCACACATCTAATGTATGTATACAAGCGTATCAAGTGCTAATTTCTCTCCCACTGATTATAAGAAAGTCTGGGGGACTAGATCAGATATACACATATTTATATTTAAGTAGGACAGTTATTACCCATCATACTTGATAGACTCTGACACCATTTTAAGGGCTCAAAGAAAACTTTCAGGGGAATTAAACTTACCTTAAAAGCTATTGATGTTATAATCCATACAAAGATGAGCCCTTAGTTTGAATGCAGAGAGGAATAATATCATCACTGTCTTGTGCTCCTACAAATTATCTGATAATAGAAGTTTGATGTGCTTTACATAGGAATATAATTGTCACTGTACCCATTTTATAGATGGAGAAACTTTAGCACAGAGGTTGTGAAACACACCTAATTAAAGTGAAAAGTGTTAAATGCACGAATATCCCTTTATAGTCCAGGTAAAATAGATTTCTTTCTACTTTATTTAGTTAACTGCAGTGTTTAGGATCCCAAATACTCTAAAGTGCAATTTGAAGTCTATAGATGTAGTTAAGCTGTCATGCTTAGCTTGTAGGATGGCTTACATCTAAAAGAAGGGACCACCCGTTCTCCCTCTGTCAAGCATATGGAAAAACAGGAATGCCTAAGCTCAGCTTTACATGAAACTGCATGAAAAACTGTTGAAAATATTTGTTTTCTTTCTTCAGAGGCCTGGTTTTTTTTAATTCATTCCTTTGATCAGGAATGGATTAGTTACATTTATCTGGGGTAATGTAGCATATCTGACATTTTTGTGTTTCATTAGCCATGAGTTAACTAATTTTATTAAGATTTCTAGTATGTTCAAATATTAGACTTAAGCCCTATCATATGGCAAATACCAGTGTTTGAATATGCTAAAGAAAAGTTTTTCTGCTCCTTGAAGATGGAGTACTGAACGTAATTGGTATATCAGATATATCTAGCACTCCATTGTAATGCTGTACTTTGCATGTAAATTATATTTTGAAGCACCGTATCTTTTCTCAGTAGTGATTAATCCTTGAAATAAAGGGGGAGGGGGAAGCAGCTAGTTTGTTTTTAATGATGCATTCCCCCTTTGGGAAGGATTAACTATGTACAACTTTGTTGAGTTTAGCAATTTGCAGTGAATTGTTGAGCTGTCCGTGGAGACCAATTCTGTTCCTTCAGAAGAGTGTTCATCAGGTTAACCTTGTGCTGTTTCTCTAAAGGAAGTAAGTTCTTACATCTCTATTTAAGGCAAGAGATAATAAGCTCCTTGCTAGCACTTGAACTTAAGTAAATCTAGCAAGTAAAACTAAGCTGCAATACATTTACGATGGGTGAGGAAAGGGTAGAGAGGGAGAAGGCAACTAATTTTAAAAATGCACTTATTTTGTTTGCTTTTTTGGTTTGCATGTCTAAATTTCGGATTGTATTCAGTGTTGTGTGCTGATTCATCTTTGTCTGTGATACATTCTTAGCCAGTCTTTAGCATCTTTGGTTGCCCTGCCTCCTTTTCGTGCTCTTTCTCTTTTTCCGATTGTACGTAGATATTAATGATTTGTTTAATTTTGCTGAAAGACCTGTTTGTTGCCATCTGTACCTCTGAGTCCCACAGCAGAAAGTGGGAATGTGCAATAACATCTCGCTTCATTCCTGGAAGTGAAGGGTAAAACATCAGTGCAAAAGTTGGGGTTTTCTATGGAAAACTATGGGGGATTCTTGCTAGCTGTGTCTTTTTTGTGTCTGGAGTCCTTAGATGGCACCTCACAAAATGTTTCAGATCTAGTGGGGAGATACTGTCACTTGGGATGCTGCTGATTCTCCCTTAGGTGAGCTGTGTAAGCTTCTCCTTTATATAAGATGGTGTGACCTGACCCTTGCTCGGGAGTGGGAACCCTAGCAGAGAGTGCTTGAGCAGTGGTACGTAACAGCGTGTGTGCTCAGAGATGCTGCAGCCTTTTAGAAGTTATTTGGAGGAAGGGTTTAATGGATAATGATCAAGTGCAACATCTGTGTATCAAATCATTTTAGCATCCATATGCAGGAGTGTTACGGCCTTTCTTCATTCCAACACATGAAACAGAAAATGGTTTGCTAGCACTGAGAAGGGGTGTTGATGTTCCTTCTTCTGCCAGGTAGTGCACCACGTGTGTGATCTGCGGCTGTGTGGTGGGTCATTTGGTTTGGTTTGGTTTGTTGGATTTTTTTGCTAAAACTGTACTGAAAGCTGGCATTTGAAGGGGGCATGGCAATGAATGAGAATGCTTCCTGCCTCTCGTACTAAATATTGTTGAAAATGAGTATTGTGGATGTGGGACTGATGGGCTATGACACATTCACTGGCCAAAGGTTTGAACTCAAAGACTGTTAGAAATTATAATGTATCTTTCCACTGACTAGAAGAATATTACAAACATAAGTAGACCTGCTAACCTGTTTTCTCTTGTCCAGGTTTTGGCTGTGTATTGCACAACTGTGAAAATATTTGGATGTCTACTGAATGATGTAAATTACGTAAATTGGAAGAATAAATACAACAGTCAAATAACTTTTTTTTTTTTCCTTTTTTCCTTCTCCCCCACCTCCTAAAATTACAGCCACAGGAACAAGTCTTCAGGCTGGCCTCACCCTTCAGGGACCTGGAGCTTGAACCAGGGGACACCTTATGGATGGGAGATGACGGCAAACAGAGATGGAAGAGACTACTTCATCAAGTAAGTGGGCAGTGTGAGCTGTGCAGTCTGTAGCACAGTGCTACAGCCCTGTTCTTGACTGTATCTCCTTGGAATCCTAATTCCAGAATCAGCCTTACCCAGTTATGTTCAGCTGTTTTGATTTATTGTGCAGAGATAGCATTGACTGTACTTTGCTGCACTGTTTTGGTACTTGGTTATTTCATTTACCCAAGAAAATGCTGAAAATACAAAGATCTGTAACTCATTGAGGAATTACAACAAATGTCATTAACAAAAAAATTAAAATGCCATGTTTAAAGAATGAGGCAAAAGGTCAGTTCTGACTGACACTAACAGATCTCCTCCATCTCTGCCATATGAGCTCTTCTAGTTTGTCCAATATTTTCATTATACTGGTAATGAGGAAGTGTGTATTTTGATCCTGTATAGTAAATAGTCTAATTCTTAGATTTCCCGCAGTCCTTTAGCTCTGAATTTAGATGTTTATAAAATAAGTTTCAATGTGGGTGATATGATCATAAACAAAATTGGCTTTTCTTTTCCCAGGGAAAACTGTGCATAATTATTATTTAAAATAACTTCAGTGTGTTGGATAAAATAGTTTTTTGTTCTAGAAAATGTACTTTTACATGGCTTTGGAATGTCTTCACTAAAAATGGGTGACAGTGGTGAGTTAGGAGAAGCATTGGCTGATTCTGCAGCATTCATTGCTCTATCTTACATTCCATTTTTTAAGGGTAGCATTTTGATTCTTCTCATGTAAAGGGCTGGGTTTTTTCTAAATTATTTCATTTTTATGTTTATCAGTCTGTTTAGAAACTTGCATGTGCTTAAAAAAGTCCTGGATGAGAATTACAATTCTTTCTTTTAACACAGAGTAGAAGGTTCAGACTTGTTTTAAATTGACCGTTAAAAGCCCTTAATTCACTCAAGATCTGTCAACTGCAAGAAAAGAATTGTGCAGTGTAAGAACAAGGATCCCCTGCTACTCTGCTTTCTCTTCCTCCTCCTGCTGCTCAGGGTGTGTGCCTTGGCTTCCTAGGAGGCATTTGATTTTGGAGCCAAAGCACAATTTGTAGCAGCACAGTGTCCTGCAGGTTTTCAAGTTCTGAAACGATTTCAGACCTGCCCAAATTGGAGCAAGTTGTCTGCGTTAATGAGGGATCAAAAGCTTTGAAATGTTATTTTCTTGCTTGAAGAAGTACTTACCATGTTTTGCATGTCTGTAAGACACCAGGTGCGGTGCTGGACAATGTGAAGCTGAGTGCCAGGTACAATATAAATGTATTAGCACAAGTTTTATGCCTGAACTAATTAGGCTTATCAAGAATATAGGTGAGCCTCCAAAGTACTGTGCAGATGTGACACTGCTGCTTCTGTTACTCCGCTGCTTCTGTTGCTCCAGTTTAGTGAAGGGACCTGCAAACCTTGGGTGTCCATTTTTTCTGCAGACCATTGCTGTGTTCTCCTCTGCTTGACTGAGATTTGTTTGAAAAATTAATACCCTGCTTCTGAGGACAGGCACCACATTTTAATCCTTCTTTTTTCTCACTGGTCACATAATGGGATGCTACATTTGTTGTGTTGCTACAAACAGCTGTGGCTTACAAAATGACGTGCATTAGTACTCATTAATTTTGCAGTTTGGGAATGTTTTCTAACTCTCAGTAGCTAATGATTATTTTGTTTATTTTTCGGATTGCCTTTTAGTACCTTAAAGTGCCATATCCCTCTCTTAAATGCAGAAAACTGTATCTGGAAAGAAAAATCCATAACAGGCAGTGCCAAGTTATGCCTTAAGTAGTGTTGGGCTTGTTGTTTTGCTGTTGTGGTTGTTGGGGTTTTTTCCATGCTTTTATAAGGTGCTTGATCTCCATTGTCTTTGGGGCCCTGATCTTTCTTCCGTTTTCTCTGCATGTGGATAGCAGACTATGTGGGGAAAAAACAGGCTGCTTTAAGGGGTGGAGAGAATGAGACCTCTGAGGAGGCTGGTGGGCAGAAGCCTTAGGTATTTTTTGCCAGACTTTCTTACCCACCAGTATCTCTGTGCAATCTTAGGTGCAAGCTGAACAACCTATGTACATACACGTTACATGAGTTATTTTACATAGTCTTGTATCAAGTGTTTTAAAGGAATGGTGTTGGCTGTAACACATGCACCAGCCACGTCTCCAGAGGAGTAATGCATCTAACATGAACCGATGGTCCCCCGGGGTGCATTAAAAGCCAGTGCCTTCAGAAACTGAATGAAATCAGGAAATGGTTTGGAACCATGTACTGCTATACTGAATAACCTGCTATCCACCGTTACTAGTGAATGTCAGCCCAGGTAGCTACTGCGTCGTGACCGGGTAGTTACACAACATATATCTTTGTTTCAGAAGAATGACCAAAGACTGAATACGCTTAGTGACTTTGCCAGTGATTCCTCTGTGGAGGTATATAGTACCTGTCCCTACAGGGCCTGTTGTTCGGCCAAGGAGAAGCTCTCTCTGGCTTTCAAAATGACTGCTTTTGCAAATACTACATGAAACTACATAAATGAAAACAGATTTTAATTTTCTTTCCATCATTTTTCATGTTTGGATTTTAGGAATGAAATAGTGAGGTGGTTGTTGACAGTTATGTCAATAAAGGCAGGAGAGACATCAGCAGGATAGCATTTCATATTGTCTCCAAGGCTTTTTATAGCCATACAGATTAACTTTGTTTGCATCACACTGAAGGAGAAAAAGCAATTCAAATCCTTTGCTTGGTTTTGATTGAAGATGTATCAACCAGGTATTATCACAATGAAATGTGCGCATGAGTTCTGTGCAAGCGAATAACATAATTCATAGCAACATTAACTGCTTTTTAGTTAAATAATTTACTTAGTGCAATATGTACATATCCATTCGACTGCAAGCAGACATATTATAATTTTGAAACTGTGGAAGGAATAGAGAATCCAGGAGAATCTTTTGGTGAAATGAAAAGTAATTATATAGGGTCGGTGCAAGTACTTTAAGCCACGAATAGGAAGAGATGTTTATTCTTTCTGCTGAAGCAAATTTGGTTTCTTTCAAATCTCTGAAAGCCCCTATGGCCTGAGATAATCAGGGGCAGCTTCCATCACCAGGCAGCACTTTTGTGAAAGTGCAAGAAGAGTCTTTTATCAAAATATTTTCAGATGTCGCTATCAATTCATTATCTCTTCTGTACAGATGGCACAACCAGGGTCATTTTGCAAACCTCTAAAATACTTTTTCTTAAGTTTTGGCCATAGTAAATTAAAGTTTCAGAACTTCACCCATTCCCTTTTAACTTGCCACTTTTACTTGCCTTATAAGATAAGTAATACATTTCAGTGTGGGAGGATGGCAATCATCCTAGTATTCCTCCAGCATGTTTCTGTACTGCACAGGCTGTCTTAAGCTGGACCTTTAATGTGAAATAGTTTGCAGTGTATATCTAACCATTATAAAAGCCTATTTTCTTTGCATTTATTATATATGGTGTGTAGTATATGATTACAAGAAATTTCTGTGATGATAATTTGAATACAAACGTGACATTTAAAATGTATTTGATCTGAACATAGGGAGGTAGTGTGCAAAGCAGGAAGGTTTTGGCTGATTTAGTCTGCAAAGGGTTTAGACTTAAGATGATTTTGTCTCCTAAGTTGCTACTGCTACATTTGTACTGATTTTTGGACCTCTACTTTTTCACCCTTTCCCTTGTGTCAGTCTTCCTGCTTGTTAGACCTGGAAGGTAGTTGATAGAGGGAAATAAACTGTCAAAAGCTAATCAAAAAATCAATCCTACAGAGAAAGCAATGAATTTTATGTCAGTTTAGTTCTCTGAGCCAGTCCTTTGCATGATCCCATAACACTGCAGAACAGTTTAGTATGGAAGAAACTTCCGAAGGTCAGCTGGTCCAACCTCCTGCTCAGAGCATGGCTGATGCCAGGTGATGAGCAGCACTGCTGACACACTGAAATGTCTGACTGATATTGGAACTGGGTTGCAACAGCCTTGTGTTGGCTTAAGCTGCTGTATAGCTGCCCTCTAAGGTGCAAGCTGAAGCAACATTTGCTGCCATGAAAAGTCATACCCTTTTGATTCCTGTTCCTATTTAATGCCTAAGGTATGAGGCACTTTGGTATTTTTGTGGATCTGGCTTCTGTCATTCAAATTAAGACCAGAGAATGTGAAATCAGGTTAACTGAAAGAAAGTGTAGCCCTTTCCATGTGGACTCAAAGCAGCAGTGGTCCCAGTAAGGTGCAGTCGGTTTTTACAATCTTAAGATAATTTTTGAGGAGTTTGTTAGGTGAGCTTATTGCCATATCTTTGTTTGCAAGAGATGCTATTGGTTGTGTTTACTAACTCTTGCTATTGCCTCAGAGAGGATGACAGGGTCTGTTTGTGTTACCAGCTTGATTTGACCCCTATTTCACTCCATGGACCCTGACCATCTGTACTTCATGCATATTAGCTTGCTTCTGTGCTCCAGTCTGGAACAAACTCAGGAAACAGCTGGGATCCCCGGCAAGAAATAAAAGGAAGCAAACCCAGAGATCAAAGCCTGCAGCATTACTGCTTGGCTTGAAACCACAGGTTAGTCTCCAGAGTGCAGAGCAGAGCTGGAGGGACCTACTTGTCGGCAGTCTTTCTGAATCTTGTTACGTTAATATGACGTGGCTGCTACGCCAGTTGAAACATGTCACAACATATTCTGATGTCTTGAGCGTATGCTGTTGTTTTTCACTGGTGCATTTGTATTTAGTAACCCTAAATTCTTCCAGGCTTCTTCCAGGTTTATCTGGCAAACTTAATTATTTTTTCCTCTAATGTATGCTATCCTGCATATAATATCAGCTCCATGATTTCTGGCTGGTTAAATCGTTACATTTTGGTTATCCTTGCTTTGCTTAGTAGCTAAGCTATTCCTGAAACATAAAATTCTTGGATGTCAACTTTTACCCCATACATAAAACAGAGGTAACGTGTTCATGTTCTTTGATAGCTAGTGCAGCTCCCAACATCCTAAATTCCCAAAGCATCTACAGTACAATGTTTCTTTACAATACAGCAATGTCATGATATTCTTCTAGACTCATGTACATTTTCTGTAGTAGTCTTCATCTTATTCTTTCAGTGCTTGCTGTGCTTAGAAGAGGAAACATATTCATGTTTTCTGAAATTTGAAGTGCCTCTATGCATGTTGTGTGCATCCTGTCTGGCCTGTGTGGTCCTCCTTGTACAGCCAGTTCTCCTAGCTGGCCAGGAGTGTGGAATGATGGAACACTATCATTGATGGCATTAATAGCATATCAATCAAGCATCCTGCTTATTAAGGGCCACTAATTTATAGAATATGCAAAGTTGAGACTCGTAGCCTGCTAATCAGTTAATTCCAAATAAATAAGCACAGAAGAGGATAGGATCATTCAGCTTTTTATTTTATTTTCTCTTGATATGTCTAGCCCTACCCCAACCTTCTTGTCCACGTGTTCTGTAGGTTGTATACACCCACTGGTAGTTTAGTCCTTTCTCAGAATATTTCTCGAGTTTGCTCTGTTGGAAGATTCTGAAAACAATCAAAGGATATAAACTATAGTGAAAGCCTTGATTGCTGTTACTGTGTTTTTCATCTTCCTGGGTTTTGAAAAGGCTGCTGTTATTTGTACCTTAACACTACCTTAGTATATAAGGCTGTAATGAAAGTTTGAAGCCCCAGGAGCTGCTTTCTGCCCTGTTATATAGCACTTTACTGAATGCATTACATTCCTTCATCTCTTAAGTACAGAAACATGTTGACTAGATTCACCAGAGGATTTATGTGGCATTTGCAAAAATACGAGCAACACCACTGCTTCTGCTCTGTCCTCTATGAGAACACTTGCACTTATGCAGGGTGTTGAAAAGAGGGTTCATTTACTTCTTCCATTTCAGGTTAGGGATGTGAATGAAGGCAGTCTGTACGCCAGGGTAATGCCTGAAGCCAAAGGCTGACTGCAGTGCCCCTCTTGGAGCATCTCCGCTCCCAGGTGAGATGCCGAGGGAACAGGCAGTGGAATCACGCTCTCTGGCCCACTTATTCCCACGTCCCTAAAAGGGACATCCAATGAGATTGAATGGCAGGCAGTTTAACAGTGGTAAAAATAGTACAACCTATATAATTAGCAAATATAACTCTCAGCTACAGGTTACAGTAAAGCCTGAAATGCTTCATAGGATTCAAATGTACATTTGCAATGTACATTCGTAATGAGACTTCCGCTATTACATTACATAGGATTAAAAAAAAAAAAAAATTAGAGCAGATATGAAATGTTATCTTTCAGACAAGCGAGCAAGTCAGCTGCTGACTGCCTAGGGCTAGGACGAAACTTCCTGTATTAATCAGGTTACTCTATAATTACAAGGTTTCTTGCACCTTCCTCTGAAGTGGGTACTGAGTGCTGTCAGAGAAAGGATACTGGACCAGGCGGACAACAGGTCTGATTGGTATGGTGATTCTTATTTTTTCTCTATCTTTTTTTTTTTAATTCCCTTGTCACTAATATGGGCTGTTGATATGAATAGCGTGCTATTAGCAAAAGAGGGCTACTATGCTCGTTTCAGACAGCATACAAATTTGCTTTCTGTTGCTAAGGGTTTGACCTGCTCAAGGACAGGATTGTAGGGTGGAAGTGGGAGTGGGGCTAGAAAAGACAAGCAGCAGCAGGGATGCACAAACACAACTGACTGTTTAAAGCAAACCTGAATAATTAGAAAGGAGGAGAATGAAAATTATATAGCAACCTGTTTGTGTCAGTGGTCTGCTTGGAGACAACTCGGGCATATGGTGAAAAAGAAAGCATTGCTAAATCAGCTCAACCTCCTGAAAAGAGAGGATGATTTAACAGTCATCCTTCCTTCACAGAGAACTGTTGCTCTAGCCATAAATAGGCAGGCATAAATGTGACAGACAAAATGATGTTAATATTGACCAGGATAAATCATTGTTATAATGGAGGGAATAATAGCAGAGATGCTGGTTTGTGGGGTTATTTTATTTTAGCTAGAGCATGGAACAAATGGAGAATTCATTGCATTGTAAGGCAGCTGCACCTAAGCTAGTTGATGTGCAGTAACTCAGGCGCTAACCACAGCAGTGTGGCTCCTTCCCTGTCTCCTGGCTTGCCCCTTTCCAAGTCCTCTCTGCGCACATGTGCAACCATCACTTGCTGAACCACGAGGATTCCTCACAGTGGAAAGGTGAGGGTAGGTATGAATGTGGGTGAGACTACTCAGAAGAGAAGAAGCTTTTGCTCAGTTGTTAGCCTTGGATGGCCTGGATGTAGTTTTACGTGAGTGGAATATAAAGAACCAGGTATTTGGGGCCTTTGCTACAGCAAAGTCAGTGTTTCTGTCCCTGTGTTTTCTCCAAGCACAAACTGGATGTGGATGCCATGAAATTCAGAGAAGTATTGCATCTTGAAAACTGTCATTCCTGTGTGTTTCAAGTTTGATTAGGAAGCAGAATAAAACTTCTGGAGCAGAACCTGTATAGAAAAACAAATTCAAGGTATTCTAACGCAGGGAAACAATGTACAGAGGTGAAAAGATTAAGTCCTCGTTACTCTTGGAGTTCATGTGCTTCCAGGGAGATGTTTCATGTGGCCTAACAGCATCTTGTCTGTACATTACAGCATGTAAATGCATCTGTAGAAGCATTGCTTCAGTATACCAAGCTACCCTTCCCAGGAGCATAAAACCAAATTAATTCTTGTAAACAATTTGTGTGAGAATGATAGCCCCAGACAGAGTCTGCATTTTCAAACATTTCTCTTGTAAAACAGTGTGGTCCCTACAGAATCGGGATTAAAAGCATCAAATTCTGGTTCTGCAAAGCCATGTATGTGGTTGGGAGAGTGGTGATGGTTAGTAAGAAGCTGTAAGTCTTATCCTGGGTCATGTGCTGGTACCCCAATGATGCAAACACAGAGGCTTTGCATATGAAATAGAACCAGGCTAACTGATCATCCTTAAAAATAAAAGAGGGGACAACAGCCTATGAAACACCAAAAAGGTAGAGTGACCCTGCAGGCTGTACGCTGGGGCCTTAATGGCCACAAGCTGGGAAAGATAAATAAGGTAAAGCTGTCTGATAGGGATGGAACTGGGACCTTCCACAGCAAAGCTGCTAGGTGAAAAGTTCCCCCAGAGCTTCAATTACAGCATTAAGAAAAAAAAATGTGCTGGAGCAGGTTATAAAGCAGAAAAAAGGGGTGAAAATTAGCACAGTATATTGTTTCTTTTTAAACAGCATAGTTGAAGTACACCAGTTCATCATAGTGTATGTACAGAATGTAATATGTTATCTAATATGTTATGCTGTACCGGGAAATACCACATTGATGGTGCCTTTCCAGCAGTCATTCATATACTAAGGAACTGCATGCAGAGGTATATGAAAGCGAGCACTGAAGAGGCTGTATTTATCCTTTTGGTTTCTTTTCTGTCATATTACTATATTTACAGTTTTCTATAAAGAAAATAAAGTATAAGCCTACTGTAAAAGGTTCTTATCTGGATTGTTATTGTAGAACAGCAAGGTAATTTGTTTCAGGAAGACAAGATGATACTGCCAAGAAAAGCTTACTGAATTTTAATTCTCATTTAGGTTTTAATTGCCCTTCTTACAATAAAATACTGCTTAATTATACTCAAAATGCTCAGTTCCCAAATATAATGCTAAAAATCCTTGTATTATGTATGTTGTCATATATGTATAAGATTAAGGTGAAGAAACAGTTTAACTGAACTCAGATTAATCTAGTCACTGAAAATATGACTCACTGAAATATTTTGAAAATAATTTATCCAAGGTTCACTAGGATCCTGTGCTGTTCCACAGAAAAACCTCAATTTAAAATAAACCAATCAAACTGTGTGGCTGCACAATTAAATATCACCATGGTAACAGGGATTAAGCATACAAGGTAAAGACCTGCTGACAGTGCAGAGATTATTTCAAGTTTCTTGCTCTTCCAGCATAGCCAAATGAATTTACATTTTCGATATCAAACACCGGAAGGTGTAAAATGAAAGAGATTAAGGTACTTGTGTGGCATCTTGGGACTTCAGACAATATTTTCCTGACAGGGGAAATAATTAGCTGGAATTACAAATAGAAGCTCAGCAGACAGATACGAATAAGCGTTTGCTCATGGGATTTATTTAGCGTTTCATAATTAAAACCCGGGGAGGCATATTATTAAGGATACAAATAGCATGGAAAAACTTTGCCATAGTTTAAGAAATTGAACAGAGTAATAACACCATTTTACTTTTAATTTTTGTGTGAATTTATGTTCACTTAGGAAAGATGGTTGTTCGCAGCTCTGCTTTAAAATAACATTTCTAATGTGTAATAGATACATACACTTACAGTGCAGACAGACACACTGATATTCAGTGAAGACATAGGGTGATGTTTTAATCAATCCTGATGTATTTCTGCTTGTCTCTGGCTCTATTCCTGGCTTTTTCTCATGTATTTAAAAAAATACTGGAGCTGCAAATCTGCTGGCATGTGGAGTTTTCAGCTTTTAGTGGTGTGGTTTAGGGTTGGTTTGCTTTTCTTTTTTCACACTGGCTTTTGATTCATTTGTAGGAGAGCTATTCTTATCACAGTGGTATGGTGGCTTACTGCTGCATAAAGTTGAAATACCTCATCAAAATTGTGAGCCTTAATCCCTACCTTTAGTTTATCAGCAGGTATTCAGTGTGATCGAGGGATGTTGTAGTCATGGGCTCTTCTGTCCAAGAAATGCCTGGTGATGGTTTTGGGCTGTAAAGATCAGATTTACAAGGACATATTCTGTCATTCTTTCCTGCCAACCTGTGAGAGGTGGAATTGAGCTGCCTTCGATGTGAGAATGATCCACAGCTGTTCATCCCATATTAGGCAGGTGTAAAGTTTGTAGCACCTCTGCTTTCTGAATATTCAGTCAATATTTTGAGCTCACAGGGTGTTAAGACCAAGGTGGATGCTTACCACCAGTGTTTCCCGAAGCTGGTTTTGGGATCCAGCTGTAATTACTCTTTGTGGTAGGATGGACTTTCCACCTTGCAGAGCAAATGTGCTGCTTAGAAAATATTTTAAGACACCTGGTGATAGGCCCACAACTGCACCTCTTACATGGGAATTGGAACTTGCCAAACCTGTCAGAGTGAATTTTGGTGTCTGCTTTTAACTATGGGACTCTATGCAGTGTTTAATGTCTTTGGTTCCCTATTCATTTCTCATTTCAAGCACAAGCTTAGGCGTTTGTGTGTAGACAGGCTTTTTAGCTCTGCTCTTATGAAAAGATGTTGCTTCAATTTTACTATCTGTCTGACATCCAGTTTTCTTGTCTTTAAGTTAAAATTTCTTCCTTTGCACATTGAGATGCAGTTTGGTTTTTTGCATCTTGGGATGAAAAGCCTTTGTTAAAAATTAATGATAAATGCTGCAGTTATATCCAAAACCCATTGCATCAGGTGAGTTCCTAAAGGACAAGCTGAATACCAAGTACGTTTTGTAGGAATGAATGTAGAAAGTATCTGTTTACTTGCTGTGGTGCTCTTTTATCATACAAAAATGCAGAAGCCCTGTTGAAGAGAGCTCCTGTCATAAGCATCCAGCAAATACGGTAGTAGTATTGATGAAACATAAGGTAAAACCAAAAAGTCAGGGATATATGGGAGCAGTTCCTCAAGAAATGGTTTATCAGATAAAGGAGATGTTTTTTGTAGGAGTGCTGTATTAGCACTGTCCCTGGGCTTGATCAGGTGAGAATAACATAATTTTACCTGGAGTCTAAAGAGGTACTTCACATTGCTCTTCCTGCTTATAATCCCTTTTGTACACTGTTTTCTTTTTGCTGCTGTTTTTATTGGTTTTGTTTAATCCAGTTAGCGCCTTGATCTGGACAGCAGAGACTTGGCAAAAAGCCATACTGATAAAAGACATTTTGTTTTGGGCCACAAGAGTCTGATTCTGGCAGCTCATAGTAATGACATTTAGAGATTTTGTTGCGTGATTCCTGTTGCCAGCATCCTATTAAAATGCAGTTCCACCATTTCAACAGTCTACTAGGAGATGGTGAAGCCTTTGAAACGGAAACCATAAAAAGATCAGCTCAACATTGGTGTTGCGCACTGAAAAGTCACAACTTTCCGGTTGCGAATCTTTTTAGTTAAAACATACATATAAAAAGTAGGGTTTTCCATGCCTTCAGATGTGGGCCAGATTGTGGCTAGGTCTTGAAAAGGACTTGGTTTCCCCGAGTGTCACACTGTGACTGGCCAGGGGTTTGCAAAAGGCCATAAATGATGCCCAGTGAGAGGAATCCAAACATCAGTATCCTCAAACTCAATTTAAAAGCAGTTCTGTTAGTTTCCCCGACTAGAATTAATTAAAGCAAGTGCAAACTAATGGGCAGATCATGGGACCAGCTGCTTTCGTGGCATGAGCCTTCAGGAATATAGTTCCTGGAGGAGGAACCCCATCACCTGAACATAATGTGTAATAGCTGCACAGCTGCTTTTTCAGCCTTGCCTCTGTGACTTGCATAGGCAATCGAGCCCCGCGCCAAAAGCCTGGGCACCGTTAGGGAGAGTGACAGGACAAGGCTTTCTGTAGAGCTGCTCGGAGCAGGAAGCTCGGTTGGGTTTCTTTTCCATAAGCTGCGTCTCAGGCAAGCTGTACTCAAGAGTCAGCTGGCATTTCTCTGGCACCCTTAGAAAGAAAGGATATCGTGACGCCACATGCTCAGGATGTGGCAGCCTAAAACAAGTTAGCCAGGCAGCACTTCACGTACTGCTACTGTTATTTGATTTTGTGCTCAAATTTAAAGAATTGACCAGCTGAACTTCCAGACAGGTTTGCTCAAAAAATCATGGGTTTGGTTTTATGCTTCAGGAGCACATGAAGTCTCCCAGAGAAAATTGGCATCCCGATGTGCTTGGTCGTTATATTTTAATTAGGAGATGCTAGAAAGGCATTGACTTTATTCTCATTTTTTATTGCAGTGCTGAAGTATAGTAAGATTAAGTGAATTTTTCAAGGAGAGATTTACTACCACCCTCTCCTCCCCAGATCTGTGTCAAAACTTAAGAATTGCATGTGAATTTTTTCATAACTACTGTTCAGAGACAAATTTAAAAGCTAAGAATCCACATATTGCCAGGCTAAGTGTTGTGCCATATTTGAAAGTCTTAATGATTTTTTCACGTGAATATTAATGATTGAAAAGTGATTTTCTTTAGAGTCTTTGGCTAGATTTACACAGAATACAGCACAAATGCTTCTGCTACATGGAAGAGAAACCTAATATATGTTTGCACTGACCAATCAGTGTAATATTCCCTACTGAGCTTTTAAGTAACTTGGCCTGTCTGCCACTCTCAGGCAATCATAAAGCTCAGCATGGACTATCTGAAAATTTATTGGGCTTCTCAAGCAGGTTTTACAACTCAAGCTGATGTCTCTGCTGCAACAGCTAAGCTGCTACCAGCATCTGACTTTGCTACTTTAAAATTACTTTGCTATATCTGTGCAAGAAAACAGGTGCAGGTGGTCTAATGGCTGCATTACAGACAAGCTACCACTTTCATTAAATCTGAAAAATGTTCTTGTTACTGGAGAGCTAAATGTTGATGTATATGAGACTAAGGGAGATTCTCAGGGAAGGAACTCAGAGGGAGAGAAAAGAGAGGCAGAAAAAGCCAGGACTTTCATTCCCTATGAAAGTACAAATTCCAAGATACAACATGATGGTACAGTTGTGTGTGAGTGAGAGAGATGTGTGTACATATATACACACGCATATATGTATCTCCTCCATTTGTACAATGATTCTTGCTGATAATAAGAAAATACTTATAAAAAGTGTGTCACATTTTTAAAGATGACATTTTAAGTCATCTAGGTTTATGTTCTAGTTTATAAGCCTCAAATATTATAGTGATGTGCATGCACCTCAAAACTGGGCTGGGTAAGAGAGTCATTATTAGCTAAATAATCACATCAGTAAAGACATTGCAGAAAAGCAACAAATGTGGTAGAAAAGGTTAAAAGAACTGACCAACATAGAAAGTTTCTATAAAAGCAGAAACTAGAGGGCTGAAGTGAGATTGCATAAATTCAGCCCGCGTTAGTTCTTACAAGAAAATGTTAAAACACCTTGCAAGTGGCTCTTTGCCCACATAAAAGAGGAATGGGGACGTCTGTGTAAAGAACATATATGAATACAGTAAAAGTCAAAGACGTGACTGAGGATTAATAACAAAATCTTCCCAATGATAGAGAAGTATGTGTCCAAAATGACTGAGGAGAGGAATCTCGATTTATTAGCTGAATTGCTGAGAGACTTCCAAAAGTTGTCATTTGGGTATGTCACTAGCAAATGCTGTTTTGGCAATAGGGAAGTATTAATTGTGGCTACACATGTTTCAGATTGGGCATCCAAACGTAACAAATGCAGAAAATGCTGTTAGAATGATAAGGGGAGGGGGAAATTATTATATGAGGGGAGATGAAAGACATTGATTTGTCTAATGCAGAAAAACTGACATCAGGAGGGAATCAACACCAGGAAGAAATGAGAAATGTTTAAAACAAAAAAAAAATTGTGCCAAAGAACTGAAGGGATTATACATTTAAATTGCAAGGGAGAAAACCCTTAAAGATTAGAGTGATGGAGTTCATTCCCCAGCTTTCAGTCAGAGCACTGGGTTGAAAAATCCAAAAAAGGGGTTTACACTGATCATTGGTAAATATTTAAAGGAGGTTATATGATACAGTTTATATGATGCAGTGTAAAATTACAAGAGGTTGGAGATGATGGCAAAGGAGATCCTTTCCATTCCTATTTTCCTGTGAGTCAAGTGGCACTTTGCTTGTTTCTTTAGCATGTGGATCATGAAATCTGAGCAACATGTTTGCAAACCAGACTTTAATCCACTGTATGCCCTTGGAACCTTTTGCAGATATTAATGAAACACATTTAATTATCTCCGTTAGAGAGATTACTTAAGGCAATTTAGATTACCACATAAAAAGTGGAATAAAGATCAGTGTTTTTAGTAAGCATACGGTAATAAAATTACTTAAATGGGATGATATTCAGGGAGATGATATGATTTGACCAGGCTTTTAGATAACTGTATAAATGTTCTTTTTTAAATGCTGAATGATGAATTATAACTATTTTAAAAAACGCTTTCATTGAAAGATAGGAGAGGAAATATTTTTTTCTTAAGTGTTTATACATACTATCAACAAAATGTTTTGCTTTTTTGTGGAAAACAGATGTTATCAATCTTATTGAAGTGAAAAACATGGAAGTGGGCTGCAAATACAAGGACAAGTTAAAAGAATGAATCTTACTGGCAGTTTTGAGTTTTATACTGTTGTCTGATAATAACTGGGATGAGTTATTAATTTAATCAGGATATGTTTGCTTCCTCTTCTGCCCACCTATATAAAAAGGTAATTTCTAGTATCTGATACAATTTTTTTGAAACGCCATTTAGGGAATCCACTTGCTTGGGTGGAACTTCAGCATAACTATAGTAAGTTTATTAAATGATATAAGGGCTGTGACATTTCTAGTGAGTAGACATTTACTGCGGATAATATATATGACAGTGCTTTGGAAATATGCTGGTTTGCTGGCTTTTCAGAGACTCAGAAAATAACAATTTGACCTCCTTTGGCATGCATGTGGCTCAAGTTGTTAAAGCCTCCGTAGTTCAGGTGTCCTGTGTAATAATGTAATAATAAAGTTCTTCTTTTATCTAAGACTACAAGGTTACCTTCACACAGGTCGTTGGTTTTGGCTTCTGGTAGTTTTCTTTGTTTGTTTTAAAGACTAGCTTTTATTTTCAGTGTTCAATATCGATAGCATACTTGTCTTGGCAGTTACATTCAACAGTTTCCTTGAACAGACCCATCAATAACTTGCGATGTTGTGGTGGTACCACAACTACCCAAGGAGAAGCTGTACTTAGTGCACATTTCAAGGATGTACAGATGTAAAGTAATGTCAAAAAAGCAATGGTATTGGAGCAAGACAATAGAACACTAAGTTCTCAGACTTTTTCACTTATCTCATATATTTGAGTTGAGGTGTTACTGTTGCAATTAAAGTAGCACAACTGAAATAATGCTAGTCAAATGTAGAAGATGCTTTAAGAGAGAACAGGTTGGTGGCTGCCTAGATGAAAGGGCATTCCTCCCATCCTGGTTTGATAGCACCAGGCTGCTGCACGTGTCCCTGTCCCCAGGTCCATTATGGTGCTGAGCATGCAATCCCCACACAAGCTCTGTACAAACACAGCCAACCACCAGAGCCATGCATACAGGCAACCAGTGCCTTTACAGGCACCGCATCAACACAAACAGCGTGCACATCAATAAGACCAGTACAACAGTCTTATGCATGATGAAATCAGGGTGATTGCTATCAGGTCATGCATACACATGCACATACAGCCTCCCCATATATGTGCAGAAATGGGTCTCTGCAGTAGCTGATCCACACCTATGGTCTTCCCCACAGCAGACCCTTGCCCCCGTCTCTCCATGGTTACACACCCAATTATGTTTCCCCGTTGGTTCCACTTCTGTGGCATCTGCACCTGAAATTGGTGTTTGCGATTCCATCACCTAGATACCATTAGCCTTGCATGGTAGGACCGACACAGTCCCCTTGGCACTGTTGGCTTTGCAAGTTCAGTTGCCCAGTGGTTGGCAGGGCTCCCCTTCGATGTGGTCATCTCTCACATGGCTCCCACTCACTTGCCCATGGAACCCAGCGAGCCCTCACCGCCTTCTCTGTGACTTTTGGCACTTCTCACTGTGCTGTGTGTTTTTCTTGACACACCCAGTAGTTTTTCATGGATGATTAGCTGAACCTCAATCTCTTTGCCCATTAAAAAAAGAAAATAAAAATGACCCATTATGATAACTAATGTTCCTGTGCTTACTATGTAGTCCCAGGAGGTGTCCATTCCAGATTCTGTCAATAACCATCAAACTTTGGGGAATAAATGGTGGCACAATATGTCATAAGTTAGAAGATTTTTGTTTCCTTTTTCAGTGATTTTTAGATTCTAATTTTGCTTTATTGTATTTGAATCCTTTCTAACAGTACTTCAGGAGCTCTAATATTTTTATTTATATGTGCTTTATCTCCAGTAAATGAGGATTGCTATCTAAGCCATATAATGTAGAATTTTGAAAAGATATACTGCTTTATGCATGTTACCTAATCTCAGAAAACTGGAATGAAATTACCAAACTCTGCTTGGTCTCATTCCCTTTACAACAGCTACTGAATACCTCTCATCCACAGACTTTAGTTGTTTGTAACTTTACCGAGCTTTCCTTGAATGAGCTGAATTTTTTTGTTCCCCTTGCTTTTCTGAGACCTAATTGGTATTTTGAAAAGCATCATCCCTTTCTTGGAGAAACAGAAGTTGTTTTGCCAAAGGTCATTACAAAGCTTGGTTCCCAATCTTTAAGACAGGTATTTGAAAGGTGACCCACGGATCACCTTGCAGCCAGGGATGTCATTTCTGATGTTACTGTGAAGTTCTCCCAGGTTAAGAGCCATCTGAAAATTTTAGAAATTTCCATGCTCAGTAGAATGCAGAAACTGAAATCTTCAAAAAAGGATCCACGCAGTGTGTCCAAAAATTGCATGACTAAAAAGAAGTATGCCAATAATGACTGCTAGGCATCAGAATGGAGAGCAGATGAGGAAGCTAGGGAAGAGTAAGGGACAATACAATTTGAGGAGGAACTAGTGTGAATGGCAACACTTGGATTAACTGAGTACAAGATAGTCATTAGGAAACAGGACAGTAGGGTTAGGTGGAAAAGAATTGATGTGACAAGGACTTGGGATGTGGAAAGATGGAGAACAGAGGAAGTAATAAATGGCATCTATAATTTTTTTGTAATACAGTGGAATTGACTCATGATCCAGTTACGACCTGTAATAATCTTTGCTACAGTTCTGCAGAATTTCTTTCCTTAGATGTTGTTCTGTATGCTGTCTGGTTTTATTATAAACTCTTTGTTTATAAATTCTGTCAGTATTTATGCCTGTCAAATGGATAGAAGCATTAAGTCTGCAACATAAATGTTAATATTTTACCTTAGTCAAATGCCCAAAACACATAGCCATGTGTTATAAGCAAATACATAGTCTACATTACTAAAACATTATGAGAGTTCAGGAGTGACATGAGTTAAATATTGTGATTCTTGGTAACTGAATCAAAATTTGTCTTATAGAGTGGTATTATTTAGTTGTCCTGGAATGTGACTGCTAGTAGTTAGTTCTAAAGTATTCATTTCATGCTGTGTTGCTACCTTTCACAGAGATGTTATTAATATTTTAATTATGTACATTGGTGCCACTGGCGGTATGAGGCCACAAGATGAATACAAGAATGCAACTCTCCTGCACAAACTACATTTGTGTTGTATGTTATTATAGACCTTTAATTATAATTGTATAAAATTGTTGAACTTAGACATGAATCATCATCATAGCAAATAAAAAGCCAGATTCTCTGCCATAAGTCAGCTTAGCTTTATCAATATCAGCAGAGTCCCACTGATTTATTCCTACAGAGATGACACAAAAGCACTTGTAATATTTTACTGCCTCTCCCATGAGTTGCACTATGACAGGGTTTCATGATTCCTAGAACAACAGTCAATTTTTCCCCCCATCTTTTCCTCTGTGCTTTCATTGTTCTGTCAGCCACCTGAGCTTGAAAATATCCTTCCCTAGTTTCAGTAGCTGTGGAAAAGGGTTCAATATTGTGATTTTTGTATGTAGCTATTGCCAAGGCATTTTAATTTTTCCTTTTTAATCAGAGATAATAGCCAAAGTGTGTATTAGCCTTCTGTGAATGGTAAGCTGGCTGCCTGTACCTTTCTGGCTTTGTTCTGCAATCATCCACACTTAAACATTTATGGATGTGAATTGGATGTCCTGACAGCCCCATAGCAGAATCTGAACTGCAAATAATTGAGCACCTGCTTTGCTTCATTAGACCTGCTGAGTTCGTTGTGGGGACCTTGATGCAATTCTCTTAGCAAAGTGTGTTATGGGGTCATTTTGCTGGATCAAAGTCTCAGTCAGGAAGAAAAAAGTCCTAGTCAAACACCAGGGATCGTCCTGCACTGCGGTCACAGCGATAGTTGCTGTGAATCCTGTGGTCAATATATCCCAGTCAGCCTTAAATGAGCTGGCTCAGGTACCAGTACAAATCTTGCTATGGCAGCACCAAGTTGAGGCTGATGTGAAGTTGAGCAGATTAAACCTGTGCTGTGCTGTGCTCTGCAGTGCAGCAGCCAGGCTTCCCACGGCATCCAAGTGCACCGGCTGAAAACTGTATATAGTTCAGGCTTCTTACAGCTCAGTACTCAATTATTTGCTTTTATAGGCAGTTGTCCTTAACGATGGACTCAAATGTTTAGCCTGACCTGTCTTCTCATGGAGGTACTTTTTAGGGATGTAGTAGTCTTTTCTGCATGAGGGAGTCTCATATATTTTGTTACAGTTAACAGACGCCATGAGAATTTGCAGCTATATTCTGTCAATATTTGTTTTTTCAGCCTGGTTGCTATTTTGGATCAAATAAAATATATTGTGTGCTACTGTTTCTTCTCTTCCTGGTTCTTCCCTGACTGGAACAAAAAGTGTTCCATAATCTACTTTCTTCTACACAAAATAGCCTGTTCAGAGCTAAATTCACAGAACTGCCTGAAGACAGGAAACTGCATTTGCTTTTGAAAGTGATTCATGCCTTCACGTTGTCCAGTTTTGTCCTCTGCCTGGTGAGGTAAGCCCACAATTCCCATTCCCCGTGCAAGATCACCCAGCATCCCTGGTCATGATGTTACGGCTTCATGTTGCATAAACGTGAATAAAATGCTCACTGAAGCAGAGGTGGGACCAAGTATGACACTTGTCAGATGAGTCATTTGGCCTTGCTTTAGCTTGCCTGTGGGTAGCATTTAGATGAGACTTAACCCGCGGACTTTGCAATGCAGCCTTACGCTAAGGAGGTAACAGTCAGTCTTCCCCCAATGCTGACAGAGCTTGCTTGGTGCCCAGACCCCGGGAAGCTGGGGAAAAAACTTCATTTCCAGTCCTTGAGACTGCTTCTCCTGGGCAGGAGTGAGTCCAGTCTGAGTCCCAAATGTTTTTCACCTCGATCTTGAGTTTTCAGCTCCTTTCCTGTTGATCCCCAGAAAAACATTTTTGCAAGATCAAAGTCTGTATCAAAAGCCACAGCACTAAAAGCGGGACTGGCTAAGCGCTTTCCAGGGCTTTGGTTTTATGGGA
Source organism: Falco punctatus (assembly GCF_963210335.1). NCBI lineage: Eukaryota > Metazoa > Chordata > Aves > Falconiformes > Falconidae > Falco > Falco punctatus. The sequence continues at coordinate 95,010,767 of NC_137581.1, read as the reverse complement.
GAACTGAGAGTTTACATCTCAGTTGTCCTCTCTTTTGTACTCTCCTACGGAGAATATTAGGAGGCAGAGAGCAGCTACATCACTTTTTATGGATGTTGATAAATCAAGAAAAATCAGTATTGTGCACATGTAGCAAACGTGAAAATGCAGTAAGATCTGTTGTGACCTCTAGAGAAACCTTCTTTGCTACAGGATAAGCACTTGGTCTTCAACATTTATTTGAAGGCTCTTTTTGGAGATTAAGTAATTATTTTTCTATTCAGCAAAGTGGAGCAAACCCCTACCTTTTGGACTGAAGGCAAGAGAGGAGTCTGAAATGATTAAAACAAAGTTATAAAAATTAACTACCTTGCCACAGACCATAGTTTATTTTAATAAATCTTCTACTGAGTTGAATTAAAAGATCTGGTTATTAATTTCTCATGCAACACTGCTTATAATTCAATGATTTATTCCACATATACCCACGATACATTTTTAAATTAACATTGTATAAGTCTTCTTTACCCCAAACACTTTATTATTTCTTCATTTTTCACATTCGATAAGTGTTTTTTTTAAAGTAACCACTAATTTTCAGTATGTGCTATAAAGCCTCAAAGAGGGTGGTTCAGTGCTTGTGAAAGTATGAAGTGTTTATCCTAACCAAGAAGGACTCATCCCTAGACACGTGAAAAACCTGGACCTGTGGCAAGTATATCTTAATCAAGATAAACATGAATAATAGTAATAATAGTTGTGGGTTTTTTCTTATTCTGGCTCCAAGTATATAGCTAATGGCTAACACACACCATTACTTTTTGTTGCTGGCATTGTGTCTTCCCTTAGGGGATCTAGTGTTTGGGAAATGAAATCATATATCCTGTATCAGATTTATATTCATATAATATATACATTCATATATATTCATATATTCAATTATATTCATATATATATACATGCATGTGTGTATACACACATAAACATACACACACACACAAATGATGGCTTTTCTTTGAGGTAGTTAACTATAAAATTAACTTATTACAAATCTTTACTTGGCCTGCAGTAGCACTTTGCTCATACACTGAGCAAAGTGTATGAGTATTTAATCAGTGTTATGGGGTTTGTTCCATTCAATTCTGTTTATTTTATAAAAGTAGTTTGGCCTGTGTTATTTGGTACATACAGAGTAATGCAAGCTATTTTAAAAATGTGTATCTAAGGTTAGAGATGAAAATGTTATTAGATACTATAATGCTTTGCATTTGCAGTAAAGCTGTATTTAGAAATAACAAGTAGATTTTTTTGTTTAACATCAGTACTTTTATTACCCAGCACCTGTGAGCAGAGGCATGAAATCTTTGTTTTCATTATAGGTTGCTCAAAGGCATTTAATAGAACAGCGGAGAGTATTCTTTATCTGCTTGTTCCCATGTTTAGCATACACAGAGTAAAGCCATATAGGAAAAAGTAATCAATCAGTGTTACAAATTAGTCATTTTTTTTATTGTGATATTACAGAGATTTTTGAAGTATAAGCTTTGTGTTTTGCCTAGAAAAAAAATACTTCTTTATAATGCTTATCTGTGCATCTAAGTGAGACCGTAAGCACAGCTTTGCTGGCTCAGACCAGAAGTCTGTCCATCATCTGACACTGGACAGTATCTAGCAGCAGATGCTTAGGGAAAGAGTCAAAGAAAATTTGACTGGCCAACCCAGCAAGAAAAGCTTTAAAGTAGGAAAGATGGGGGAGATTCCTCAACAGTTGAAGTGGTGGACATGGCAGGTGAGCCAAGGGCCTGAGCTAATGGGGAGAGAAGGGCCATGGCAATCAACACCACAAGGCTGAAGCAGAATCAGCTGAAGTGCATATGCATGTAAAAAAGAAAGTGTCTGTGGGACAGCCCCTGCCTGGAAAGCTTGCATGCCTGGTCCGTGGAATCAGCACACTTGGGTGCCTCTCTGAAATGCCCCTACACTAATTCCCACAGCAGGGGAAACAAACAGAGGGGCTGTCTGTGTGCTGTTACAAGGCTATAACTATATCAGGGTCATGGAGACACGTTGGGATAGCTCACAGAACTGGAGTGCTGCAGGGGAGAAATACAGGCTCCTTGGGAAGGACAGGCTGGGAAGGCAAGGAAGAAGACTGACTCATCCTTTATGTGAAACAGCAGCTGGGAAGCAAGGAGCTCTGCTGCGGGTGTTGGGGGGGAACCAGCTCAGAGCTTGTAGGTCAAGACTGGCGGGTAAACAAACTTGGGTGATTCTATAGTGAGTCTGTAGGCCACCTGATCAGGAAGAAGTAGATGAGACCTTCAGACAACGGGAAGCAGCCTCACATTCACACACACTGGTCCTCATGGGGAATGCGAACCACCATGATACCTGCTGGTGTGCAACAGGAAGAAACAGTTTTGTGGCACAGGGGATCAAGGAGTCAACAAGAGGAGATGCTTTGCTGGATGTCGTACCTACAAACAAAGAAAGGCCATTTGGGGATGTGAAAGTCAGGAGAAGCCTTGACTGCAGTGAGCATAATATGGGAGAGTTCAGGAGCCTGAGAGGAGGGAGCAGGGCAAGAAATAGGGTCACAGCCTTAGACTTCAGGGAAGTAGGCTTTGGCTCGTTGAGGGATCTGCTCGGAAGAATCACATGGTATCCCATGGTCCTGGAGAGAAGAGCAGTCCAAGGTTGATCTTCAAGGACCACCTTCTCCACACTCTAATTTGGTCCATCCCAACAAGCCTGCATGGAGGTGAACAAGTTGCTCCTGACTAAACTTATACATAAAAAGGAAGTTTACAAGAGCTGGAAGCTGGAACAGGTGACCCAGGAGGAATACAGATGCACTGCCCAGTTGTGCAGGGCTGGGGACAGGAAAACCATAGCCTACCTGAAGTTAGATCTGGCAAGGGATGTCAAGGGCAACAGGAGAGGATTTTACAAGTGCATCAGCAGCAAAAGAAAGACTGGAAAATGTAAGACCACTGCTAAATGGTGCAGAACCACTGCTGACAGAGGACACAGAAAAGGCCAAGGTACTCAATGCCTTTTCTGGTTAGACTGGTCTTAAAGAATCCCAGACCCCTGAGACCAGAAGGAAAGTCTGGAGCAAAGGCGGCTTGTCCTTAATGGAGAATGATTGGTTAAGGAACACATAAAGAAACTGGATGTAAACAGGTCTGTGGGGCCTGGTAGATTGCACCCGTGCATGTGGAAGGAATTGACTTATGTCATTGTGAGACTATTCAACTATCTTTGTAAATTCATGGGAATTGGGGGAGGCTTCTGAAAGTGGGAAAAAAACAGATATCACTCCTGTCTTCCAGAAGAGTAAAGAGGAGGATCTGGGGAACTCTGGGCTGGTCAGCCTCACCTTGATCCCTGGGAAGGTGATGAAGCAACTAATCCTGGAAACAATTTCCATAAACAGGAAGGACAAGAGTGATCCAGAATAGTCAGCATGGATTTACAGAGGGGAAATCATGTTTAAGCAGCCTGACAGCCTTCTAAAATTCTGTGACTGTCTTGATGGATGAAGGGAGAGCAGTGGATGTTGTTTACTTTGACTTTAGTGAGGCTTTTGACAGTCTTCCATAACATTCTCATAGATAAGCAGATGAAGTAAAGGTCAGGTGAGTGAGGTGGATGGAAAAATGGCTGAATCACTGAGCTCAGAGAGTTGTGATCAGTGGCACAAAGTGCAACTGGAGCACAGTCACTACTGTAGTACCCTTGGAGTCAATACTGAGCTCAGATGTATAACATGTGCATTAATGACCTGGAGGATGAGGCAGAAAGCACTCTGAGCAAGTTTTCAGATGGTAAAAAAACCTGGGAGGAGTGACTGATACACTAGTTGGGTGTGGCACCATTCAGAGGGACCTTGACGGGCTGGAGAAATGGGCAAGCAGGAACCTGATGAGTTTCAAGAGAGGGAAATGCAACGTCCTGCCTCTGGGAAGAAGCAGCCCTACACACCAGCAGAGGCTGGGGGCTGACCAGATGGAAAGCTGCTTTGGCAGAAGAGGACCTGGGGGTCCTGCTGGACACCAAGCTAACCATAGATTTGGAATGTGCTCTCTTACAGCAAAGGCAGCCAACAACATCCTGGGCTGCATTATGAAGAGTATTGCTAGCAGGTCAAGGAAGGTGATCCTCCCTCTCTGCTCATGGTAAGGCCACATCTGTAATACTAGGTCCAGTTCTGGGCTCCTCAGTACAAAAAGAGACAAACTTACAGGAGCAAGTCTAGCACAGAGCCACAAAGATGATTAAGAGACTGTCATATGAGGGAAGACTGAGAGAGCTGAGGCAGTTCAGCTTGGAGGAGAGAAGCCTGGAAGGGGGATCCTATAGTGCATAAATACCTGATGAGAGGCAATGAAGAAGAGGAACCAAGGCAGGGGATGCAAACAAGAGCATGTGGAATTCCATGTGAACACAAGAGGATACTTCTTTTCTGTGAGGATGGTCAAACACTGGAACAGGTTGCCCAGCCCTGAGAGGTTGTGGAGCCTTCATCCTCAGAGGTATTCCAAACCGAGCTGAACACAGTTCTGGACAAACTGCTTGCAGTGACCCTGCTTGAGAAGGGGACTGGACTGGATGATCTCAAGAGACCTTTTCCAGCTTCAGTTGCACAGTGATTCTGTAACGTACCTGATACACCTTCTCATCTTCCAGCAATTTGTTAGTTGTGAGGCCCCTTGTGCAGAAATTATGCTTAAAGTGTGTGTTTGCATTTTGACCAGAAACTGGTTGACTGTTGTTAGATGTATTTAAAGAGTCATGTTTATGGATCTTTCTACACATGCTACTTCTTCTAATGCTATGTGTAGAATGAGACACAGGATGATGGTAGACTTAACACCCCAAAACTTCTCTTATCAAAGCTTTTATTTCTGTTATCAATTAACTAAAGCTGCTACAGACTTTCTCAGTAAGATCCTATTGTTTTATACACCATTGAATAGGAAGCCTCTGTAAATTAAGCAGTACTGCATGATGTTTCCAGAGACGAGAACTAGATGGGGCCATATAGCTGAATTATTAGAATGGTCCTTGACATGCTTATGCGTATGTCACTTAACATTTCCCAAATAAATCCTGGCCATAGGTTGGGATTTGGCATGGGCTGTGGTCTCTCCCCACAAGGGTTTGGACGCTGTACCTTCTGTTGTGGAGGTCAAGAGAATAACCACAGTGAGAACTACAGTGCAGTAATAATGTTGGCACAGGCTGTTCTGTGCCACTTGCTCTCCGTGCCGGGAACAGCCTCTGGCATAATTGATTTATTAGTATTGCTACAGTGACAGAAATGTTCTAGGCCAATAGTGCTTGCATATTATTTGAAAACACATAACAGGGAGATGAGGGATACTGGAGGTTTTTTGTCCCTTTCCAGAACAATACTGGGTATCTATTGAGAAATACCTGAGAAGTGAAAAATGAGGAATTACTTGGACAACACTTCCGTCTTAATGAAACGCCATTTTCAGTTTCCACTATATATGAATATCTGTTTTTGTCGGTAATCCAGCTGGCTGACGTTATTTTTTGCCAAAGGAGAGTTTCTGTTTCCTAGAGAACCCATGTTAAATTATTTCCTTTCAAGGCTTTATCGATAAAGGATATTTTAAATACATGCTGTGTAAACTTGAAAAGGTACACTATGTTGTCACTGATTCTTACAAAAAGTTATTACCAAGCTTCTTGAGACTTTGCATTGCTTAAAAATTGCATGGTACCCAGAGCCACTGTGGCCACCTGCAAAGACGATGCATGTCAATGGCAGGCTTTGGCAGGTAAGAGCAACAGTGCTGACAGGGGTAGGTATACTTAAAGGAGAGATTTATCATCTGAACAGCAGAGAGAGAGAGACAGTGAATGGGTTTGTTCTCAATCTTGATGGATGTGCCACTGTATCTTGCTTGGCACCTTATTGTTACAATGAAGTATTCCTGTAAAGTTGCTTAGAAGACCTTAGAAACGTCTTTAAGATGTGCAAGCCTGTGCTGGCCCTTTATTTAGTCTCATGATTAGTTAGTTATGCCATACTTTTGATAAACATGAGCAAATCAGCAGGACATTTCCATGGAAGTTAACCCTTGTCACTGAGGCAGAAAATGCCTTCTGGTTACCTGTCACTTGTATTAAAGACGAAATCCAAAATATAGCTGTCTACTTTTGATTGTTGTGGGCAAGGTTTTGGCATTTTACACGTTGACATGTGAAAGTAACCAAATCATTTGTAGCACTGCAGGTTGCAGAGCAAAGGGGTATAGAAACTTGATCCATCCAGAGGCTTCAGAGGGGTGTATAGAAAGTTTCATTTGTTTTCTGTGTATGATTTATCATGATCTGTAGCTGACTTACTGAACAGAGCAGCCAAGGAATACCTTCCAGCTGATACGTTCCAATACTATGGTTTAATTTAATCTGATTTAAGATAAGGGTGAATATGCCTATATCCAGTATATTACCCAGTATCCAATACATTAAAAACAATGAGTCAGAAAAGCCCTCCCTGAAAAACAGTGAATAAATTTGTGCTGGTAGTGTTTCGGTAGTTGTGATGGGCCCAGAAATAGAAGTGAGACAGTGCTTGTTAGCAGAGATAGTATCTTTTACTGGGATGACAGAGGTAGTTTGGAAAACAAAAACAAAACCAAGTCATGCTTTTGGGCAACATTTTCTGGTTAAAAGCTTGCTTGTTTTTCCAGCTACATAAACTGCTCTAAAAATTTGTCATTAGCCAAACTGGTTCTTAAAAGGTTTTTTTTGTGCCTTTAAGCTTACTTTTTTTTCATTTACTGCCATTTTACAACAGATACCATTCCTGTCTAAATACATAGGTACAATATAGCTTTGCTGTAAAGCAGCATGCCTTCCAGTATACCTGCAGCTTGATTAACGGGTCATGACCTTGTTACAACCAACATCATTCTTTATAGAGTATTCCTAAAGAGGCTGGTTCATAAGGATCTGAGCACTCCTGGGAAGTGCATTAGGCAGTCACTGTTTGACTTTGGGTCTGGTTTCCTACGTGCTTGCTCAGGGGACAGGCACACACTGGGGACTGTGCTTCTGGCATTGTCACTGGTGCAGCAGAGCTTTGCTTCTGGAGCTGGCTGGACTAGGAATCTGTTTTGCTGGACTACATTCAGATAGACACAAAAATCAGTTTAGAGGTTTCTACTAGTAGAAGACACAGGCGAGTCAGAAGCTGCTTGTCTTATAGCTTCTTCTCAGTCGATGGGCTTCCCCACAACTTGAGGACCTGGGTCCCAGTCAGTAAGATCTCAGCCTTAATTTGAGAAGATTCTGAGTGCTTGCTGCTAGAGCTAAGGACATCAAATACCTGCCATACCAGACTTACTGCTCAGGCTTGGAGGACACCACACATTGTGGGTTCAAACTTGACTCTACATGCAATGTGTCCTGTACCTGGGCCTTCAAACTGATGAAGGCAGCCCTCAGGGGAGCTGTCTACCTTATCATCTCCTGGACAGCTGAATTTAAATGGGCATGGTGCTCTGAACTCATCAGCATGAGTTTATTTCCTCCTGCAGGACTGCTGCAATACAGTCTGTCTGATCATGGCATAATTAAGAAATCTGGAAGTTTTTATGGAACAGGTGACGATGAGAGCAGCATGTTGGATCTTCATTTGCTGTTTATAGCCTTTGTGGATACCATGAAGTAAGTCTTGTCTATATTCTTCTAAGGCTGTAAGTAATTTGGGATGGACGTAATTTTCTTTCCTGAGATCAGGTCATTTGTCCATGATTTCACTGTATTGACACAGAAACATGTACCGCAACACTTAGCACTTACATCGACGTTGAGCTTTCAGAGTCTGGTCCAAAATGAGGAAGGACAAAGTGCTGCATCAAACCTTGTGGCTTTCAAATCCAAGCACAGAGTGTATTTTCGCAAAACTATTAGTATACAAAACCTCCAAGTATTACTTTTTTCTAATATAGAGTTATACAGAACAGAAAACAGCACTTCACTGTATTTAGTAAATACTGCCCATATTGCTCTGTGTTCAAGCAACCAGCATCATCCATATGATACAATAATCACACAAGATAAGATTTGTTAATGAATTCATGATGGATCTCCTTGCTCTGTAGACTCATCTTCTTTGAAGTTTCTTCTGATCAACCATTAGCTATTCCCATTCCTATACCTACTGAAGAATTCTGGTTTTATCTTTTAAAGGACATGTCTTTCTGGCTCAAAACCCAGCCATTTTATTTCTTTAGTTTCACAGTTTTTATAGTACAGTCTGTCATCCAATTTAATATTTATCAGTAGTAATAACTGACTGCCAGAGTATTTTCAACATTAATTCCGGGTGTCTGTGCACTGGATAGTCCTGCATTCAGAATTACTAAGCAGACCATGCAGGCAGACACTTTGGCTGTAACTTGTTTGCTCATTTATATACAGAAGAATGGAGATGAATAGCTAATTTTGCTGCAGAGAGTTGTCTGCTCTGAATCCCAAACACTCCATATTTTGTAACTCCAAGAGCCTGATCAAACTGTTGTAACAGTCTTCCAATGGTAGAAGGGAATAATTGTCCCAAACTTCCTTTCCCTTCCTCCCCCTGCCCCATGACTTTCAGTAAAAGAGAATATGAATCATGATTAAGAAAGCAAATTAAATACCTCCAGCATGACTGATTGAAATTTCTCCTAAGGATTACTCTGGAAGCGTAGTCTTGCCTGAAGATCCAGAAAGGAAGGCACAGGCAAATGCAGGCAAGCACCAGCAGAGGATCTGAATGTGCAGATTTTCCTGACAGGATTGTACCACATTGTTTCAGTCTGAGGGACTGATTTGACCCTAACAGCATATAAAATGCAGGCTTATGTCCAGCTGTTCAATATGGAAACTGCAGAGCAGCCTCAATTTTACAAGAGCTATGCAAAATGGAAATGAAAACCTGATCTTCCGATTCCCTTAGTTGCCACTATGAGGAGATCTTAGAGGAGGGGATAGGTTTTGTTCTTGCAGAAAGGATTCAGTTCATGCTCATGTTTTATTTCATCTGGCAACATGTACACAGCTTTAGGGTTGAATTAGTGACAGTTCCTCTTCTAAGGATCTAGGCTCTACTGTAGAACATTTTCCAAGCAGTGTAGCAATTGTAACTGAGAGAAAAAAGGATGCCAGTAGCTGTACACTGGGATCTGCACACAGTGGCTGTACCTTGGCTTGTGCGTGCTGGAGTAATTAGAACCCTTTAAAGTTGGAAGTTGTTTTCATCTCGTTACTGTGACTTTACACTGCCTCACCTGTGTTTTACTGGGAAATATCCTTTCAGAGTGACCAGAAGTACAGAGAATGCAAGTTAATCGAGCACACTGTGGACAGCAGCGTTTGATGGATGGTGAGATAATAACTGTTGCCAAGGCCTCCTGATGTTTTTCTGCTTCCCACAAACATCACCTTTGTCTTGCCTGGGCTGAGTTTTACTCGGGTGTTACTATAAGTCAGGCTGCCAGTGGACTCAGAAAGGAATTAAATGTTGATTGATGTTTTCACTAAGCTGCAAGAGCACTAAGGAAAGGCATCCTGGTAGGGGAAGAACAAGTTGAGTTTTTGTCAGTCTCTGGGAGGAGGCTGGAGGGAGGTTATGGAATTTATGGAGGTTTCTAGAAAGTTTTTCTTTTAATCTTTCCTGCACTGAGAGTCCGTAATGTACACAGATATAATGTGGAGTGTTCCTAGTAGTCCAGAAGTTTGACTGCAAATTTCCTTTTGGTAGTAGTGACACTTTTCCCATGCTTTACACAATTAAAGGGAATTGAGGGGTTTTCTGGTGAGTGGCTTCTCCTCTGATTTCATCTCTACCAACTCTTCTTTCCTTCCCATTCCTCCTTCTGTTGCATGTTTTGACTGTGAAAAGTCACCCTGGATCTGGTGTGTTCATGTTCCTTGCTTCTTTCTTCTCTAACCACTCTTGAAAGATTGTATATATGGCCTGTGGTTTGCTTGGTGCTTGGGTTTTGTTTTGGTCTGTTTCCCCAAGATGGTGCTAGTGTATCACCTTCTTATGAGGATGGGATTCTTGTTTCACACCTGGGTGCTTTGAATTGTAGATGCCCGGCATCTACCTATAGTTTAAAGAGGAAAACTTACGGTTTATTAGAAATTAGTTTCTTTTTCCTTCTCTTTTAGGAGAACAGGAGAGCATAAGTTTCATCAAAGAAGCGTAACAAAGATTTACTGCAGGACATTTTATATTTTTTTCTGCAGTTGCAATTTTTTCTGTTTTGTTTTGTGGTTTGGTTTTTTAACTCTTTATGCATTTGAATCAGGCCAAAATCAGGAGGTAGAAGTATACTTCCTACAGCTGGCAATAGAATAACCTACATAACTTTACAGAGTGTGGGTACAGAAGCTTAAATGAGACATTTTCTAAAACACAGATAAATTTTTTTCCCCTGTTATTTTACCTCTAGCAAAACTATAATGGTCAGATATAATGTCCCCTAAAATGCTGATGTTTTAGTGGATCTTGTTTTTTCCACACCAAAGAATAAACCGTAAACCATGTTCTATAAGGACAGGAATCTAATCAAAAATCTTAAGACTTTTCCAGCATCAGTTCCTCATGTTTATGGAGATTTTGACAGAGCAGTTGAGTAGGTTACTTATCCATTGCTGGAGAAGACTTCTATTTTCTCTTGTCAGTTGTTTTAATTCATTTTAGAAAATAGTAGAGTGAGCTTTGCCTTTTTTAGTTCCAGTTGTTTTAAACCAGTTGTGAGAATATATGACTGCTGTTTCAAAACAGAAGTTAGAGAGTAATTTTATTTCCAGATGTGATAGATGTTGTATTTCCTGCCCCTAATTGTGAATCATATAGGCTTTGAAGTTAAACGGCTTGCCAGAACTGAGTAAAACTTCTCTAATTAATCTTTCTGAGTTCTTGATTTCCGGAATAATAACAATTTGATTTGCATATTTTGTGAAACAAAAATGCTATATGATTAAATGATGAAAATTGGTTCTATTTATAGAATAGACTTTATGTGATATGAAAATATAAAGGTTGGTTGTCTGAGTAACTGAAGATGTGAAGGAATGTTTTTCTTTTGGGGACTGTGTGCGTTCTACCTATGCTGACCTGTTATTCTATTGAAAATCAGTCTACTGAAAGTCCAGAAAGTGATTTCCTACTTTCACTTTGTAGGCTGTGACATGACCAAGAAGTGCATAATTTCTGGAGATGTCAGCAAAGATACTATATATTTGTGTGTATATGTACATTGATGAGTTTGTGGTGTTTAACATAATAAAGCTGAAGGAGGTGGTGACGACCGTGAAGCGGGTGTGGTGGTGGGAAGGTGGTGGCCAGCGGGGGCTGCTGGGGAGGTGGCAGAGCAGGGGGGCAGGAGGCTGGGTGAGCCCGTGCACATCCCAGAGTTAGGGTGAGGGTGGCATTGAAGGTGTTACAACGTCAGGCCGGTGGCTGAACTCTGAAGATCAGGGATGTCCTGGGCTGGAGCCAGCATTGCCCTGGAGCTGCTGTTCGTACAGGTGCTTTAATGCTCGGGTCCATCAGAGACTGGAGGCTCAGAGCAGCCCTTCTGGCAAAGGGTGATCTAAACAGCTGCTTGGAAATACTGAAGGGCCTGACTCCCATTTCAGCCAAAGCATGTTGGGCTGCTCTGACATTAGTTTATATGACATGTAAATGAAAATACAGGCCTCTGGTGCCCCCAGAGCAGAAGGCTCAGACCTAAGTCAGCAGGTTTGGCTCGGCTTTTCATTCCTTGGTGGAAATGCTCTTTACATTTACTTTTACAGCAGACATTTAAACCCCAAGTTCAGTGTGCTTTTGGTGGACACTAAAAGGAGGCCACGATACCTTTTGTAAAGAGTCAAGGGTTTAACTGGTAGAATTGTGCAGAGGTTTCCCTCTTTTTTTTCTTTTTTTTTTTGTTTTTTCATGTGCTATGCCGTGCATTTTAAATTATGCCCTATGTTATAAAGGCCGCTGTGGTTCAGTGATGTTATGTGAAAAGTAAAGTGCTTTGGGCCAGGAAGTGTGATCTAACTATAAAACATTATTATAGAATACCTTGCATAATTGAGATGTAGTAAATTGGGGACTTCTTCACTGGAACATTTCTTACAAAATTGATTTATCCTGATGGTAGACACTGCAGCTTAATGGAGAGGTAGTATTGGCTTAAATTTAGCTACTTTACAGTAGTTAGATCATGCAACAAATTATGTTTAAACAAGTGTGTGTTTTGTCATCCTGTTATTATCTGTTCTGTTTGGTTCTGTGGGGTTTCGGAAAAGAGAAAGAAAAAAAAAGCCTTGCTGTATGTATGTATAGTATGGCTACCAAACAGCATGCCTTCCTTTCAGCCTGATCCTGCGGGTGACCGACACTTACAAGCTAAACCGATTTACATTCATTGCCAGTGGCTCAAACCCATCCTTGTTTTTAACTTTAAGAAATAAGTAAGAAATGAACATATTTCAGAACATTAGGGCTTGTTTTCTTCAAGTTTGGCCTGTTCTGTGAATCTGACCAGTGTATGTACAGAAAGATTACATTTTGTATCTGGTATTACAGTAGGTTGAAAATAGGTATAGTATCAGTGACCAAGATTTTGTTTTAATTGTACTTGGTTGTCTGAAAGCCTGAGCCTCTAAAGTCTTTGTTTTAGCACAGCATTTAATGTTAGAAATGCACCAATGTTGTTTTTCATTGAAAAAAAAAATCAGTATTCCAAAATACTTTTGGTACATTTTCAGTTCTGAAACCTTGAAGGAAGGCCTTGAATTATGGTTTTCATGAGAATGGGTTTTGAGGAGTTTATCAGCTTTTAGATTTCAGAAAAGAGTGATATTTTTCTGACTTAACCCAAAAGCAAACTATCTGTCTAATTGTTCTGAACTTCTAAGTGAGGATTGTCATAGAATCGTAGAAAGGTTTGGGTTGGAAGGGACCTTAAAGATCATCCCGTTCCAAGTCCCCTGTCATGAGCAGGGACACCTTCCACTAGACCAAGTTGCTAAAAGCCCCATCCCACCTGGCTGTAATTTGGAATTAACTGAAAACTATAAGTCTGATAGAAGCTAATGATAAATATAGAAGTTAACAAATTCTCCCTGATATGCAGGAAGGGCAGCTCTTCTAGACCACTGGAGCTGTTCCAGGCATCAGTAGCACTGGCTATGGTTGTGCTTTGTACGTATGCTCCTGTCAGACCTGAGGGAGCTGATTGTGACAGTAACTCTCTCCTTTTCAGTGCCCTCAGTGCAGATTAAAGGGAAAAGTGAGTTCAAAAGACCTTGCAGAATTGCACATTATTTTTACAAACGTCTCGAAAATGTTGGTCGGAGTTCAGAGATGAAGCTTGTAGAAGTTAATTATCTATCAGTAAGATTAAGTTTTAGAAAGTTCTGACATTAAGAATATTTATGCCGTTTAATAGTCTTGCATTCTTTGTTAAGAGTTTATTACATGTATAAAGACTGCATTTTTCATAAGATTGTGCCAATTATAATACAATGATAATTAAACTTGAGTTTTATGTGCTTCTTTTAAAATGGAAAAGTGCTCTATTAAAATCTTCATATTTCTGCCTCGTCAAAAGTAAATGCCTGTTTAGAAACCTTTCTAAAGCTTTACTTTATTATTTATAATAGGAAAACGATAAAATCATGAAGCAATATGTGCTGTGTATATTGCAGAAGAAATTTCATTCCCTAATTCAGTCATTTGTTACATTTTTTTCAAAATGGTAAATTTTTCTTAAAATTTAAAAAAATATTTGTGATAGGTGAAGAACTGTAGAGGAGCAACATGCAGTATTAAGAGAGAAAATATCTCCAAATATCTTTCTTTGGGTTTATCATTTTGCTCTGCTGATATGCTGGTCTGGGACTGCCACTGTGTAGACAAGAGTTACACAACTCACTCTGGCTATTCATTTCTCGTTTCATTTCAGAAGCTGTAAATGCTTGGTTTTCTCTGCAGGAAAAAAGCATAATCCCAGTGTCTTAAACTTCACAGGAAGTTCACCTAAAATTATGATTCCTGTTAGAAACTGCTGAAGTGAACGAAAAGTTTGTCTATACTAGCAGGTTACATACTAAATAATTCTATTAAAATGTATCCATTATCTCATATATATTTGGTATATTAGTATTATTACTAAAGTTGGGTTAGACATTGGCTGTTTGTTTATTAACTGGCTCTATAAATTCCTGTGTTATGTATGTAGGATTTTGTGATCAGTGTTTATTATTCTGTTGTACTTACTCAGCCACTGCCTCGGACAAAGCATCCCGGCTTTACCCTCATATACACCCTTCTCCTTTTTGAGTCCCTAACACAGCATTTTTTTTCACTTTCTTATGCTTTGAAATCAGTGTTTCACTAAAACCCTTGACCGTCATTCCACAGTGTCTGAACTCCCCTTCTGGCACATTTAATTTGCCCGCCTTATTAAGTAAGACCTTCCACTATCTGTTTACAGTGAATTGGGATTTCTCAAGATGAACAGGGAGAGTTGATGTGCTGATCATCCTGGCTGCAGCCAGGATTATAATCCCCACCTCCCCACCCCCCACCCCTTACTGTAAATGACACTTGTGCTTGACTTTTTTCTTTACCTGTAAGTAGGGGGTTTCTATCTGAGTAGGTTTCCCTAGAGCAGCTGTCAACCCAGTTTAACCCCAAGGGGTCTGTTTTGAAATGTCGAATATTGCCTTTTAGCTCCTTCACCTCGTGAGGAAGCTTGCTGGCAGTTCTGAATGCAAGGAGGTAATGTTTCTTGTACATTATTACCATGTGTACTGTCTTTAATAATATTTATACAAATACTGTCAGAAATAGTAGATTAGTAGTTGGGCATTTTTTTCATATACAGGTAAATAGAAATTACCCACAGGCTTTAGTGAAAGCCTCTTGGATATAATGAAGCTGAAATATGATCAGCAGCACCCCTATTTTTGCGGCATATAAAATACCCTTTGATTACTAGAAATGCTCTTACTTAGAAAGGTTTGCAACTTACTTTGAAATGAAAAAGTAGGCCCAGAAAAGTCATTCAGTCATGTTGTGCTACAGTATAGCGAATAATCTGTCAAGGGAAAAAAAAAAAAGGATCAAACGCACCTGATTTTTTCTTCTTTCTATATCCCAGGTTTAATTTTCACGTGACAGCTCTATCTGGCAGCCTCACCTCCCATCAATGCAATCTGCCATTCTAGATGATTTCAGTTGAGTTCTCTTTCTCGTTTTGCATTTGCTGAGGAGTCATAATGGCACACTCCAAAATCAGCAGTCAAGAAGAGTAATCCTCTCTATCTGTATGTTGTTAAAAGAGAGTGGAAAGAGATGGTTTCTCTTTTTCCTCTCTGTCCTAGAGGCCTTCTCCAGAGTTGTTACAGGATTAGATGTGCTTTGAAGACTGACTGTGAAGACTTAGTTACAGAATGTGAAGGCTTGATTTTGGGGCTTTTATGAGTTATTATGAAAATCTTTTAAATTCATTTTATACACCTTGGTTGCTTATAGATCCCTTTCACTTTACATAAACTTACTTGTCTCTTATAACCAGAGAATGAAAAGTTTTTTCTTGTGCTCATTGCTTCAGTGCAGAAGTTGGACAACTTTATAAAAGCACAGCAACTTTCTAAGCTTGCCTGTGCCGGAGTCTCCAGGGAAGACAATTCATGCCCAGCATGGGAAACTGGAGACAGCGTGTTGTACTGATCTATAGATTGCTTCTCCATGTGTCCTTGAAGTCAGAGAAACTCATGTTTCTAACTGGGTTGCTGTGTTGCCCTTTGCTGAAGTCAACTCTCCAACCTGCTTCTGAGTGCAGAGCGCTCTACCCACCAGAATGATAATAGTAGTTTATATCCCTGAGCCTTTAAATACAAGATCATGGCTAAACTAAGGAGCTGCCGTATTGAGTACCCACTTTGTATCTACTAACCCATACGCTGCTACTTTCACCTGATAGCTGCTTCCATCTGATGCTTAGTTTCTACCTGAGAAATGCTGTGTTTTGCTGAAGAGGCAAAAGATGAAACGCTGGGTTGATGTGGTACCAGCAGAAGCGATGGCTTTGGTTCAGGAGCCCTCCAGCGTAAACTGTGAAAAGGAAGGAAATGAGTAGATAATTCAAAGCCCTTTCTGTGACCTGCTCATCCATTCGATTGCTGGGGGAATAGGGAGGATTAAGTTCAAAGGAGAAACAAATGGGCTTTACTTCTGCTGTGAGTGCTTATCTCCATATGCTCTTAACTGGACGGAGTTAGCAGAGTTAGGCACATACAGAGATGCTGAAGCAGGGGCTTTGGTGTTTCAGCTGTTTGTTCGTGCCAAGCACAGCTGTACCAGGGGGTTACAATGGGCACGTTAATTCTGGATTCCGTCTACGTACCATGTTACCAGTGTGCCCACGCTTAGCATTTACTGAGAGTGACATGTGCATGTTGGAGCAAGCCTCCAGTATCGCACCAGACTAGATTATTTTTTTTTTTTAGTTGGGAGCTTTCCTGATCTAATCAGCACCTTAAAAGCTATTTCCATGGTGTTTCTCCTCCTCCTTTCTTTTTTTTAATATTTCAGTTGAACAAATTGTTCATGTTGAGTTGGAGATGGCAGCTCCTTTTCCTCACTGGATGAGAAATACTGGCGGCCCTCAGCATAGGTCTGTGACGCTTGCTGCAGAGCTCAGCTAGGCAGGAGCTCACAGATTGCTGTTGACAGGGTTAGCATGAAACTTCTGAAATGCAGGATAGATAGGGATTGTTCATTCTGTTTTCTAGAGGACACTTTTGGCCCAAATGAATTTATTGTATATTTGCAGTTCAGTAAATCCTCTTTTTTTTCCCTTGCTGTGTCTTTAGTTGCAACAGTTTATTGATGCATGTATAGAAGATAATGAAAAGCTACATTTCAGCTCATCTTTACAGGCCTCAGCATCATTCTCTATCCTGAATGGAGTTGCTCAGATCACGTAAAGAAAAATGCCTTTTGTGTGGAAAAAAACCCCAGGTGTACTTCAGATCCTACCCCACTAAGTGTAAGAAGTTCCTGCCTTGGAGGAGGGCCAGTAGTTCTGATTTCTGACAAAAACATCTCACACAGTTTTCTTCTTGAAGGGCCTGGGCCAGGCAAGTGGCCAAACACCCTGCCTCCCTGAGCTGTGCCACAGCCCGTGCTGCCTACACAGGAGCCAGCTTTCTGAAAGGCTCTTTCCAGGAAAGAAATGCCAGCAGCTTCATAGGGTCCTAAGCCTCTACTCCAGGACTAGGCAAGGCCAGCTTGGTGGTGCACTTGGGGCCCTTGGCAAAACCAGCCCATGTTAGTCCTGGCCATTCTGCTGCCCTGGAGTTGCTTGTGGGATGCAGTTGACTCTCCATCCATCATTTTGTCCACCCAGTCTAGTACATATGAATAATTTGTGAGCTTCCTTTGCCTGTGAAAACTTGCTCAAGCCTACAGAGTGGGCCCCTGAATCTCCTTCTGCTTACAGGCTTTGAAACTGGGAGTATTTGTGCTGGAGCCAGTGTCACCCTGGTGAAAAGAAACTGCTAGGATAAAACTGGATGCAGAAATGCTGTTCAGTGTGTAGTGTGTAGCAGCATAATTACACATTAAGGGGGAGGGCTGTCAGTATGCTTTATGTGTTGTATGTGTATCGGTGCAATTTAGACATACCGTTGGTGCATCAGTGTTGGCTCTGCATTTCAGGCAGTAAGGAAGGCAGAGGCTGGCATCATGTTCTGCTTACAAGGGAGGCAATTCCAGCATTCAGGTGGCCAGTGTCGCTGGGAGCTCCTTTTTTCTTCCTTTTGGAGAGTTTCTCCTTCGAGGTTTTTTTTCTAACAGATTTAAGTGTTGAAAACCTTATTTATTTTCATTTTTATCCTTTTTGTTGTGTTGTTCTTTAACTCATCTTAAGATATTCATAGTTCATCTCTGCAGGGTTCCTTCATATCTTTCCTTCCCATCCTCTGTGGTCCTTTCTTTGCTGTAGCCAATTTCAGCGAGATGTTTCTATGCAATTTCTGCTATTTGGATGGTGCTGGAAAAGTCCCATCCCAATACAGCCAGCAGGACACTGAACATTCATCATGAAAAGAGCTCTAGAAATGCTTGTGGTCATCCTGAGAGGAGGAAAATAAGAGGGAACTTCTCTGGCAATCTGTAGAGACTGTTGCAAAACTCGCAACAAACCACTTGTAGTCTGCAGTAGGGGCTTGAGGCTTATTTTCATGTCTTTGTGGGATTCAAGTAGTTTGTTTACTTCCCAATATACAGCATTCATATATACAGTATATGCAGAATGCAGAAGTATTCACATATTACATGTGTAATATTCTCAAGGTGCGTGCTAATTGTCATTGTAAAATATACTTCCAGTTTATTTTTCCCAGTGCCTGCCTGAAGCTGAACATAAATCTTTTGATCCCTCTAAATTTGTATTCATGTCAGTTTTATTCACTGTGATTTTGCTTCACTTTGTCTTGCTTTAGATTGCACATCGTGCCCAACAGTGGAAGAGGAGTGGATTTTGAAATTTTTTTACGTGTCAGATTTCCCTGTATCTAATTTTATCAAAAAAGCTGTCACCAACTTCTTCTGAAACCAGCAAACCTTCTTCTTTCTAATTACATTTTTACCATATGTTCATCCAGATGGCATATGCCAAACATTTTCTAGGGTGCTATAAAATGACCCGACTTTAGAGGATCTAACTGCTGAAGAGGCTTATAAAAAAAATGGAATTGACACTGGGGCAGAAAAATAGTCCTAGAAAGAAAGAAAGGGAAAAAAAAAACCAACCAAAAAAACAACTGATCTATCTTCCCAGTTGTATTTTGTGCTGTGATAGTGAATTCTCAAGATACACACCTGTACAAAAACAGTGAAAATGTAGGGTATATTTTATTGAAGTGTTAACACTTGACTCCTTTTTGAACAACTGAAAATAAAACTTTTGTCTGATGAGTATGTCTGAAAAGAATTCTGGAGCTGTGAGCAGCTCTTTGGTTTGTTGCAAAATGGAGTAAAAAAAGAGTTTGCTAAGCGACCAGATTCTCTGTAGGAGCAGCAACTTTACTTAGCAGTGTAATAACTATTTGGGAATTTTTTTCCTGAAATATCATTTCCAAGTAGAAGACAGATACAGCTGATGCATGATTTTAACACTCATGTCCTAGATCTTAATAATTCTTGGGTTTTGGATTTTTTGGAGGAAATAAACTGAGGTATACTGAGGGGTGCCAAGAAATCGAGGAATTAAATTAAATAAAAGGAAGAAGCTTATTTTTCATATTTAGTTACTAGTTAAGATAAAATAAGATAACTTTTTCATTCTCTGGAGAGTTTGTGTGTTTGTTCTCACCTGTGGCAGTTTCCTTGTAACTGTAATTGTTGTTTTGATAATCTTTCCAGATCAAGGGGAAAACTATAAAATACCCTCCTGTTAATATCAGCTTACATAATATTGCCTCAAGTCTCAAGCTATTTTACTTTGTGTGAATTCCTGAAGACGGGCAATTGAATGAGAGTCAAATTTACTTTCTTATATTGCTGCAATAGCTTTTACAACTCCCAGTTGCAAAGGACATTTTGAGTGCACAACCCAAGGCTCTGATCAGAGTGTGAGCCAAGATGTATTTTTGGGGAAGGGTGGGCAGAGGTTCATGGTCTCAGCGACTGAGATGGACAATTGTAAATGAAGGTTTTCTCTACATCCTTAACTTGCATAGGTCTTTTTGAAAATCACAACTGCAGTCAAAAAAGCAGGTCCTCCACCTCCTCCAAATTAATGAGACAGGATTTTAATAGTGCTCAACAATTTGAAGTGATTTTGTTATTTCTGAATTAAACCTTTGATAAAAAGTCCTTATCTCCATCCTCCTCGCCCACTTCCACTCATCAGCCCATGAGTGGTTTGACATTTCCAAACACTCTTCTCCCATCATTGCCCAGGATTACACCTGCTGTGTCGCAAGTCAAAACAGTCTTATTTTGTAGTTAAATCAATTTGTATATGAGAGACATTGTAACTATTTAAAAGCTAAGGATTAAAACCTTCAACGTTGAGAACTGGTGTTTACCTTGGCAGTAACTGAAACAAGCTGTAATGTGGCAATACAAAATGCAACACCAAAATGCAGCCTGTTGCTATGCAGTCACGATATGATGCAACAGCCTTTGATTATGGTTGAGTTGTTTCAGTGTTTGTGGGCATGCAGCTGTATTAAATTCACCTTAGGTCTCACCTTTTCTGTTGTTTTTTTTTTGAATGTCTTTGCAGAAGAGCTAAAGTTGTTCAGGTACCTTTGTTAGGTATTTTCAAAATAAGGTTTTTCGTAAACAGGTTCACTGGATTCATGCTGAAATTTTCAGTTTCTTAGAAGAGTTAGACCCCCTAAGCATTTTCTGTATAACAAATTTCAGCCTGCTGAGGTCAGGCTTTCTAAGCTACCATAGACAAACCTCTCAGAATTAGCCCACTAATCCCTAAGTGTCAAGGAATGATACATCAAAATCCAAAGGCTGAAAAAGAATTGTGCTTGCATACTGTGCTTTTAATTACTAATATGAATTATTAAATCAAGCTTTCATTTTAATTACAGTCTTTGTTTAGATATTCCTTCTGTTATTCAGCGTGTAATTTGAATGAGGAAATGTTAAGAATATTTCCATAGAAAGCGTTACCAAGTTAATCGTTATGTAGCTAATAATGTGAAGATTCAAAGTGCCAGCCTTAAACTGTACCTCCAACTTTCCTGATCATGAATTCAGGTATGCTCTTGTTACATTAGTCTTCCCATAATGTCCTGGGCAGCTGAATTGTGTTTGCAGGTGCTGGCTGCCTTGTCACACAGCTGATCAGTGTTCCCCAAAGTATTTTTCTTTCCTAATTTTCTTCCTCCTTCACTCACTGTAGGCCTCTTTGTAGATGAGTGTGCGCATGAATTTTATGCCACCCTGCAATGCCTTCATTCTCCTCTGTGTGTTGGTGCACGCAGTCAGATGCTTTCTCTTGTTTCCCCTGTTACTCTCTTTTGAGTAGAGTAGCTGCCACAGAGAGCTTTTGAGAGTAAGTGACTGGAATTACACTTCTGCTATGATTTTCTGTAGCTGGTAGTTTATCTCTTGAAAGAGGCTGGTGTATAAAAACTCTGTTCAAGAAATTCTGTAAGAATTACTCTCTTTAATAATGGAAGCTGTCTCCCACAGCTCACAATAAGAGTACATCAGAGAAGATAGCCTTTTGTAAAGCAGGGACTCATCTCAGTCATTGAAAATCGTAGGAAATAAGCATCTCTCTTTGAAAAGGCAATCGAAGGGCAGCTTGCATTTGTGTATGTCGAAAGAACAGTTCATACTTAAATTCTCAACCTTGTTCCTTTTCTTCCATTTTTCCTTCAGAAAAGTAAACCTTTAGGTATGATCTAAGCAGAGTACCATCTAAGGACGTTTTTCTTGCATTTGAGGCAAACGGGAAGTTTGCAGTGTTGCAGTTATTCTTGTAAGATGTTTCACTGTTTAAGTGATGATCTGTGTAAGGTTCCCCAAGGTGGCTGTTTTGAGTCCAGGTTTACAGGATTCTGGTTTAGAACTCCTAACATAGCTATTCTTCAGAAGTCAATATTTTCCATAGCTAAGATGGATATCAAATGCTTCCAGTTAATGCAAAATTGAAATTAGTCTTGAACTATGGTACTACAACTGACATCTCAATAATGAACTAGCCACAGGAGGAAGCAGGTTTGTCAATGTACCATCACAAAAAGCTTTGAGTATTCATCTAATCTCTTCTGGGATCGTATTCATATATCTTGCTGCTCTCTTGAAATACACTTCCAACATACTGAATGATACAAGAATATCTGATGCAGCAAGTTGTGGAAGCATGAGATGCAGAGTCTTTTTAGTTGATGTATTTGAAGGCGGATAACCTTAAAAATCAATAAAACCTGCTGTGCCACTCAGAATCATGATGGACTGTTCCTTGCCGATTAGGCTTTAAATAACTGATGCTGTGCTGCTGCAGATTCTCAGTACAAGCCGATGCAATGGCTGGAGGCAGGCATCCAGTAGCAGAGCTGCTCTTTTGAGCAAATCTTTATGTCTGCTCTTGGAATTTGTTATCTGAAGTGTAGCTGTTGGTGGGGCTTTTGAGGGGCCGTTTTGTTTGTGTTTTTTTTTTTTTTTTTCTTCTTCATGATTTCGTTTTCAAACAGGCTACACAAGTGCTTGAAGAGAGAATGTACAATGGCAGGAAAGTAGTTCTCAAAAGCTCAAGCAGTATTTTCAAGTTGCTTGTAAATATGGCATTTCCTCTTTGAAGACAGCGTCAGCTTGTATTGCAGAAATGGACACAGCTATTAGACACAAATGATTAAATAGAACATTTTAACTTTCTGGTAAGGCTGTGACCTAGAAGAGGTGACAAATGCAATTTTATATTCTCTACCAAAGCAAAGTACGCAAGTTGAGATAGGTAGTTTTTTCAATACCAGTGACATCTCAGAAAGTGTCCCAGTTGAAAGACAAAATGTTTGAATATCTAGAAGGCCACATCATAAATGGGAGTTGATGGGGAGGAGGGTGTCTGGGAGGTCTTAAAGATAGATTTCATAAAGAGTTTACATTTTTCTAACAGTTCTTTTGAATAAACATAATAGAAAATCATCTGAAACTAATTGACAAAAACTGGAGGAACAGGAGGAGCTGGAGAATGAAGTATCAGATGTGTTGCTCTACCTAGTAAAAGAAAATGTATTTCCTTTGCTGACTTCACCTTATGCAGACACTAGGAGAGCACAGAGATACTCTCTCTCTCCTATTTTTGTAAGGATGTAGCTTCTGCTACCTCTGATCATATGCATAAAAAGGCAGCATGTTACTCTTAGGCAGACTGAATCTTGTGATAGGGATAGAGAGTTTCTTTGAAGAAAAGCCCTAGAAAAATCCAGTCACAGGAATAAGCTCCCACTGAGAGTTTACTGAGATTTTGCTGCTCTTCTGTGTATCAGTAATAGAAGAAGACCACAGAGAGAATGGAAATTGATGTCATGCCCAAGGTGGATGTGTTGGGGAAAGATCAAAGAAGTTTTTGTATGTTATTGATGCTGAAAAGTGATCTCTGAATGATGCCTTTCTCCTTATGGACTGCCTTACTGGAGTTCTTCAGGGAATTGTATCTGAAGGTGGAAAAGGGACGGTAGGCGAGAGCAACAATTCTGGTCACATGGGATGTCTGATAACTCTCATGTTATAACATGTTATATATAAGATTATCAAGGATATGGGGAAATCACTTATTTTCATGTTGTTAATTATTTATGAGGAGATCAACTTTCAAAATGGTGATACTGCCTACTGCTGTAGGGATATCTGCCTATCTGATGCTCTTTGCGGTGTCTTATGTTGGGCACCTGGCCGTTACCTTTCTCATTGCAGGAGCCTGTGCCCTCCCTGCAGACGGGGCTGGGACTTGGCTCTGTTTGTCTACCGCATTTATCCATCAGGAGCTGGAGTTAGTTCAGCACTTGCAGATTTATAGTCTCTTGTAGATAAATAAAGAATTAACTTTCAGCCAGGCAGCTTTAAACAAATACTATCTGAGCTCTGTCAAGACTGCAATAACCCGATGCCACAAGCTGCAGGTCTGTCTTCACGCTACGCTGACCAGGTATTGCTTGTTGCCTGCAGTGGTGACTGGGTTTCCTGATGCACGTGAGTTCAGTTAATGGCATTTGGAAGGGTGTGACACTGGAGCGGTCTGTCTGTCTCTCTAATCGACATTGGGAATTGGTAGCCGTGATTCAGCAGGGAGCTCCAGGCATTGGGTGGGAAACCCAAACTATGTTCCAGTTCAGTCTGCATACAGCATCATTCACATTTCAGTGTTTATTAATGTTAATTTAGGGGTCTCTGTGCTTTTAAACCACAACCTCTTTCATGGATATGTGATGTTGGATAGCTTTCATTTTTATTTTCTGCTTGAAAAATCAAGATTTTTCCCTCCAGATATGACAATTCTTTCTTCTAGGTACAGTAAGTCACCTTTGTCATAAAACTGTAGCTGAAAGTAAAGTATTTTAGTAATTGCTGATAAACATATTTTCTTGATATCCTCTTTTTTTTTTTTTTTTTTCTGGAGTCACACTTTGTTTACCCGAGTAGTAAATATAGAGCTGTTACCTGTTGGAGAGGACTCAGCTCAGAAACTTGCTTAAAATTTTGGAAAAACACATTTAAATATGTGTCTCTTCTTACAAAAGGCTGGTGGACCCTTGTATTTTACATTAAGAGTAGGTCACTCTATTATTTTTCCCTTCCAGAAATGAAGGATGAAAGATTCAAGTACTGATGACAAAGGCTTTATTATTGGGTTATTTTTCTTTCATGTATGGGGTATAATTAAATGTATGCTGTCAAAGAGACCTCTTTATAGGTTGATACTATTGATTAGTGTTTGAGACCTGCCAGCAGCATCATTACTTTGTGTATTAGAAATTCTAATAGAAAATTAAGTTGATGTTTTAATTCCTATAGTGAGAACATTTCAGGTATTCATCTCATATCGCTGCAGAAATTGCTTGGCTCAAGTAGGTACCACAAAATCATGTTTTAATGATTTTTTTCCTTTTTCCATCTTTTATTTTTTTTTCACAGTCACATGACACAATCAGCCACATTTGAAGACCCTCGAATAGAGAGCTGCCAAATAACCCCTCCAGCTCCTCGGAAAGTGGAAATGAGGAGGGATCCTGTGCTAGGATTTGGGTTTGTGGCTGGTAGTGAAAAGCCCGTTGTTGTACGCTCAGTAACACCAGGTATGTTTTCCCCACATGACCACAAGAAACAAACTTGGATTTTATCTACTGAGATGAAACACAGCTACAAATTTGAGTACTGTTAAAATATTCAGGCAGGCAAAGTAATCACACATACTAAGTAGGATTTTAAGCCTTTTATTACCCAGTAGTTTCCCTCCTTGCACCCATTTCTAACATTATGTAAATATGTTTAAAAAAAGCCAGGTTTAGGTTATTGCTTTAAGCCCTTACTGTTGTTTGCCTGAAAAAAAGTTGACCCACTTCATTCAAGGAAAGGTCTTCTCCCTATTACGTTTATATTGGTTTGATATCACCTTCATTGCCATTGAATCAGTGTTTTCAAGAGGTATATTGAGTTGCGAAATTAAAATTTACATATTTTTCATTCTTTTTATCATCAGCTTCCCAAGGAGAGCTAGGTTTCTAACTATAATACTTGGTTCTAACTATAATATTTTCTTTTTAAAAAGAGGGTGTTATTGCTGGCTTTTTTGTATTACTATTTATTTAATGGAAACTTCTGTATAACTATATGGCAAAAAGCCAGGTCAAAATAGATTCCTAAATGTCTTACCTGGAGTGAAAATTAGTGAGGTTTGTGGTATTTTTGAATTTATGGGGGACCAGACCTGGGACTAATCAGTCTTCCAAACAGCGGGCTCCTACTCTCTGTGCTTAAAAGTTTAGGTTGTTATGTAAAATTGCCTTGGAGCCAAGGGCAGGGATTTGACTTTGCTCTTGTTCAATATGTTCTCCAGAACCCCGCAGATAGCAGAGGAGAGGGAAAATCGACTTTGTGAAGTTCTGATGTCATTTACCCATGTGTGTGCATTGATTATATTTGTATTGCTTTCAGATGAAGCGAGCAGTGTAACTAATATTTGAACTATATCCAGATGGTTCTTTTCTCCCATGTTAGAATTATTAATGTAGTTTTATGTTACAGTTCAGTTTGGAAAAGGTGTTTATTAAATTCCAAGTGAACAGGAGGAAAGATGAGCTCAGGACAACATTCTCCTGCATGGATTTGTATCCATTGATGCTGGATATCTAGGTGAAGTTTTGAAACCAGAGGAAAGGAACAGCATTAGTTCAGTTGTTAAATGAGTTGGTTTTGAATACTGTAACATTTACTTTTAAGACTTTATCTTCATATTGAGAATATTATTGGGGGGGTTATGTATCATCATTGCAGAGTTTAAAGACAGAAGTCTGAAGGGGATATATCTTTTCACTAGCAGTTGTGATGTCGCACCCTCTTCTGGGCATGTAATCATGCTGAGAAGCAAAGTATTATGTGCATTTTATAACACACAAACTCAATATGCATTTCAGCAGTGTCAGAATCCAAAGCACATAGACATGTACATGCCTGATTGTTTACTCAGGCTAATGCTAAGTATCAGTGTCTGACTGAAAGTGGCAATGCTTTTGGATGTACGTAAAGCTTGTGTTCACCAAATGGTAGGAATCCAGAAGAAAAGAGACTCAGAGGCTGGAGGTATAGAAAATTACTGTCTTAAGATTGAAGGAAACAGGTTTGTGTTGGCCAGAACAAAAAGCGAGAGACCTGCAAGACTTTCAAATATGTAAGTGATGTTTTATAGGGAAGAGGAGCAAGATGTTTGCCAGTGTTACTTTGTCTAGGACAGGGAACAATGCTTTGCAACAAGGAAGATCTGGTGTAGACACCGGGGAGAAAGGCTTCCTGATCTTAACAGCAGTTAACAGGATCATTTATTTACAGGAAAAGGAGTCCTCCTTAGGGTGGTCATACAAGGATATCAGACAACGATTGATCAGGGATAAGTAAGGTATGGTTGATCACACTTTAAAGGGTGAATTAGGCCACCCATTAAGGGTCCTTTTGGCCCTCCAGAAAATCAAGGCCTTATTTTTAGGTGGCTAGATGTGAGTTTAGAGCTTAACTTGAGGAACTTCTGTAGAAGCTGCTAATACACTAGCTTTCAAGATTTTCCTGGTGAGGAAGTACTAGTAATGTCAGAAATAGTGTTAAGCGTGCCATTAGTTGAAGAAAAAAACACTCAAATATGTGAATAACAGAGTGAATCTGTGCATTTACAATGGTCTGCTAACCTGTGGTGTTGTGTGTTTTTTTTTCATTTGTCTCCAGGCGGCCCCTCTGAAGGAAAGCTTATACCAGGGGATCAGATCATAATGATTAATGATGAGCCAGTCAGCTCTGCTCCAAGGGAGAGAGTCATCGACCTTGTCAGGTAGTTGATGTCCTGTCGCTTAAACTATGAACCAATAGCTTATTGCTTGTACAGTCATTTGATAATACAGCAAGTCTTGCCTTCTCATGGCTGAGAAAAGAGAAAATAATGTTGCTTAAGTCATAATGAAGAATGGTGAAGCATTTTAGTATTGAAATGAAGTGCTTTTTTAAATGTCCTCTGGGTAGCTGAAAAAGTATAGTAAAATATTTGAACAGTTCCAAAATACTTGGGTATCAAAACGGGAGTAGTATTCTTCTGGTATTTATTTTTGGTATGGGTTGTTGAAGAGATAATTCCTGGAGCAAGGCAGCTCCAGTCACTGTTATACACAAAGAAAGTTGAATTGTGTCTGTCTTGTGTGAAGAGGAAAGAAAATGTGGTGGGGTCATTTTTGAGAGCAGATGGGTGAATGTAAATGGTAGTATGTAGAGAAGCTCAAAGAGTGTTTGGGTGGATGAGTTTGTGGTAATGAGTTTGTGAAAAGAGCAGGAGGCAAGGCTGTGTGGATAGGTGGCAGAAAATGACAAAAAAGTGACTGGAGAATGCAGGAAAGAAGAAATGTCATTATTTCTAATGGGATGTAGAAGGAAAGAAAGGGCAGTGACTGACAAATGCTCAGGATCTATAAAAAGATGTGATGTGGTTCACATAATAAGCTTTGTGTTTGGAGTAATAAGAAATGTTAGTGCATTGCATAGAAAAATGACTAGTAATTAAAAAAATGAAACATAAAAATTCTGTTGTTGTAAATTCTAGTACCCTAGTTGCTGGAAATCAGGTTTGCTTCTGTTATTTTCCTTCTCATTGGTGTAAATTCTGAACTGGTGGATCTAGTTGATTCCTGAGAGATACTCAAGTTTTAACTGTGCAGGTACCTTTCCCCAGAACTGGTAGCTATCAGTGTTAGCCATGTAACCAATTTACTTCTGGAAATTTGGGCAGGAGGTGCTGTGGTAGTTGAACTCCTCTTACTGATCACACATTGAGCAAAAAAGTGCTCATTTGCTGGGGATTCAGCTGTGAACCAAACTTCCAAAGGAGCTACAGAAATGGTATAAAGACGCCAGCAACACTGATGCTTTTATCTATGTTAGGCGGGTTTGGATAAAATATGATATCTTTTTGATTTTTCTTAAAAAAAGTGTTGACCTGCAAGTCAACTAACAGAAACACAGCACGTTAAGAGGGGACTTTGACACTTGTCTTTTAAGACAAAGAAACTCCATGAACTGCAGGAACTGTTCCTAATAAATTTCTGTTCTATGCTCTGTATTGACTGTCAGCTAAAGGCTCACAAATGGGTCTTAAACTCATTTTTATGTCTTTTTTTTCTTCATAAAGCAATCATATTGCAGTCTTCATTCTTTCCTTGATTATTTGATATGTAAGTAATCAAAATTAGGATCTCTATCTCATTTCTCTGCTGCCAGCAATATGTAGTAATAACATCAAGGAAAATAGATTGATTAGGCCTGAGACAAACTGAATTTATTGTGTGGCTGATTCTCTGTCTGCCTTCAAATAAGAAAGTGAATCAGAATGTCACCCTTTCCAATTATGTTGACTCCATAGCTGGTGTCTTAAATTAGAGTGTTGTTGCATTCCAGGCGAAGCTTTTGGTGATACTTTTCTTAAACTGTAATTCCACCTCTGCTCTCAGAATCTGTCTGCCATTGGGATTTTGACAGAGATTCATTCTTTGATGAGACTCAGAATGAAATGTATTGGGGTTGTATATTACAGCATTTGAAACAAAGTGCTTTCTTTTCATGCCAGTGGGGACACCTGGGATGATTAGACACTGTTACTGTACAGTCCTGACACCATAGCAGAACCGATTCTTTACACCAATGAAATAATGAATTCCTTCTGTATAGTAAAAGGTTTTGATATGGGTTAGATACATCTGCAACTTTGAAAATGCTTGCTTTCAGTTTTCAATGTGCACAGAAGCAATTTTAAAATCTTGTTTCCCAGCCAGTAGCAGGGTATCTGTGTCTAGCAATGAGTATGTTTGAGATGCATAGGTTGGGCAATGGATGTAATCACAAAACCATAGAAAAACTGAGATGGGATTTCTGGAGGTTATCCAGTCTAACCTCTTGCTCAAAGTGAGCTAGTGTCAAAGTTAGATGTGGCTGCACAGACTTGTCAAATCAAGTTTTGAATATCTCCAAAGATGGAGATTTCACAACCACGCTGGAAAGATGCATCAGTTCTCAAACAGTGGCCTTTCGAAGATGACAGAGAACAGCTTTTACAAGACATGAGCCAAATCCCTCAGCAGCTTTAGATGAATCACATCTAGGCCCATGGACTTGTGAGTGTCCCTCTTGCCTAAGAAATCCCTAATTCAATCTTTGTCTACCTCTGTTCCCCAAATTCTGCCACTGAGCTCAGGGACCGGGGTGGTAGCCTTTGCCACTAAAGACCAAAGCCAAGGAAACACTGAGTACCTCAGCCTTTTCAGTGTCCTTCGTTAGGCTGCCCACCCCATTTGGTGGTGAGTTCATACTACCCTTGGCTTTCACTGCTGATGTAGCTGTAGAGGCACTTCTTGTTACCGTTCACATCCTCTACCAGTTTCGGTGCCAGCTGAGCAAACTCCACCCCTGCCTGGGTAACCTCTCCTCATTTCCATCTCTGGCTGGCTTCTGTTTTGTGCTGGGTCTCAGTCAGGTGCTCCCTGGAGCCGCACTGGTGTCCTGCTGTGCCTGCCTGCTTCTTTGTGGATTGGAGTAGACTTACAGCACTTGGAGGAGGCTCTCCATGAAAATCTCCCATCTCTACTGGGCTTGCAGAGGTGCATCCCACAGGACCCTGCCCACCAGTGCCCTGGACAATCTGAAGTCTGCTCTTTAGCTTGGATCCTCTTTTCTCCTTTCTCTCAGGATCTTACACTATACCACCTAATGGTCACTGCAGCACATTTGATGAAAAATTGGTATTCCAACACTATATTTTTGTGTGTGATTGCGTGGTCTCTTGCTGATTAGGTATATTTTATTTTCATGACGTGAAGTTCTGTGGCTATTTTTATGCAGCTTTCACTCAAAGCTTTTTGTAAAGTCAAGAAAGAATGTGTCTTTATAATTGCAGAGAGCATGGAAAAAAAATTAACCTGCTTCCAAAATACACCCATAAAGATCATAGCAAGCCAAACAGAAAAAACCCAAACTGCATGAGAAAAAAATAAAATAGATAGCATAACCAGATGAGCATCATGTTTTAACAAGCTTAGCAAGACTCAAAATTTCCAGGCAAACATATACACATGTTAGTTAAGTCAACCTTGAATGTTAAACAGTTTTTAGTGTAATGCAATATTAATTGTTTTCCAAAAAAACATTGTCAGGACATTTACTTACAAAATAAGTTATGCTATTGAAGGAAAATAAAATGGAAAAGAGACTTTCTGCTACATTCTAGCTTATATCCAAAAAATAAAAAAAGATTCAGAATGTCCACCAAGAATGGTATCTGAAAAATTTC
Source organism: Falco punctatus (assembly GCF_963210335.1). Classification (NCBI taxonomy): domain Eukaryota; kingdom Metazoa; phylum Chordata; class Aves; order Falconiformes; family Falconidae; genus Falco; species Falco punctatus. Next base: position 94,980,177 of record NC_137581.1, on the reverse strand, counting down.
AACTAAAGCTTTTTTTCATTAGGAAATAGTATGTCCATAAGCAATAAATCTACTTTATTTCTAAATTTTCCACAAATTGTCAGAGCAATTTTTTTCCAATCATTTGTTTTTCTTCAGCCTTTTTCCTATGAGCTCCAAGTTCATTGCGTACTTTTTACTCCTACAGGGGTAGAAATAGTTAGACCAGTCTTTTAAGGAAGTCCCTTTTGTGTAATGGGTTTTTTTCCTATGGGAAAATGCAAGAAGATAAAGGGATCACATAATACAGAAATTTTCACATGGTCTCTCTATTATATTTTAATATTGTAATTATGTGTGTGCTTTCTAAACATTCACTACTGAAAATAAGCTTTCTTAAGTAGAAAACTGTATTAAAGCTACCTCTGCTGACTCCAGGGGGTACTGAGCAGGAACCTGGTGAAAGATTTTTATTTGTTTTTTAAGAATTGAAGGATGCTTTGTATCCTAGGAGGTCTCAAGTCTGGAGATTATCAGGGATATTCATTATAAATATCCCCTGTAGGTCATTCTCATCCATCTAATTCTTTTGGCTCTGCTTTACTGGCAACATTTAATTAGCGTTCAAGTTGTCCTTTGAAAACCAAGGTTGCAGAAATATGAATTCAGTACAGTTTGCAGACAAAATACATAAGGACTCGTTTTTTCCTGGTAACCTTCAATAGCTTTTGCACCATACTATGTTCTCCTGAGCTATTTTCAAGCACACACCCAGAAGTCATGTTTACGGTTTCCCTTTCAAAGAGAGGTCACCTTTATAAGTGTCTCTTATGGCTGCAGTCTAGATGTGTTCCATTCGAGACAGAAAGTTATTGACGTTTGAAAAAGAGGAAGAAACAAGCCTAGTTTTCTAAATGTATGGTTACAGTCCAGGCAAGGAGGAAATGAACAGAATACTAAAGAAAGAAGATGTATTTGAAGTGCAGCCAGTTCAAAACTGTAGCAGGAGCTACTTACCTTGGTTTTCTTTTACTGCTGATACAGATTCTGTGACTTAAAGCTTTTCACACATACTTAACAATAAGTACTTTGAGATAACGTTACAGTCACTGCACAATGTAGCAACTTTTTGCATGTTTCAAGGTGAGAAACAGTGCAAAAATAATATATTAGAAAGTGTATTAAGGTACTGGATCAATTAGTTGGTTGTTCAGAGGTGCAATATTTCATTATCATTAGTTAATGTTAAATATGTATCTTTTTAAGCTTCAGTTTAACCAACCAAACCTTTTAAAACACTTAAAGAAATACATCTGACAAATAATTTGCCTTATAAAATGTTCATAGGTGATTGCTGTGAAATGAATTATCTTAGATTGTACAGAGCTTGCATCAGTCTACAAGGATCCCAACATATGTAAAATGTCTTTTCACTTAGCAAGACATTTTACTGAAATTTTGAGTAACACACAGAGGTACTGCTTATGCCATAAAACAAACTCTGAGGAGGGCAAAGTAGTGGAGTTTTGTTCATACTTCTATTAAAACAGCTATCCAGGCAGCCTGTGAGGAGAGACGGGCACCTGAAGAGGGTGATCTGTCCAAGATACTTGTTTTGGAATAAACTACCTTGTTCGAGAAAGCTCGATTTGTGCATTGTCTGAAGAACAAGCACAGAAAACTATTAGAATAGAAACCTGACTTCTAGGTTGAGAAATTAGGCTAGATTAGTCTGTTCCTTGAAACTGTAACAGCAGTAAATTGGTATTTGACGTCCTGTGGAATTCCACTAAAAGACTTTAATTGCAAAGCGAGAACTGCAAAAGGTGAAATTCATTAAGGGCTTTTCTTTCTTGTTGGCTCTATTTTCTATTTAAGAGAAATTACTCAAAAACCTTTCTGAAATAACTCTTGCTTTGGCAAGTTAATGTCAAGGCAAGTTTTCATCAAGGGGATCTGGAGGATTCTTTCAGTTCTGCAGTAGAATTTCTGTTTTAATTTTGTATTACTGTAAGACCGGAGAGAAGGAACCCTCCAGGATTTCAGGCTGCATGTTGCATTTTAAGTGCTAACATGAATTTAATCAATGATGACCCTTCTCACCATCATCGTGGAGTGGATGGGGATTCTGTCACTGCCATTTGACTCCATGTATGTCAGAGGACCAGTTTGCTTCTCTGCATCATCATATCTAAAGGCAAGTGCAAAAGGGAGCTCAGTGGCAGTGCCTGTCATCATGGTCTTCTCAACAGCAGCTGAAAATACTGCTTTTCAAATGTAATTTCTGTCACTAGGCTTGGACTATTTCATATATTGGATCAAGCAATTTTGGTGGACTTAATGTTAAGACACTTTCTTAATCAACATCATAGAGAAAAAATCAAGTATATTAATTTATTAGCTATGATACTGCTTAGCAACTGAGAATCTTGAAACCTGTTTTTCCTGAAAAACCAGTCATGCAGACCTTTAAATCTGAAGGTATTTCATTATACTTCCAGTTTGGTATATGAATCCAGAGGCTATACCCATTTTGTTTGAGGCCACAATCTGTGAATTGCTAGTGTTTTGGGGTTTAGATAGTTATTGCTGAACAGACAGACAAAATGTTGGGCCAAATTATTTGTCGGAGTTTTGCAATTGACATTGGTGGAGATAAGCTTTCTGCCAGGGCATTTAGTTAGGTAACTCTAATCAGCTTGCTCAAACATAGAGCTGGAAGTTGGGATATGAGAACTCAGTTCCTTTCTGACTTGAGGGGTGTTGTGAGATGTATGTCTTCTACCTTTTCATGTGTTTCTGCAACATAATGTTGAGATAACTTAAGTACTTTAAATCAGCTGCTGCAATTAACTGTGAGAGCCAGATTTAATATTGTCTGCTTTACCTTTTTTCTTGGCTGGTGTGGGGAAGTGCTTCTGGTACTTGAGCTAATATATTGAGAGCTAATTCAGACCTCTCTAGATTTAAATTGTTAATCTGTAATATGGCTTCAGAAATGCTTGCCCACCTTTTCACAGAGGCCTGTAAGAGTTAAGCTGAGTTGAAAGCTGTATAGAGGTATTACTTGTTATTGTTAAATCAATACCAGCTATGGTAATTGTTCTCTTTTAAATCCATTGTATCTGTGAAAGCATCCAGTCTCTTATCCTTGCTCTTTTCGTAGCCGAAAGTTGGCTGGCATGGTTTAGATAGGTTTGGGCTCAATAATCCAAATGTTTGGAATGCTGAGAACTTAATTTTGTAAGTTTCTTTTCAGGTTCACCATGCTGGATGCCCCCTGGAGTTAGCGAGTCCAGGGTCTTGTTGAAATTTCAAGGCTTGATATGTCATCTAGTTGAAGTGTTGTGTCATCATCTTACTCTATTATCCTCTACAAAGAGACTCAGCCATGATGAATTTCAGGTCAGCTGTTCCATAACAAGTTGCTTTAGGGTAGCTGAATGCAAGGGTACGAACAGAGATGTGGAACAGCTGCGCCCAAAACACAAGCAACTGTACAAAATGCCTTCTTCAGACGTGAACCAGCAAATGTTGCTCTCATTAGCTTGTTCTGACCAGTAGGCTTACTGCTTCTCATATGACTAAATAAAAGCATTGGCTTGTCTGCGTGGAGTGTTCACTTTGAAGTCAGATGCACTGATGTGAATGTTTCAAATTATTTCCATGTAAAGTCATACAAGTGAATACCCAGCTTTAGTTTACTATGAATTAACCCTTCTGTGTGATGGATTTCCTCTATATTGCACACTTTACAACAGATGTTTATCTTTCTTTGTGCTGCTGCTGCAACCCTCATGCATCAAAGGATTACTTCCTGTTGGAATATGTGGCAGGACGTACCTAAATATCTCAAGTCCTTTGTTTAGGGCAAGGACAGTTAAAGCAGAGGTGTCAAACTACAGAAATCTCATGGTTTCCCTTTCCCAGCTTTGTTATCTGTCTCTTTTGGAATGACATTTCCAAAACGTAAAAGATCATGTTGGGCAAGCCACCCCCCTGCGTCATCCTGTTGGTCCTTGAATATTCTGTGGCTTGTATGGATGCCTTGAGGACATTACTACAGGTCAACTACACTTATACAAGACAAGCACTGTCATATGGAGCAGTTTAATCAACAGAAAACAGGAAGACAAGACAGAGACAGCTTCACGAGCTTGCTTGGGAAGCATCAGTCTGTGCAGGATGGCTTCTGGGCTTGCAGAAGCAGTATAGGATGACAGGAGAGGATTGTGCTGTGCATCTGGGAGTGCCAGCAAGGAGTGACTGTGAAGTATGAAGGTGACAGAGATGCCTTCACCACCACATGCATGGAACTCACAGAGCAGCTCTGTCCTTCCAGAAGTGTGTGGCTTTCCTCACTGGGAAGCTTACAGCTCCCTAATTTTACTAGTCAGTTGCTGACTGATTCAGCACATACACATCAGCTAACAAAGCTATTGTAATGGAAAACATAGCTATTTCTGAGAAGACACAATATTTGTGTGGTATAAGGCCTGTGATGATTTGTGAAGGCTTGTGTTACACACAATGCAGTCAGTGGTGGCATCAGGATTCCCTTTTATCCTGAGACAGTGCGGGACATTTGGATCACAGGAAATGTTTTTTATCTGCTGCCTAAAGAGCTTCAGGAAGACAGAGAAATACTTCTTTCAAAGACTGAAAGGTGGATGGCAATATCAAGCAGAAGGCTTATAGTTACTATGAATTATACCCAAATGCTGTATTTTGATAGAAAGACAGCCAAGGTGATATCAAGAGCTTGGAGGGAAAAATGATATTTTTGTGCGGTTGTAAGTTGACCCTTGGAGGGTTGTGGCTGCTACAGACATATCAGGGAAAGGCAGAAAGACTTTTAATCTCCTGTTTTTAAGGAATGCTGTTTTGGGGCTGGCAGTTTTATATGCACCAGTGCTCAAAGGAAATGTAAAAGGTAATTTTAACTTTTGAGAGAAAGGGGTGAAAATACTGTGACCAATTTGCAATGTCTTGTACAGTTTCATGCATTTAAAATACCTTTAGTCTTTAGCTGTTAGTTGTGTGGAAGCTTATGGCAGTGTCTGTATTTGAAAGATTTTGTGCATTTTACAATAACTCATTTGTCAAATTGGAGAAAATAAAGCTAGCATAACTGTTAGTGTGGTGGCTATGGTATGTCTGTTTTAGAGCACAGTGAGAATGGAAGGGAGAAAAAAGCAAAAAGCAATAGCTTTTAAAAATCTTTAACCATGTAATTGGAAAATATGAATAAATGGAGGTCTTAAGCCCTTCTCCTTGGGGCTGCTTAGATCCTGTGGGCAGCTCGCATGCTGAGTGGTGGTGTAATCCTGTGTTTGCAGTTAAGGGAGCACTTTTTTCCCCTGTCAAGGTGGAAGCACCACTCCCTGAGGCGGGAAGGAAATAAGGAGAGTCACTGGGAAATGGGTAAACCCCTACTAAGAGCAAAGTGTCATGGAGATGTCTTGATAGCACATGGTCCATTGGTATGGTGGTGTAATGAATTTAATGAATTGTGTGATGGAAAGCTGACTCAGGAGTTCCTGAAGATGGCAAGACCTTTCTCTTTGATGTGCGGATGCTGTGTCTTTCTGGGTTCCTGACTTTCAGAGTTAGTTTTTAGTATCATAATCCTATTTACTTCCCAGACTACATTTAATCTATTAAGTAAAATAAAATGAAGAATCATACCTCCTGAACCTACATGCAGTCATAAGGTGGCTGCCTCTCTTAACATTAAGGTCCAGTTACAATGGCTATCTCTACGCTTCCATTTCATATTCCTGCTCTGACAGCAATGTTGGCTTTCAGCGAGAAGGCATGTGGGGTTGATAGTGCTTGACACCAGTAACCTGTAGTTTGCCTATGGAGCTGGAAAATCACAAAAATAGTAGAGATGAGAAGTACCTGGCTTAATACTAGTCTGATAAAACTCACTCAATCCAAACTTTTTGATTCAGAGATGTCTAGACTTAATTATGTTGTAACAAAACTGGATCTCACTCGGTGCAGTCAACTTTAAATTTCTATGACACTTTTTGTGTTGGCAAGGACTAATTTGGTTTTGGAGGCTTTTTCAAAAATACTGAGAAATAAGATCAAAAGGCTTAAGACTGTCATTAGCAAGTCCTTTCTTTTTCCTGCCCCACTCCAATAAGAATAATTTTGTGACTCAGAGTCTCTTAGCAGTTGATAGTATAATGTAATTGGAATAGAAAAGTTGTAGGGACTTCTGTGTAGGTTGGTGGACTAGAACACAGAACTAGGTCATATTTTTGATTTAGCAATACTACAGCCAACAAGGACTTCCAAAATTGCCAAGAAATTGAGTAAAGTTATCTTATATGCCCAATCAGGAGGTTAGTTAAAAGGGAAGGAGAATGGTTTTACATATTGTGACCCACTAGCCCCCGAAGTGAGATTCTTCAGTTATATGTTACCACTGATTGGGATAATTTTAGGTCATAGTGGAAGGTCAAAGGACAAAACCAGTTTCTCATTAACAAAGGATCTGAGACAAGAGCTAGTAGAAAATAAAAATTACTAAAAAAATAAATTTACCTTTAAAAAATACTGAATGCTTCAAAAGGCAGCTTAACGCAGTAGATTTCTGTGGGATTTATTAGTCAGCTCTTCCTGGTTTGATTTCTGATGTGCCAGTTGATTGTCTGTAATTTATTACAAGCAACACATGAAAAATAGTGTAAGAGAAGCCTTTTAGCTCCTGCTTTAGCTTTCTTCAGGCTTTTCCCCAAAGATACCATTCTCTGTTTGACTTTTTGCTTGACTTGAAATATCCAAGTCTTCACAGACCTCCTGGAAGCAGCAACAGTAATAGGGGAAAGATGAATCACCTGTATTTCACAGCAGGTGACCTCCAGAGGATGTTGGTCTTAGTCTTACTTTGTGTTCATCTAAGAAACCAAGAGAAACTGGTTCTGAGAAACCAAGAAGTAAGAAATGTCAAAATAGAGGCTGCAAATACCAAAGCAGAGACTGAAGAGATAAACCTAGATTGTCATCAACCTCCACTATCCCAAAGGCATATTTCTTACATGTTATGTGCTCAAATGTTAATTGTTCTGTTAGCTCTTATTCCTCTTCATGCAGACTAAAGCTTAATGTATTTTACTTACTGCACAAGGGAAAATCCCTGTGTGGTCCACTATCTATATTGTTAAATAAAGTAAATCAGCTTGGTTGGAGGTTTAGTTAAAGCCAAATTTGTTCAGCTTACGAATCAAACAAGACTGCAGGAGAGGCAAAGGTCTTGTCATCTTGTATCATAGAACTTACCCATTGTATGATGATCACTTCAGCTTTTCAGCAGGTCTGTTACTCAGAAAGCAATATGCGAAAAGGCAGTTCTAGAGAAGAAAATCGGTTGCTATAGCAGTTTAAAATCCTTGAGGTCATCTGTATTTCATAGAAAGTGTAGGAGTCATGAGGTTTAATCATTGCACTGAAATCTTTGTTCCATACATTGTCTTTCTGCTCAATATTCTTTTCTGTGCGTCATTACAGTGTGCCTGAGACTTAAAAGGAAAATATCATCTGCCTAAGAGTCTATCAAGAATAGTACCAAGAACTCTCAATTTTAGAAGACAGCAAAAAATTATAACTATTCATTAACTGAGTTTGCAGTCCAGTTTCTTTTTAATTCTTTATCTTTGTCGTTCTCCTTACTGCTCAATTTTACATGGAAATTATACTTTTGTGACCAGAAACACCCTTTTGTTCTGCATTTTATCTGAAATTCTGTTTGTGTTCAAAGCCTTTAATTAAATATTAGAACAAACGTGATAGTAAAGATACCACTTTTTTTTCCTTCTTGGAAAGCATTGAAACAATTTCTTAGTGTTCTACACCAATTATAGTCATGTTACAGTGTCCAGCAGGCTTGTTGAGTTCATTAATAATTCATACAAACTGCCATGGGTTTAAAGAAGCAACTATACCACATATTGACATATGGGAGTGAAAGAAAATTCAACACACTCTTTTGGAACCATTTTTTTGTTGGAGAAAGAGGAGATTGCATTATTCATGCCTTGAGGTACATAGACTGAGGGTGCAGTTTGCTAATGTAAGTCTTAGGGATGTTTATTGGACAAATAACATCACGAGCATGTAGTATGTCTTCCACATTTGTATGTATGCATTTGCGTATGTTTGCATGTGTGTGCAGAGAGAGAGAAGAATGTGATTCATAAAGCCTTATTATCATGGATTTGGGATGTGCATGTTACTTGGAAATGAGAAACTGAGGTTCTACAGCTCATTTAAACCAAAACCCTGTCATGACATTATATATGGTTTGTACAGCCAGTCTGTTACAAGGAGAGTCTTAAATATTTATTTGAAATATTTCCTGTCTCTCTATCTAAAAGTGATAAATAAAAAGTGCCAGTTCTGACATGTCATTGTGATTTTCTCCAGTATTGGAAGTTCACCTCTCGTTTCTGTTTTACTTGAAAATACATGTTAAAATAGACAATGATTTGAACATAGGGTTTTTTTTCTCACGCTATTCATTTTATAAATATTACTAGTTTTTTGGGGGTAGGGGGTTAGAATATTGGTATTCATAGAATATACAGTTCAGCTATGGATATACGTATATATGCTGCCTACATTTTTCTAAAGATACCGAATACAGTTAATTTAATCCCTTTGGGGATTGCCTCACCCACAGGAGAGATTGTGGGTGTCATGAGGCTTTTCTAAGTCAGGCAGCAACAGCTGGAGTTACAGCTCCTGTGAGATGCTGAGGAGTTCAGGAGGGCAGAGCTGGACGTCAGTGTGATCCAAGGCAAAGCTGGTACTTCAGGCTGACAAACTAAGCATGTCAGTGTCAGTATTTTATAACAGAATCAGAGTATAGTTTGGTTTGGAATGGACCTTTAAAGTTCATCTGGTCCAAACCCCCTGCAATGAGCAGGGACAAAGCCCAAATCAACCTGAGTTTGAATCTTTCCAGGGATTCATCTACCATCTCTCTGGGCAACCTGTTCCAGTGTTTCACTGCCCTCATTGTAAAAAGTTTCTTCCTTATATTTAGTCTAAATGTACCCTCTTTTAATTTAAAAACATTACCCTTTGTCTGAATGCAACTTAAAAGTTTATCCCCATCTTTCTTATAAGCCCCCTTTAAGTACTGAAAGGCCACAATAAGGTGTCCTTGAAGCCAACCCTCTCAGCTTTCCCTCACAGGAGAGGTGTTCCATCCCTCCTCTGGACCTGCTCAAATAGGTCTGTGTCTTTCCTGTGTGGAGGACTCCAGAGCTGGACACAGTACTCCAGGTGGAGTAAGAGGGGCAGAGCAGAGGGGCAGAACAACCTTCCTCGACCTGCTGGCCACGCTTCTTTTGATGCAGCTCAGAATACAGTTGGCTTTCTGGGCTGTGAGCACCCACTGTCAGCTCATGTTCAGCTTTTAACCCACCAGTACCCCCAAGTCCTTCTCAGGGCTGCCCTCAATTTTCATCCCCCAGCCTTGGCATTGCCCTGATCCATGTGCAGGACATTGCACTTGGCCTTCTTAAACCTTGTATGGTTTACATGGGCCCACTTTTCGAGCTTGGCTGGGTCTCTCTGGATAGCACCCAATCCCTCAGGCATGTCAACTGCACCACACAGCTTGTTGTCATCTGCAGACTTGCTGAGGGTGCACTCAATCCCACTGTCTTGTGTCATTGATGAAGATATTAAACAGTACTGGTCCCAATACGGACCCCTGAGGGACACCACTTGTCACCAATCTCCATCTGGACATTGAGCCATTGACCACTACCCTCTGGATTCAACTGATGCCTCATGCCCGAACAGTCCACCCATCAAATTCCATCTCTCTCCAATGTAGAGAGAACGATGTTGTGGCGGCCGTTGTCAAAAGCCTTACAGAAGTCTGGACAGATGACATACGTAGCTCTTCACATGTCCACTGATGTAGTCACCCCATCATAGAAGGTCACTAGGCTGGTCAGGTAGGACTTGCCTTTAATGAAGCCATTCCAGCTGTCCTGAATTACCTCCCTGTCCTTCATGTGCCTTACACTTCCCAGATTATATTACTGAGCAAAAATATTACTGAGGATACTGAGCCACCCTCACGATCCTGAAGCAAAACCTCTCAGCTTTTTCTGTCCTTACAGTGCTGCCCACTGGGCTGTGGTGGATTCTCATACTCCCAGAAATTTACTAGGGAAGAATTTTGGGGGTTATATCATCAGAAAACTTCTCCTGGTGGGTTATGAAGCCCAAGTGTTCAGCCACTGGGGCTGTGGACCAAATACCACATCTACCTTCTGACAGGGGCCATGTACTCACCCTTGTGTCACTCCAGCCCACAGTATTGTTGCCTGAAAGAGCAGCGGTCAGCTCCTGAGCAAGTGGAAAATGTCTTGTCCAAGAGAGTGGTAGAGCCCAGGACCTTCAAGATCATGGTCTCCAGCCTCTGTGCTGAGGGGCTGCATGGGCAGGGTGCAGAGGGACCTTTGGGGAATGGGACTGAAAGATCAAGGAAGAAAGACTAATTGTGGGGAAGCTGATTTAGGAGATCATGGGAGAAGTTACATATAGGACATGAAGGTTAACATACATGGTGCCTGCCTCTCAGAGGCAGCCCTGCTATCTGTTGTGCATTTTGGCTTGGGGATGGCAGTCCTTCACGGTCCAGTTTTTATGAGCTGAGTTCCTTGCCAGCTCTTGATGATGCACGGCATTTGGTAGAGCAGCCTCAAAGAAATCCTGTGGTGCCTGCCATCTTGTAGTTAACAGTCTGTGCAGCATGGCATCGCAGTAACTTCACACTGGGTCTTCCCACCTCTAGCTGATAGCACCACTGGCACATGGCAATAGCTGGCCAAATTCCAGAAGTTCAGAAATTTAGGGAAAGGAGCTTTCAAAGTCGTGCACTGACATTGCAAGGCAGGTGTTATTTCCCAGTGCAGCACATTGAATATGGCCTCCGGTAGTAAAAGCTTTGCTGCAGAAGAAGCCTGGCCAAGGTGAAGCACAGGGTGGATGTGCCTGTTGCTTGGAACAAGTGAATGTGAGCATTCCTGTCTTGATCCGCTTGGTTCACTGAACTGCAGCTCAGCCTAGGATGAAACTACCAGAGGCTGTTAAGAGGAAGCATTTTGTGCCTCAGCTTGCTATTGCATTAAATAATTCATTGAATCTGACCTTTCAGAGCAGTACATTGTAGCTAACAGAATGAATATTAAAAGGATATAAAAAGGAAAAGAATATCAAGTGGGAGTAGAGAGGCAATATAAACTTTATGTATAACCACAGAAGGTCTGCAGTGCTTGTCCGTTCCTGAAAGTGTGCTGGTAATTGGATGTAGTTTGGGAAAAGCAGCAAAAATGAGCCAGAAGTTGTCCTTTTCATGAGAAGACATAAGAAGATCAGCCTAGTTGGGTTATGGCAGTAGAAATCCAGATGGCTTTATCTGAATGTGGACATCTGAACAAAGAAGAACTTGGACCGCAGGCAGCTCTTCAGCTTGGTAGGAAAGTACAGTCCAGCCCTAAAGAAACTGCAGCTAGTAACAGCGAGAGAGGTGAGAGAGCGAGCTGTGGTCATTCTCCATCATTTAAAGACTTTAAATGATAATCTTGTATCTCTTTGGAAAGATGCGCAGTGGCTCAAGTAGAAGATAAAGCCTTCAAAAAACATGTGTCAACTATGGTTGGCAGGGGAGTTTTTGTTTTGGAGGATGTCAGATATAAGTTGTATGTTGGTCTTGGGATCTTTGAATTCATAGGAGTAATAAGGCTGCCCTACTCACACCTGAATTCTGACTATGAACAGCTCAGAAAGGTGTGCTCTGTCACTGTGGGGTTAGCAGCCCATACTGGGAAGGTGTGGCTTTTCTGCGAAGGTGGCAAAGCAAGTAGCCCCATCTTACAGCGGTAACTTCCAGCTCTTTGTGCTTTTGCTCACTATCACTCATGCTGATGTTCTGTCTACCTACACTTATCATCACGCAGAACATCTCTCAAAGGCTTGCCTGTAGCTGGATGTGTTCTCCTGCCTTGTAGCCTTACCAGATAGTGATCCTATGCAGGACGTTACTTTTTTTTTTCTTTTTTCCTTTTTCTTTTTTTTTTTTTTTTTTTTTTTTTTGAGGTATGCATTATTTCACTGGAGCTAGTGAGCTGGTTTTTGAGTGGAAGTCAAATGCACCATGTTAAGCAGTTACTTTTCTGGTACCTGGTGCTGAACATATAAAATTTACAGCACATTCTCTTCAGCTTTTAGTACTATTTTTTTCTCTGCACTGAATACTTGGAAAAGTTCTATTTTGGCAATTATTCCTCTGAATGTCAGAAACAGTAGGAAGAATTAATGATTTGGTTTGATTGTACTGTGATGAAGTTTATGGCATAAATGCTTTAATCTGGTAGGATTTACTGATCTAAGACCTAGTTTCTATTTGAGCAACAGTTTATTTACAATATTACTCCTAATGCCTCAATTAGAAAGATGACATTTTACCAAAGGGCAGCATGCAATAGCTACTTTGAATAGCTACTTTACTGCGCATATTTTAGAATGTATTCATATGTTATACTTCATATATTTCACAGAAATCAGTCTATTGAGTAAATAGTAAACTTTAAAAATCTATTCCAATATGTACTTGTTTAACTGTTCAATAGATGCTTCTGCGCAGTTAAATTGTCTCATGCCAAAAATACTAGGATTTTGAATTGCCTGCTGTCTTCATGGTACTCTTTTCATGACAGATTACCAATAGCTCTATGAGAGTTTTTCCTTCAGCTGCTGCTTTAGAATAATTACCGTGCTTTTGCATACATGTCATTAACAAAGAGGGGGGAAAAAGCTCTTGTCAAGACTGTTCATTTAGGTATCTGATGCATGAGGCAGGATGATATAAATTTCCGAGTAGGATACTGGCTGCTGCTCATGGTGCACCACCAATGCACTGTTTTGTTATTTCAAAGTAGGTAGTATCATTATAAACATGTATTTTTATTTCTGGCTTTATTTATAAAGACTAACGTTAGTGGTTCTTCAGTCAAAAATACATTTGTTATGATAGCTGTTTAACAATACCGTTATTATTTTAAATAGAGCAACAAACCACAGCATTTTACAATTATTAAACATGATACAATGGTAGTGATAGTGTTATTTCCCTCTATCCTACCAGTGTCAGGACTATTAAAACTCCTACCCGTTAAACAGTCAAGTGCAAATAAAGAAATTTTACAGCTTTGTGAATTAATTCTGTTTTATTTACCTGAGAGAGATGATGAATTTGGTTTTACAGGCACAGAGAATAATGCCCACTTTATTTTTTGTTTAGGGAGAGCTCTGAGTATGATAAATATTCTGTGTGTTAAATCTGTAAAAGAGGTGTCCATAACTATAAAAGCTAAAATGCATACTGCCTGCTTCTAGAAATACTTAAGAGGTGTGTACTTGTTTAAGGTTTTGTTAAAGGAAACATTTGAGAAAGATCTCTTAAAAGTGACAGGAAAGGTGTTGCTTTGCCACATGTGCTTAGTTTTCTGGGGAACTACGGAGCAACATTCATCCTCCAGCAAAATGAGTCTGATCCAAAGCCTGCTGAAATCTTTTTGATGGATTTCAGGGGGATTTCAATCAGGCTGTTTATGGATTACCCCATGGATTACTTGTAGTGGCTGTAGTATAGCCTGCCAGTTTATTTAAGATACAGCTGTCAAATAGTGGAATAACATGCTTTAAGAAACCATTTACCTACTTGATCTAGGGTAATTCAAGGAGTGGTTCTGTGACATGCCATTCCCTGTGGCTACCCACGCCAGCCACTGCAGATCCCTTTCCCATCACTCTTCCTATTTCTCTGCCTTCACTTTCCCATCACTCTCCCTTCTCTGAAACTGGGTGCCTACCAAAGCCTTCAGAAAGCACGAGGTTAAAATTAGATATTTCAAGTAGGCCAAACCCATTTTTAAGGTGATGCTATATATTGCAAAACAAAACCATAGGGGAGCGAGACACTAGAGGAGTTTCTGGTGTGTTAGGTTTTATGGCTGTACAAGTGACAGTGATGATAGCTGTAAATAAATGAAAACATGTAGAGGTTTAAAATTTTTATGGTGGTTTTGTGCCTCAGTAGGATGGTCTATGCACTAGCTTTACTACCATTTTTTCACTGCATCACCCTCTGTACCAATTTCATATCAGCATCTCTGTGGCAGGGTGCAGAGGAGCATGAGGTGCAGCAGAGGGCTATCATAGTTTGCAATAGCAGCCTTCAACTTTGCTTTCTAGCTACAAGAGGAAAAACCCAGTAGATATTTTTTTATGTAGTTACTGAACAACAGCAGGCAATTGGAAGTCCTTTCCCTGTATTTTTTTTGAGTCTGATTTAAACCATTAGGTAATTTTGTAATGAGTCATGGCATTCATATGAATGGGTGAAAATCCCAGTCTTGTTTAAATGGAAGACCCCAGTCCTGTTAACTGCAGAAAGAGCACAAAATCATGAGCTCTGAAAGACCAAAAATGAAAAAGCAGAAGATACAAGTTTATCATAGCTGGCGTCATGGCTTTTAAGTCCATGGTAAGCTTTGATACACCATTATTTAATGTGTGAGTTTGACAGCACTGAGATAAAGTTTCTGATATAAATCAGTTCATCTTCTTTTTCTGGAGGCTGTTACTATGAAAGGAGGTTAGAGAGGGAGGAAAGGGAGACCATACCCAGGAGGGCTGCCTCTACCACATCTCTTCTGCTACTTCTGTCTTCATCCTCTTCCTCACAAGGGTTATGCGAGTTTAACCATTTATCTGATGGACTGTAAGACGTACCTTTATATGCATCATCACTACCACCTTTTCAGTAGTAATAATGGGAAAGTTTTTGAAGGCAAATGTCATTGCTTGTCATGTTGCTGGTTTTACTTTCCTTTACTTACTTTAGTCAGTTTAATTTTCCAGTCCTTAGTACAGTGTTAGAGATTGAAATCCAAAGCAGGCTGAATCAGAAATGTCTTCCTATTTCAAATTCTGACCTATGAAAGTAGAGCTTAAATAAGTAAAGCAAAATATGTGGTTAATTGTAGCACCCCTCTTTACAACAAATATTGTAATGTGGTTTTCAGCGAAATCATCTTCCTTCCTGAGCTAAGCATTTTATACAGAGAAAGTTCATTAGATTGAGGACTCTGCAGTTACATCCATATAACAGATACTTCAGTGACGAGAGTCGAAGTTCAGAAGTTTGATGAGAAGCAAATGTCAACCAAAAATGTCAGTACTGTGTGTACTCGGTAACCTCTGAATATGAGCACTATCACAAGCTTTTATAAAACAAATTAATCACTTGGAAGGGGAATATGACAATTTAGGAACCACCAGACCAAATCAGATCCAAATTCCACTTAATCCAGCATTTTGTATCTCATAGACTGTTTCCAGTTGTTTCAAGGAAAGATTAGAGACACCACGCAATGACTTGTTTACTGAATATTCTCTCTTGGGGCAGATTTAGTTCTACAACCCTTTTAATTAAAAAAAAAAAAAAAAAAAAAAAAAAGCATAAGATTTTTTTTTCCCTCCCTTCATTTCTCTAGACATCCCCTAACAGTCCTGAATACTCTAGGTAACTTCTGGTCTTTTTTCTCCTTTCCCCCCTTAAAAGCAGCACAACAGAAACCTACAGGTTCTGGTTTCCTGCTCTTCTCTGCAACACACTGTAACCTACAACATCATCTTCCCTTCACTGGCTGCACATGTAATCAAAGATCTCCTTAATGAATATATATGATATGGATTCTTCAAGTGGAAACTACAGGCTTACCATTGTCTTCCCCTTTCCCTTGCACCTTCCTCACTGTAGTGCATGGGAATTACTCTGTGCGCAGATCTCACCCTTATTTTGCAAAGGGAAAGGACTCATGCATTTCCAGAGCAGTATAATTTTCCAAATTACTTCTTAGTAATTTGTAGACCAACAGGCAGTAGGTAGCATCTGAAGGAGCTGGAATGTTTCCCAGCCTAGGGCACAGGAAGAAAAGACTGTCCCTTCTGCCCTTACTCCTCATGGCAAGCTCAGGGGGCAGCCGAGGCAGCCTGCCACTCCTTTAATATCCCTCCCCAAGAGACATCTTTGTTTTGGAGCGAGATAAAAGTAGTGGCAGGTCTGAAGTCAGTGTAACATAGCTGTAAGGATCCAAAGCATCTCCCATGGCTGGCTTTGTGTAACCAATGAATTTATTATGCAAGCCGCCAAAACATATGTAACCTTTGGGACACCTGGAAGTTTTTGCCCATAACCAGTAAAAGGAACAGGTCTTCAGGCCTCTGCTCAAACGGGGACACTGCCCTGATGTACAGCAAGGCAGTGGTGGCACTGCAAGTGAAGTAAAAAGTCAACACCACATTTTGCAAAACACCGAGGTGCATCAGCCTGAAGGAATAGGTTAATGATATTGGCATCAGCAGCACGCAGAACAGCAAAGCAAAGGTTAGGTGTCTGCTCTCACAGGAACTGGGAGAAAGTATTGTTTCTAACTGCCTTAAAAAGTGATAATAGTACGTGGTTCAAATGCTGAACTTCTGGATTTTCAGAGGCAAAGATCCCCTTCATAGGTGACCTTCCTGAAACTTGCCTTCTGGAGATCGTATCCTCAGAAGAGCCACAGGGAAGGTATGAACTTTGAACATTTCTTGGGAGACTGCAGCTGGGGAGAGGGTAGAGGGAAGAAAGCGAACAAAATAAATCCTCTCAGAGCTTTCTGATCTCCCTCCTTCACATTTCTTTTTAATGATTAGCTTTGAGAATTGGATTCTATAAGGATACTTCTCTCCCCTGCCTCTTTATGAGGTTTTGTGGCTGTTGATACTTTGTAGATTAAGTAGGGCTCGTGCCCCGAGATTATCTTTTAGCATCACTGAAATGCAAAAAGTCAGGATAGGACAGAATTAGGGAATAAAAAATATCTTGAAAATAAATTTTAAGAAAGGGTTTGCAAGGTTTAAAAGGCATTTAATAAATTAATATTTTTTCTGTAGAATCACAGAACTCTTCTTTATTTTTTTATTCTTCTATTGCCATACATGACATGAGGAACTAGTGAAATGTACCTGGCCAGTTTTGTATCTAGTTTGGGTTGCAGGTGGTAAAAATACATTATCAGGGTTCTGTGACCTGTCTGTTTAGATCTTGTTCTTGCTGTCTTCCACTTACCACTGACGGGTTTAACCTAAAGGCCAAAATTATGCATAAGGATGGAGTCTATAACTGTTTTCCTTGCTTACATGTATGTGAAAAACTACTGGCCTGTAGACGTGAAGAAACTGCCAGCCAATACTCATAATCTAGCACTTTGCATCAGCAGTAAATGTAATTTTAAAATAATGGTTTAATTTGCTTTTTTAAAATCACATTTGCAGTCTAATTAGACTCCAGAGAAGTCTCCAGGTTGCCCAGAAAAATTACTATGTGACTACATAATGAAGAATATTATGTCCATTGGAACATAGGAGATGTTACAGTGATTTCTGTCAAACTCAATTTTGACAAGTCTATTTTTAATCTTGCAGTTTGACATATAGCCTTTAAAGAACATGTATCCTTTGCATGCTAAATCCTCTGTTATGTCCCTTTGAGAACTGAATTTTAATGCACGTCCTTGGAACAAGGAATTTATTCTTGTGCAGATAGATCTTTGTCAGTGTGTACAAGTGAAAAAGATAAGACTTTTGAAGATATTTTTTTTTAATGCTTATCTCATGAGTGCAGCTGAAGTGAGTGATATCTGTAGTGCCTAATGGCTTCATCAATGAGCTTTAAATGAAAGTTCTCAACCTACTAATGATGAAACAGAAGTATAAGCTGTTCAAGAGGAGAATGGGATGTTCACCCAAGAGAAGGAAACTGCGAACCTCTAGGGTTGTTCTTTATAGGAGTTATTTTGTAGAAGGGAAACCTTGATATCGCCTGCTTTTCAGACTTGTTGAAGTTGTTTCGGTTGCTTACATGGGAGACACTTCTATGTGGCACACTTGAGCTGGCTCAGAGTACAAAAGCCCTGCAGTGCCCACAGCCAGGCAGTGGAGCTGAGGTGCCTAAACCCCCATGCACAGCCCACGAGCAGCTTTCTGGTCTGTTAGTGCGTGTGAGAGGCTGGGGTTGTTTTTGAACAATGAAACTGCTCCCATACCTGATTGCAAATGCACCCCTATGAGCTCCATCTATTTAAAGTCGGGCCTTTAGCCCTAACTAGCCACCTTTAGCCATGCTGAAGATGGGAGAAACTATTTGCAGCTGTCCCTCTCATTACAGAAATCATCTAGAAAAGTCCTTTAAGCTGTGGTTACTCATGCCATTAGAGAGCTTGAGGTGACTCTCGCCACCAAAGTCCTGTTAGGATGGCTGCTGGGGTGTTGGCTGTGCTGGCTAGACTGAGCTGCTCAGCTGCGGTCTCTCACCTTGGCCCATTTGCAATTTACAGGCAAATGTCTCCACACTCCCTTCCAGAAACCTGCGGGCAGCGAGCGCGACGCTGGCTGGCAGCGCTGGCCTTGACCCAGAGCTGGCTATTGACAGGCTACTCCAGAGCTGCAGCCAGGGGCAGCAGCAGGTGTGCCCTCACCCCTCTGGTACAGCGGCTGGTGCTTGCAGAGCACCGTCACGTAGGACGACTCTGCTTGCTTAAGTGTTTTGTGTCAAATAATTGCTTCACACAGTAGAGCAGCTATGCCAGGAGCAGAGCCTCTGTGCCAGGGCATGGCGCGTTCCCTCCCCAGCACCGGGGCTCTCAGGCCCCTCTGTGCAGGGCTGCACAGCCCCAGTATGTCCTGCTGCCTGCAGCGGGGCGCAGCACCCTCCGGGGAGGCAGGAGCACCCCGTCAAGCCACAGGGGATGTAAATCTGGATTAAAAAATAGAAGTATACCAGATAAATTATTTAGAAGATACCTATAAAATTAGTTTAGCAAGTCGCACGAAGTCAGCCCTTTCTTCTTCTTTCCTCTACACCAATATCCATCTTCCCTCCTACCACCTTCTGGCTGTAGCTGCGTGGTGAATTATGTATTCGCCTCCTCCATGAACAGATTCCCTCCTCCCCCTCACCGTTTTCCTGAAGAGCAGAGACGTTTTACTGTCCTCTTCAGTCCTGACTTACCCACAGCTTCGAAGGAGCAGGAGAGGACAGTGATAAAACTGGTTAATTTTCACCTTTTTTTTTTTTTTGCTGCAGCACATAGCATAGCGGTGCTGCAGAGGCGGTGGGCTGGGGCTGGTCTGAATGCAGCACGTGTACAAATCATATCCCCGAGTGAACTTTAATCTGGCTGGTACAGATAACGAAGTGCTGGTTTGGCTCTGCAAGTGTGGGCATTTTCTAGAGGGTAAAACTGATATTGAAGAGAGCGGCATCGTATTTTTACTGCTGTTATTGCCCATCGTGTCTAGACTAAAGCTCACATTGGTGCATCCGACTGCACTGCAATTATGTCTTCATTTTCTGTGCGGATAGAAGAATGCAACCGTTCAGCATTTTATGCTTGGTTTGTGTTTGCAGGGTAATTTTCTTCTCCCCTTTTCAAATGTTCCTTCCCTCCCTATATTTTGCAACATTTTTGTATTTATCAAGTCAAAATTTCTTCTTAAGTATTTTTTAATCTTAATGACCACAATTACTTGCAACATACATTTGTTTTGTAACTTTTCAGTGAGATTTGTGTTAGTGGTTCTTTGTCACAAGTAAAATGCAAAACAAATTATGTAGCTCTAGTGATACATAAGGGGAGGAAAATAAAGGGTATAATAGCGTAAATGCATTATTAAGTTAACCAGCATAAATATTGATGTGTATTAAATGGAAATTAACAATCTGATTTTGAAAGGTTGGACAGAGCTTTAAATAGAAAAGAATTTTAAAATCGTGTCTTATTGATTTTAGCACAATAAATAAACACATCCTTAAAAAAAAAAAAAAAAGAGGGGTGAAGCTTTGAATTTTAAACATTCTGGATATATGGCATGTATTCATGGCAGTACTTTTTAATAACTAATGCAATTTAACAGAAGCAAGTGGTTAATTGGCTGGCAACAATTCTGAGTCAGTTTTGCTTCATATAAGTCTTCATCTCAAATATGTTAAATAACATGTGGGGACATAAATATAGCCAAACAGTTTGCATATCAGGCCTGCTGCTGTCTGAATTACTGTGCCATGTGCATGATACCTTAAGAAGAGTAGCCTCTTTGGCTGCCCATCCAAATCATTATAAAATCACATTTGCCGTCACTTATACTGCTTCGGTTGGCATCTGACCAAACAATTTTCTATTCCAGATTCAGTAAGCAAAAATCATTCTGCATTAGTCT
This sequence comes from Falco punctatus, assembly GCF_963210335.1. NCBI lineage: Eukaryota > Metazoa > Chordata > Aves > Falconiformes > Falconidae > Falco > Falco punctatus. Next base: position 94,959,861 of record NC_137581.1, on the reverse strand, counting down.
CTATAGCTCAGTCTCCATCAATTGTCTAAACTTGCAGCTATAATAATAATTATTATAATAAAGGACCCACTAAACTGAAGACATGAACTACTGAAACTTTTCTTAATGAAGAATTGAATGAATCTTGGTTTGTTGGAACATTTCTTAAAACTATTTCTGTCAATCTTTAATTATCTAAAACATAATGATAGCAGTGTGTTCCATAACAAAGACTAGAGATGCTTGTAGATTGGATCAGATCGTCTGGTTCCAAAAAAGCAGATAAAACTTAAAAGCATACATAATAGTGTTCAGACAACTGAAAGAAAAATGCCATTTACTCTTTGAGTGAATGCGTTTTTCTTAAGGAACAATAATAAAGCAAATAATATTGAACTGACAACAGTATATACTATAGTGATTGAAAAGACAATATTCTTCAGAATTCAAGAGCTTTATCTCATTTCTGAATGTGTCTTCCTGTTCTTAATTTCTTTTTCTTTATTGGCTGGATTACTTAGGGCTAAGATAATGCCTGTGAAGGACTTCCGACACAAAATAGCCCTATGTGAATGTTATGCATTATTAATAAAAACTCAGATAACTCTTTAAAACAAGATGCTCTTAAAGCATTCAACATCTGATCATCAAATGTATTTGATGGTCTGCTTTTTGAAAAGCATTAAGGAAAAAAAAAATGGAATAGCTGCAGGAATGATGTATGTGAACACCTGACCTTTCATTACTGCGTCATACACAATGCCCTAACCTGAAAGTGAAAATGCCAGCGCCATACAGATTATGAACAGCAACTGTAATTATTTGTAATGTTTCAGTACATATGAAAATGAAGCTCTGATCAAAAAAGATTAAGGTTAATTTGTCACATAATAAAAACATTTTTAAGATTTTCTTCTTTTTAGCTATCTTTCCTCCTCTTCAACAGGTAACTCCCATAGATTTCTTTTGCAATCTTAGTGATGCAGGCATTGATTCTGCACAGTTTCTGACATCTTCAACTATCTTTCATTTCACTTTGTTATTTCCATTTGAAATGTGATTTTGGAGTACATGATTTCCTTGTTTCTCAGCAACAAGCAATAAGTTTATACCATTGTTTATTTTAATTCATTTTTGTAATTATTTATTCAAAGTGTTTGACATTAGATAATGCATTTTATTGAATTACTCTTTTTTTTGATCTCTTAACTGCCATACTATCTAGATTAACCAAATTTCACTGTGCAAAATGCTGCATCAGCATATATGGTAAATTTACTCTCTGTCCAAAGTATGTCTACCTTTGATGAAAATCAGAGTAGGGGGAGAGTGCTGGGAGAGTAGAAGCACTAATGGAGCAATGTTTGCATTCTTCAATATCAGCATATCAAGTGCCTAACTTTTGTCAAGACTTGGCAGGCAAAGATGAGCTCCGCTAGAGGCAGGATTTCATTGTGGAAGGCAGCAGTGTTTTGCCTGCTGCCAGAAGATGTTGTGACCATCACAGCAAGCAAACTTCCTTTCACATCCTTTCATGTCTTTGTGGCCACAAGCAGTCACTTGTCAGTCCAGCTCTGGTTTCATGGTTTGTGGTAGCAGAGCTGCACCTTGCTTGTTCAATCACCAGTGCAGTTTTAACCTTGGCACAGGGTTACATTTCTGTGAATTTAGCCATTAGATGTGCCATGAAGTTTGTGTTGACTTCTATGCTAACTTTATGGCATTTGCTGAAGGAAAGACAATACCTGATCCTGTATGAAATTTCTTTTGTTGAAGTTTCTGAGCATACTGGAACTGGTAGACCCTGTTCACACACTGCTCCAAAGCTGTGCAGTGCACGGCCACAGAATTTTCAATCCAGAGCTGGAAGCCTGATTTAGTGTATTCTCAAACCATCACCATAGCTGTTGGTCTTTTGCTACTGATTTTTTTCCTTGATACTGTGTGGCTATTCAAAGAATTATTATTCCTCTTTTATTCTTTTTCCCCATTGTCAAGATGTCCTCATCTAAAGCATCCTTCTCTGCCACTTAAAATGAAAAAAAGTAGCCCAGCATCGATGAAATCGAAACTTTCACCTCCCATGGGGCATGAGAAGTCTGGTGCAGCCAGACTAGAGAAAAGAATTATTAAGTTAAGGGATGACTGTTCTGTTCTAAGATAGTGTCAGCAAAAAGAAAGACATTAAAAATAAACCATTAGAAGAGGGAATTTCTTTTGTAAGTGAAAATTTATGTTGTGTCTCTTTGAAAGAAAAAAAAAAAAGAGACCAACAAGGCTTCATTATGTGACTATTAGAGTTGCATTTGCCCTCTGAGACATCCTTTTCAATTGCTAGATTGTATTGTTAATCTCTCTTTTTCACTGAGATGAGTGAGTGGAATAACACCAATTTTCAAGGTTTGGAAAGTTACCTCATCATTTCCTTCATTCTTTTAAGCTTCATTATTTCGTCTGTTTCCACTACCACAGTAAAAATTCAAGTGGTTTTGCAACTGCATCAAGATGTCTAAACAACTGCTGGAAATTCAGTGAAGCACAAGAAAGCCTCTTTTAATCTAATACAGATAATACAGAAGAACGTGTAAGACCTGTACAGAAAAGCACTCAAGGTTTTGTAGTCTTTTTTTTCCCCTCTCCCAGGTAAATGAATTCTGAATCTGGTTTGAAGATCCAGATATATTTACAAAAAATTTAGAAAATTACAAGAATGTTGTAATTACATTTAACATTTTCCCAGTTAGGTTTTGCTGTGACCATGTATGCAGCTCCAAGAAAGTCACGATGGCTCCATTTCTGGAGGCTGACATTAAAAATTACAGGGTCATTGGAATAGATTTCGTAATCATTGCTAGATCTCTGGTGGCTGCACCAGAGAATTACTTCATGCTACAGTTTTGAAGCATAATCTTTCATGTCAGCATTGGGTTGGATTTTGTGGAACAGTTAATATTTACCATGTTGTGCATTTTGTTCTGCAATCTCGGTGTTTCACTGCAGTCTGAGTTCCTGAAAGTCCTCAGTCAGTATGTTAGTATAAAAGATAAGGGATCCCAAGTTAATTGAATGGGTTTAACACACCCAACTAGTTTGTGCAGCGGGCAGCCATTGCATACCTGCTGGCTTCTGCACAGGGCGAGCTGCAGAACAGGAAAACAGAATTGCACTTAGCTCACTTAGAAACCCTGTCTGAGAGGGCTCACTCAAAATGATCACAGAAATGCCATTTAAAAGTCATTGCAGTCTGATGGAAACAATATTGTCTGACAAGGAGGAGAAGTTTTCAGGAGAGTGGAACTTCCCTTTCCATGGTGAGACCACCCAGCTTGCTAAATATTTTACTTTGATAGGAGTGTATACTAGCTTCATAGCACTGTTCCTAAAGCTGTCTCATCAATAGACGTCTTGGGGCTGGCTTATATTGCACTTTGTTTATTACACTTTGAGAGTTAACTTTTCCTCAGAGCTTCCGAGGCTTTGGCGGTTAATGATAGGAAAACCAGCACTGAAACGTTGGCCTGCATGAGTGGCCTGAGAGACCAATATCATCCCGCTTTATCTGCCTTTGATCCTCTAAAACTAATGTGCAGAAAGTCTAATTAGAAGAGGACAGCTGAACAATTAATTAATGGGGGAGTAAGCACTACATTTTTCTCCTTGGCAGTATGGCATCTTCATGCAGCATGAAGTAATTTATGCTGTGACCATGTGGCAGTAGCATGCTAATGATCAGACTTGGTGAAAGTCTCAATCCATCAGATATACATGCATGCCCATTTGGTTCTCAGTTTTTATACTCGCCAAAATGAGCAAATACTGATTCTGTTGGAGTAGACAACTCCAGAGTTAGTAATTCCCAATAAGTCCTCTACTCTGTCTTGAGGTTTAACCCCAAGTTCTCTCAGGGTCTGAGGAAGACCATCATTGATCTGTGAAAGCAGAATGGTTGCCTAGGGAAGGTGGCCCAGTCAATGTAGAGGTTTCTGCATATTGCTGATATGAAGAGTTGCCCTCCAGAATTAATTGAAGACTGATGTAGTAAGAAGGAGATGGTAAGGCACTGTCTGGTAGAGGACTGCAGGTAACATTGCTCAGCAGTTAGATAGCAGTGTAACACTGCTCTTGATATTCAAGAAACCTTACCAAGGCACTGTTGTACAGCATGCACAGGTATTTACTGTTTGACTAACGTTTTGGTAACTCTGTTACAAAGATTATAGCCTTAAAGTTAGAATATAAGCAACTGGACAACTTTGGGTATTTGTGGAGAGGAGGATTATTTTGGCTGGAGGTAAATACAGGTCTTCATAAAGCACTGAAATTCAAGAACAAATTCTTTATAGGGCTCACCTTGCCACAGTGTTAATAAAGGAGAAAAAGGAGTGAATTTGGTACATGTGAAAGCTTGACAGATGGACAGGCTTAAAGAACAGGAGGCTTTTTTATTCTCAAAGCCTTTACTGCAGAGGCATCTGAAATGGCAACTTCTGTATGAAAGCCCGCCCGTGTGCCACAGCCCTGATCTGAAGGGACCACTTCTATCGGAGGAAGCAAGTGTAATTTAGCCTGCAGACACGCTCGCTTCTTGGCCCCTTATGGAGACTGCCAACAAGGGTTCCAATTAGTGCCAGCTGCAGCCTGTGACAATTTTAAAGATCGACTTTCACACCATGCCAGACCTTTAAAAGAAAGACGAACATTTATATAAAATGTAATTTGCTTTGACAGTAATTTTCTGTATGCTATTATTGAAGTTATTTATGTTCAAATCACAGTATCTTTTCTCTCAGCTGTGTTTCTGCTGCTGTTTGATCCTGCAGTGCAGTAACAATCCCATTTTATCTTTTATGCTTTATGTGGCAGTGGTCATTTCAAGCATCCATTACTTACATGGTTTTTAGGACTCAGACAGTTGACCGGAAATCCTGTAAAATTCCCAGAGTCTTGTGCAGATTGCTTCTGCTGCTGCAAGTCTTCATATATGTAATGGCAGGCTTGAATTTTAAGGACCTTGTGAGGCAGCAGGGCTATTCAAATTAAACTGTAGGGTTCAGGAGTTCACAAGCTCACGTTGCTTGGGTGTCAAGAGTATTTCACTGCATTGACAGTAGGGCTAAGGGCAGGTAATACCATTAACAGCAGTAAACGAAGCAGCCACCAGCTTTCCAAATGTGTGATCTCTCTGCCTTCTGAATACCAGGGATTCCAACACAACCTTCCTATCTCCAGCAATAAGACCTGAAGACCTTTGTGCTCTGTGTTCTGTCATGCCCAGAAAAAACCAGCATCTAATTCAATGGTCCCATTCATCTCTTAGGTTGTTCCTCATGTGTCCTCCCCCAAAACAAGACCTTGGCCTCATGTACCATCTTCTATATCTATATACTGTGCAATGTTACCCCTCCTGCCCAAATTCAGACCCCACACCTCACCTTTGTGGTAGCCTACCTTATTTCATGAACCTTTTGCTACATTTCTTGCCTGCTGCACTCCTGCAACTGTCTTCTGAGGTGGAGTTGGGGATGTAATGCCATGTGTGGCATACCCTGCCTTGCCTGCATAGCGTGATGGCAGAAACACCCATTTCTAGCTGTGTACAGGATCTTCAGAAAGACTTCCCAGAGGCCAGTGCAGCCAGCTGGACAGGCAGAGACTGAAATCCCATTGGCCACCCTTCAAGCAGTTCTTGTGCCATGTATTGGCAACCTCTTGAGAAAGTATAATTTCCTGTGTTCCCCTAAAAATTATCTGGAATATATCTCCCTCCTAGGCTTAGAGAGGTCAGATTCTTCACCTGCTGCTAGAACAACATCTGTCTATGGGCAGATGGAATCAAGAGGCCAGAAGTGATCTGCCCGCAGTAGCATGGGTTCCAGCCTGGTTTAATCAATTGTACTTCTCAGTTAGAAGCTACTGAGTCATGGAAACATGTTCTGTAGTTTGTGTACTACCATGTTGCTTTTGGATATGGAAGGGGAAGAGCCACACACACCACAGCTCTCACTGAAGGAGTTGTCCAGTGCAGAAGAGCTGGATTGTGTGGGCTTTTAGCTTATTTGTTCCTGTTTGCACAGCACTACCTCTCCTGTGACTAAAATAGTCTTAGGGAAAGGCATAATCTTCTTAAAGCCTCTCTTCCGCTGTCCCTCTGCCTTGTTTCATGGGTCTCAGTGAAAACTGAGATTGTCCACTAGCTTATCAAGGTTCCCCTAGTCCACTCAGGCAGGTTGGCATCATTGCAGAACCTGGAGGTGCACTACGGGGGGCTGCATGATAATAGTGGAGGATGAGGCAACACTCGGTTAAGATGGGTCTATCTGTCCCACCTAGATCCCCTCCAGAAGATGTCTCTGGCCCTGGAAGTAAATCTAGGTAGATCTCTGGAGCAAACTGTTCTTTCCCACAGGAACCATTGCTCATGATAAAAGTCTGGACAAGTGAAATTTGGAGCTACCCTAAGTGAAGATAACTATTGTAAAATAGGATTTATGTAAAAACATACATACAAGTGAAATCAAAATTATCCTTTTGAAATAATTTGAAATGTGGTATAATAGAGGGACTTTGCAAACTCTGTGTTCGTTGGTATTGCCTTAAACTTCATAATAGTGACAGACATTCAAATACTGAATGATTTTTCTCTAACCTAGGTGCTAGAATTTGAAGATGAGTTCCACTTCCCTTAGCTTTGAACAGGGCATTTGAGGTAACCTGTTACATTTTGTAGCTAGTTTTTGACCCACTGATTTCCATTTCCTTACTTCAAAAATGTAGTGTGAAGCATACTGCACATCATGGCATCACACTCCCTAATTGTGAAATTCAGACCTTTCTTATCAATAGTGAGACCCAAAGTGAAACAGGATCCCGATTATAGCAGACAACATAGCATTCCAAAACAAGAAAGTTTCAGAATTTGATGTTCAGTGTGAGTGAAACAGAGGTAAGTTATGGTTAAGAGAGTTTTTTCTTAATTGCATTCCCTGTAAATTATATTATTTATTATATGTCAATTCCTAATTAATTTATCTTATGGAAGATAATTAGTTTATGGGAGAGAAACCTAGTGCTCCTCTAGTACGTAAATTTGTTAAAAGCTTTTAAATTACTGTAAACAATGTTTTACATTCTCAGTTCTTAAGAGAGAGTACAGGTTATTTATATACTTTCTCTTTGTTCATATGCTATATTTACTGTAGAACGCATACAAAGAACAGAGCCACATGTTCCATATGGTTCAGGTACTGTGAGTCTCCCCACGTTCCTAGTCTGCCCTCCCATCCCTTCCTCTCTTCCACCTAGAAAGAAGCAGAAAAGAGTGATTCCCAGCTGCAAGTTCACCGATAAAGTCAACGGCTGGCACTGTAGCCACACGTAGCCCAAGGTGCACGATATTATATTCTCTTCTGGTTACAGCCTAAGTAGCTGCAGTAGGGAGAACTGACAAATATAATCACCACGCGGGGCATGAGGAAGGACAAAGAGATGAATCACTGAAATTCCCATTGGAGGTTTCAGGTTTTAGCGTTGTTATCACCGTTTGAGTCTAATGTCATGAAATGAAAGAAGCTTGATGATTTGTATTGTGGTGTTGGTGAGATGGCAGAGCACCCAAAAAGTCCATAGCTGTTGTCCAAGCTTGGAGTTGCAGATGTTTGGTCTTGAATGACTCTAAAAGAGTACGTTCATCTAAAAGAGAAATATTTAGGTTGTGGTTAAGTGAATATGAAAGGTAGTAAAATAACTGTAATATATACTTTTTTTTTTTTTTTAGTCATATTCTTGAAGGAGAAAAGACATTATTTCAAGGGGAAAGTAAGATTGCAATTGTCTTTTTAGTTGTTGCCACTATCTTTTGGAAGTTGTTTAACAGAAGTAGCTCACATTTAAGTGTGGTGACACACCTAGTTCATGTAATCTAATCTAAACTGTCCATATGTTCTAGTGTCACACATGGATATACGTATGTACACATACATTTGAGATATAAAACCTACAGATTACAGTACGTGGTCAATGATTCTATTGTTTTTCCATTACTGTGACAGATACAATACATGGTACCATTGACAGTCTCCAGTGCTGTGCAAGGGTTATCATTTAAATATATAGGTTTTGCTAACGGTATTGGAAGTAGAAAGTGGTGTGCTGTGGTATGGAGTTTTGTCATCATGAGTTGAGAAGGTTTTAAAATGAGTGGTGGAGTTGTGACCAAGTACTGCAGATCAAAAAGCTGATAATTAAATATTTATTTCTCTTTTAACTGTGCTGTGTTTTGTACGTAGCATGTGTTTTATAGAAAATGTTTTCTCCAATAATGAGGGGACTGTATGTGGTGCTTAACACCTGCTTTGTGTATGTGTGACATGCTCAGGTCCCGATACTCCTTGACCTTATTGTAGCCTCGAATGTTGAATGAATGGTCCAGAGTCTAGCATCATTCCAATGGAAGTGATTATCCCATAAGAAAGTCTTGTCCTCAAAATAAATCTTTTGACCTTTTGGTTTAAAAAAGCTCTTGTTAGTCTGGAATGAATCTTACCTGCACTGGCACCTGGCCAGGTTTAATCCAAGAATAATGAGCTGAAAAACATTCTCAGGAGAAGCTGATTTTCTTTTTTAAGGGCAACTCTCTAAGGTAGCTGTACCGCAGGAGGCAGTGGTAGTGGTACTCTCACGTCGCATGAGAAACATACATTAGTGGGTTGGAAGTAATTGAAGAGGTCAGTTGGGCATGGAGTAGTTACCCCAGGGCCACAGTTTATCTCATAGCTAACAGCTGTGGGCTTTTCTGTCTACTCATATGCTTAGATTAATATAGCACTGACAAATCAGATAGAAGTGCATAGCATTTATATGACTGTGAGATTCTTGAAATAAATTACATTTCTTATCATGCATTTTCAGATTCCCAAAAATGTGGTAGTTAGAATAGAAAAAGGTACAGGGAATCCTGTTGTTGAGCAAAACAGAATGGAGGTTGATATTTTGTAAAACTATTACGCTGTAACTATACTCCTCAAGAAAACAAATGGAGAATAATAAAGAATAACTGTGGAGATTTCCAAAACTATAGCTTACAGACCTTAGAAATGAATGTAAATTTTTAGAAATATGAACACTGTAAATAAAGCCTGTTTCATGATTGAATAAATAATTTTAACTTCGGAACATGTTTTATTGAAATGAAAGATAATTGTGGGAAATTCATTAGTTACGATTATATCTAAAGAGGATGAAATGATGTTGGTTTGTGGCAGAATATTTAATTTTCACTACGTGTAGCTCCTTATTAATTTTTTTAAACTTTCTAACTTAATTTTGTTTCTGTTCTCATCACAAACAGCCAAAGCCTTCAATCGCTCCTTTTGAAGTCTACCTATACTCTTTTAGTGTAATGATACAAATATCTAATAAGAGGATTAAAAACTGAACCTTAGCAAATTTTTCTTTAGTTAGGGGATATTTTGTCACACGTTGCCCCTTGCATGACTGATGGCTTTGACAGAAGTAGAATTTGCTATCCCAGTTGGCCTTCAGTGATTTGTTGGCTTCAACAAGTATAGCCTGACTTGCCAGCCCTATTTTCTGACTGGGCCTTCAGTCTCTCCTCTGTTTTCTTTGCTTTTTTGCCTTTTTAAGTTGTGTATCAGTGGTGTGAATGTGGATATAAGATGACACTATATAAGACCAATACAGTGTGATTTATTTTATTTAGTTCTGCTGAACAGGCCAGGCATGCCAGATCAGTTGCACTTCAGTTACCCAGGCAATAAGTCACATAAATAAACAATTAATTGTGTTTGAAAGTAGCAAAACCAACAGAAAATCAACTCCATTGCAACAAAATGGCAACTGACCTTTTCTTAGCTAATACTGTCCTCAGCAGCCATTTGACCCACCATGCAATACAAGATATATTGACTCCAATTGGCTTTTCTTTTGTCTTCTTCCACTTTACTCTTACTTTGTCCCAGTTATCCACCACCCCCAACTGCCCACCAATAGTCAAAAAATACATTTGTCATTTGTCTAGACCACTTGATCATGGCAAGATTCCTATTAATTTCTTCTCTCTATCCTGTAAATCAAATCAGTTGAGGTTTTTTTAAGAGTGGCATATATATTTTCCATTTGCTAGTTCCATCCTAAAGAAGACTGGTTTAATATTAAAGAAAAAACTTTCTTTAGTAATCTTGTAAAAACATAAAAATTCTAACAGAGTGTGTTTACCAAATATTAATCTTTTTCCACCCATTTAAAAGGGTAAGCTAGACAAGAAATGGGGGCTAAATTTTGTCCTCATTTTTGTTTTGAAAATACTGCTGTCTTCGGATAAATTTGGCATTAATTGTAGAAGAGATAGATGGTATAAAAAGTGGCTTGCATTTGTAAAGCAGATGAAAGAAATTAGTAGTCTATAGATGTTGAACTGATAGAATTAATCAAATCTTATTCCATTCTTGCTGCAGAAACTCATTATTACAGCATGCAGGTTTCTGATGAATCAAATATTTCATAATATAAACTGTAAAGTAAAGACAATTCAATTTGTTAGATTGGAAAAAGCTTAATTTTTAATATCCATTGTTATTTTGGCATATTATTAATCTCTGTAGTTCTCTGCTGTGTCATTGTAATAAACATTTTACCATATTACTGCATTTTTCTCCATTAAAACAAAAAGCTGGTTATCTGTAGTGAATAAAAGTATGAACCTCTACTTGATTTTACTTCTTTTTTTTTTTTTTTGTAGAAGCTGCAAAGAATCAATCCTCCTTACTGTTGTTCAACCTTACCCTGTAAGTATTTTCAGTGTTTTCTGAATTAGTTTCCTAGCAACATAGCTGCTTTTTTTCCTGTATATATTCTATGTCTCTACCTTATCTGTGCAATAAAAAGAAATAAGGGAGATAAGGGCTGTATCTCTTAAAGGTGATGTTTAAGACTGCATTACTGCGTCCTGCACTCAAAGATTGCATTAGCAAGTTAAATAATACTCTGCCAGGAAGATGGGTAGAGCAGGCTGCTGTGTTCTGCTTCAATTTTTGATCTGTTGCAGCTCCTGGGTTTTTTCTTGATTCTGCCTCAGTCCCACAGAGTTACACTGTTGTATCAAACCAGCTGTGCCTTGTGCAAGGAGGGCTCTGTCTGCATCTCTGGCTCGGGGCATGTGGAGGTGAGGGGAGAGGAGCCAGACAGGCAATTGCATGAGGCTGCCTTGAAGGGACCGGGAGAAAGCACAGCCCACCTCAGAGCTGGCTGATGCCATGTGCCTTTGCAATTCGCTCAGTGGCTTGTGAAAGTGGGTTCATGACCTGTCAGCTCAAACCCATCTCCCATCAAAAAGGAGAGAAGCCAAGCCAGGGCAGGAAGCACATCTCTCTCTTCCCATACATCCATCCACAGCCGTACACACCGTGCAGGCTGCTGAGGGGCCTCAGCCACGAATCAGCAGTGATTTCAGGTTCAACAGGTTCATTCAGTTCCCTGTCGGCTAGCCTGACACACACCAGTTTTGACTAACAAGGGACAATTGCATTCTTTTCACCCAAGAATAAGAGATGAGATGGATTTGACACAAAGATGTGAAAACAAGTTTATCTGAGGAGGCTGCTAAAATATGCATCTTGCAAATGCAACTTGGCCAGTGCTGTGTGGCTTTGTACTACTTGTTAGCCTTTCTGGATAGTTTAGAGGTGGCTGTGTAGTTGGGCTGGTCCTGTACCCTTCCTAGAAGCCAGACTGCATAGCAAAAAAATCATGGGGGAAAAGCATGCAATCTTCAGCAAAAGCAGGCAGGGGCTGCCACGCTGCAATATGACCGCTGGCAGGAGAATGATCTGGGATCTGGTTGACATCAGGCACCTGCAATGAAAACGTAGTGATGATCTGACTAAACAGAGAAACCTAACTGCTTTTAAAGCTTGCTGGATTACAGCCAGCGGTTTACATCACAGGGAATATATATAATATGGGGGAAAAGAAATCCTCACCCACTTGCCTTTTTTATGCAGGTTGCCTTATTTCATCTGTTGACAGGCTTCATTCTTTTCTTTAAATGTCAGGTGAAGAAAGGGCATGTGCTTTAGTGCAGGTACCCATAGCACTTAAAAGTAGACAGTAAGGTGCAGTACTACATGTCTGTGAGGTGTTGTGGCCCATTACTGCTGTGTTGCTGGTAAGAGAGCAAGCCTGTATGTACTGAGCATGGGGGAAGCTGAAACCCAAATGAACTGTGCACTCCGTGTTCACTGGGAGACCTTACAGCACAGGTACGGTCCTCCTCCAGCCTTTGACCTGGAGAAGAAGGAAGATAACGACCTGGTATCTTCCCAGCTTTTTGGGTCCAAGCCCTGTCTGAGGCCTGACAAGGCAGAATCTTCTCCTCTCATTATGTAGCAAAAAATTAGAAAAAGCTAATCAATAACTGAACTATCTCTAGGTATCACTGAGCTAGGAATGGCACTGAAACACTTTGCTGTCCTGTCAGCCATTTGGGTTGATGTGCCCATCTTGTACACGTATTTGTGTTGACACACTCTGGTGTGTCTGTCAGAGTCCCCCAGCTCCACCTCAGCAGACAAAGCACACGTGGTTTTGGGGATCATGGACGTTGTATCTCATGTACGCCTGAAGATTGTTTCCCCAAGAATGTCCACAGAGCAGTCAGAAGATACAATTGATGTATGCGTATTGTTGCTAGCTTTGATTGATCCATTTGTATCCCAAAGTCGAGGTGCTTCAGTGGCATGAGCCTACTTGGAATAACCTCAACTGCAGGACTGTTGCACCCTGCAAATCTCCTCTGGTTTGTGCACTCTTATTGTACCTCCCTCCCTGTCCAGAGCAGTGTCTTGTTGATTTATAGCATCCTTTCCTTACCACTTTCAAGCCCAAGTTTTCCTGCAGTGGAATAGGGAGAAGTCAGGATGCTGCCAGTGTGTGCAGCCAACTTTAAGCCCTGAAGTAGTGCAGGGTCCCTCAGTTTATGCAAACCCTGGGCTGTGAAGTCTCCTGGGGACTCCTGAGTCACTTTGAACACCTGGTCTGTGCTGGCCCTCATACTGCTGTAACGTTACTGTCAGTAGTGCCTGAGCCTGCTGGGAGACATCCCTCTCAGCTCTGCAATCCTGGCTGTGGCTGCACTCCAACTGTGTACCTGTCCTGGTCTTCCATGCAGGAGGTCCTCTGGCAAATACATTTTGTCTTACAGTTTAGAAACAATATCTATATCTTTGAAAATGATCGTGCATGTGTTTTCCCCTTTTCTTTAATTTTAACTCATCCATTTTTTCCTTTTACTGTTTCTCCAATAAAACTGGAAAGATGAAGTAGAAACCAGACAAAGGAAAAGTAAGAGTTTTTAAATAAAGACTGAATTTCTTTCCCATTCTTGGCAGAAATACTTCTTTGCAAACAGTTCATTGATCTCTCTTCTTGATGGAAAACCTTTTTTTTTCTCCTATAATTGCATGAAAAGTATCTTCAGGGATGGATTACAAGAGTGCTGTTTCTTTATTGTTTTTATTTGTGCTATTGAGAGTGTTTTGTTTTCATGCTTTCAAGTAACTGTCCTTTATGACTGCAGGTGAAAGTAGATGTCATCTAGGTTTACAGAATTCTGTAGTTCACTGAGTACTTTTTGAAAGCTTTTGCGGATCATTTTTGCTTAAGTGCATTCCGTTTTGTTTAATGCTTAAACTCATTAAAATTTAATTTTAATCATGACCAAAACAAAGCATTAGGCTATCTTTTTCTTTCCATCAATCTACAAAACTTTGCTAGGTTCATATCACCACTGCTCATAAGGAGGTCACTGAACAGCTAAAGCAGGTGAAGCAGTTAAAGTTTTTATTTCTGAAAGTATGGCATTTGATTATCATTTCTGACTATTTTATTCTGTAAAGCATCTATCATTCTTATTGCTGCTTTACTATGTTTTAAGCATTACTCAAATCAAATAACTCGCCTGTTTTGGTATCTGTTCAGTTTTTATGTTAGAGATCATTTGATAAGTTGCTTTCATGATTATTCTCTTAAACTCCTTGGAGTAGTCCAGGCCCAACTGAGATCTATGGCAATTTTGCATTGCATAAGTTCTGCAATGGGAAAAGGATAAAATCTTCTTCTGTTTTGAAAGAGATGCTTCTTGTTATAACACAGTTACATACCTGGGACACAATATTTGCAGAAAGCCTATGGATTGTAATGATTGTGGCAACAATCTTATGGAGTCTTACAGTATTTTTCATACTGCTTTGCCTTCTGGAGTTGTGTAACAGCAACAAATACCATATCTGGACTTGTGGTTGTAAAGAAAGGTATAAAAAAGAAACAGGTTTGTCACAAAGATTTAAAAATCTGAAGTGAAAAAGACTATAGGTGAAGAAGGTGTAGGTTTAGAAATCATTTGGAAATCAGACATGTACATTTTGAACAAGTTGGTTTTTGACTGCTTGAGGTTGTGAAGTTGGTGTAGAAATGATGGCTTTTTTTCTTTGAATGTGTACATTTAATCCACACAGGGGAGGATCACGGTGTGGTTAAATGACAATCTTGCCATCGCTGTGTTGCCTCCTGGAAGTGCTGGCTGGTCCACGGCCACTGTCCAACCACTGCTGTCTGAAGCAGCCTCCTGTCATATCAGACCTGTGCTGCGCAGCCTTTGTTCTTCCACCTGTGTGCAAATCCCAGTGAGACTGCTGCTCCTGATGTTTCTTCTGGGAGGCTTCCTTTTAAGTTACATGATTTTTTCTGGAGTGTAGTTGTATGAAATACATGATCTTTTCAGCAGTGAAGACTGTGAGAAAGTTCAGCATGAACTTCTATGTCAGTTGTTTCAGCAGAGTGTAAAGGAAAGAGCCCTTCCACCCTTCATCCTGTCCTTGGAGTTCTTCCTCTGCCCGCTACACTTCCTCCCTGCCCTGCCACTGCAGTTGCCATTAGTTCTCTTTTCCTTCTTGATCAGCCCTTTCTCCCATCTCAGGTCCATTATCATTCATATAGTCCTTTGTTTGTTCATTTCAGCATGGGTTTGTATGGGGTGAAGGTTTCTTTCATTCCCAAAGGTCCTCATCCTTGCAGTTGTAGGGCTGGAAGCAGTACGGCGTGGCTGACTTTTTTTGTACTTTTCTGCACTTGATTAAGAGCTGTCACCTGTGTATGACAGGTAATCATGAATGTAAAGGAGTAATCCATGAATGTAAAGGGCTGAACTTTGGAGAGGCAGGGTCCCAAAAGGCCAGTGGAGGGGATTTTGTGGAGGACCTCCACATTTAATAAACACAGAAACAGATGGCCCAGGCCCATCTTGTCACAAGACAAGCTGCAATGTCTGATCATTCCAAAAAGTGTGAAGCTAACCTGTGGTTTCGCTCATGTTTTCTGGGACAATCACAGTAAACTAGGCTGTCATTTACTATAGATGGAATGGATTGGATTTTCTCAATGCCTGCGTTAAAGTAAGATTTGGCTATTCCCCACCTCACAGGTACATGTTATACATGTATGGGATAAATGATCAGGCTGTGGTTACCACCTAAAAATAGTAAAATACAAATAATGCAAGTAATAAAATTTAATTGTCTATGATAGATCACCAATTTTTAAAAGATAACACAAATCTGACCACTATTTTGGCAATTAAATTTGTGCCAAGAGTTTAAGAAATACTCCTGATAATGATCTATAGGTGCCCTGTGCTTATTACAAATTACCGCATGGTAAAACTTCTCCACGTTATTTCTTCCATGTCCCTACCGGCTCTTCTACAATGCTCTTGGGAGCCAGTGCAGTTGTTTCAGCCTTGCTCACAGCTATGAATGGCAGTATTTAGTTTGCCTTTGGGCATTGTGTACTGTTCCGCTTAATAAATTTAATTCGTCCTCTTATTCACGTTTTATTTCCTTGCTAAATTTTGTCTCATATAATTGCCTTTAGGGATGGATGGACTAAAAAGTCAACACATTTTTTTGGTCATGCATTTTTTCCTTATTTCCTAACAAAGATTTAATATTAGACTAATGATTGATTTTAAGTAACAAGCTTAAAATGGATTGCACATATACAGTCTGTGGCTATTTAAAACTATGATATTTCTGTCTGATTTTGACACCTACTGTCACAGAGCAGGTTTTCTTTTCACCTTGTGACTGTCCCATACTACTGTCTTGTTTCATTTCTTTATGGTAGCCCAGTACTACACTATGCTCTTCTAAATGCTAAATCCTTTTTCTTGAGCAGGAGTAAAGGGTTTGTTGCTCCAGCACCTCTACGGGCAAGAGGACTCAAAGGGGCTTTTGTAGCAAATAAACACCATTTCCCTTGGAATCTCCCCCACATTGTAATTTACCTGCAAAACCAGAAAAAGTACTAGACATTCATTTTCATCAAAAAAGTTTCCCTCAAAATGTAGGATATTGTTTCTAAGATCTATCCGAAAATGACCTGCTATAATGCTGCTGACAAAAAATGAGAAAAATAACATTTTCCAGAAAGCCTCCTCTTCTTACAGCATTCTGTCATGTTTTGACCCTGCTGATGGGATGCCCATTGATTGCAGTCTTTAGTAAGCAGGGTTCAAAGGAGGGTCTCGGCCTTCGCTATCATTTCCTCCAAGCAAATCTCTATGCAATGCTTCATTTCTCTTGTTAGCAGTTTCTCCAGGTAGTGTTGAAACGATCAGCTCATTGTTTACTGAATTCTGCGTAAAGAAACAAAAAGTATTTAAAATCCTGATAAATTTGAGCTTTTACTGAGGTCACAATGTGAAGCTTGTGGGGTTTTGAAGTATTTTGACTTCTTGTTAAAATGTGCCTTCTCATTTTGCAAAAGTCATTCTAATTAATCTGTTTTTATCTGTGACAATGCAAATACTTTACTTGCACTGATAAATGTTCTGCATTAGCGTAAACACCTCCTGCTTAAGGTCATTAACTGCGGATAATGGCTTCCATTTGGCTAAAAGATAGAGTAGGAGAAACAAATGAACTGGCACTCTGAGAATCATTAATTGATAGCATTCTTTGCCTACAAACATTAACATAGAACAGAGCAGCACATCATCTTGCTGATGCTTTGTTAGACAAGCAAGTTTCAACAATCAACCCCAACTGTTTTCCTAGGTATTTGCCGCACTCTTTTGAAACGCTTCCTTTCTCAAAGAGAAAATGCCAAGTGCCAGGCTGATGCAGAGGTAGAAACAATGGGATCGTACAATTAAATGTAAAAGCTGCGCTATTACTCAAACCTTTAACCAGCAGAGAATGTTCCCACAAATACCTGGCACAGCTGTTCTAGTGTTTCTTACACCCCTGGATTGAAGTCTGAAGCTTTTTAGAAAGCGATCTGTTCCCTAACTCACCCAGAGTGTCTGGCAAGGGGCCAGAGTCCTCACCACGTTGCCACAGCAGAGGTGGGAAGGGAGGGAAGCCCCACGTTTTATGGCAGACCATGGTGTGCTCCCCTGGCTGTGCAATAAGCACGTTAAACTCAAGTCCCAGAAGGGTTCTTGGGAACTCACAGATGTTCATATATTTCAGTTGTGTTGGACTCCCCTATCACATTTTTGCGATAACATAATTTAAGTGTTTATGCCCCCCACAAGTGACTTTTGAGGTTGTAGACAGGGGAAAAGAGACATAGTGGAGAGGTTGTAGAAAGCAACAGAGCCATATAGCGGTTTGCCAGATCTGCTGTATGGGAATAACCTTGCCAAAATCTGGAAGAAAATTTGGCAGTCTGCCTGTAAAGAGAGCCTAGACTGGTGACTCATCTGCAATAAGAGCAAACAACTCGAAAAAGCTTCTTCCAGCAAGAAGAGTGAGTGAAAGCCACTGTTTTCCCCTTGCCCTTGCAAGGAAGAGCTAATAGCCTACTCCTGTAGCTGTGCTGCCCCGTGGCAGTGGGAATCAACAGGTTGCAGTCAGTTATTTGGATGCCACACAGACTATCCTGCTAACACACTACAGAAAGGGACTATGTGGAGAGGAGGGAAATTAGAAAAGGCATGTCCAGAATTATTATATTAATCATGGTATTACTGTATACTGTGTCTTTCCAGGAATTCATCTCTAGAGTATAATATGTGAGCATGCTTCTTCAGCGTTTCCACGTTGTCCTTTCTCACTGAAGAAGTGTTTTGGGTCCCCCACCCTGAGATATTAACATTTTTCTTTCTTTTCGGTGGTTGTTTCAAATCTTCTGGGGGACCTTCTGCATTTTTCAGCACTGGCTTTGGAAGCTGAGCTTCGTTTGATCACGTGGTTGAATTTTCTGTCAATTACTGTTACTGATTAAAAAGATTTATGGTCATAGCTACTAGAGAAGAGGTAAGAAAGACTGAACTGTAAAAGTGAAGAAGCATTCATTTTTATTTCTTGGTTCTATTTTGTGCTCCAGGAATTATCGGATGGCCCTGATATTTCCTGGGAGGGTGTGGTATCTTTCATTCCTTGTTCACTGGTTGATATTAAGCCTATGGTAATAGTTACCACATTTTTGATGGGATAATGAATCAGGGTGTACAGAAATGAGCTAGAGACTTCTTCCTGCTAGTTTCTAGAAACAAGGCTTCTGCATCACAGGAAAATAACTTTATAAGCAGTTTCAGCAGAGATCAGAGACAACAAGCACATGGCCTTGGACTACTCCATCACTCCTGCAGATTGCAGAGTCAGAATTGGAGGGATGCTGACAATGCTTCCTGTGTTTACAGGGACTGCTGTCATGCCACATTGATAATAGGAAACTATTCCAGGATCATCATCATTGATGGCTGCACGTATTTCTCACAGGCGAACTAACATGAGTCAGTCTTTTTGGTATCCCAAACTAGTAAGGCCGCTTCTTAGGAGTTAAAATAAGATTCTGAAGATCTTAATTCACCTTTTACTGAAACAAATTGACTGAAACCTGGCCTGAGGGAGTCCAGTGATTTTCAGCCAAAGCCAGAACTTCTTCCATTGCCTATTATCATGGTTATGGAGTTAGGCAATGCCAGAAGCGCTGTGTTTGTAACTGGCCTGAGAATACTACCTTGTTTCTGCTGCTGAAAATGGAAATCCCATTGACTGTGAATATTTAATTTGTTACTAAAAAGGGGTTGTTGGTCAAACTCCTCAAATGGAGAGATATTTTTTTTCCAAGGGCTGAACACTTGATCATAGGTGAAGCCATTGAATAATGTTGTTGGTAAAACTCAGGTTCCAGAACAAAATTAGGAATACTTCTAGACTTCTAATCTGTGGAGTCCCACAAAGCATCTGATCTATTGAAGCCAAGCCTTGCATATGGTGTGCGTAGGAGAAAAGGTCAGGGGAGGTCGGCTGGCCTGCAGGTGCCTTTTGGTGATTCTAATATGTGTTTTGAAGTGGACTAATATAGTGAGATGCCACTGCACTTGGGGAGCTCTCAGACACTTTTTTTGGCAAAAGTGGCTTATAGATTACGCAAAAGTTTTCTGTTCGGTGTTTGAAGGAAGGGTCACTGGCTGGTCACTGGTTGGTGTCCGTTCATGCAAACAAGTTTAGTTGACAGCAGTCATTGTGGAAACACTATGTGGAATTTGTACATACATCAAGAGCTCTTCTCATCACTGCAGTCTGACAGTGGAATAACTTTCAGTACGTGCAGTATGCATCGATAATTCCTTACATGTATGCACATACATATTATCTTGGAAAGCATTATGGTTTGACTGTATTTCCATTCTTCAGTGAATGGTGTGCAAAGTGTTCCTATATACATGGAGTTCCCAGTGTGTGAGAAATGGGAAGTAACTGGAAAAGGAAAGATAAGGTTTCATTTGAAATTATTTGATGTATCTTGTCATCATTTTTCCTTTCAGTCTCCTAAATCAGCTTTTATTAGTGCTGCAAAAAAGGCAAGATTGAAGTCCAATCCTGTCAAAGTGCGCTTCTCAGAAGAAGTAATTATCAATGGCCAGGTGTCGGTGAGTATTCAACTATTCAACCTCAGGAAGGACTGAGCATTTCATCCAAAGGTATGCCTCAAGGCTAGAAAGTGAGGGAATTGTATGGTAGGAACAACGGTGATAGGCTTGCAAAGGGAAGGGTTTTTCTGTTTCTGAAGTTTTCAAAAGATCTGTTTTTAAAGTCCATTGGGCCCATAACATTGTGAAAATTTGTCCCTTCTTAAAATAAAATTAAAATGCTAGTGAATGCATTTTGTGGTGATAACACATATGTGCCTATCTTTATAGTCTTGATAATACTTGCTTGGGTTTTTTTCAGAGCAATGGGAAAACCCATAAGCTCAAGAGAAGTAGCATGTCAGGAAAACAGATTAACTTTACGTTACAGACCTCTTTAAAATTTGTTTTATCTACTTGAACTCATTGCTTACAGCCCTCAGGCAAAGACAGACGCCCTTTGAGAGGCACTGAACTCCTCCTTAAACATGAACTCCCAGTTCATTTTCATAATTTATCAGAATATTGTTCCACACTGATGTCTTTATCCAACTCTTCCAAACATAAATTGATACTGCATTTTGTCAAAAGTGATTTCTGCTTTAAAAAGAACAAACAAAAAAACAAACCAAAGCTTTCCTTCCCTTCCTTTTTCCAGTTTATTTTACTATCTTTGTTATGAATTCTTACAATTAAGTAGCAATAGTGTATGTTACTCTTCTTAAATTATGACTGATATTAGCATTTAATATCCAACTATAAAGAGAATGTAAAACGTCTTGATTGTAATTCTTAGTAATGAATCTGGAGTTCTCGTTTTGTAGATTGAGGACACTAAACAGCTCACTATATTTAGAGGAACTATAATCTGTTTTTCTGTTTTATTGAAAATGTTTCAACTTTAAAGGTAGCATTGTCAGAGAGATAGTATTTAGGGAAAGAAAATACTCCAAGCCAGACATGAAATGTATGTGAACAGTTATATTTTTCCAGGAAAGAGACCTACAGATGGCAGCTGTAAAGAGCGTTGCTGGACACTTGCAGGCTATTGCAAGTTCTGCTTTCAATTTCTGCCAAGAGACTCCTTTTCAGTTGTTACCTTTCCATCTGAATGATGTCCTTCTTTATAGAACAACATTTAGGTTTTCCTTATTACATGTTGTAATCTGATTCACTAATTTGCTTGGCAGGAAACAGTTAAGGACAATTCACTTCTTTTCATGCCAAATGTTCTGAAGGTGTATCTTGAAAATGGACAAACCAAATCTTTCCGTTTTGACTGCAGCACTTCAATAAAGGTAGGCTAGATATACCTTGGCATACAGTGCCAAGAATGCCAGTTAACTCTTTTTAAGACCTTCTGTAATTAAAATTTACTTGGAATGCTTTAATAACAAAATTACTGGTGGATTCAGTTGGGGCTGGATTCAAAATTTAGAAATAATGAGGTTTGGGTCAATTTTTCTGCTGCTAAAAACATATGGTATTGCCAATGAAGAAGTAGAAGTGATCATTTTAATGTGCCTGGAGAGCAAGTAGAATTGTGTGGTCCTATCATTTTGATATGCTGCCAAATACTAGCATGATTTGTCAGCAAAAGTCAGGAGCTAAGAAGATTAAGACGTTGGTTACTAATTGAATATCATCTAGCTTGTCATCCAGTGAACTTGGGATGGGATATTGTAGGGTTATGCTGGTGATAAATTGCTCGTCTCAGTGTAATGCCCTCTGTGCTTTCCATAACACATTTCACATACAGAAATAAAGAGGTGAAGCCCTGGCACACAACTGAGGCTGCTAGGGAGTGTCTGTGACACTGTTCCACGTAGGTTCCTAAACCAGAGGCGGCGGCGGTGTCTGTGAGTGCTTTGGAGTAGCATAGTAAGCAGCATGGCTAGCACTGTTGGGCATGCTGCTGGTCTCTCAAGCATTTTTGTTTGGGTGAGCTAGTTTTAACACAGATTGGTTACCAAATCTAGTTCACTGCATGGTAGCGTGCATGCTTGGGACACTGAGACAAGAGAGATGCATGGGTGGGAATGATCAGTGAAGGCTGGGGGTGCAATTTTCAGCTGCACTGCCAGCTTTTGCTGGTTCTAAGGGATTGTAAAGATATGTATATTTGAAGACAGGCTGCTTGTGTGCTCACTGTGATTCAGCAGTATGCTCAATCAGTTAGAACAGCAAGGAGAGTGATTTACTAAGGTAAACAAGAAGAAATTTACTGCAATCTGAAGGCAAAACACATACTGAAGTTACACTTAAAAATGGGCTGCAATATCTGTTTATAGTCCATATATATGCCTTAGGCATAAGTTGAGTGCAGGTAATGGATACAAGCCTCCACGCTGCAGCCATGGGATACTGAATTCCTCCAGTTGATTTGAGAATTTGTTTGGATGAAGAAATAGTAGACATTTTTTCACGTAAATAGTGACGTCTCCATGCCCACGAGCCCACTTTCCAGTATTTTCTTTTTTGAGCATAAAACCAACCAACCAGTTCCAGGATATTTTGCCTCTGAAGACCAGTCTTTGGCCATCACATTACGTTAGTTTTCAGTAGTTCTGTCATGGATGTGTCATGTACTGTAAGGACATAGACCCAGCCTGAAGCCATTTGCAAAGACACCCACGTGGGCGTAGCGACCTAGCTGTATTGATGTTGTAAGCCTGCGTTGACCTGAGTCATTCTATCTGTAGGAATAATTTCCTTCGCATTGAATTCAGGCAATTATATATTCCATAGCTTGCACAGCTATATATTACATATTCTTGCATGTATATGTGTGTGTATATTCCTCATTGTGGCTGGGTGGGTGTAGATTGCCTCTCCTATTCTTAAACTGAGGTGGAGTAGACATGCTGCAATTGAGTCAAGGCTACTGCAGGTTTTTTCCACCCCTAGCAGTCCAGTAAGTCACCACTTAACGATGAAGGTAAAACCAGTGCCTTACCTGCAGTCATTGATTTCCTTATCGCTGGGAGGTAGCACCTGGGCTGACTCTTGAGTTATAGGATGAGAGGGTAGGCTAGCAAAAAAATTTGGTTCAGTAGTTCAGTGCCTGTGTGCCTTAGCATCATATTTTAAAAGACCCAAGACGGCTAATGGAAAACAGTGCCATTATCACCCCCTCTTAAAAATTTACATTTATTATGTCTCTTCACATTCCTGTTACGTCCTATGAGCATAGTTTAGGAGTATAAATAAAAGTAGGCTTAACGTGTAAGCAATAATTTCCCTATTTGTCAGAACAGCATAATATTAACCTCCATTATTTAGAGTGGTTGCTTGCAATCCATTAATGCTGTCTTATATTCTTTACATTGTACAGTTTCCCCATCTTCCTACACACATTTTTCATCCTTCCACCGATTTGGTGTTGATTTTCCATAAACACACTGTAATTGATCAATTAATTTTCCTAAATTATGTTAAAATACTTGAATTAGCATTTGTCATGATCTCCTTAATAAGTCTTATCCATCTGGATACTTATGTATATAAAAATCTTCTGGATGTATAGGGATGTTTAAATTTTTTCCCCAACATAATGTGAAACTATTTTTAAATGGTGGGTTATTATGTATTTCTTTTTCCTACTACATTCACTAAAGCAAAAGATATCTTGCCAGATGATATTAATACTCTGCATATATTTACAAGGCATTATATGAAAGTAAAGTAGGGATTGGTTAATTATTTTTTTTAGGAGGTTTGTTTAGTGTTATTTTAGAAAAAAATGTTCTCAAATTAATTACCCTTAGACATAATCCAGTGTGAAAAAAACTAATTAAAAGTCTGAAAAAATGGAGTTTATACTATAAATTAACATGGTCCCCGAATCCAGAGCTACTGTTCTGCAAAGCTGTCATCATTATTGACTTCTCTGTCAGCATTTAAAACTCAAGAAGTGAACTTCAAAAACCTCCTTGCCCTAAGAACAAATAAAGGCCATTCATTTAATTTTTTGTTGAACATATAAATTTGTTTGCACTGCTTGTTGACCCTACCGCAAAAGTAAGTGAAGAAAGCAGCAAGACCACCTCTCCTTGCTGATGGAGATGTTTTATTTCTAGGGTGACAGAGAGATATGATTTAAGGGCCACATAAGTACAATTTGCATGTTAAACTGCACAGAAAGTTGTCTGTTCACAGCAGCCCCATGTATGTATTTTTCATGTGCATATCTGGTACCATCTCAGGGATGTTCAAATATAAAGGCACTGATTTTTCACTAGGTGAATGTTTGTGATGTCTTGTATACTCGTGCAGAACAGGCACGAGACATGACCATCCTCTCGTTTAACATCTGGGCTTCCACCCCTGTGCTGGGCACATGCAGGGTGTGTGGCAGTGAAGAACTGGGTCCCAGGCACTTCATGGATTTAAGCACGTTATAAATCTTTTGTTAATTAGGATGTCATCTTAACACTCCAAGAAAAGCTTTCCATCAAGTGTATTGAACACTTTTCCCTGATGCTGGAGCAGAGGATTGAAGGATCTGGAACAAAACTCCTTTTGCTACATGAACAGGAGACTCTAACTCAGGTTTGTGTAATATGTGAAAACAAATGTTAATGACACAGGTTAATCAGTAAATTATCCATCTTTTTAATTACATGAGTGAGTTAACTGCAAGATTTATAGTTTGATACAGTCTATCAAATACCAATGATATTTAGATATGATTGTAAGAATCAGTTTCTCACAAAAAAGCAATTATTTTTCTATTATATAGGCGTCATATTTCATTGCTTCATTGGGCCCTTAAAAAGTATTAAGAAGTTTGTTAAAGATTGGACTGAAAGCTAGAAAATATTTAGCAAGCCTTTTTCATTTCTTACATGACCCAGCTAGTAAACGTTCTCAACAGCTGGAAAATCCATGCTAACAATTCTGAGAACCACGGTCTGCCCAAATTCCTTTAAAAACCTAATTTTGATCTTTGGTTCCTATCTCATTATACAGATCTGTATTTGAGTGACAGGGAATAATACTCTCTCTGATGAAGTCAAGTTTGGCTTGTTTATACAGCAGTACATAATGTCACTTCAATGGTGATAAATTGTGACCAGAAAATACTGGTGTGACTTTCTTCCTTAGATCAGGGAGGTGTGGCTAGAACAAAAGTTGCTTCACAGTTCCCAGCAGAGGACCCTGATTTTAAGTACTTATCATTTTGCGAAACTCTTTAGCTTGAAATTTTCCATATTTCTGTGTTTCAGGAGGACATTAGTATTTTTTAAATTTCACCTAAATTTGGAAAGAAAAAAAAAAAGGACTCTTAGATGGCAGGGGAAAAAATATTTAATTTAAATGCCAGAATACCCTTGACCTTATAACTGAGTCGGTGTAATAGTATGAGGGAACTTAGTTTACCAGCCAAGTCTTTCTAGCATTTTCTAACCTTTAAGCACTTGACTCTGCTATGTTAACTTTCTTTTCTTGTGGATATAAGCTATCCAGTAATTGCACAATATCCATAAGTACTCAAAATACTGGCTCTCCTGACCTAAGCTGTCTTTCTTTGAAGTAGTTGGCAAAATTCTCATTAAAATCAGAAGGATCAGAATAAACCAACACAGTGAGCTTTTGAAAATCCCATCCAGAGCTTTTATTTATACATATATAATTATGCCTAGATATGTTGGAATGGAGTCAAAGACAATGTGAGATAAACATGCTTTTTGAAAAGGGCATTTTTAGGGCAAGACAGAGATTTCATTGGTGAATTTTAAAAGTATATGTTTTCATCTATTAAAGATGTGGATCATAAAGTACACTAACTCTCTTAACTGCATTAGGCTAATTAAATAAACTACATTAATTCTGAGGGTGTCTTCTTTGGAGTTGCTGTAAAATCAGCAATACTTTAATTTCCAATTATAATGTTGCTGTTGACCATGATTTACAATGGTGTTATTGGATCGTTATTCTTTCATCCAATTATTGATTAGCTGTCTGGTGGTCCCCTGTAATTATACCCAGATTAGTGTTACATGCTTGACAAAGTTTAGCTGCCCAACACACAAAGCGGTCTTTTTAATTTTTTAATATATTGGGAGAGATTTGTATTGATCAGAAATCATAGGGTAGATTTCTTAATCCAGAAAAACCCAGGAATAAGACCTAGTATCTCCAAATTGCCTGATGGATTAAAACAAGAAAGACAAAGTGAGAATAGCAGCTACCAAGCTGTGTTTCACCTGTGTTCTCAGTCAGTCTAAGAAATAAAATGTGACCTCATCCCAAAAACCTTCTAGGCCTTCTCGTGTATGAGTATTTTGGTCCTGCTGAAACACAACCCAGTTTGTATTTCACTTGGGTGGTTTTCATTGAAGTCTGTTTTCTTCATCCTTTCACTCTGGTTTTCATTGAGTGAATTCTGTTGCTTTGATGACGAGTTGTACTGGGCAGTCATGCCTATATGAGTCTAAAAGTCTCTCCACAAAATCATATATATGGTGTTCTTATGTGAAGAACATAAGAACTGTATAAGGAGCCTGTGGCAAAGCTCTTTGTTGGATAGAATTATTTTTCTTGCTACCACATGGCTCTGGAGTAGGGTCACATTGCCTGCGTTGCTCAACCAGGGTTGCCAAGCTCTAATATAACTATTGCACTGCCCTAGGTGACCCAGAGGCCAAGCTCGCATAAGATGAGATGTCTTTTCAGGATTAGCTTTGTCCCAAAGGATCCCATTGATCTTTTAAGAAGAGATCCAGTTGCTTTTGAATATCTCTATGTACAGGTAAGTGAAAGCACAGCCATCGTTGGTGTAAAAAAGAATAAAAAGATAATGGCACTCAGTGTATATATAATTTGTATCTTCACATGGAAAAGCATGGCTGCAGTAAATCCTGGGTTTTATTTCTGCTGTGTAAAGCCAATGAATGCACTTGGGGAATGTGCAAATCTTTATCATCTGCAAAGCCCCCTTCCTTCGTAAGTCTCTCCAAATAGTAATGCTTTGATATCTTTCCAAAATATATTTGGCTTTAGAAAAGAGTGAAGCTGAATTAATTGCTAATACTTTTTTTTTTTTTCCTGCTACTGTAATATCAGACAGAAATGATGTCTGAAAAGGAACTTCCAGTAAAATGGATGAGAAAATTGATGTACAAGCAATGTGGTCTCCTGGGTATCTCACCAGTTACAAACCTGCTATCCTGAGTCCAGATACACTGATACCCTCCCCACACTCTTTATGAGAGAGAATTACTGTTTTCCCTAGGAAGGATGAAGAGAGTTTATATTAAAATATTCATGCCTCCTGTCCTTTGACATAAGTACTTGTGTTCTTCTGAAGTGCCCATATCCTGGTGAGCCTATCTGACACCTTTGAGAGCAACAGACCTACCTTCAGCATGGTCCCGCTTCTGAGTTCAGGGTTACTCTTCATGCAATATTAATTTAAAAACAATAACAAAAAAAAGAAAATAATAAAGGACTGTAATTTATTTTAAAGATTTTTAAACTTGATGCTCCCTCTACTGGTTCTTTGGCAGAGCTGTAACGACGTGGTTCAGGAAAGATTTGGACCAGAACTGAAATACGACATTGCCCTGAGGCTGGCTGCATTACAAATGTACATTGCAACTGTGACCACCAAGCAAACTCAGAAAATATCCCTCAAATATATAGAGTAAGTTGAGAATACAGCATTTTCTTTAAAAGTGAAACATTAGAAGTAACTCATAGATTCTTTAAGGCTGTTTCCTTAATATATGTATGTGCATACACCAATTTTACATTTGTTCTTTGTTGCTGAAATTGATTCAGGTGTGTTAAGAGCTGTAAGTGTGGACCTTTTGGTCCATTTACCTTTTGGTTATTTGTTTAGGCACGTGAAATAGCCTATAAAGGTAAATAAGATTAACTCATTTGCTTTCAATGATGTAATGGTGTGATCTAATTTTATATGGTCTGAATGCTAAGGTTTTAACAGAGATTATTACAGTAAGATTCAGATGATTTCTTGATTCAGAAAACTATAAGGTCTTAGATTCTATGTCTAAGATTTCTTAAATAGAGAAGTATCCCAGTAGGCACTGTTTTAGGTTAGAAAACATGTATATGTAACTACGAATAAAAAGAAAATTTCCAAAATGCAACTATATGTACATCTGCTTGGATTTAAAAAACAAAACAACAAACCCAACACTTTTGTTGTTGTTGTTGCTCAGTTTACTTGCAGAATGGAAATAATAACTGTTGCAAACTCCGTCTTGTAGAGTTTATCCACCTTACTGAAAATCATGTTATATTGTAGCCTATTAATGAATCAGCAGAAATAATTACTTAAAAGTGAAGTCAGTCTTCTATCAAAAGCAGTGCTTCAAGCAGAGGAGAAAATTTGGTAAAAGGAGGGGGGGGTGGGTTGTTTTTGAGGGAGAATAAAAGCCCACAAAATTGAAGTGGAAAAGACAATGGCTGGCTGGTTTGCATGTTCTAAAAAAACCCCTAGAAGATAAAATTAAATCTGACATTATGTTGCTAAATCTGTGATTTTAATTCTATAATGGTACTTGCCAATGTAATTAAGTGGTGTTTAACAATATAGCATAGACTCTAAACATACAAATTTATAACTTCTTCTCTATATGGCATGATGGAAGAGATGGAAGGGATAGAACAGAGATTATATATTATTTAAAAGCATCTTTTTCATAAGCAATACATAGTTTGAATATAGAAAATAATGTGTTACTGCAAAACTCTGGACCTGATCAACTCTTCAGTTTTCAGGTGTTCATTTACTTGGCATCACAGTCACCAGTCTTTAGATAAATAATCATCACAGGAATGTGAAATTAAATATATGCCTTTTATTGCAGAAAAGAATGGGGATTAGAGACTTTTCTTCCATCTGCTGTGCTGCAAAGCATGAAAGAAAAGAACATAAAGAAAGCACTTTCACACCTTGTCAAAGCAAATCAAAACCTAGTTCCTCCGGGTAAAAAGGTATTACATTTGCATCTTAATGGAAAATATGTTTTAAAGAACAGAAGGGGTGGCATGCATAGGAAACATTTAAAGTTAATCCTTCGGAGAAGCACCTAGCCATTATGTTTTCAGAGGTTTTACTTCTGGTGCTCGGTACAACATAGCCAAGAACAATTAAAAATAATTAATTATACCCCAACTAAACTATCTTCTTATCTTGAGAGTGCCAGAAAACTTGTTATTAATACTTCAAGTATGATAAAGCTATATATTTTTTTAATTCATTTAGTGCTTCCTATTAATGGCAGACTTGTTAGAAAAGTTATTGTTCTGTCTTTGATGCTCTTATCTGAACCACATTAACCTATGGATCTGACATAAATGCTGTTTTTCAAGATTGTTTTGTTATGCTGTAGGTAAAGACTTTTTGCTGGCCAAGATCTAAGTGGATAGATGATGGTCCTTACAGTAAATGACCCTCCTTGCTGTTGTAAAGTGCTTTTCTTAGCACTAAGGGTTCACTTCAGCTGGGAAAAAAACCATGTAGAAGACAGTATCTCTGAGAAATGCCTTTGTTAATGCATACAGCTGAGGCTGGGTTTAGACACCAGAATGAGGTTTCTTTATGCAAGTCATCTAGTAGTCAATGGAGAGAAACAGGCACTTCTAGGCAGCGATTCATCCCATCTCATGTTAGGAACCAAAAATAGGTACAGATGACTTGCGTCCCAGAAATGCCTATTTCTCTCCATGGACTATAAAAAGAACCTAAGAGTGACTAGTTGAGATACAAGATGAGTTGAATCCTGCTTCATGGCACTTTGTTTCTGAACAGGAAAAAACCCAAACACCTGGTGCCTGAGCTAAGGTGCACTGTGATCAGCAGAAATCCTGCTGGGAGATTTCAGATCACATGATGACTGTGAGCGTAGCTCTATGTGTTTGACCTGCAGTGCTCAGGAGGAAAGGCCATCTTTTTGACTGAAGCACTGCACATCTCCTGTACTGCTGCATCTAAAGCTAAATAATGCCAGTTGCTTATTGTTTGTTCTGGTAGTGTAAATTTGGGGTTATTTTGGAAGCCATTGCTGCTGCAGCCCTTGCAGGTGATGACAGTGGCATATGGTGTCAGTTCTTGGTTAGAAGAGAGGTTGCAAGAGTCCCTTCCTGCAGCAAGCAGACTTCATTGGTTTTGCTTCATTCTCTTTGGTTCACACTTTGAAAATATGTTGTGTGCCCACCTGCTTTTTTAGCGGGTAGGTCTCAGAAACAAAGCATCTGAGCTCATCTTCACCTTCTGTCTCACTCGTAGGTACTAACACAAGAACCGATTTCTTCCTGGGGTCTTCTCTTCCTCTGCATGAAGGGAAGCCTGTCATTCTCAGGATTGTCCCATTTTTTATGACCTCCATGTCTTTCTCCACCAACTGTGCACCTGGTGAAGGGAAGGGGAAAACATTACAGCTAGTTGCTCTGCTTTGGATCCATTTCGTCCTTGGTGTCTGGAAAAACCTTAGGATAGGGAGGTCTTAAAATGTTGTTCAAGATCAAATAAGATCTTGAATTAGAAATCTAGTGGCTGAAATGAGAATAGCAAATGAGATCAGCTTGTTTTATCTTTTCTTTTAAAAGTCCAGATACAAGGATTTACGCCAGGGAGCTCTAAGGTTTGGGTCCAGACTGCTTGGGTGAAATGAACTGTTTCTTCTTTCCATTCAGTCTCATATTTTTTTTTTTTTAATTGTTGCTTTTTAAGTAGGTAGTTTAAACTCAGAGGAGAAAAAAGAGCATAAATTATGACATGTATAGTGTGATAAGATTGTTTGTATTGATGTACTGTATTTAGCTTTCAGATTTATTCCCTACTAAATATAGTGGAAGAGTTTCATTTTAAAAAATAGGAAAAGCAGTAATGAGGTGGAATAATATGCCATATGCCACAAGTACCTCGCAAAATGTAATACACATAGCTGACAAAAGCAAATTCTTTGTTCTTTTTCTCTGTATAGGTACATAAAAGTTTAAGAACTGATGGTGATTATGAATGGAAAGCTGCTGTCTAGCCTTGAAATCCCTCAATGAACAGATGTTTAATCTGAGTAGTTTAACGTTTTCCCTTCAGTGGAGCAGTTACGATGTTCTTGCAGTGCTCTGATCTGCCCATACCCAAGTCCTCACTGCATTTTAACTAAACAAGCAAGATCTTAATTTTAAGACGGAAACTGTTTCTCCTCATCTGAAACTCAAGCGTCTAATGATTTAGTTTCAGGCTCTGAAAAGCTGTTATTGCAGTCCATGCTCCTTAGACTACACAAATACATTTTCTTTCTGAATTTGGTGATCTGTTGATTTCCACCACTACCTCTTACCCTTGTTTCTCCTTCCTCAGCTATCTGCTCTGCAAGCCAAGGTGCATTATCTAAAGTTCCTCAGTGATCTGCGATTATATGGAGGGCGTGTTTTCAAGGCAACACTAGTGGTAACATTTCTCTTCAAATAGTCTCTCTCTTGATTTTTTTTATCCAAATGCCTTTTTGAAAAGATGGACTATGTAATTTTCTTTAGAAGTGTAGGTTCTATTAATACACTTTAAAAATCACTGTTAATTGAACCAAATCACTTTTTTTCTTTTCATCTTTAAAATAACATTCCTGTTATAATGTAAATTTTACTGGGGATTTGGAGATAGGTATCACCTTTTTGGCAAATAGTGTCTTCCAATTAACTGTAAAATACTAGAATTATTTGTCTGGAAAACTCTTAATGACAGAGATTTACTTTTAACGGAAGCAGAGTCCATCCATCCATCCATCTGCCCATCCAACTATCCATCAAAAAACTAGAGTATAGTCAATATTCAGCAGCAGATTCCTTTACTTTTAATTATGAATCAAGTATGATCTTGTATATCATATCTTCTTATAAAAAACATAATAATCTTTAATGGAGAAATGTCGTGCAAATGTAGCTCCATGAAAATGAGAGAAGGTAGTAATGATTTCTGCCATTATGTGGCACCTATCACGTTTTTTACTTTTGCTTTTTCTCTTTTTGTGCTAAAGCAGGGAGAAAAGCATTCAGAAGTGACTCTGTTAGTAGGGCCACGGTATGGAATCAGTCATGTGATAAACACCAAAACAAACCTGGTGGCTCTCCTGGCAGACTTCAGCCATGTGAACAGAATTGAGATGTTTACAGAAGATGAAAGCAATGTTAGAGTTGAGCTGCACGTCTTAGATGTAAAAGTAAGTTTGTTGTTGATTTACATTGATATAACATCTTTCAATAATGTTTTTGTCGTTATTTATTTGATCGAGCTCTACTGTTCTGAACATTTTTGTGCCAATAATACTCTGAGGGTGCATTTTTAGCTCTTTTTTGATCTAAGTGCATGTAGCATACAGCTAGGTCATTTGGGGGGCCTACAGGGTACCAGACAGGAGCTTGCAGCACTTGTGTTCTGTTCTGATTTTTCTCTTGGCTGACCGCAGGCAACTCACTTTGTTGGCCTCTTCCTTGATTTCCATGGTGAGACAAGGTATCACAAAATTGGTCTTCTGTTGAGGATCCTTGAGCCCCTAGGAGCTCCTTTAGTGTAACAGACAATATTATAACCATTAGAGAATCACCAGCTGCATCAGACCAGTGTCCCCTGCAATCCAGTGTTTTATCTGCAAAGTTCATTGCAAGTAACCGTATGGCAGTTACCAATGAGATACACTGTAGAAAGGCAAGGGTTTTTTCTTAGCCCTTACAATTCCAGTTCAGTGCTTTGTCCTACATAATATATTCACAGCTGCTCTTCATCTACCTATAGTCGTTTAATTTCTCTTAAATCCCACTTAACTCTCTGCATCTGTGGCATCTAATGCCAAAATGAGTGGAGTTTTGCGTATTACTGTCCTGGTTCTTCTTGGTGTGGTTTCTATTTGGTTTTGAAGACTTCATAGACTTTCTAGAGCATTAACCAGGATAATCAGAGATTGAAGGAAGAGTTCTCATTATACTTGAAACCTAAGTATTCTACTAAAATAGAGCCTAACAGTTCTTGTTTACCCAACTATACACAAAAAACAACCACAAGGAATATTTTACTAAGTTTTTGCTTTGAATGCTTTAGGTTTATTGACCTGGAACTATTTCCCTGTATTTAAGTTAATGAAAAAATCATTGCTGTAAATTAATCTAGATGCTTTTTGATAGCAGCTTAAGAGAAATGTACACATTGGTGAACACAGCCTCCCTTTCACCTTACTTAGCAATGATAACATCTGAGGATCTCAGGCTACTTTACCTGCATTACTGTACTAAACTCGCAGCCCTCTTGTGAAAAAGCTGTTAGCACCTTTTTACAGATGAAGAAAGTTATATAGAAATTAAATCTTTCCCATCTGCTTGTATGTAAAATGCAGCACTGTATGCCATAGTATTCTATATTACCATGGTATTATGTTGTTTTATAACACTGTTACTGTCTTATTGCAAACCATGCATATCACTGTCTCCTTGGATTTTGACACATGATGTCTTAAACCCAGAGACACTGGCCTAACATTAAAATGACAAATCTAGGAGACTCTGGATGGAATTTGACAAAAAAAAATGCCTCTCTGTGGGACACAGGTAGGGGTTGTCACTGTGTCCTGTGGAGGAGATGCAGGCAGACACAGGTAGGTATTCTCATCTGATGTTTTCATCCCTTGGCTTACCCTAAGGTAGCAGGTTTGTATATCCAGATTCTGAATATGCCAATATATGTCATATATGCCAATATTTTCTTAATGAATAAATGAATCAACAGTCTAGACCTTTATTTTATTTCTGGTTCTTTTTAATGTCTTCTCAAGTATGTATTACTTGGCAGAAGCAGGCAATAAAAGTCTAGCTGTCACAGGACTGTTTAGCAGATTAACAAGTAGTTCACAGCACTGTTTTCAGCAATCTGAGATTTCTGTGGAGGTCATCCATTTCTGTCAATCACTGCAGAAAATTTGAGATGAACATAGCATTTCTAATGTTAGGTTTTAATAGTCACTCAAAAGAACAGGGATGAATTAGCCCATTGTAGGTTTAACAATTTATAGTTAAATTTTATAGCTACAGTTCAGTGCTTTGAAAGGAGCATGTATCGACTAGAAGCTTGAACTGTGGCACAAAATACTTTAAAGAAAAAAAAAGCATATTTTTTTCCATATTGCTGGAAAGTGTACATACAACATTCAGGGCATCTGGAGTATTTTGGCCTAAGATGCTGCAGCACAGACATTTAAAAAAATTATCAGACCTATTGTGGGTTTGGTAGTAAACTACGATCATCAGTTCTGTTTTGGCCCCAGCCTCTATCAGAATCAGTTGTCTTTTAACTAGTCAGGCACTGAGTAAGTTGGAGAGCCATCCCTGTTGCATGTAATGGTCCTCCTGGAATAAATGATGCAAGTCCACGCATCTGTCTTATAACATTAGGCTCTGCATGCTAAATTATGATAAATTGTCACAAATGTCCACAAGCTGTGAGTCCCTACAAGCTGTGAGTGATAAGATGAGTTGTCTGCAGTGTAATTTCTACCAATGTATCATGGTAAGGGCTTAATTTTTATTTCCTCTCTAGGAGTTGTAGAGGCTAGACACCTTGAAATAAATTTAAGAAGAGCAGCTTTTGGTGTTAAAAGCTACAGATACATGAACTAAAGTTTTAGGCAAATAAATTTATATGTTGTGGCAGAAGAAAAAGGAGTTAAAGAAAGTATGTTTCACATTAATGTTTCAGGTTTGATGATTGCTAGCCTGGCAGCCATAGTTTTTCAAAGCTCTGAGGTCCCTCATTTTTCTTAGGTCTGACTTCTTTTTCTAAGTGCTTTGAGTTTGTTTTCTTTGCTGATCTCCCTTCTGAATATCCTTCTCCGTTCTCTTTGTCTCTGTTTTTCTGCCTATTTTTTTTTCACCTGTCTTTTCAGTAATGCCAGGCCACAAACACAGAAATCTTTTAAGCTGTCATTGTAATAGTCATTGTCACTGCCATGTAATGATACCTTTAACCTCACTACTGTATTTTCTGAACCTGAACTCCCCTTGACTGCTTCCTGCACCTTGCTTCTTTACATGTGCCTGAGGCACCTGACTTTCTGGGAAGCTGCAGATTCTCATACTACTGCCAGACTCTAATGCCTAATGTACCAGGTTCTTAGCCCTTGGCAGTTTCGGAGTAACAGTAAACAGTGCTTTGGTGAGAATAATAAATCTGTGCAAGAAAAAGATGGAGCAAGAGTCTTAAAATGGTTATCTTTGTTCAGAAAGAGAGCAAAATCAGCAGGTAAAACATCCAGCTGGACTTCTACCTTACTGTAACTCCAGTGTTTTATAAATGTTTGATACATTTTGATATTGGTAGTCAGGAAAATAAGTTCTGGTGTGTATTTTTCAATGTGGTGTTTGTGATGTAATTCCTTTTGCTTCCATGTAGTAGTATGGTCAGCAGGTAAACAGATTGAGGAGGGACAGCCTTAACCAAGACTTGGTTGTATTCTTCTTAGCCTATTACTCTACTGATGGAGTCATCAGATGCAATGAATCTTGCTTGCCTAACAGCTGGATACTACAGACTACTGGTTGACTCAAGGCGTTCAATATTTAACATGGCCAACAAGAAAAATACAGGGAGCCGAGAAACAGGTATTCGTTGCACAGTATGTTAACAACACTCCAACGTTTAAAGCAGAAGCAGCTTGAGCCAGTGCACCTCCAGATTCAAGGCTGTGCCAAGTGAGATCTGATTGCTAGCTCAGACCTAGCGCCACAGTATATCGGTTCAGCTTTATAATGTTCTAATATTCAGCCTATTTTAGCATCTTAATGGTAAAATAAACAACCTGATGATTTTATTTCATACTATAATGAAACAAATGCATATTCCCCATGAGTGTTATTATTTTATATGCATTTATCTTTTATAAGAATACATATGGTGTTGGAGAAACTGGTTGGGGATTTGGTTTTGTCTTACTGTTCCTGGAAAAGGATTTGTACCTAGCTGAGGTTTAGTTTTGTGCTAAAGTACAAAAGTACCAGTCGAACTTTAGGTTGTTAAATCAACAGGTATTTAACTTAGAGCAGGGGTGAGTTTGAAAGTGCTTTGCTGAAGTGTTTGATGGCTCAGCTGTCCTATTCAGTGTTTATTACTGAGCATTAACAACTGTTTAAAAATTACGTGACTTTGCTCTTTGATTTCACAATGCCAATTCTATTTCACCATGTTATAGGAACTGAAAATAGAGGGAAGCATAACCTTCTTGCTTCTGAGTGGAATTGTATACCAAAAACTACCACTTTCCTGGCTGAAGGAGATCAGGAGACTCAAATGTCCTTTGCTGATCCAAAACAGAAGACTGTAGATGTTTCTGAAAGTCTGTTATGTCAAAAAGAACACAGACATCTGTACATAGAAAATACTTATAATTCAGGTGGATTTGATCAGCATCTGGCCAAGCAAAGTGACCCAACTGAAGCAGAAGAAAGCCGAAATTTTAATCAGCCTTCACTACTGTCACTCTCAGGTTTGGAATCTAGTAAGAAAGCACAGGATTCCCCCAGGGGAGCAAAAGTTTCCTTTATATTTGGAGATCACAACTTGGATGGTATCAACCCCCAGACTCTTGGCTATGAAAGGCTTTTAGATGAAAGTCCAGAAGTACTAGAAAAACAAAGAGCCATTTATATTAGTAATGCCAATGACATTAAAGGCCTGGAGTTGTCACCAGATGCTGAAAGCATTCAGTTTGCTACAAATTCTGTTTATGCAACTATAAATGACAGTAAAATATTTGGAGCTGCAGAAGGGATAGAAGAGCCTTTGCTGCATGATATTTGTTATGCAGAAAACACAGATGATGCTGAAGATGAAGATGAAGTAAGCTGTGAAGAAGACATTGTAGTAGGAGAAATTAACAGGCCTGCTCTTCTCAGCCTTTCTGGTTCTAGTGATGACATTATTGATTTGACTTCACTTCCACCTCCAGAAGGTGATGATAATGAAGATGATTTCCTATTGCATACTTTAAACATGGCCATTGCTGCGCCTCCACCTGGCTTCAGGGACAGTTCCGATGAGGAAGACTCTCAGAATCAAGCAACACAGCCTAGAGACAACAAGGAACAAGCCAGTAATCTAGGCAACGATGACATTCCAGTGTCACTTATCGATGCTGTTCCTACTAATACAGAGGGGAAGTGTGAGAAGGGGCTAGATGATGCTGTAGTCTCTACACTTCAAGCACTAGAAGCTTTGGCTGCTTCAGAGGAACAGCAGACGAATGACAATTCAGGTTCTTTCACCATAGTTACATTTATTCATTGAAAATCATTCCATCTCATCCATTTAGCCTTGGAAATACTCCATTTCATGAGGGTTGGTGTTTTGGGGTTTTTTTTCCTTTTTTTTTTTTTTTTCCCCCCCATCATTTTGCGTACATCATATATCATATTCCATATTATTTAATGGAACTACCATTATGTTATTAAACTACCTGTCCCGGGAACCGTGCAATAAGGTCAGAGTATTTTTGCAAAGAATATTTTTGTCTCTAACACAACCCCTTTGCTTGTCACTTATCCAGGTGTTTCAGCTGCTGTCATTTAATTGACTTTTTATTTTTTGTGGCTTGCAGGTGTAGCTATCCTGCGAGCATATAGCCCTGAGTCATCTTCAGATTCTGGCAATGAAACAAATTCCTCTGAAATGACTGAAAGCTCTGAATTAGCCGCGGCACAGAAACAGTCAGAAAACACTGCACGTATGTTTTTGACCACAAGTGAAGGGTACCAACCCCTTGTGGAAGAGCAGACTGAATTTCCCATCACTAAGAATCAGGCTGGAGGGCCAGGCATGAAGCCCTCACAGCCTTTGGCTGGCCATCAGGCTGCAGAGCTACAGTCAAAAGTTGTGCCTTCAAAGCAGATTCTTCATTCAGATAACATGGAAATGGAGCCAGAGACCATGGAAACAAAATCTGTCACTGATTATTTTAGCAAATTGCACATGGGATCCTTGGTATATTCTTGCACTAGTAAAAGGAAAAATAAGATGACAGACAGCGAAGTAAAAGCACCCTCTGATGGCAATGCTACTGTGAAAAAGCAACAGGGAATTAAAAAAGCAGAGACTGATGAAGATCTAAAAGCTAAATTTGGAACTCTTTCAGCAAGAGACAGTCAACGCCTAAGCACTTTTAACGTGGAGAGAACTGCCTTTCGCCAAAGATGGTATGCTGATGATGATGGGGCAGCAGATAAGCCAAGCCCAGAAACAGTGAATGGGAAGAATTTTCCAAGAGTTCCTGTCCTTGGTAAAACAGAAGCTGACTGTAAGGATGAAGTGGATCCTGAGGTAGATCAGGATGATACCTCGGGGCTTAGCCAAGGTGAAAACTTTCTGTCAGATATGACTCCCGTGTCTTCAGCCAAAGACCTAAATGACACAGAAGATACCGATTTATCTGCAGATGACCATCCTTCAAAGCTTCCAGAAGCTGAGCAGAGTGTGGCTAGACTTTGTGAATATCACTTGGCTAAGCGCATGTCATCTCTGCAAAGTGAAGGCCATTTCTCGCTGCAAAGCTCTCAGTGCTCTTCAGTGGATGCAGGATGCAGCACAGGCAGTAGCACATGTGCTACCCCTGTTGAATCTCCTCTTTGTACCTCTGATGTTAAGCACATTATCTCTGACCCGTCAATGAAAGGCATTGCCTATATTCCAGCAGATGAAAGAGCTGCCATTCTTCCAAACCATGGAACAACATACAAAGACCTGCACCAGCAGCCTGAAGCCGTGTGTCACAGAATGACGGTGCCTGTCGTGCATTCAGGAATTAATGCTGAACCACTGTTCGGCACTCTGAGAGAAGGATGTCATCGGATCCCCAAGATAAAAGAAACTACAGGTACAGGAGTAATAAAGTGTTTCTTATGGTGGTTTTTAAAGCTGCATGTTAACATTGAGGAATAGGTGAGACATTCACATTATCTTTACCTGAAACTACATCATCAAGCTGTTGATGCAGTGGGATTACACCTTCAGTGTAGCTATTCATTTTACTTGCACACATTGAGATATTCTTATGAGCTGCTTACAAAAATCAATTTTTTAAAAAAAAATTGTCATTACGTTTACAAATATTTGGGGGACACTGACGGAGAGGCCTCTCTTCCACTCTTTGGAAGACTCCAAAATCCATAGTCACTTTAGTTCCAGGATCTTTGTTAGATTATACAATGACTTCACAAGATATATTAATGTAGGAGAAAAAACCCCTGTGATTCATTTATTATGTATCTTACATGCTATTTCAGCAGATTGTCAAAAACATGCCAGTATGAATAAAAAGCTCTAAATGTAAGGATGAGAAAATGTCACTGCCTTATTAAGCATGTATTTACTTCATCATCTGACAGTAGGTGTTTCCTTAAAAAGTAATTTACATATAGAACCATTACTGCCTTTTAAAGTTCCAATTTCAAGAGATTTTATGAAATTACTGTTATAAAAAAAGTGCACAGTTTTTTCAGAGATAGCACTGGAAATTCTTTCACTTGGGTTTTAAATGTTTCCCTCTTCCTGGATTGCAACCCATATGTAGCAGTGGTGAATGAATGCATGAAAATCAAGAAGTGGAACAGACTAGGAGCTAGAATGAGAAATGTTATTCCTCTGCCAAAAAAAACCACATAACCAAACCAAAATTACCATGAATGCACTTTCCATACCCTCTCAGGTGTAGTTAAAGAAGGTATTTTAATTAATTCACCTAATTAGTTAATAGAAAGCATGCAATCTATATACTGGGGAAGATTTAGGCTGTTTTATAGATGATTTTCTATTCCTTTTTTTGAGTAAGTCTGCTGTAGTGGAATGAGCAATTAACTATTCATAGGTTATAATTTGTTGATAGATTTTAAGAGGCATCTTAGTGAAATACAAAAGACACAAGGAACTAGCAGTGATTTTTTTATGAAATATTTTGAGGAATGGTGACTACTGGGAAAGACTAGGAATCCCTTTGTCCTGACTGTTAAAGATATTTAAAAGTTCAGTCTCTGAATATTATCAGGGTGATGCTTAATTATTCTGTCTGCTCTTCTACTACCCCTAGTGTAGCTTTCACAGAGCCTGAAAAGGGAAGACAAGGAGGCATGCCTACAGCTTTTCCTAGACAGCCTCTAGCTGACTCCATCATGCTATCATCCATGCTATCAGAATCAAAGGTGCCAAGTCAAAATCAAGACTCTTGTGACATTCCCAAAGTAAATCAGGCTTGTGGGGCAACAGTTAGTTTACGGCCATATGACATGATAGGAGGAAGCCTCAGGATGCCGCACAACAGGAAAGTGCTGAGACGCAGCAGCAGCATCGTTGGAGGATCTGCGGATATTGAGATGCTGTTTGAAAAGAAGGCAGCCACAGCCAGCTTGAAATGCTTGGACATCACCCGCAGGGATGAACCCAAATCAGAGGGAAGGGTGGAAGTTCCCCTGGGCAAAAAGCTGTCAAAAAGTTATTCCCAGAGTTGTGTGTACGTCAGCACTGACAGGAAGGATAGTAAGAGGTGTTCAGGCACAGGCAGCAGCCAGAAGGACTCCAAGCAGTGTCGAACATTGCCCTTGCGGAAGCTGGACACCAGCACCTGGAGGTGTCGTGGCCCCTTTAGCTATTGTTTCCTAAGCAGAGGAAACAATGACAATGATGATGAAGATGACCAAGACAGCCATCAGCTCTCATGTCTTGTCGAACCACAGATGCCGTGTGAGCTCGCAGAACCAGTTGGTCAGTCATTTTCCAGTGAAAATGAGCAGAAAGGCTTGGAGTCCCTGAAAGCTGCTGAGCCCCCACAAGATGAGGCAGTCAACATGCATGAGAAGGGCAGTGCTGACATCCAAGGTGGCCAAATTGATGTGAATCTCAATGATGTGGCCTTCGATGCACGAATCACAAGAATAAATGTGATGAAAGAGAAGACATATGCAATGCCTGATGGATTTATTGCAGCACAAAAGGATGCCAATGAGCTACTCTCACTGGTCCGAGCAAGTATGGGCAAGAGAGAAGATTTACATCCAGAAACATATGACCTTAAACTTT
This sequence comes from Falco punctatus, assembly GCF_963210335.1. Lineage (NCBI taxonomy): Eukaryota > Metazoa > Chordata > Aves > Falconiformes > Falconidae > Falco > Falco punctatus. The sequence goes on along the minus strand of NC_137581.1, from coordinate 94,918,873 downwards.
CTAAGTACAAACAACTGTTATCTATGGAATCGAGACAGTTGGGAAGTGCCTGCAGGAAAATGGCCATGGCTGATAAAAGCCCTGAGGAAATGCTTTTAGCTATGACTTCCAGCTTTCAAGTACTCTGTTGCTTAACAGAAGCCTGCATGCGTTTAGTTAAAGTCATGAACTCTGAAACACAGCAGCAGGAAATTATAGCTAAGATAGATGAGGTTGTAATAAACTACATTTGTCTTCTGAAGGCTGCAGAAGCAGTGTCAGGCAAGACCTCCAGTGATTCTAGCATTAAACTCTTGGCTCGACATTCAACTACCATGGCCACTATTGTAAGCACACTAACACGTTCTCTTAAAATGCTTTTAAACAAATAAAATACAAAAGTCACTTCATAATCTACCTTTGCAAAGCCATACATAAAAAACTTTTATTTACTGTATGTGTATGAACTAATGTAACAAACTCAGCTTTCTCTGTATATTTTGTTATTTTATATAAAATAGTATGAATGAGATCAAAAAAAAGTTCAAATACTGAACACTGACAAAAGTAACGACCAGATCTGTCCTTCCGTTTATACAAAAAAAAAAAAAAAAAAAAAAAAAAAAAAGCCAAAAGAACTCTCTCCCCAAGACCAGAAAAACAAACAGAAAAAATCCCACATAAGAATAAATTGATGTTTGGCTATTTTTCATATAGTCAAATTTATGGTTGTATAAGGTGAAGTTTTAAAGCCTGTTATGTCAATGAAGTTGTTTTCTGTTACATCCAAGTTTTCACTTGGAGAATGCTCCATGTTTAGAAATAATAAATTAAATCATAATGTATATAACACAATATTTAATGTTTTAAAATTATAATTTTTAAGCATTGAAAATAGCAAAAAGACATTTAAAATTCAAGAGACTATTATAGCTTACTAGAGAATATATATATAATAAATGACTCTTTTGTTCATATGGCCTGAATTACATGATTCTTCTTTTCTAGGAAATTCTGTATTTAAAAAAAAAAAAGTATTGAAAACACCAACTTCAGAGGGTATCTGGTGTATTTAGTGTTGGCATTTTAGATAGTGAAGGTAGCTGTGGAAGGCTGAGGACACAGAAACCAGAGTCATGGCGGTGTTCTCTCTGAAATGAAAGGCTGATGCCATACTGGTCAGACCGAAATGTGTAGAGCAGGTCTACACACTCCTTTCCCTGGTAAACTAGAGAGAGGACTGTCAGGAAATTCCAATGCTGTTTACTATTTCATCATATATCTATGGTGCATCTGAACAACACGAACTGCATCTATTTTGTTAAATATTTTATACTTCATATTTTATGATTCTGAATGTTTAACTGTACATAAGTTAGAAATAAAATGAAGTTTTCAGAATACAATAAATATCTCTGAAATATTTCCAGCTAGAGACAGTTCTTCTCTGAATGATGACAAAGGCAATTTGTGAATAATCTCTCCCAGCTGAACCTTTCTGGAAAACATGTAGTCTTGTGCTTAAGAGACAGCCAAAGCAAAAGCTCTGTTTCACCTGGCAAATAGGCTTTCACAAGAGCATCTGTTAAACCTTTCAGTCACCCAGGAGCAGCAGCCCTTGTGGACGGTGCAGAATACCATTCTCCAAACTGATGTAGGTAATTTTCATCTGTTTCTCATAATGTCACATGCAAAGAGTATCACCACTCTATTTTGATAACCTACCCCTTCACATAAAGCATGTGTGAAGATTTCTGTGCAGACCTAGAAAGACTAAACCAACAAAATGGATTTTTTGCCAAGGAAACATTTTCTTGCATAGTGATGCACTTCACTTTGAAACCAAGATGTGTTTTTTCCTCTAGTTGCAGAGAAACATCTTCAAAAACACAGTATCAGAAGCTTAATCTGTTGTCCATAGGAGAAAACCCTGGTTTCTGAGACCAATTAGCTTAGCACATGGCCTCACTCTTGAGGGCAGCTCAGAGGTAGGCTGCAGGCTGAATTATGTTGGTGGTGGGTGACAACAGCCTGTCCCATGTGGTGCTCACACTCAGTGCTCTCATTCTGGCAGCCCAGAGAGTGGGACTGTGTGCGCTGTTCTTTTGCTACAACTACCAGCAAAATTCTCTCTGTGGTTTTTCAGTATTTCATACTGGGGAAAAAACAAGCTGAATTGTATTGGTACATCTTCCTGGACTGCTTTGTGACTTTATGTAAAAATGTCATCAGTGATTTGGAAATACCAAGTTTCAAAAATAGGTTTAGGATTGTCACAACTAAGCATTGACATAGATCATAGGGATGTGGCACTTTCAGAGTTGCTAGTCCAGTCCTTTTCATTCCACTCCATTTCATAAATTGATCTAATTGTATTTCAAAGGTAAGTAGATTTTTGTTGTCCTTAGTGTTTAAGAACTTTTCTGTTTGTAAACCTGCTCATTTAGCTCCCTAAACTTAGCTATGGCAATATTTTCAGGTTTAACTAGTGGTTTTTTTTCCTCTCCTTTTTAATGCTGTTTCATAGAGTCATAGAATAATTTGGGTTGTATGGACCTGTGGAGTTCATCTAGTCCAACCCCTGCACAGAGCAGCTCTATCAGATCAGGTTGCTAAGGGTGTTTCAAGATGTATTGGACACCCTGCAAGGATGGAGGTCCCACAACCTCTTGGGCCACCTGCTCCTACAATTGACAATCTTTATGGTTAAAAAAATAAAATTCTTTATGTCTAATCAGAATTTTACATGTCCCAACAATATCCATTGGCTTTCATCGTATCACTGTGCACCCTTTAGAAGAGTGAGGCTCTTTTCTCTGGTATCCTTCCCTCAGGTAGCTGTCGGCTGGAATAAAGTCTCCCCTAAACCTTCTCTCCTCCAGGCTGAGTAAAACCAGTTCCTTACCCCTTTCCTCATATATTGTGTGCTCCAGCCCCTGACCAGCATGGTGACTCCCTACTAGACTCCATGGTGTGACTTCATAAACCACCACCATGTTCCTGTCTCCATTTTGATAAACAGGATCATGTAGCCAAGCTCTCCGAGTTGTCTCTTATAAGGCAGTTTCTCTTTGCCCTAGGATTTTAAATATCCCCATCCACTACCATGTGAATGTCTTATTCGTAATCTTTCCACACGGAATTATATGCAGGACTTTGTACAATGGCACAGCTGCTGGAAATAATTTGTCTGCCGTCTGCTAGAATCACATATATTCACAGGCATATTAGGTTGGTGTGTCATGATCATCCTTTGTCAGTATTTTCATCTTCCTTCTAGGCTCCAGGGAGATATTGTTGCAACCTTTCAATATTTAAAAGGGGCTTATAAGAAGGCTGGGGACACATATTTTAGTAGGTGTTGTTGTGATAGGACAAAGAGTAATGGTTTTAAACTAAAAGAAGGTAGATTTAGATAAGAAATAAGGAAAGAATTTTTTAAGATGAGGGTAGCAAAACACTGGAACAGGTCACCCAAGAGGTGGTAGATGCCCCATCCCTGGAAGCATTCAAGGTTAGGTTGCATGGGGCTCTGAGCAGCCTGGTCTAGTTGAAGATGTCCCTGCTCATTGCAGGGGGTTGGAATAGATGACTGTCATGGGTTAACTCCAGTCAGCAACTAAGTGCCATGCATCCGCTCACTCACTCCCATGCCCCCTCACTGTAGGACGGGGAGGAAAATTGGGTAAAAGGTAAAACCTGTGGGTTTTACTGACATAAGAACAGTTTAATAATTAAACTAAAATTAATAATAACAACAACAACTAAAATAATTGTAATGAAAAGGGAGACAACAAAAAGGAAGAGAAATAAAACCCAAGAAGGACAAGTGATGCACAATACAACTGGTCACCAGCCACTGACTGATGCCCAGCCAGTCCCCCGAGCAGCCATCAGTGGCTCTTGGCCAACTCCCCCTGGTTTATAAACTGAGCATGACGTTCGATGGTATGGAATGTCCCTTTGTTGGGGTCAGCTGTCCTGGCTCTGCTCCCTCCCAGCTTCTTGAGCACCTGCTCACTGGCAGAGCACAGGAAACAGAAAAGTCCTTGACTTAGTACAAACACTACTTGGCAACAACCAAACCATTAGTGTGTTATCAACATTATTTTCATACTAAACCCAAAACCACGGTACTGTACCAGCCACCAGGAAGAAAATTAACTCTATCCCAGCCAAAACAGAACAAGGACCTTTAGAATTCCCTTCCAACCCAAGCTATTTTACGATTCTATGATTCTGCTTGTCCTGTCCAGCTAAGGAGATCCCTGGATGGTAATAGAAATAACTGCTAGTAATTCTGAAGCATATGACCTTGCACTTCAGTTGCTACTGAATTAGAACATTTCTGTTAATCTTCAGCATTAAGGTGTCCTTGTCTTCCTATATGGCATCCTAATTGACTCCTACATTAATTGTACGTCTCAACTTCATGTCATCAGGAAATGTCATCGGGATGTACCTACTTCTTGCACTAAGTCAGTAAAGAACACTAAATAAGATATTGTCATCTGGAATATATTATACCTCTATAAATTTATATATATATATATATATATATACTGTATGTTTAGTGATGTTTTTAACTTGAAAAAATGATTGGCATCTTCATGTTTAAGTCCCTGAGTTCAGGCTATTTTCTAAAATAACATTTGGCAAATTTTGCCATTCTGAAATTAAGAAACAAAGCTGCATACCAACATTTCTCTTCCTTCTATTTAATTGAAATTCCATCAGTTTGTGATCGCTGGAAGATCCAGAATGTTCCATGATGTCCTCACTGCTCATCAGAGATGTGAAATATTCACTGTAGCACATTATTTGAAGCTGAGAATCGGGCTCCTGAGCAACTTTGTCAGAGAATTTATATCTGAGACCCTATGACTGCACTGAAATCCAGTTAAAGTTGGTCATATTTTACCAGGGATTAATTTGGCTTAATAGTATATAACTGTATTGCTGTAGCAGCAGATGTTAAAAGCCAGAGCCTCTTTGGACTAAGCACTAAACAGGTACAAAGTGAAAACTTGGTGCATGTCACAAGTAGCTTATTGCTGAGCATGTGGCACTAACATTAACCAGTCTTTATAACTTGCCGCTCAAAGTTCAGGAGCAGCTGTTCTGCCCAAAAAGAAAATGATCACAAGCTTCCACTGCCCTACCTGTGGAACAGCCCTTCTGTGTTTTCAGATCTCAATTTGGTCAAAGCAATAGAGAGCATGATGCACTCACCATTTAAAAGATAAAACAAAGGGGTAATTGTATTTTCCTGTTGGTGTTTTCAAGGTGAAATTTTCTGTCGGTGCTGATGGAATTTGGGAGATGCTGATGGGTGAAAATTCATGGCAATAACAACACTTTGGAGACTTTAAAACAATGGGTTCTGGGAAGAGGAAATTTAGGCTCACAAGATCTGGGAGCAAATCTCTGATTTCATGGCGGGGGAGGGAAGGCAAAGTAACCTAGCAGCCTGTTGTACTTCAGTAACATGTAAACTTTCAGTGTTGATTTTGAAATGCACTTCTATTCCAAAAAGAGACTGTGCTATTAACGGCACATTTTCATGCAATAGGCCATATTTAGTTGCGTTTTAAAGTTCATTTTGTGATTCTGAAAAAATACTTATTTATTCTGCGCCTGCAGAGTTAAGGAAGAGTAACCTGTTGCATCTCCTGCTCCACTAAGAAAATCTTCTAAATTCTTTTTTTAAAGTGTTTGTCTCATTGTACTGGGTTTATGTGTACCTTATTGCTCAAGTTTGGGGGATGTTTGCTTTTTATGGTACCTGCACTTGCAACCATATTCTCTTATTCTCAGCATGTTATATTTGACAGATGTTACCTAGAGCTATTTCAGTTTTTCACATCAGCCAACCAAGTTATTTATTGTTCGTATAGTCTTCATCAGTGTCTTCTTTCAGGATGACCTTTTAGCCTTGTCTGATCACTGTTATTTGAATTATATCTTGTCACCTGTATAAGAGATGCCTTTATCTCCTCAGAAGAAGGCATGCTTCTCTGTGATCCCTTTGCCATATTTTTAAAAGGAGAATGGGAGGGTGTCAGAAGCTTAGATAGCAGCCTGAGAAGCCACAAAAGCTTCTTCTCATCTGTGAGGTCAAAACTGCAAAATGCTAATATTGCCACCGTCCTTGGCACTGGGGGAGGCTTTCATTCTGACACAACTAGAAATGGTTGCCCTAAGACTTATGCTCAATATGGCACTTTCCCCGAACCTTTCCATCATGATAAGATGAAGGCAGAACCTCTCAATCTAAGTGACTAAGGGATTGCTGCATAGACGTAGTCCCTAAGTCAGCATTGCTATTCCTTGAAGTATGAGAGCTTTCTCTTGTGGTGGCAACATCAAGGCGATTTCCATTGGGGGAATAACGCTTTAACTGTCTCCACCTTTCCAAGAAGTAGCATTAGGTGTGTTCCCTCTGGGTTTGAATTTCTGTTTGGGCAACAGGATCAAACAGGGACTGGCCAAAGGATTGGAAGCTTCACATCAGTATCATGGAGTTCCACCTCATCTGAACTGCATGCAAGGCTTTCCATCATATCTAAAGGTGTTGACTCAAGAGAGGACATTACCACTTAACTATCCTTTTTTTAACTTGTTAACCTGAAGAGGGTGTGCATAGATTTTCTTTCTTTCTTCTGGAATTTGATTAGCCCTTGGCAGAGGGTCACAGCTAACTAGATTCATTTATTAGTAGTTCATCTACCAGGCCCTCCCCAACTTTCTCAAAAAGTCTTGTCTGAGCTCTGCTGGTGGATCCAGCAGGAGTAGAATATATATCAGTTGATACAGATCAGGTTCTGTCCCACAATACTAATTTAACTCTTTCTTGAACACTTGTTCATGTGTCTTCAACACCTTCATGAGAGTAGTTCCACAATCGGGCTGCCTCTTGGGCAATTCCCTGATAGTGTGGTAAAGCATATATTCTCCAGGCCCTGTGTTTCCGTTTCAGGCAAGGTAAGGCAGGATGAAGGATGCCCACTGCAATGGTGGGGCAGAATTTTAATATCAAGGCCTCCTCCCTTTCTCAAAGAGTCTTCTGCTGCTACTCCTGGACCTGTTATTGCAGAATGTGGGCTGTTTTGTTCATCCTGGTGTTCAAATGCTTTTCTCCATGCTGCACATGCAGGATGGGTCACTCTTTCAAGACTCCTATTTCTCTCTTGTCAGAGACAGCTTTATAAGTAATGGAAGGGAATGCATATTATTAACTAGGTTAGGCTTTTGGATTGATGTTTGTTGGTCTTCCCTTCCCATCAGTTCAGACTGTTCTGTTACCTGCTCAAACTGAAGCAGTCTAGCTCTTTGTTAAAAGTTCCTTATCCTTATCCTATCCTAATCACAAGTTACAGGTGATTTAACATCCATCTCAGCCTTGAGCTTTAAGATTATTGAGATCTTTCCCTCCACCAGGCAAGTGAGTTACAGGAATTTGAATCTGGTGTTCCACATTCTCTTAGATTCTCCTGCAAGAAAGGTGGTTGCTTTGTTGTCATCTTCTCGGTTAGAAAAATGAGAGAAACTCATATCCCTGTGGTTCCTTCTTTGACCTTGTTCTTCAAAGACAGACCATCTCTTAAGATGCAGCTGTCACGTTTGCTGAAGGTGGTGTCTTAACATCAGTTTGGTTTATTTGTTTTCCTTTGTGTTCCTTTATGCTTCTAAGAAACATGCCTTATTTTGTATCTTTAATAGCAGAAGAACTCCCTTTATATTTGTAGTCCAGGCTTTCTCAGAACATACAGACTGTGTGTATCTCTGACAGGTCCGGTGGTTATCTAGATGGATGGTTGGTGTTTCAGTATTTGCTATAAAACTTAGGAATTTATACTTCCAACTGAGTATACAGCTCCAGTGAGACTGTTGAGTTACTGAACTGCTGTGTATCTACCATTCTTTTCCCAGGCACTGTGCCATCTCTGATGAGCTGCCTCAAGAGCTGCCACAGCACTTGGTAGAGTCAATCTAGAAGTGCTGTTTGCATAAGGGACATCAAGAACCTCTGCTAGGTAATTTATGGCAGGTAATTACAAAGTTGCACAGTGTGAACAAACATATGGATATTAATTTGAAAGTAAAAAAAAAAGAAAGAAGACACCCTGAGATCTATTAGCAGGCTTCCTTCAATGCCTCTGTGGCTGAGAAAGAACTAAAATGATTTATAGCATGCTATGTTTTTTATGCCGTTGTGCCAAAGGTGATGACAACAGTGTGAATACATCCTCCATGGTACTGCAAAAGGAAAATCTCTGCAGTCTGGAGTGATAAGGTGTAGGTGTACCCTCAGAACTGATTTATTTATAGACCATGCCTCCTTAAGACAACTAATTACTGGTAAGTTATGTTTCTTTCTTGAAGGCCAATACCAATTCTCTATTCTACCTGTGAATTCCATTAAAGGATAATGGGATAGCCATCTGTGTCAACAAAGATGGAGTTAAGCTTATAATAATAAACAGTATTGTTGTTTCTTACTATAAGCAAAGGGCAAAAAGAAGATAGTTGCCCCTAATACAGAATCTGCAGAGAACTGGTAACAGTTAATATAAAAACATTTTTATATTATTATTTGACATAGGAGACACTGAGATGCTACACAATAGTTTTTACAGTGTTTTTCAAATTGTTCTTCAGAGAGAAAAGATGTCTTCTAAAACCTTTTTGGCAGTGTATTGCAAGTTTCCTCCATATTGCTTATGCCTTTAAAATGACAGCATGAGGCAACAGAAAATGTCATCAGTGGCTTTATCCTTGAAAACATTCTTTTTCATGTGCTAAACTGTAAGTTTGTATGTAGTATTTTCAGTATTTGCTATAAAGTTTGAAGTTTGAAGGTAGTGTATTTAGATGTTAATGGTGACAACCTGAAGGTTTCAGCCAGTGCTCCAGGCTTTAGTTTCAGAAGTATTGAGTTCCTTAATATAAATCAGGAAGTCTTCCAGTGTCCATGGAAGGACGTGATCGTAGCACTACCTCATGGGAATCCCATTTTCCAGATGGCCTGTTTTATGCTGAAAGAGATGCCAAAGGATCCTGTTTTACTTTGATTTTTCCATTGCCTGTGAAATGGCCACAGAGGCAGCTGAGGATCTAGTCTGTCCCCGCGTCAGCAATGCAGAAGAGGTCATGGATGCCTGAAGAATTTCCTGGTCTGTAGTTTTGCTGAGACTGATCATCCTCTCATCCTCTGTGCAATTTCTGATATCTCTTGAATATTCATGGACTGCCCAAATTGCTGACAACCATCATAAAAAACAGCCCCAACATCAAACTTTTCCTAGTACATAAACCCATGCTTATTTACCAAGATTATCTTCAACTGCTTTCTACAGGAAGAGCAGGAAACTATTTGTGCTTCCTCTCTTAGTTCTCAAAGTCAGCATGTTTCAGTGGAAAGCAGTAAAGCTTCCCAGCCCCACTGAATATTTATTTTAGAGCATCTGCTACAGGTCAGTTCTACAAGCAAATAAAACATAGGCACAAATGTAGTACAGCTAATTTTACAGATGACCTTCTCCTTAGTAATGCTGAATGATCACTGCCTGAAGCAGCCAGACGTACCTTTTAACTTAGTCCAGTTTCAACAAATATAATGTCTCTGAAACAGTTACCTACACAGAACACTACCTGGATTAGACACTTAAATACAAGCGGTTTATCAGATTCAATTTTGTCTTTTTATAACTCTGATTTCAAAATTTTTTTCATGTATTGCAGATAATCATACTTAATTCTTCTTGGTTTACACTTCTTTTTTTTTTTTTTTCACCAGACCTTGTAATTTCCTATTTTATTCTTCCTTCCCTTGATTGTTAACTTTTTTACACCTGAAAAGCATGTCTTAAGGAAGAGATGTATTGAGTATGTCTCTCATCAATGGTGCTTCACAGGGTTTTGCTTTAAAAAGTAGATCCTGCCTTCTAAAAAGGAAAATGTTTACTGCCGCATCTTCTCTTTAAATTGCTGAAACAGAATACTAAAAGAAAACCTTATTTAAATATATGGAAGAACTACAAGAGCAAGGCAGTAGTGTGTTCCTTGAGGAGTCAGGAAGGAGAAGTATTCACCAGAACAAATGAGGGTATGTCTTTCAGCTGCTTCATTTCTACACTGATTTGACTTCAGGTGAAACACAATGTCTGGAAAAAAGAAAAAAACAAAAAAACAAAAAAACAACCTTTGCCTTGGGGATGCTTCTGTGGAGATTCCTGCCAGCATGGAGAAAGTTGCATCTGGTGGAAAGGTTCAGGGATCTCCACCAAAACTCAGAGAAAGTCATGAGGAGCCTTGGACAAGTGAAGTGTCTCTGTGGAGACTGTGCGGCCCACATGGCTCTGCTTGTGGCATGAAGGTAAGATTGCAAATTAAATCCTTTTTCAAGTTTTATAAAGTCATTTCCAATGCTGCTGTTCTTCTGACTTAATTCCTCCTGCCAGTCTTACTGATTTTAAAAAAAGAATAGTTTTGAATGTTTTTTCTCTCCTGTCTTGCTATATGAAAGACACACATAAATGACTAAATTAATTACTGGATGATAAAAAGAAAACCGATTCAACACGAAAACTTCTCTTGCATGTAAAACAATACATTAGTACAGTCAGTGTAGGTTTGAGGGCTCCTGTAGCAATTGTAGTATTATGAGTAAAAATTGTTAAAAGAAATTTGTGTAACTGAGTTACCCAGTGACAACTTATTTAAACACCATCTGAAGATGCTGTAGTCTCTATTTTATTTTTTTATTTGCTATTTTTTAATCTTTATTTCTCCTTCCCTTCTTATTCTGAAATTCAGGAAAATGCAGTTTTCTTTGCAAAGCTTGTTGAAAAGGAATCTCATTTAAAATTACATTATTCTTCCTGAATGTCCTTATCTGTACTTTGCAGGTTAAACATGAATACATTGGGAGTCTTTTTATACAATAATTTGCACTGTTTTACCCCTTATGTCCATAGGACCTTTGGATTGAAAGGTGCCTTCTGACAGAGTCTAATTGTGTTTTCTTGGTGCAGATAGGCAACTTCATGGTCTTTTTTTTGTAGAAAGCTGTTCCAGAACATTACTGATGTAAGGTTTAGGGACCTGTTTTAAATTTCTAACCAAAGCCAAGGACAAAAGGCTAGTACTAGTACTACATCTTTTATTTAAATAGTTCTCTTCTGTCACTGATGCTTGTACATCAAATTTCAGGTGAGATCTGACCCATCTTTATATAGTGGTATTATTACTTCTATCTATGGAAAATTTCTTGTCTGGCACATCATAGGATCCCATTTGCCTTTCATGCCTGAAGTGCACTGGTGGCTTAGAGTCATTCTACAAATTACTACTATGCTCAGTTCTTTCTTCTCAATTAAAACTGATGAACTCCTAAATTACGGTGGAACATTTTTTCTGTCCCCAGGGTAGAATTTATCTTGTTTGACTTTAATTATCTAAACGCTGGATATCAGGTATAAATCACCCAAAACTCTCTACAGTCAATGCAGGAAGAGAAAGAAGCATCTCTACAGGCACATTCAAAGGTGTCTGGGATAAATCACCTCCTGGATGTGCGTTTTTCTCTCCCTGTTGACAATATAGAGAGTCTAGACAACCACCTCAGTCTCAGTGATTAATTTAGGAACATGAAGATGGCTGTCCTCCCCCAATTTTTCTTCACACCGTGCTGTTTGAAATTTTAATTCAGATCAATTAGTATTTGTCAAGATCATCTACTCTTCAGTTTTGCTGGTGACATCTGATCATCACCAAATTGATGATGCCTCCCATCTTGGAGTCAATGAAGTGCCGTTTTTTAAAGAATTAATCACGTTGTTTCTCCAGAAGAAATGCATTCAAAGCAAGTGATGTGCACCTTTTTCCAGTATCTGTTTGTGGATGTTATTTAGCCAGTTAGACCACCTATCCCAGCTTTTCCAACTTTTTCCTTGTCTAATTGTTTGCCTTATTCATACTCACATTTCCTAACATTTTGCTTATAAAGTTTTAGTACACTGTGAGAATTTATAGGAAAGTTTTGCCAGAGTTGCTGTGATTGGAGAAATTTGTGTGGTCACTTTTAATATTTTTTCATGCAGAGTAAGTCTAAACTTAGTTTCTTTTGTTTGATTTTTCTGCTGATTCAATTCCAAACAGAATATGGATTCCACCAAAGGTGCTTTAGAATGAAGCTACAGGTCAATTTAGTATCAAACAGTAAGGAACTGTTCCAGAACTAGTAATATTAAAGGTTTTCTTTGGGTTGCTAGAGCTGAATAGAGCTTGCTTAAATGCATTCAAAGTTCTTGAAATAAAATTTATTTTACTGGATAATTAGTGGACTATGGTTAGTGAAAAAGAAAAATTTAGAATTTAAACAGCTGGAGATGTTTCTGTTGGAGGTGTTCAAATGTGAATCCATGCTGGTCTCCCTTCAAACTGGAGAGAAGCAGGCACTACTAGATACTACTCAACATCACTTCATCACTTGAAAGCAGCGGTCAAAAACAGGTAAGTGGATTCACATTTTGGAAATGCCCATTTATCTTTGATAAATTGTTAAGAGAGTCTGAGATAACCAGCTGAAATGTTCATGCTTGCCTTGTAGATGTATAGAGTTGTATGCTCTTAATGCCAGCAAATGAAAGAACTCAGCTGGGAAATTATAAGGGTATTGACACTTATTGATTCTGAAGGTCTATGAAGCTTTCTACATATTTTTTTTTTAACATCTATCATTATTTTCCTAGTGTTTTCGTTTCGTAATTTTATGTCCTGGTATGTCATTAGCCCTTCTGAAAAGCATAATTGAGCAATGGATGAATAACTTTGATAATACTTCACAACTTGGTGTTGATTTTATTTTGTCACTGTCATGCCTATACTCATTCAAGTTGCAATGTACCAGCCTTCTCAGTCTCTCTGTGTGAGCCCCAGCACCGTCTGCCAGAGCTCCTTGTACACATACAACACACTTGCCTCCCTAAGCATTGCATATCATCAGTGCTGGAAAAAAATGAGTTTTCATAGCCTGAAGATGAGTGTTTAGGTTTTAGCACCAAACTTAAATAGGAGTGATTAACAGCACTTCATACTTAGTCACAGTTTTACAATAGAACTTTCTGAATCCTCATTAGAATTTGTATAGAAATGACATAAATTGTATTTTGCAGAATTTAGAATAGGCAGGATTTCTAACTATATCTTTTCTCGTATTTCTAAATCCCTGATCAAGTAAATTACAGATCAGTATTATTAAATAAAAGAGTAATAAATAGTAGAAAAAAGGCAGATGGAAAATGTAAAACATTATTTCAGGAATAATGTCATAGTTTTATAGAAGTCAAAAGACTATTTCCCTTTTCTTAGGCAAATGCCATGTTTTTGCTTGGAACATATGTTGATAATTTGGCAGAGGTTCACAAAACCTTTGTGTATTCCTTACATTCTGATTCAAAGGCTGAAGTTTTGTACAAATGAATCTCACAGTCTCAGATGGGCCATTTACGGGATTGTAACAGCTGTTTGTTTACATTTATTATTCAGGAGCACATCAGTTTCCACAAAACTACTCATGTTGCATATTCACAGCTTCCGCTAAATATCTTTTTCCATTCAAAATGGCCAAGTATGGTAACTACCTGAAGGTTAAACTTCTTTAAAAGCTGTTTGTTGACAGAGCAAAGTACATTTTGGTGGTTTTAAAACATTCTGCCAGTAATCCAGAAAAGTACCACATCAAAAGCAGTCCAGACACATTCACTCTTTACTTTTAACTTGCATCATCAGTGATGTCAGTGGGACTCTAGTAAAACAGTTGTTAATTAACTTATGTCCCTTCTTTTGGTGCTGCAGAATAAAAGCACAAAATGTTGTAGGAGTGACCTGAAGAGCAAACATTAGTTTGTTTGTTTCGTTATTAATAATTTATCTAGAATTGTTAAAGATATTTTAATGTTATCAAATTCTCCCAAGCTGTGGCAACATTTCTAGGGCTGGACCCCATCAATCTTGCTCCATCCAGGTCATTATGGTACAAGTTACTGTAAGGCTTGTTCCTGCAAACACTTAACCTAGCATAAATTCAGTTTTGGCTGGCAGCTGAGAATGACAGTGTCCTTTTGATTTATATCTTTGCAAACAGAAAAGAGAGAGGCTGCAAACCTAGAATGCAATTAATTTTAATTTATTTAGAGGGGTTTTTATGAGCTGTTGCAAAGACAGTCAGAGCATAGTGGCGATTCTTATATGATCAGCAAATAACAACAACAACAACAAAAAAAAACCCCACCACCAACAACAAAAAACCACAACCAAACCCCTAAATCCTCTTATAGTTCTTTTCAAATTTGAAATAAGCCTGTATGGAATACATACTGAATAATAGAATTTCTTTGTGTGTAAATAATTGTTCCTTTAATTTAAAACAATGGCCACCACTTGTCTGTTTAGATTTCCCCATTTGCTCATTTAATTTAGTGAAATGTGAAGTGTTGGCACTGAGATTTGTTTTACATCAGGAAAAAAGACTTTTTGAACTTCTTGTGTTCCTCAAGGGGAAAACTAGAGAATGCCATGAGCCATCCTAGAAACAGCAACATGTCGAACTTCTTTGATGGAGAAAAGCATAAAATCCCATTCTGTACAGCCGTGTCTGGTTACTATCTTCATGTATCTTTTCTTTCCACATGTCCTGATTGAGCAAGACTGCTGTGGAAATCATGCATATGGGAAAGGGAAATATAAATTTTGCAGGGGCAGTCGAGTTTACTTTTGAAGCGTTGACCTTCCCTGACTTTTTTAGTTAATTTTTGTAAGCAACTTTTCTAGAGTTAAAAACCCCAACAAATCTCTTTATGTTCTGTAGTGGTACTCACACTGCTCCTCCTGGATAGCTGTCCTGCAACCTCACTCCTTCCACAGCTAGAAACTTCATTTTAATTTCCAGATTAAAATAATACTTAACTTTGTTGCAACTGGGGACTTTTAAACAGTTCTCTTCCAACCTCTGACAGCATCTTTCCACTTCACATAGTCAGGTTCCCTCTGGTTTTCTTTAGCTGAATTCAACAAGCTCTTTCTACCATTTTGATATAGGCGATTCTTCAGAATCTACTTAATCAGGCCACCATTGATAGTCATCTATCTCTGCTGACGGTACCTCATATGTGCATAATGTGATCTCATTTACATTTTTCATTATCAGCTTATCAGTAGCTCCTAATCATTCTGGCATTGATTAGTGCCAACAGTTAAGGCTTTTACCATTATCTGTTGACACTGCACATTTATCCCACTTCTATTACTTCTAGTCCTTAAAGACATCTGCTTTTTTCCTAAATTTTATCCTGATCTTCCTCTCTAAAACAAACAAACAAACAAAAACCAAAAACCACAAAAACAAAAAACACCCAAACAAACACCACAAAAAATGCAGGAAGAACAACAAAACAACTGTGCTATAAAAAGTTGTGGAATCTATATTAAAGTACCTCATAAGTGAGTTCAAAGTGTAAAGAAATGAAGAGTGAAAATTTCACTTAATGGAAGAGTTACAATTGAAATCCATGTTTCTCAGCATGGCTGTATCACTGAATGGACAATATTGTTTAACTTAACCAACCAAGATATTTTTATACTTTTCTAAACTTATTTTGGAAACACTGGAGACTTGCAGTAGAATAAAAGATGAAAAAGACAAGGAAAAGCAGCAATTAACATTATTTTCTACTGTGAAAATGAGGCACAGGATTCCTGTGCTGAAAGCAATGTGCATAAAAAGCAATGGATGTCAGAGGACATTCTTTCCCAGTCACATGACACCATCACTCGAATTATGTATGCTGCGGGCTGACAGGTGTTATGCCTTCTGAATCCCATGAAGGAGAGCAATACAGGAGCTCAGTTGTAGGGCCATACTCCCACAGTATCTGAGATAGAGTCCCAGCATCATTCAGCTTGAAAGGTCAAGTTGTTCTGGGACCAGCTGATTTTTTAGTATCTCCAAGGACAAAGATTTCACAGCCTCTCCGGGCAACCTGTTTCAGTGTTGGACCACCCCAAGGTGAAATAAGTTTTCCTGTCTCTAATCAGATTTCCCCGCATTCCAGCTTGTATCCATTGCTTCTCCTCCTATCATTGTGCACCTTTGAAAAGACTCTGGCTCCACCATCTCTGTCATCTCCCAGCAGGTGGCTGGAGACAGCAGGCATATCTCTCTGTCGTCTTTGAGCCGGACCAGCGCAGTTCTCTCACCCTCTCCCTTTCCATCGTGTGTGCTGGCCGTCTAACCACCCTGGTGGCTCTCCGCTGGATGCACTCCAGCATGTCAGTGTCTTTCCTGTACCAGGGAGTTCAAAGCTCTGCACATCACCCCAGAAGGGGTCTCCGAAGTGCTGAGGAGAGGAGGAGGGAGACTCTTGCCTTGGCTTGCTGGCCACACTCCTGATAATGCAGCCCAGGATGCTGTTCACATTCAACTTGTTACCTATCAGCACCACCTTTTCTACAAAGCTGTCTTCCAGCCAGTTGTCCCTTGGCCTCTACTGGTACCTGCGTTATTCCTCCCCAGGTGCAGGGCTTTGCCTCTGTACAGACCCCCAGTGCACAGACTGAAAGAATCTGTCACTATTAACTCAGAGGTGCTGTTGTTCCCAAAAGCCCAGAGCTTTCATGCATCCTTGTAGAACAGTTCACAGAGTATATGAGGACTTTCAGTTAACAGCCTGGTAAATGTTTGTAGCCAGTGTTCATATTTACATTATTTTTATCTTTTTGTATTATTTTTGACTTGGAAGGTTTTATCTGGAAGATTTTTTCTTGGGAGATTTTATTTGACTGGGTCTTAAATTAAGGCTGGGCTGAACTTCCAGAACATCTCACCAGACTGTAGAAAAGATCTTATTATAAGGGATGGGCATCTGGAGCTGTGTGAAGAAAGGGCAAATGTTCTGCGATTATCTGAAATTCAGCGTGCCTTTACAACAGGCACGCCAAACAGCTGTGTTAGGTCAAACGAGAAAGTCACATAACGAGAGATGAAAGTTGTCATCAGAGTAATATTGATAGTATTTTTAAGCTGGAGACATTTCTGTTTCACAAACAGCAAAGAAACAGAACAATGAAGCTCACAAACCAAAACCCCATCAGACATACATGAGTAGCTTTCAAGCCATTTCAGTGTTTCAAAGCAAAACAAAGATGCAGAATTTAGGCAGTTCCCAAAGAACTGGACTTTGCCTGAAATGTGTCAAAGCCCAGTTGAGCAAGCAAAGACAGGGGAGGAATGGTGACATAGATTAGAAGATATTGAAATCCCAAGGAGTGAGTTCCCAAAGGAAGTGGAAAAAGATTAACATTGTACTAGCAAAGAAAGCTGTTGTCACCTTTCATTCTTAAAAATAGCACAGACTAGGAGCCTCAGTGTGTGTGCCAGTCATGGCAAAGCAGAAATATTGAATACAAAGATGACTTTTTTTTCCAGCAGATGAAACGCTGGGACAGCAGACAAAACTAAAAAGTAGGATGAGAGGTTCAGACTTTAGCATGAGAACCCAGTGCCGTTGGAACCACTTTGCAGCATTGCATTCTGTGACTCATCCAAGTAAAACATCCCATTTCCCAAGCAGCAGGGTGGGAAAGAAAGTGACTAGAAATTATTTCATTATTACATAAAAATTCATGCCTTTTTTTCATGAAAAGGTGTGAACTGAGGCTAGGGTATGAGTACAAGCAGGGACAGCCAATGTGTTCAGATTGAAGGATCTAGGGAACTTCAAAACCTCTGCTGTATTACAATATGTCACCAGGCAGCATGGGCTGCTGGATCATGATTCTCGGAAAAAAAATATCTTTGAAGAGAGGCAATACTTTTTTTTTCCCCCTCCTTTCTTATCATTAAAAGGTTTCTGATTTCACCAGGAGAAATCAAGTTATTTTACTGTAATACCAAGTCTTTTATTTGATTTTCATAGACAAACTCCTAATTTTAGTTCCCTTATACGTTAAATACCTGACAAAGTGAAACTGGGTAGAAGCTGTGTGGTGATAATTCTATGCAAGAAAAGTCACACTCTTACAGTTGTGCATTTAAGCAAGGAATGTTTCAAAGCATTAAATGAAAAATTTGTTTCCTTTTTGTCTGCTAGGTCATGTAATATAAAAGCTAGATAGCTTCTTGTTACAATCAGCCTACTATCTTTAGATTTCAACCTGGCTGGGTGTGTGTGTGTGTATGTCAGGGAGAAGAGAAACAGTGCAGTTGTTTAGAAATATTTTTAATATGACCTCAAGTGTTCCAGAATTGAAAGTGGCAATCAAAGTGAAATTAAATATCTGAGTACAGACATTTTTCTCTTTTCTGCACTTTTATTTAGAGCAAGAGAAGAAATGAAATGGAAATGGGAGGAATGAAAGATAATACAAAATATAAAATCACCAACAGAAAAAATCAGGAAGAAGTAAATTGCCTTGTATCCAACTTGAAATATTCTATACTCTTTAATGTAAAAATAAATAGATATTTGCATGGATTTCCAAAGTGCATGTGTGTGCATATAGTTGCAAACATGTTTTTCCAAGACTGTGATATCAAAGGTGTGCTATTCTCCAGTCTCAGTAATTGTGTAGGTCCATTAGACTGAAGAAGGGAAGGAGAAAGAGAAAGAAACATTTCAAATGGAAAGTAAAAGGAAAAGTTGATTCTTTACTTAAATATTTGTTTTACTGCTGCCATGCTAGATTAGACCTATTCGGTTCACAGCAAAGGAAACCGTTTATGCTCCACTGTCATTATTTTCTCTGTATGTAGCTCACCTTAATGGATTGCTGCAATATCACACTCAAAATGTAAAACCCCATCAGGTGAGTAGGAGAATTTGGTGAGGAGGAGAATTTTTTAAGTCACAGTACATGGCAAAGAAATCGTTATAGATAAAAAACTTGCAAATTTAGTTTTGTCAAGATTTCTTACTATAGCAGGAAAATTAACTCAAAGTGGCTAATAGATCTTATCTCTGATATTTTCAGGTTTTATAATTAAATAATGAGATGACTTTTAACAAAAAGCATACAGTAACTAAGAGAAGTAATGTTTTAAAATAATTTTGATTTTAGTTATATAAGAAAATATCTCATGAGAGAAGATTAGAAGATAGAGATAACGTTCTTAAAAGACTCAAAAATCTAAAGTGAAATTCTCGTGCCACTTTAGTGGTCTTTTCTTACTCCACATTGGCTAAAGCCACTCAGGAAGAGTAGATGCTGCCCCAGTTTGAACGGGTTATCATGTAAGCAACAGCATCTACACTTATTAGATGTATGTTGTGGCTTTATTGAGATCTCTTGAGTATGTACAAAGTGTGAGGGAGAACAACTGATCATTCTGGAATATATCCTAATTAATTTTGAAACAAATATTCACCTCTGTTTGTTCTGTGCAACACTCAATCAATACTTGATAGCCATATTGACAGTCTGGTATTTTTGGTGGCTTGGTTACATTAGAGTAGACCTGTCTCAGTATGCCACCTTAAGCTTTTCAATTATTTTCAGTGTCTCAGATAAGCTTTACATAAGGACTTAATCTTTTTGTTCATGTATTCATCAAAGATGGCATCAAAATCAATCCTTCATTAAGATCTGTTGAACAAGACCAAATACTGCTAAAGAAATGTAATGCTACATCTCTATCCGGTGTAAATCAAATGCTTAATGGGAATATCTTCTGATTGCTAATGTCTCCTTATTAGCAAATGTATGAAAGGAAAATTAATCTTACTAGCCCTTATCAGGTTAAACAAGCAAATCAGAAGGGGCATATTTATCTTTCTTCCAAGAGCTAGAACAATCAAGAGAAAAAGCACAGAAATAACTTAAAGAAAATCCTAGGAAAAGTATTGTGCATGCAAATTATGAGTGTGACAGGCAGATATGAACTTTCTCCAAGCCCATAGCTGTTCAGAAGCAGATTTTAGCATCTGTTTTGTATCAGCCTAAATGGAGATGAAGTGGAAAGCAAATATTTAATATAAGCCTCTGAATCTCACAATAAAATATAAAAGTTTGATACAGATTATTTTAACTGAATTTATCTTTGAAAATGTGGGATGAACTGACTCTGTTTATTCATTTTGTTACTTATTCTACTGCTACTTCTGGACCAAAAAAGCCTCATTCTAAATTCATGGATGTATCTTTCAGCACAATGAAAGGCAAGGAGAGTTGGTTGTTACATCTGTTTATTTGCAGACAATTCCAGTTATGATGTTTTTGCATTAACGCTCAGGATGGCATTTATGAAAAAAAATTGAGATAAAAATCATTTTACCTTCATTTTATAAGCAACAGAAAGACAAGGGATGATCCTGCAGCAGCACTCCTCTCATCCTAATTAAGATGTCAAAAAGAGCCAGATTATTTGTGCCCAAGAAATACTGGAGGGTTTCTCTGCTGACTCTGAACAGGAGCTGTGTAAGGGCTCAGGGAGGCTAGTGCAGTTATAGACTTCTATTTTGTAAATGTGTAAATGTTGATGAGATGAATCCTACCACTAATTGAAGATTGCTTCTCATTTGCGGGAATTTCTTTGCTTTATAGCCCAGCTTTATTTGAATGGGCACATCTTGAAATCTTTGTCTGCAGCTCAGGTTTTGGAGAATTTTCAGATCTAGGAAGACAAGCGAAAAATCTATTACATTTAACCGCAGAAATTTTACTGAATGATTTAAAAAGGAGAGAAAGCATAAAAATCAAACAAAATGGAAAAAAAAAGCAGGATTAATGTGTAAATTTTCTGTGTTGTTGCAGGCCATTGTACACGTGCTCCTTCCTGTATTCAGCTTACATTACATATTTGATGTTAAGTCCTGAAGTTACATGGACTTAAACATAGTTAGATGCAACCCTTGAATACTTCTACTGACTTCAAGAACTCAGTGTAGTCCTCTGATTTCAGTGCCTCATCTCTGTCAGTTCTCATTTTTCTAGCAGCATTTCAGGTCCTATTTTTAAGTGCCTTGGCATAAGTTCATAAGGCCCATTTCAGTAGAAAACCACTAAGTACTCTCCAGCCATTCTTTAATATTTTAGTCAGAAGTGGCATCCGTCATTAGCTCTCCTAAACACTTCATCACAGGTCTTTAGTAGTGGATGTTGTGGCCAAAAGAAAGTACTCTTGGCTTTCCAGCAATTACCTACCAAGAGTTTTCCCTCTCTGTGAGACACAGTCCAGTATTGTCCTGCTCCACTCAGTGCTAGCGTGCTCATGGAAATACTTCTTTTCAACCTTCGTAGTATCTTGCTCACTGAACCTGATTTAGTGCAAACATCAGCAGCTTCATAACACAACTGTTTGCCTCCCCTGACCCCAGATCTACCACACTTGCTTTCCCTGAATGTTCCTTTTCAGCTGTATAAACTCAATTAGATGGAGAGCATTTGTCTAAGTCCAGACTTTTCAGGTGTAAGATCTTTACTGTTCTCGTTAGTTTGGTTCTTTAGACATATCTTAACACTTGAAAAGTATTTCCGTCCACTCTGTCCTCGGTGCTGCTATTTAAAGCCCTGTTCTTTGGATGACCTGCCCCAATCTATGCTCTCTGACAGGTGCGAAAATCAGGGACCCAACAGAGAATAAAAGTGGTAGCATATTCTCATCCCCAAGGAAAGAAAACAAACAAAAAATTTAGTTAAGTCCCACTTAAATGAAAGCACAGAGAAACATCATCTTCAGTGTATGTCCTAAAAGTTCAAAATTGTTGGAGTAACCTTTTCAAAAATGGCATTTGAGAGTGAATTCCAGATAGGGAAAACTACCTACTTTTTTTAACATGTAGAAGCTTAACACTTTTGCTAATATTGACTGGTATTGCAAAAGGAGAGACATGGATGGCAAAAAATCTGGCCCTAAATGCATTTCTTGGTCAAGAGAAACATTCTGAATTCTGTTTAAGTCTCAGGTAGCCAGGGAAAACTGTGGAGCCCCAACATTGCCCATCACATAACAACTGCTGATTATGAGAATGCCACAGTTTGCATCAGCTCCATTGACCCATGATTTTGAGGGACACCCTGAATGACAGCAGTTTAGAGATTGTTTGTATATAAAGTGTTGAAACTGCCTGGCTAGCAAAGGCAATTGTCCTGGTTACTCTTGCTACCATCTGTATTTTGTAACCGCTGAAGGTCACCAACTGGGAACTGAGTTAACAAGAGAAAAAAAAAAAACAAACCTTAGAACAAATAACTCTGCAAAAAGGAAGATTTTATTCTTGTCACATGCTCTGATTCCTAGCCTGATTAGGTAGGACAGGCCTATTTTAGCAAATTTATTCATAGCCTAATATAAGAGAATGTGTACAGAAAGTCATTGTAAGCAGCAAGAGGTTTAGGACAGGCATCATCAATTAGCACCAGGCCCCAGCTTTCTCATTACTTTCATGAGGCCTTTCTGGTGGTTGACCTGAGTGTAAGAAACAACTGTCCTTCCGAAAAACTCAACAAGAAAAATTTTGACCCCAGTGTATCCCTGTGCTGCAGCTGCAGGCAAGTTTCTGCCATCTCACCTATGTTATCAAAATTAGCATTTTACAGCACCAACAGAAGCAGAAAGCAGAGAGCCCAGGCCCTTTGGAAACTCTGCTATTGATTACAGAAGTGCACCGCTTCACCTTTAATCCTGCCATCTCTGTTAAGCGTGTCTCCAGCGATGAATGTACTATGTCATATCTGAAGTTTGAAAAGCTGCTGAGAATTGTGGTATATAGTTTTCACAAATTCACTTGACATTCAAATCTCAGTTGAATCTGCATTGTATTGTATGGCAATAATTACATGACAAATTTCAAGTTACAAAGTGTAAACATTTTTGCTTAAGAACTGAGGAAATGCTCATATTTTGTAACAGTGAAAATGTTGCCTTTACCACCATCTGACTTGGAAGCAGTTAATGGAATTCAAAATATTCTGAGTAAAAATTGGATCTGAGCAAATATCAAACGCTAAAAGTGTGTCTCTCATACATTAGGGGTAGTCTCGAAACAGGTTCTTTAATAACCTGCTGTCCAGCTTTCTCCAGAAAGGTCAAATGTTAATTATTTTAAAGTTGTGCAGTGGCATACAAGGGAAGAGAGCGAGTGTATGCACATGGCAGGAGCTTGTTATCTGAGATACTAGGATAGGAAGCCAAACCCTCAAATACTGTTGGTGTCCATTCCTGATTTTGCCACTGACTGACTGTATGATCTTGAATAATTTATTTAAACATAACAAATTGGAGGGATTTTAAGGATTTTAAGGATTGATAGGTAAAGACTTTTAATAATCCTTTAAAGGAAATTTTCAGTTGGTGCATAGATATCAAAACTGAAGTCTCATAAGGGATTTGGCAATGCCAGAGGAGATGCATGTGAAGGAAAGCAATGTTAAATAAATAGTTCTGCAGCCAGTCCACATTCAGTTGTGCTGCATTATTTCCTCATTCTAGAAATCCAGCCTTTTATTACAAAAGTAGAACCTATAAATGTTGTAATTTTATTTCCTGAAAACTCGCTTCAAATTCCAGGAAAGAAAAACTAGTTATGTAGTGAAAATGGATGTGGGGAAAATATTTTATTCTGGAGAGACATTTTAAGCAATGGGAATGAAAACGGGAAGAATAATTTTCTTCTAGTTACATTTAATTTCCCACAGAATACTTTGTAGACAAATGACTGGGGCTGTAACCTTAATTGTTCAAAGCTATTAAGCAAATTAATCTGTGAATTTATTTAGAAGTACATCAGGTTCTCTCTTACAGTACTAGGCTTTGAAAGTTCACAGTAGGTTTCACATGAGAAGCATGAGACTGATGCTGGCAGTCAGTTTATTTGCTTAGGTTGGGACAGGAGCAAGAAGAGAAACATTGCAAATGTTTACTCTGCATAAAATAATTTAATCACATCCATTAAGTCTGTGAGACTGGATGAAATCACAGAAGCCTGAAGCATTGATGAGTTGTTAGTTATTCTCTGCAGGATTAGGGGGAAACATTAATGACTAACATTTTATTAATGCTGTTAATCTAATAATTTTTTTAAAATTAAACATCAGTAAGAATTACTGCCTGTAACACCTAAAGGGAAATTAGATTGAAATTATTTTGCATGATTCATGCTTTCTTTCATTAAAGTTCTCAATCTACTGTAAAATCCATACAGGTATAAAAGCTGTGGTGATCATTTAATACATCAGCAGAGCATCTCTGCTGTGAATTTATACAGTAAAAACATCTTAGCGCACATTCTCTGAGAGACTGCACTGCTCTCTGAGCCTGGGAAGTGCAGACAATTCAGTAGTTGGCCTCACACCTGGCCAAGAAAGGCAAATCAATGTCCTTCACGATTTCGTCTTTTAGAACTGTCAGTTCCATCACGTTGAATTTTTCTGCTGTTAGTGTTACTCTTAAAAATACTATTTTGTGAAAATTGTTTCATTCTGACCTTTGAAAGCACACATCCTCTTCCTCCTGAGATTCTGGGGATTTTGTTTCTTCCTTTGGTATAATTATGACCAGAATGACCAAAAAAAAAAAAAAAAAAAAAAGGCCACAACACAAAGAACAAGACAGACATCTGTCCTACTGACACCCCCTCAAACTTTTTTCTTGGAGAAACAGAAAGAATCAGAAGAGATACGTTTCTCTGTGGAGATAGGAGGTTGTGAAGGTTTGTTTTCTGATTTTGAAATTCAAAAATTGTACATGCTTTCTTTGCTCTAACAGTAAAAACAAGTAGAGGTATGCATAAGTATGTATAAGACTCAGTATCTGCCAAAAGCAGTAAATACATTGCACTATCTTAAAACAATTTGTGAATAAGGGTCAAGTTTTCTAATTCTGCTAAGAAAAGCGTTCAGGTTTAGAAACACCAAGCATCACTGACTGGGAAGAAAGCAGATGTCTTTATATTTTGTAGTCCAGTGGTCAAAGCCATCATGAGGCAAAATTCAGATTCATTGTTTCTTGTGATTTTGATGATTCTGAACCTGCTTTGGGTATAACCACAATATGTGTCCCACCATTGCTCCTGTGACAGCAGTTTTTTGTTTTGCACTGCATGCTTGAATAAGAATCTCTGGTGTAGTGGATGGGGCATTATATCAGCTCCATCCATATGTAATAACTATGTTTACAAAATGAATTTGTTCTGTTTGCATGTGATTTCACACACACACTCACACAGGATATGTCCCTTGAACAAAAATACTCTTGATGAAGAGCACTCCGGAATATTTGTGGTGTTCTCTTTATCAGTGTTCATAAAGCTGGTTGGATCATCTGGAAACATTTTAGGTGTAGATAAGGGCATAGATAAGAGCTTCAGAAGCAGTATTACAGAGCTGGAAGAACCTAATTTAGTTTCCAGAGCTCAGCTGCAATTTCTTGGATCTGAAATTAATGAAGATAACTTGTGAGAGAATCAAGCTACACTTCCTACTAGTTTTATCAGCATGTTGTTACCTCCAAGGAAAGAACTGGGTTCCACAGAGGAGTACTGGGCAGTCTGTGTTTGTGTCTCACTGAGTGCATTAAAGAATTCATTGGTTACACATAAAATTTGCATTCTTTTTTTCTGCTTGTCTTGCAATTTGACCCACAAAGTAGCTAATTTTTAACTTGCTACAACAAGCTTGCTGACTAATTTTGCTTTTAATGATCCCTTTAGGCTCTCATAAACAGGCATTTGACCTGCTGAATCTCAGTGACTGAAGAAGATAAATAATACAGGCAAGTTTAAAGGGCTTAGTCTTGCAGGGCTTTCTGGTATATTATGATCCAAACAAGTGGTCTGCAAATCATTGTTGAGAATTAGAGGTAACCTTTTTTTCTTGAAACCTAGGAATGGAGGTTTCAGCAGTGTTTCTCCTTCCTTTTTTGGTTCCCTTTTCCCTTCATGTACTTTCAAATACATTACAGACAAAAGGAGGGCTAAGGATAATCTTCATCCTTTATTGGATGCAGCCGAGAACATTGCCAGAAAGGACGAGGAAAAGGCTGATGTACTTAATGCTTTCTTTGCCTCAGTCTTTAATAGTAAAAGCAGTTACCCTCAGGGTACTCAGCCACCTGAGCTGGAAGACAGGGATGAAAAGGAGCAGAATGAAGCTCCCACAACCCAGGAGGAAACGGTTAATGACCTGCTGCTCCACTTAGGCACAAGTCTATGGGGCCGGATGGAATCCACCCAAGGGTACCGAGGGAGCTGGAAAAGGAGCTTGCCAAGCCACTCTCCAACATTTACGACAATCCTGGGAAACTGGAGAGGTCCCACAAGACTGGAGGTCAGCCAAAGTGATGCCCATCTACAAGAAGGGCTGGAAGGAGGATCTGGGGAACTACAGGGCTGTCAGCCTAACCTCGGTGCCAGGGAAAGTTACAGAGCAGATAATCTTGAATGCCATCACACAGCATGTGCAGAACAATGGGGGGATCAGACCCAGCCAGCAGGGGTTTATGAAAGGCAGGTCCTGCCTGGCAAACCTGATCTCCTTCTACGACAAAATCACTGGCCCAGCGGTTGAGGGAAAGGCTGTGGATGTTGTCTACGTGGACCTTAGTAAAGCCTTTGATACCATTTCCCACGGCATTCTCCTGGAGAAACTGGCTGCTCATGGCTTGGATGGGTGTACTCTACGCTAGGTTAAAAGCCGTCTGGATGGCTGAGTCCAACGAGTGGTAGTAAATGAAATTCAATCCAGCTGGCAGCTGGTCACAACTGGTGTTCCCCAGGGCTCAGCACTGGGGCCAGTCCTGTTCAATATCTTTACCAAGAATCTGGATGAGGAGATTGAGTGCACCCTCAGTAAATTTACAGCTGACACAAAGTTGGGCGGGACTGTTGATCTGCTTGAGGGTAGGAAGGCTCTGCAGGGGGATCTGGACAGACTGGACTGATAGGCCGAGGCCAGTTGTATGAGGTTCAACAAGGCTCAGTGCTGGGTCCTGCACTTGGGTCACAACAACCCCACACAATGCTACGGGCTTGGGGAAGAGCAGCTGGAAAGCTGCCTGGTGGAAAAAGAACTGGAGGTGTTGGTTGACAGTCAGCTGGACATCAGCCAGCAGTGTGCCCAGGTGGCCAAGAAGTCCAACAGCATCCTGGCTTGTACCAGAGAGAGTGTGGCCAGCGGGACTAGGGAACTGATTGTCTCCCTTTACCTGGCACTGGTGAGGCTGCACCTCGAATGCTGTGTTCAGAGTTGGGCCCCTCACTGCAAGAGGGACACTGAGGTGCTGGAGCGTGTCCAGAGAAGAGCAACAAACCTGGTGAAGGGTCTGGAGCACAAGTCTTACGAGGAGCAGCTGAGGGAACTGGGGTTGTTTAGTCTGGAGAAGAGAAGACTCTTCTCTTAAGGGGATCTTACTGCTGTCTACAACTAAATGAAAGGAGATTGTTGGTCTCTTCTCCCAGATAGCTAGCAACAGGACAAGAGGAAACAGCCTTGAGTTGCACCCCGGGAGGTTTAGATTGAATGTCAGGAAATATTTCTTCACTGAAAGGGTGGTGAAGCATTGGAACAGGCTGCCCAGGGACATGGTGGAATCACCATCCCTGGAGGTGTTTAAAAATCACGTAGATGTGGTGCTCAGAGACATGGTTTAGTGGTGGACTTGGCAGTCCGTGGTTAACAGTTGGACTTGATGATCTCAAAGGTCTTTTCCAACCTAAAAGATTCTATGATTCTCTGATTTTAAGAGTCTCCTTTCCATTCCTTTTTGTTTTCATTCATTCTCAGTCTCTGCACTGTGGGTAACAATTACTTTAATATTGCTCTTCTCTTGTTAAACATGATGTGAACTGAGTACTACTTGAATCTAAAATGACCTTTGCAGAATAACAAGTCAGTAGGTTTGAAATGGGCCTAAGAGGATCCTCTTGGAGATGATCCAGAGTTTTATCATCTGAATCCTAAATACTGCTTCTTTTACAGTATCACAAACTACCGTGCCAGAACATCATAGAATAGCAATTGGGACATTCTAATCTGACTGTGGTATAATTATATACATAAAAATCAAATTTAAATATTTGCATAAGATTAAAAATAGGTAAGACAATACAGTGCCTGAAACTGCCTTTAGAAGATCACTGAAGAACTCCATGCTCCCAACAGACTAAATTAAGATACTCCTAGCAATAAAATTGGATTGATATTTTAATATTTTAATCTGAGGCTACTTCCAGGTATAAGCTTTAGACCTGCCTGCAAAAAAACCCAAAAAGCAATATATATGTTGTTCCTACATACTCCAGAGGCTTTTGAAGGCCTTATAAATGTTCTTTTACTAATACTAGAACGTTTTTGCAAAGGGTAAAAATAGAAATAAAAGTTGCATTCTCTCCTTGGTAGGTCCTCTTCCATATCTCACACTTCATGTGTACCCTCTGTATACTTCATCTCTATAGAGGTGGGACAAGTGGCCACATTTTCCTCAGTGCCCTTTTGCTGAGTTATCTGGTGGCCGGAGGCAGAATTAGCAGGTTGTGCAGGAGAAGGAAAGGAAGGGATGTATCACCTTCCCCTGCTTTTAAGGATATTGGAAAAAATAAAACAATATTGTTTGGAACTAAAACTCTTATTCAGTGCCCTAAGGATTATTCTGCCTTTCAAGGAAAACAAAACAAAAAAACCCACAAAAAAACTTAAGCAAGCAGATTTACAGAGCTGTGCGATGGCAGTGATCTTCTACTCCTCCTTCAGGATCGACAAAAAGCTGAGACCGGTTCCTCCTATAGAAAGGAACAGCACATACCAGCCTCGGCTGAAACACTCAAAGAAAACAGGCATGCTTCTTTCTCATGAGAACACAGTGTACTCTCCATAATGAGATGATTGTTCTGTCCATGTCCATTTGTGGAACTGTTGCATTTGATATTTTTTTATCTAGGGGGAGGGGTGATTTAAAGAGCTTAGCTGAACCACGTAAACTTTTTGCATGAAATTCCACAGTTAATCCAGAAGAAAATCACAAAATTCAGGTCATGATAGTTGTGACTTATATAATGTCCATAATGTACAACTTTTGTACTATAAATAAGGAGAAAACAGTAGCCTTGTCCCATAGACCTTGGAGTCAAGAATTTAGCTCTGAAAATGTGAAAAAAATGAGATATTGCCAAGGCATCACATCAGGTTACAATTTATTTAATGAAAAAAAGTTGTTTATTGCCTTGCTTCTCTGTCTCTTTTACAGAGTGCTACTGAAATGGAATATGCATACAGCTGTGATCAGACCCAGATCAGAGTATGGAACATCAGACTACTATGTGAAGGGAAAATGATAAAAATGGAGGAAAAGACGCGTATACTGTGAAAGTGAAAAATAGTTGGAAATATGAAGACATACAAAAAATCTTTAGAGCAGCTGTTATAATGCACCCATCTTCCAAGGCAATTAAAGCCTGCCTCTGCTGTTATTCAGTTGTACTTGTGACCATTTCCAACCTTGTATTTTCAGTGGAGTTCTTCATGAAATAACAATGTGTTTTCTCCTCAATTACAAGTAGAGGTTAGGTTCTCCTTTTTACAAGAATGTTTAAGCCAAACAGTAAGAATACTAGGGCTGAAAAGTATAAAGTCACTTTACCTTAAAGAAAACCACGTATAGTTTATTTTTGTTCGTATCATTAAAAAATGGGGCAAAGAATGACAGAATAAAACTAGGTTTTGGAACTGTGTAAGACCTGATGGCAGAAAGTGAAACCTTGTACACAAGGAATTACACTCAGGTCTGGAGAAAGAAAATCGGTCCTTTTTTCTGTAGTCTTGCTGTAGATTGCCAGCACTGGGTAAAATTCAGAATTTTTATACCTACAGAAACCAGACCAGCCTTAGCAGCAGGTTTGTTTTGCCCTTACTTATGGCCTTTGGTTTACTGGACAGAAGTGTCTGAATGTATTTTAAACGGGGCAAACCTTTAGGAAACAAATAAATATTAAGGAGTTCTCCAATCCCCACTGTAGCCTTGGGAGTACTGTAGTTTAGTTTTATGGGGTGCTTATTATTTCAGTAGCCCCTGTCACTGATAAAGTACTTGGGTGCAGAACATTAATTCTGTAACTAGAAAATCTAAATTAATGGACCAATTCTAAGTCCTCAGCACAGAGACCCTTCCATGCTGTAAAGGTGATGTGAACTATTGGAAATGGGTAAAAGATTCCTAATGAAGTGTAAAACAGTAGCAAAAAGGTTTCTCCCTTAAGCAAAGAAACTCCTCTGGATGCTTATAGACCAAGAATAATTTCAAGTGGTGACAAGACCTCTAATTTTCAGGCTGCTGGAAAAGGTGATTTTACCTCTTCTACATGTTAGGCTTGTTATGGCTTCATTTTTATTGCCATTATGTTTTGACAGGTAGGGAGGAGTCAGAACATAGGAATACCAAGGTTTTGCCACCTTGAAGAAATTATTTTTATGTTACGATTTGATTTGAAATCTACTTAGAATCTGGAAAAAATACGAGTTTCTACTGCAGGCACGTTAATAGTTTTCAAAGGAAACAGTTTCTGAGAAAGGAAAGGGATGGTTTCTTTCAGGTATTTAGCACATCCATCTCTTGATTGCCTTCAAAAGCAATCAGCACTTTTTCATAATCATAGAATCATGTATGTTTTAAGGGACTTTTGGGGGTCATCTACTCCAGTCTCCTTTCTGAAGTAGATCAAATTACACTGAGTTGCTCAGGGTCTTTTTGAGTTTTGAGTATCTCCAAGGACAAAGATTTCACAGCCTCTCCGGGCAACCTGTTTCAGTGTTGGACCACCCCAAGGTGAAATAAGTTTTCCTGTCTCTAATCAGATTTCCCCGCATTCCAGCTTGTATCCATTGCTTCTCCTCCTATCATTGTGCACCTTTGAAAAGACTCTGGCTCCACCATCTCTGTCATCTCCCAGCAGGTGGCTGGAGACAGCAGGCATATCTCTCTGTCGTCTTTGAGCTGGACCAGCGCAGTTCTCTCACCCTCTCCCTTTCCATCGTGTGTGCTGGCCGTCTAACCACCCTGGTGGCTCTCCGCTGGATGCACTCCAGCATGTCAGTGTCTTTCCTGTACCAGGGAGTTCAAAGCTCTGCACATCACCCCAGAAGGGGTCTCCGAAGTGCTGAGGAGAGGAGGAGGGAGACTCTTGCCTTGGCTTGCTGGCCACACTCCTGATAATGCAGCCCAGGATGGCACCCGCTGCCTTTGCCACAGGTGCATTCATGGCTCATATGCAACTTGTCGTTCACCAGGAACTCCAGGTCATCTTCTTTAAAGCTGTGTTGTAGCTGTTCAGTCCCCAGCATGTACTGGTGCCTGGGCTTCTTGGTGTCCAGGTGCAGGCCATTTACCTTTGCTGATGTCCTGAGGTTCCTGGTGGTACATTTCTATGCCTGTTGAGGCGCCTCTGAATAGCAGGCCTGCCCTCCAGCATATCAACCACTCTCCTCAATTTGGTATTGTTCATGAACTACCTGAGTGCGTACCTCTGTCCCATTGTTCAGATTGTTAAGAAAGAAATAAAACAGTTTTAGTAGTTCTAGTTATTCTAGATCTGTACTAGATCAATATTGCAGTATTGATCCCTAAGGTAAGCAGCAGGTAATCAGCTGCCAGCTGAACTTTGCACAGTTGACCACAAACCTCTGAGCCTAATGAGCAAAGCAATATTCCAATCACCCTAACACACACCCCAGAAGTACACATCTCACTATCTTAGCTATAAGGATACTATGGAAGACTGTGTCAAAAGCATTTTACTTTCTAGTAATGTTTACATTTGGCCATTTGAATTTGCTTCTCTATCTCTCCACTCTCTTCTCTGTTCTGTGCAGAGCAATCCCTTTCAACCATTGGAAATGAGCTGATCATCAGAGTCCTGACACGGAAAAGAAAGACCTAATTTTTTCCCTTGGTTTCCATGACAGTCAGCAGATATAAGCACTTCCTTTCCTGGTAAGCAAATGTGCTTGTATTTCTTTTTTCTTCCTTTCTTTCTTTCTTTTTTCTTTCTTTTCTTTCTTTCTTTCTTTCTTTAGCTCTTTATTTTTTTCCTTTCTTCCTTCCTCTCTTTCTTTCTTTCATTCTTTTTCTCTCTTTCTTTCTTTCATTCTTTTTCTTTCTTTTCTTTCTTCCTTCCTTCCTTCCTTCCTTCCTTCCTTCCTTTCTTCCTTTCTTCCTTTCTTCCTTCCTTCCTTCCTTTTCCTTTCTTTCTTTCCTTCTTTCTTTTCCTTCATTCCTTACTTCCTTACTTCCTTTCCTTCCTTCCTTCCTTTTCCTTTCTTTCTTTCTTCTTTCTTTCTCTTTTTCCTTTTTCTTTTTCTTTCTATCTTCCTTCCTTCCTACCTTCCTTTTTTCTTTCTTTCTTCCTTACTTTTTCTTTCTCTTTCTTGTTTTCTTTGTTTTCTCTTTCTTTCTTTTTCTTTCCTTTCTTTTTTCCTTCCTTTTCTTTTTCTTTCTTTCTTTCTTGTTTTCTTTTTTCTTCCTTCCTTCCTTTCCTTTCTATTTTTTTCTTTTTTTCTTTCTTTCCTTTCTTCTTTCCTTCTTTCCTTTCTTCCTTCCATTCTTCCTTCCTTTTCTTTCTTTTCCTTTATTTTCTTGTTTTCTTTTTCTTTCTTCCTTCCTTTTCTTTCTTTTTTTTTCTTTCTTTCTTTCTTTCTCTTCCTTCCTTTTTCTCTTTTTCTTTTTCTTCCTTTTTTTCTTACTTCCATTCTTCCTTTCTTCCTTCCTTCCTTTTTTCTTTCTTTCCTTCTTTCTTTCTGTTTCTCTTTCTTCCCTTTCTTTCCTATCTTTTTTCTTTCTTCCTTCCTTCCTTTTCTTTTTCTTTTGTTCTTTCTTGTTTTTTCTTTCTTCCTTCCTTTCTTTTCTTTTTCTTTTTTTGTTTTTTTTTTTCTTTTCCTTTCTTTTTCTTTTTCTTCCATTCTTCCTTTTCTTCGTTTGTTCCTTCCTTCCTTTCTTTTTTCTCTTTCCTTCTTTTCTTTCTTTCCTTTCTTTTCTTTCTCTCTTTCTTCCTTCCTTCCTTTTTTCTTTCTTCCTTTCTTCCTTCCATTCTTTTCTTTGTTCGTTTGTTCCTTCCTTTCTTTCTTTCCTTCTTTCTTTCTTCCTTCCTTTCTTTTCTTTTTCTTTTTTGTTTTTTTATCTTTTCCTTTCTTTTTCTTTTTCTTCCATTCTTCCTTTTCTTCGTTTGTTCCTTCCTTCCTTTCTTTTTTCTCTTTCCTTCTTTTCTTTCTTTCCTTTCTTTTCTTTCTCTCTCTTTCTTTCTTCCTTTCTTCCTTCCATTCTTTTCTTTGTTCGTTTGTTCCTTCCTTTCTTTCTTTCCTTCTTTCTTTCTTCCTTCCTTTCTTTCCTTTTTCTCTTTCTTTCTCTCTCTTCCTTCCTTCCTTTTTTCTTTGTCTTTCTTGCTTTCTTCCTTCCTTCCTTCCTTTCTTCTTGTCTTTCCTTCTTGTCTTTCCTTCTTTCTTTCCTTCTTTCTTTCCTTCTTTCTTTCCTTCCTTCTTTCTTTCTTTCCTTCTTTCCTTCTTTCCTTCTTCCTTTCTTCCTTTCTTCCTTCCTTTCTTTTCTTCCTTTCTTCCTTTCTTCCCTTCTTTCCCTTCTTTCCTTTCTTCCCTTCTTTCCTTTCTTTCCCTTCTTTCCCTTCTTTCCCTTCTTGTTTTTTGAACCCTTGCTATAGCCCTTAACCCTTCTGACTTTACCCCTGTGTGTTAATCCTTTATATGATTCCTTCATACTTATGGAAGGATGTCTTTGTGCCTTGCATGATTTCTCTTTAATTCTCATCTTGTAACACTCTTGGTACAGCCACAGTGATTTCTTATCTTTGCTTTCTGTCTTGCATCAGAGAGGTTTTCTGTTCTCCATTTATAGACCTTTTCAGTTACTGCTACCTTCCTGGCAGTGTTCTGTCATCTAAATTAAATTTCCAGAGGACTCCATCTGCCAGATCCTTGAGTGGGTTACAGTGTGGCTTTTTTTTCTTCTAATCTTTTAACTCATTCCTCTTCTTACAATAATAAACTCTTCTCATTCACTTTCACTAAGCTTGCTTCCCGCCTTTAAGTTTTCAGTCATTTTCTGGTGAAAATCAAATTGAATATAGCCACTTCATGAGTATCTTCTAGTTTGCGAGGTGGGGGTGGGGTGGTGGTGGTGGGGAGGACAGGGCAAGGGAGAAAACATTGCCATAAGAACTTTCTGGAATAACTGTGCTGTGCTAGGAGATTCAGCATGCCTGAGATTACTGCTGACCTTTAGAACATGATCCTTTATGCTAACAAACTGTTAAACTGTGTCCTGCTGTGAGATTGGCCCTTCCAGCTAGTGCTTTCCCCAAATACTTCTCGGGGGCAATTTGGCAGATCATCATTTTGGGGGTCATTACCAATAGGGAGTTTGCACACAGACGCTGTTTTGGAATCTAAGAGATTTACTTAATTACATGCTACTTTGCCTCGGTGCAAAGGAAAATTCTAGAATGGGTTTCATTTGCTGGTCTGTAAGATTAGTGTACCCTGTACATTTGTTTTTCCAATAGATTTAGTGACACCAGGTATCATTTGGTGCTGCCTATTTAGACTTCTGATGACAGTTTGAAGAATCCCTCCTCCTCCTGATTAATACTTCACAGATTTTTGTGGTTAAACAAGCCTGTGTCTGATCTCTTCTTGAGCTTCACAGACAATATACACATTCTTGACATGAACCTTAATAGTATTTCCACTGTCTTGCATTTTTGCTCTGTAGTCAACAGGACACATCTATACCATCTACACCTGTACATATCTTTAACTTGACATGTCTTTCTGTAGAACTCTGTTCACAGATTTACCACGTCTGAAACACTGTTACATTTAAAAGTACAATTTTCAGTAACTTTTCTTCTTTTCCCAGTAAAAAATCAACAAGATCAGGATTTAAAACTGCATAGAAAGCACCATCTCAAATACTTAACCATTAAACATTGATCAAGCACTGTTCAACTAAGGTCTGAGGTGTTGTGGACTCTCCGTCTCCCTTTGAGATACCAGTATTATAATCATCAGAAGATCTTTAGTTACTTCTAGTGTTGTGTCTTGGAACCTGTTTTGATCATTGGTTAACTAAGGCTTCTTAGCTAAGGGTAGAAAGAAACAAATTTCATTAAGCCTGGTCAAATCATGGCCACCATTACCATTAGGAAGATATAAAGGCAGAAGTCAGGGCTGCAATCATGTCCATGGATATAATGATCAAATTAATGGAGGTCTGTGGAGGTTCCAATATAGCTACTCAAGAGAAATTTAGGAACAAGACAGTTAAAGGGGCTGAGCGTGGATATTGTTTTCTCTTATTTCTTGGAGAACCCAGGAGATCCCTGTTACTGTGAATTTCATCTTGGCAAGAAATGGCTTCAGGTTTTTGTCCATTTCTTTTTAACCATACGTACCTTATTTTCCTTTTTCTTTGAGATGGTTCCATAAAGATGAACAGGAAACAGGAAACAAGTTTACAGGACTTGCAGAGGGAAAAAATTAGAAGATTTAAAGATTTTTAAAGTATTTAAAGATTTTAAAGAAGATTTGAAAATACAGAATCCTCTTTTGATATAAATAATACATGAACCTTGGAGAATGATTTGATGAAAATGGACTTTGAACACAAGGCAAGTATATTTATATACACAGCTTTAACGTTCATCCAAATCATATCCTCATCCAATCCTCAACTGATGCATTATTATGTTTTTTATTTCTGAGTAATTTTATTCATTAATAAGCTTCATAGAATATTAGAGCAGAACTTCATGCATAATTTGAAGTCAGGATACAGGACATGATCAGAAACCAAACCCACGTAATACTTTTAGGACCTGATATTATTATACCATTATGTTGAAACAAAACTACTGAGAGATTTATAATGTTTTAAAATAATTTCAGAAACAAATATGCACTGACATATTGCACTTTTTCAATATTCATTCCTCTCTGTTTAGCCTCATAATAGAAGTGAACATTAATGTGTGGATGATTTGAAGCAGTTTTGTATACATATACTTTTTTCCCCTCATTTATAACTTTTTTTTTTCCTAGTAAAGGCTCCAGATTTTTTAGCATGTTAAAGTATCTAAAGTCTTTGCAAGACCTCATTGATGTAGATATGTTTTTTGGACCTGCATGACCAATGCTTTCAGCTTTTGCAGCTATAATTCATATGTATGGCAAACTTGCACATATACATATGAAAGTTTCTAGTTCCTTCTAATCTTGGAGGAAACTTTTAGAGTGTGAAGCAACTGTACTCAGTTGTACAGTTGCCAAGCTCTGTGGGAATAGCTGCTGTATTTTTAAGTCTATTTTAATAAATTCTTTTTGTCAGTTGTTTTTTTTTTTAAACAATCCATGTCCCATAGCAATTGTGATATAGCATTCAACACCTAAGTAGGTCTACTTTAAAATAGAAATGTTCTCTACATATATGTCATCCTTACAGATTAATGACCCTTTCACTAAGGAGGTTAGCAGTCCAACTGGCAGTCTCAGCAAGCCCATGGCAGCTCCTAGTTCACATAACTTGGGAATGCAAGCACCATAGCAGTCAGCGCTTCTATATCAATCTCACTCTCCTTTCCACCTCATGATAAGTTGGCACCCGATCACGGGGGAAGAAAGAGTTTGTTTTTCATGAGAATGAAGCTAATAAACACAAGCTACTGTGATTTCTCCCTGGAGTAATAACAAAGTAAGTGTGTCCAATCCTGAACATAACTAATGAAGCTATCATTGAAATCAGCTTGGAATAATCAAAAAGGACTAAACACTAGTGATGCAGCTTTCACTTTGTTTGGTTTGTATATGAAGACAGGCAACATGAAGAAACATTTCAAAGACAGAGTGACTTTTACAGTGGATTAGGAGTACCAAGTCTTTCTAGGTTTCATGTAATTTTTAATCCTTGGTACTTGTTATGCCAGTGTTAGTGAAACCTGATTTGCATGCCTGTCTTTATCTAGTGAAGAAAATATTTCTCACATCAGTTTTGAGTAGAACAGTCAACTTGTACAGCTGTCTCAACTAATAACACTATGGTGGAGATGATTCATCATTCTTCAAGATATATATGGAGAAGTATTTTTCCGGTCTGCTAAATCCTTAGTTAGAATTGCAGTAATAACTGTAAATACTTGGAAAGAATACATAGGTAGGTAAAAGGTATTTTTTGTGGGGTTTTTCCCCAAATATTACAAAAAGCTTTAAAGAATCTTCAGTAGAAGACTTTTCTGAATATCAAAGAAATTAATTTAATTTTAATTTGGTTTGTATTATTTTTGTGTGTGTGATTATAGCAACATTGTAGGGATACTTAATTTCAGATTCAGCAAAAGTATTTTTCTCATTTTTATTTCTGCTCTACTTTGTTAATCTTTTTATATTATTGTCTGGTGTTACATCAAGATTCTGTGCACATTTCTTAAATAACTAGCAGTATTCATAGCAATTATACTGTGGGAACAGGAAAGAGAAGGGAAGTTTTGACTCGCTAATAGATGGGTTCTTCTTTGGTCCTGGTTTGTTTTTAGAGTGTACTTCAGATCTCTTCTTACAGTGTGCTTGATTTTTTTATCAAGAGGTAGCTGATAATCAGTGGTCCACTTGCAGATCTTGTCCTGACATGGAATATTCACTCAGATGTGGAAGCAAGGAAGTCCTCTTGGGTCTCATTGCATAACCACAGCCAGAGAAACTACAAGACAGCTCCTAAAAACTTCCTGTAGCAAGTTTAATCGAAAGCTGATGGAAAGCCTATGTAAACTGAATGGGTGATCTTGCCTTTGAAATAGAAGTAGTTCAATAATGTTAGTAGAATGAGCATCACAGACATCACAGTGATCTACCCTGTGACTTTCAAAACAGACCAGGGGCTGTCTGCTTTCAGGGACACTTTTCTTCAGTTCGATGTGGCACTCTGGATTTCTGTGCTGTCAGAACACAAGAACATAACAACATGAGAAAGGCTATACTGGGTCAGACCAAATCTGACAGAGATATCTGATGTTCTGCCTCTGACTAGAGCCAAAAGCAAATGCCTGTGGTTGTGAAGTATGACATGAAAGAGTGCAGTCTCAGATCACGATCTCTTTCCTTCTCTTGCTTGCTTCCTTATCTTTTACCAGTCAAAAATGTCCATGCAGAATGGTTTTCTTTTGGAAAATGTGATTTGACAGAATTGAGACACAGCATGGTGATATGTTGATTTAGTAGAAGATTAGAGCAGAGAATAAACAGACAGGCTTGCAGGCTAAGCTGGAGTCCTATGGCTGCCCAGACTTAGAACTAAGATGCATAAAAAACAAGCTAAAACTTTCTAAATTAGCCTGAAGCAGAATACACAAGCTTTAGTCTTGCAAAAGAAACTGAAATCTTTGATCTTTTATCTTGAACTAGGCTATTTTTAAAGGGGTAGAAAATGGTTTTCTGGACAGTCTTGGTCTTTTGCCTCTGATAGCTGAATGGATGACAACAATCTGCTTCCACTTTAGCTTAGCACTGATATGCTTCATTCTCCAATAGTGCAGTCCCTACAGCTTGTGTTCTGCAAAGCAACAGCAATCTTGATTACATACAGACTTACAAAGAAGTATTTAATTCTAAGATTAGTCTGCTGTTTTACCTTTATTTACTCATGCAAGTGGTAACACAGAAGATGCTGAAGACTGGCAGTTGCCTAACTGGGGAAATCAGAGGTAAAACCCCTGGTATTAGAGGTGAAATGCAGTTTTCAAGGATGAAGATTATGAGCCAATGTTCCTTTGGAGTTCAAGTGGGCAAAATCATGGCAGAAAGGAAAAAACAGTGAAAAGGCATTAAAGAAAGCGGTATTACAGAAACTGGAAGTTCTGTAAACACTTGAAAAGAGAGGAATTAAAACAGCATGTGATTGTTTTCCTAGAAAAAGTTGAGAAAAGATCTAGTAGTAGAGACTTTGTGCAAAAATTAAAATGTTTCATGATTCACTGGGAAACACAAATTGAAGAATCCTAGTCCAAACTGTTAGGACAAAACAAGGGGAATCAGATCACTTCTTATCAAGTAAATTACTTCCTTCAACTTGGAACTTCCTAAGAGGGATAAGCTGCAACAAAAACTTCAGGATCTGAGACCTCATCTTGAGAAGGAATCAAATATGTAACAAAGCTGGCTGGACAAGATTTTAATACGTGACAGTTCTTGAGGGTTTAGAACTCTTTCTTCTGCATGAAGAACCCACTGCTGTTCCCCATGAGAAGCCACTTCAAGAGCCAGTCAAGGTCAATTTATCATTTACTACAGAATAAATAAAATGCAAATGAAGAAAGATGTTTTAACTTAGCTGATATTCAAAACACTTCCATAATGGACATAAATGCTAGTACTGAAGTTGAAGAGAAGCACTGATGTATGAACAAAATGTCATGTCTGTATGATGATTTAATATGGAAAAAGTGATGAAGAATTATATTATTGTGAAACCTGTAAGAAACTCCTGGCAGTGACAAAATCTAGATTTACAGAAAATAAGATTTATAAAGGATCTTAAGAAATCACCTAGTCTGGCCCTTTCCTCCATAGGAAAGGAAAAACCTATACTACCTACAAAAACGCTTTCAGTAGACCATTTTTGCTACTGTTATGTCACAGAAAATTCATGCTCAGGGCAAACCACATATGCCAGATACAGCTTTTTAAATATAAGATACTGAAAGGTGCTTTGTAAGCTGTCTGGCAGAACTGCAGCATTATGAGATGACATATACATGTAAGTTTGGTAACCTGTCATAACTACAAGAATAAAGAAACAATTGCTTACTGCAGTTGAAACATAGTCATCAAAGCTCAGACTGGAAAAATAGTGATGAGTTTTCCAGGTTGCTCAGCACCAATAGACATTTTCTGCTGCTCAATTAAAGGTAGTTTAGGAGAAAATCTGTTAGAGAAGCAGAGAACATCACTATGGAGATAAGGAGGGGGCTAAGAACAATCTAGGCTATTGATGTAAAAACATCCTGATAACAAAGCATACAGTAGACAGCTAAATTTATATAACTTGCAGTTTGAAATTTTCTTTTCTCTTCATAAATCGTTCACTGTATAAGGTGCCACTTGTTAGATGATGATTTGAGCTGAGGAAGGTGTGTTACAATGTGTATTAGGAGAAATTGATGAAAGCTGTTTGACAGCATCTTCCTTCAGAATATATGTAAGAAGCTTCTTTACAGAATAAAGTAGGTGAGGCAGTAGGAGCTGTATCTGCTGACAAAGAAAAGTAAAACTAAGTAATCAGAGTTTTCAATAGCAGCCAAATAGTGTATCATAGAGCTGTGGATCTGAAAGAGAAGCAGCTGCTGATATATTTAGTATTCAGAAAATATCCAGAGGTCACATTAGAAACTACTGCAGAAATTCGAAGCCGTACAGCAAAGCAGGGAAGCAATGGAGGTATTGAAGACAGCTGGGAGGGAGATGACTGGAGCTATGTGGAAGTTTGGAACATCGAGGGCAGTTTGGGAGCAGTGGGTGGCCAAAATCATGAAGAACATGCTAAGTAATTGTGTGGTAGGAACAACTGTAGGGATCTTACGACAAAACTTTATGCTTTCTCAGTAGTCTTATTCCTTTAACAACTTTTTATGTTTTTATACTTGCAGGATAGAACAAGCTTTGGGAGAACCAGGTCAGCATTTGAAGACAATAGAATCACAGGTCTCAAAATGCAGAGATAATACGTTTGGACAGATGTGACTGTAATGCTGTCAGCTGCTGCTATTCCATATCAAGGCCTCCAATATTTGCTGTTTATTCTTCAAGCCAAAGCCTTGGGAAAAGAAGTTATTAGAGGCAAATAGTAGCTTTCACTTTTTTTACGGGAGATTCTGAAAAATTCTTGAAATCATGACCCAAATGCACGCTAACATTTTAAAAATTTAACATATTAAAAATACACACATCAAAAATACCCTGCACCTGTTTATTTTAAATCTAGATTTTTCACGATCAACTCTTTTGAAACCAGAGCCATGATTTGCTAACACTTGACAATTAAATGCTGTAATTGAGAGCAGAAATTGGTCAATGGAGTCTTTTGCAAATTATAACTGTGAAAGGAAGGAACAAAACAGCTTGATATGCAGACTGTTTCTGGAGACCCAACAGGGATTTTGTCAGTTCTTTTAAAAGGCTGTGGGTTTTTTCCCCCAACAGATATTCCCCCATAAAGGTATTTGGTAATTTAGAAGAAAAAAAAATAAAAGACAGTCAGAAGTCATTGTGATACAAAACCACAAAGACCCTGGGTTACTCTGAGTGAATTTTTTAGGGTGTAACATTTTTTAGAATGGGAACTGTAAGGAAGATCATAGAGTGTGCTGTGTGGTAAGATCTGCAAAACTGTGCACTGCAATGAAACCAAGATGGGTGAAAATTCTTCAGTTTTATATAAATCAGAGCCTCTTGGTAGTCCAGTTTCTCCTGATATTTTAAAGTCTCTTACTACTCCATTGCTCTCCTATCTTTGCTGGAAAGGCTTTCTGTTGCAGGAGCAGAATTGTATGTTTTCTCCAGTCCAGCCGACTAGTAATTGTTGCAGTCCTTGTCCTGGCTAAACTGACCAATACTTAACCAACAGCTAGTTACCAGGATACAGCATTTTCTTGTTCTTTGCGGATTACTACATCCTACATCAGGCAAGACCATTTCTACCCACGATGTCATGAAAAAAAGAAGAAAGCAATTTCCTGTTGAAGGATTTACTTTTTGCTGTTAGGCAGGTAGTTTCCTTATTGTTCTCATTTAATCAAAAGAGAAAAAGGGGAAGCAGTGATTATTTTTTTTTCTTCTCTAGAATAGTGGAAAGCTTCAAGTGGTGATGACATAAACTTTTGAAATCTGGTCCACTATTTCAGTCTCTCACAACCAAATGAAAGATAATCATACTCTGCATGTCAATCAGCACTACTTTTGTATGTCAGCCTTCACAACTGGTTTTAATGACTGCAGTTTCTATAATGTAGCTACAGGATAAACACTAATTAGCTGTTGAGCATAAAAATTTTAGTGAGCTGAAAAGCATTGTTTGGGTATCCTAAGCCAGCAAATAGAGGAATATATACTAAACTGCATGTGAGGGTAAGATTTTTAACTGGATATCCCGGGGGAGGAGGGGAAAGAGAGTGGGTCAAGACATTGACCAAGCGAGCTACTTCACTGTAGGGTTCAGTGCTGCCAAACATATATAAAAAACCCTCTTGTCAGCCCAGGATGTTTTCTTGTCTGCTGCAGACCATTTCAGAAATTCTAGTGTTGTTTTGAGTCTACAGCGAAGTATGGTTTTCCTTTATTACATTATTTTGAAGTTAAACTACCCTTTTCCATCTAGCATTGCTTTAGTTCTCATAAACCTGAGGTCATACCAGCAAATATTTTTTTTCACAGATTTGAAACCTGCAGTCTAATGGAAGCTGAGATCTCCTGTCACAGAAGCTAAAATTTTTAGAATAACCAATATTAAAAATCACAACAAAATCAGGACAGCTGGCAAAACTTGTAGTTGCAAGTAACTAAGAACAAAATACAGCCTACAAAATCAGTTGTTGATGTATGAACTGGAAGAAACACAGGCTTGACTTTCAGATGCTATTATGTGCCTAGAATACTAACAGTTAAACCCGTTTCTTTTTAATTGCATAAGGAGAAAATACAAAGAGGGCAAAGGGGTGAGTGGGCCGTAAGTCATCATACGTTTGACATAGTGGCAATGCACCAAACACCGGAATAGATTCTGAAATTATGTGTGGTAAGTCACAACACTTATTGTTCCCGTTCTTGTCCCTGTAAGCTGTGTCCCCTGTTTATATTGCCTGTGCAGCGATGCAATACTTAGGGCAGCGAGAAGTGTCCCTGATTTGTGGAAGTATCCAGCTGGATGGTTGGTTTCTACCACACAGAATGGGTATGGCAACAACCCAAACTATTAACCCCTAACTCCCCCACCCAAAACACTTATGACTCAGGTGTTGATTAAAATATTCAGTTTCAGACATACATTTGTTCTTCTTTTAGGATTTTTTTTTTTTTTTATGGAGAAAGTTCCTGACTGGGAAAAAAATCTAATTTCTGCACAGAAATTAGTTTTCATTGAAAATCCAGTATTCAGTTAAAAAATTACTTTGACAGGAATTTTTGACCAGCCCTAAAAATGTCTGTAGAGGTGAACTCTGCAGCAGTGGGGTGTACCTGGTCATGAATTACCCCACTGATAGAGCATTCTTAAATGTATGTTCAAGACTGTGCTCCTCAAAGCAACGGTTTGCTTAAGGCAGGTTAACGGAGGTGGCTCTAAAGTCACTTATCCAATGCAGTTTATTTTTATACGCACAAGCTAAAATAACTCTAGCTGAAAGTTAAGACCATTTTGTCTTTGTTCAATTTTCTGCCAGTAGTTTGCGCATGAGCCTGCTTCTAAGCAACAGTCGAGAAAAACATGATGGAAAATGAGTGGTGCACATCCAGAATCGGCTGCAGCTTACTTAAGGACAGCTCTGGTAGGTAAAACTAGTTAGGTATCTATCCAGCTAAACAGATGCCTACCCAGAGCTGTATGTAGCGATTGTCTGTCACCGGAACCACACACACCCAACCGCACAGGTAGCCAAACCCCGGCTAAGATCTTCCCTCCGTCCCGATCAGGGCACGGAGCGAAGCGCAGCAGAGCTCAGCCCGCGGAGGGAAAGCCCGGGCCACCCCCGCCTCCGCGGCTGGGCGGCGGCTGGCGGCCTGCGGGGGGCACGGGCCGCACCTGGGCACGGGGGCTCGGGGAAGGGGCGCGGGGGGAGGGGGCGCTGCCCGCCCGAGCACCGCCCCTCCTTGACACCGTCCCCGGGCTGACGGCCGCCGTCGCTACCTGTGCCGCGCGCCCCCCACCGCCCCCGGCTCGCCCCGCCCCCGGCCCCTCCCCGCTGCAGGCGGCGGGGCCGGGGCGGGCCCGCGGCGCCGGTTATTTGCCCCCGCGGCGGGGTGCCCGCGCTCTCTCCCGTTCTCGCCGCAGCCCCGGCCCCCCCGGCCGCTCTCGCCCCCCCCCCCCCCCCCCCCCCCCGCCATGCCGAACATCGTGCTGTTCAGCGGCAGCTCCCACCACGACCTGTCCCAGCGGGTGGCGGACCGGCTGGGGCTGGAGCTGGGCAAGGTGGTCACCAAGAAGTTCAGCAACCAGGAGACCAGGTGCGCGCGGCGGGGCGGGCAGCCGGGAGCGGCGCGCGCGGCCACCGGCGCTGCCCCCGCCGGGGCCCCCTTTCCCGGCCGCCGGCCTCGCGCGGCGTTACCTGCGCGCGCTCCGGCCCCACCCCCGCGGGCGGCGGGTCCCGCCGGGGCGGCTGAGGCGGCGCGGCCCGCGAGTGGGCAGCCCGGGGCGGGCGCGGGGTGCGGCGCGGCCAGGCGCGTCCTGCCCGGCCCCCGGCGCTCGTCCCCGGCCGCCGCCCCCCCCTCTCCCCGGAGCCGGCAGGAGGGGCCAGGCGCACCGGCGCTGCCCCGGAGCTGTCCCGCTCGCTCGGGCTGAGCCGGCCGGAGGAGGGGCGGGGGCCCGGGCCCTGGGCAGGCGGAGAGCATCCTCCTGTGGGGGGAGAGGGTGGCGGGTGCTGCAGGCGGCCTGTCTGCCGCGTGGGGTTCATCCCGCCCTTGGCGGGCGGCTGGCCGAGCGGCTGAGCAGCTTTATCGCCGTAAAGATAAAACCGTTTTGGTGTTAGGTTGGGTTGATCTAGGGTTGCAGTGTATTGCGCGGTTCTGTAGTTG
Organism: Falco punctatus; assembly: GCF_963210335.1. Classification (NCBI taxonomy): domain Eukaryota; kingdom Metazoa; phylum Chordata; class Aves; order Falconiformes; family Falconidae; genus Falco; species Falco punctatus. The sequence goes on along the minus strand of NC_137581.1, from coordinate 94,874,080 downwards.
GGCCGGCTCTGTGTGTGAGTGGGCATAAGAGCAGGGTGGTAGTGATCGGCCAGGCACTTGAAAAGGAGCCTGGCTCGAATCGCGCTTCAGGTTTTGTTGCAGCGGGTCTTTATTCTGTATCAGCAGCCGGGGGGGTGTGTGGTGCAGCAGTTCCAGCTCCTGTGCAGCTTCCCTCCCCAGTCCAAAGCTGTTGTCCCGCATGAGGGTAGTACGGTTGTTACGATGGCCTTGGCTGACTGCTGGAAGTGCAGGTGTGTTGCGTTCCCGGCCAGCCAAATGCAGAAAGTGCCTCTGGTAACAGTGCAAAAGACCCTGTGTGACACCGTGAGGACAGCTTGCTCCCCCTGACTCCCTGAGAATGTGCTTGCAGGTGCTTTTTCTACTAATATTGCCTCTCTTTATGAGTCTGTCATCTTCGCTTTCTGACCCACCTGTTTTATTTACTCATTTTTAATGGAGAATTTTAATTTGAGGTGACAGCCCGTGAGCTGGTAAGACTGTACCGCTGCTTTTCTGTATAGGTGTATGAGACTTGGCTGCCAGCTGATCCTGAAACGTGAGTTCCTGACTGGAAGTAGCTGGCTAGTCTCTGAGGTTACTGTCTGTTTGTTTTTATCTGTTCTTGTTCTGAATCTCCTAAACAAACGTGTTTTCATTGCTTCCTTTGAAAGATTAACATGGTGTATTCTAAAACTGCTCTTACAAAGCTTGTCCTTCTAGTCTGTCTACGTTTTTGCATTCTCAGTTTAATTGCTCTTGTTCTAGTTATGCTCACTGGCATTACTATAAACCCTCTTCCATTGGTGTTTATGCAACCTAATATTTGCACACTAACTCTTCTATTCATTCCTGATTAAATGAAGGTTTAAATCTTCTCTCAAGTCATTCCAGCCCCATACTCACTTTATTGCTCTTTGATCTCTTTTCTGCATGATAAAACTTAATTTGTGTATTTGGTTGCATGACTTTCTTGCTAACTTCTAATTTTTTTAATGTTTATTCCCCAGACACACTTATCTTTGGTTCTGCATTTGCTATGTTTTAAGGAGAGATTAACTGATTTAGATTTCATCCAAGGTAGAAATTTATCTCTAAAGTTTGCATATTTATTTCGTGAGGAGGCTTAATTAAATTCTAGGCTGCATCATACAGTAATCTTTAGTTTATAATTTCACCTGATTTTTCAGGTATGCAGTATTGGCCTCTGCCATTAAACAAGTAGGTAGTGGTGACTGCAGCATGTCAGTAGTTTGGCTAATCTAGTAGTGCTAGTTTATTTTCTTAGGCAAATAGGGATGTAGTGTGGTAGAGATAGGAGGAATGGCTCTAATCTAAACATTATTTCTGGTTGCTTCTGTTGCAACACAGTGACCAGTTAGGCTTGATGTCTTTTTTTGACTTTTTTTTTTATGAACTTAAAATGCCTTAACACTTTAAATGTTTGGTTTTGTTTTCTTCATCTACTGCTCCATACTTATGAGATTGTAAAATGAAGTTCGGGGGGTGGTGGTGGTGGTGTTGTGGTGGTTTGTTGTTTTGTTTGTTTTTTTTTAACCCCTCAGCCAGCACAGTTGTATCCACTACGTAATGTTTTAAGTGGGTAATCTTTTCAATATCCTTAGCAACTTATTTCAGGATTTGGCCTTCCTGTTTTGTAGACTAATTTTCATAAGAAAAAAATCAGCAATAGTAATAAGAGGATTCCTCAACAATGTGTTTGAAATTAAACTACAGCTACAGTTTATAAGATTTATGCTGTAGTGGTCCTTTTCTGAGGCATCTGGATTTTTAGTCTCTATAGAAAATTTTCATGGTGTGTGCATGTACGGAAAGATAATCTAGGACAATCTTTTTTTTTTCTTGTTGTGTTTTTAAATTTTAAACAAATGTATTGGCATTACAAAATACATTTGCAGTATTGCAGAATACTGGAACATGATTGTTAAAATGCTCAGAGAACCTTAAACCTTACCGATGGCACTCTGGCAAACTCCAGTGCAAACAGATAAGCTTGGACCCGAGGGTCAACGAACTCTTGCTTTGTCAGATCTGTTAAGTTAGCAAGCTGCAGAGAAGATTCACCTTTTGTTAAAAGCTCTGGTTTGCAGCGTTCCCTTAAACATAAATGTAAGTTATGGCTAAACTGATAAATATGTGCAGCCTCAAGCTTAAATCCTTGTCAGAGTGTCATAGCTGGAAACCTTTTAGTTTAGTAACTGCAGTTAGTCTGGCTTGCGGAATAGAGTGGAGGGAAGAGTCATTAAACATTTTGTGTTGAATCAACTCAAACAAGCTTTAGAGCCCAGTCCATAGCAGTTGTCAGTAGGTTTGAGGAACTAAAGCTGTGTGCCCTAAGGTTAGCTGGGGATAGGACCATGCCTGACAAGCGCTGTGGCTAAGTGGGCAGGTACATTCCCAACTCCAGGACATTTAAAATGAGAAGGGCTTTATATATATATAATGTATACTGAGAGGAGCATATCTAGCAGTATCCCAGTTCCCCTCAGATTTAGCCTTTCAGCAGTCTTGCAGCTCTGTCTGTAACTGAGAAATGTAGTCTGTGCTAGAGGAAGTAAGCGAAATTGCTGGTAGACTTGGCCACTGCCCTGTTTTTTTTTTCCTTCTTCTATCTAAACTGTATGGAAATGTTTTCCTTCAGCTAACTACCAAAGTCCAGCAACCCTAACTAAAGCAGCAAGAGAGCTCCTCAGTAATGTCTGGTTATGGAAGATAACTCTGTTTAGTGTTCAGAGCTTGTGTGTCAATTAAGTGCCAGCCACAGTGTCATGGTAGGAGCTTGAGGAGTAGCACCTTCTCCCTTATCTAGCAAATGCTAGGGCTGCAGTGGGGGCTCAGTCAGTTTATCTTTTTCAAACCCCACAAGCAACTGTCATCAGCAGTGTTTTGCAGCTAGAGGAAGAGGAAAGGAATGGAAGTTCTTAAACAGGCATGGCTGTTGTAACCTCAGCATCGTGAAACTGACAGACATGCAACAGAAGCATACAGATACTGAACACTGAAGTTTTTCACAAAATTGTCTCCAAATACACTGAGATGGCATTTAGTTATAGTTGATACACAATTAAATCTCAAAGCAGGTATATTTGGTGAGTCAGCTGATTTAATAAAAAAAAACTATTGTTGACTGTACATCACTTTTTTAATGATTGTATTTTCTTACAATAAATTGTATGTTTGCTTCTCTAAAGACTATTTATTTTAATTCTGTCCTTGAAATACTTGTTATTTGCAAAATGGGGAAACTGGAGTGAAAGGTGACAGTCATACACGCATCTGTCTCAGTGGAAGAAGTTAGTGCTCCTATCCATTCTTGTGAGCTTCCTGGCTTTCCAGTCAGATTCATGGGCTGAAGGCCTGCTTGCAGATCTTCTTGACAGATCTGTGAGGGAGGGAACTGGAGTCCTGCCCGGCACGTGAATTTGGCACAGCCTTATTTAGCTGCTGAAGCTGGGTTGTTTCAAAAACATTAAGTGTATGCTTTTATAGAGGAAAGTATGGATTGAGTACAAAGGGACATTGCATGGGAAAAGCTGTGTTGTTATGAGGGCCTTTTGTAAGTAAATAAATAAAACTGGAGTCTTGGACTAAAATTTAATCTTAGAAGATGGGGGGAAAATAGCTGATTTTTATAATGAGAATTTTTACAAGGATCACTGTGAGTCTGTATTTCACACAGTGGAGTAATGAAAACAATTCCATGAAGAACTGAGAAATCAGGAGCAAAGCTGGAAACTTTGATATTGGCGATATATCTCAGGGAAGTACAATTGAGCATTGGGCTGTAACATTTCCCTCCCATCTTCTCTTCAGCATCCTCCAGCTCTTCTCTGCAGTTATCTCAGATAAGGCATGACCTCACTACATCTCTTGTACCCAGGTTCCTTTGGATTTGGCTGCTGCAGGGGCTGTGAGGTGTGTGCTACTCACCCTCACTGGAGTAGATGGTTATGGTTTTTGCAGACACCTGATTGTGGAGTAAACAAGCTCAGGTGATTAGCTGGTGTTAAATTGGCTAAAAGCATAGAGATTAGGGATATAGTGGGATGTGAAGTGACTCCATACTGCCCAGACACTGAGCAAGTGATTTGCAGCTGGGGTTTTTGTGTGCTGCCTGTGACAGTGGAGGCAGCTGTGTCCTTTGCCTCCCCCACCCCCCCCCATCCATGCTGTTGTGTGCAAGAAGAAACTGCAGAAACAGATTTTACTAGCTTGGCTGAACAAAATAAAAATTTCTTCTGGATTGCATGTTTTGTTTATATAGGGAATTGAAGGTGCAGTAAATATGGCCGTTTATCACGTTCTTCATTGCTCCAAATCAGAAAAGGCCCAAAAAATCTTCAAACTTTTGGCTTGACGCTTCCACTTTATTGACCTTTCTGTATACTTTGCAAGTTTAATCTTTAAGTAGATGCTACATGCTTGAAATTTACAAACAAAAAACAATCCATTTGAATCATGCTCGATGATTCCACATGTCCTTAGCTGTAGTGTTTGGTACTCAGCCTTTGAAGACTCTCTGTTCAGGTTTGTTAGACTTCTGTTTCCAAATTTCTGAGGGTTCATTTTGGACTACACACGGCTTAACCCAGAGCTGCTCAAGTGAAGGTGTTTTCCTCCTGCGGTGGCAGGCTGTGTGCCACAGTGGAGTGTGAGAAGGCATTTCCTGCCTTGTGGTGCCTAGCATGCCCGTGTCCACCATTAGGGTGGGGCAGTGTCAATGAAGATCTAGTTGGGGGTTGGTCTTGGAGCTGTTACTCAAGCTGAAAGAGCCTAGAGCTAAGGGGAGACTGTGGGTGCCAGGAGATATAGGATACCTACAGATTTAAAACCAGCTGGCATTTTTACTGTTTGTTGTTTTGGGCTTTGCTAGTACCTGCTTTGTTATACCACATCAGGGCAGTTAAAAATATTTACCCGGTGAGTTGGAGGTTTTGTGTTAAAAGACTGCTCTGCAAAATGCGTTCCCAAAGGTAAGAGGTCAAACACACCCTCTGCTTAGTGCTGTCCATTGGCTGGGTTTCAAAGGATTGCAAATTGAGCATGTGGACTGGTTTTGATCACCTTTGAAATATCGATTCATTTTGCACACTGTATGAGGACTCTAGATCTTAGATTTTGGCCTCTTTGGAAATTAAAAGTGTCTGAAGTACACATCTACTTTATCAGTACCTAAATTGCTTGAGAAATCTTACTACTTGTAAGCATAGCTAGAAGTTTAATCTGCTGTAATTATTTTCAGAAGTACGTAGACCCCTTTTAAGTGCATGATTTCAACAGGATACTAGTTATGGATTTACATTATTTACCGTTTAAATCTGGCTCTGCATACTTACTCCCCTGCTTGCCCACAACTGTTTTGTCGGGGATTTTTAGTTAGTATGTACAAATTTAAAATTCCCATTGCTGTAAATTCTGTTGGGAGCATGCTATAAATTTAGCTCAGAAGGAGCTGAGTCTGCTGTTACAGCTGATCTTTGAATTTTGTTTAACAGATGCTTCAGCCATTGAAATTTGTTTGCAACATAAGTGGGTTTTAAGCCTTAGCCTTAATCTGTGGTAATTAGTCTTTCCAAGTTTTTACGTAGTACACTGAACTCTCAAATCAGCCTTTGCAAGATGAAGGCAGATACCAACATCCAAACTTGCTTTTCATCATGTCCTGTCTTATGTGTATCTTTCCCACTAGACCCTTGTGCTTCTGGATTCCAAGCAACTGGCTCAAAGTTAATTACTTTTGTGGGCTGTTAATTTCTGTAACTTTTAATTTAAAACCTAATTGTGTGGTGTCAGGGCTTTTAATGCACAGGTTCTGTTGACTCTTCTTGAACGAGAAGTTTATTTAAACTGTTACCAAATAGCTGAATTTGATTCAATTGCATAAAACAAACAGAGCTTGTAATCTTGAGGTAAGAGCTTGTTCTTGTGTCCTTTCTCTGTGTCCTTGCTATGTGGAATTGTTTAAATAACCCCACTAACAGTTAATGGGTCATGATATAGATGGTCTAACTGGAATTTAGTAGTAATGTTAGTAACTGCTGCAAAGTTTGACTGCTGTTAACTTAGTGTTCTCTAATAGATATTAGAGGTACAATACCTCAGATATCTGATACTGTAGTTTATAGTATCTTACTGTTTGCCTGTGTTATAGCTGAACGTGTTAAAAAAAAAAGCCAAAGGAAAAACCCCTGAAAAAATGCAAAAGAAATCCCAAAACAAACACACACACCCCCAAACCACTACCCGCACCCCTCCCCCCAAAGAAAAACTAACAAAAAAAACCCCCGATCCATCCCAAAAAAATCAGCAGGGTTAGTACAGGCTACGTCTGATGAAATACTTGCAACACAATGACTAGTTATCTTTTACTGTGTGGCTCAATGAAGGTAAAATAGGCAGCTATGTGTAAACTCAACCAACAGACACAATATTTCTCAATACTGATCTTTTGAGAAGGTAGATGATGATGAGAGATGGGAAAAGCTGATCTGTTGCACAGCTATCTCCAGTTGATTGGGAGAAGATCTTTGTGCAATAATTACATTATGCTATTCTCTGGCGTGTTTAACACCTGCATAGCACTTGGGTAATTTAAGCGTGATTTAGTTTAGTCTGTACGTAACTTCTGTGTCCACTAGAAATGGTATTTCTGTATACCTATGCACATACTTTCATATTTCTGTGTGCCAAATAAGTATGTCATTCTGGCCTGAAAAGCATAACCAAAAATTTTTCAAATGCATCAAGAAAGAAAGTAGTAGCATTTTTGTTTTTCAAGTTGTTTACAAGATGAAAAAGTTATTGCTAGCTTAAGTTCACTGAAAAGATAGTAATTAATGGCAATTGAAGAAGGATCGCTTCAGGTTCATTGTATTAACCAGATCTATATTTATCTCAGAGTATTCCCTGACATTTTGAAACCTGTTATTTCTTAGCAGTATGCTTAGAAATGATTGGGTTTTTTAAAGGAGCAAAACAACTCCAAGTGTTGTAATTCAGTGTTCTTTGTGGTTTTATAATGAGCAACAGGATCACTTATTCTTGTCATTCAGCAAAGTTGTTTTTTTTTTTTTCTATTACTGTTACATAATGTGTCTATGAAACATTTGGTTACTTTTTTCCCTGAGTACTAACGACTTATTCTGCCCTTCTTTATCACTCCAATAGCATTCTCCCCTGAAAATTGACAGTGTTTTCTTAGGCTTTTTCTACTTTCTTCTCCTTTGTAATGGTTCCTAGTTTGATTTCCAGAACTGGAGTCTAACCTCACAGTTCTGAGTTGAAAGAGGTGCCATAGAATTTTGCATGCGGTGGTGGTCATCTTTGGACCTTTTCCAAAGGGCTGGTATGTGACACTTGTTATTAAGCAGGTCTATGTGCCATGTCCGCTGGTGATTATAATTTTTTAGAGTCCTTATAACAGTAACGATGGACCTGTAACAATGATTGAGGCTGTGCCCATTAGCTAGTGGGTGGATCATGGTAATCGTTTAGGTTGGAAGAGACCTTTGAGATCAAGTCCAACCATTAACACAGAACCGCTAAGTCCACTACTAAACTATGTCCCTAAGTATCATATCTATGTGTTCTTTAAACACGTACAGGGACGGTGATCCACCACCTCCCTGGGCAGCCTTTTCCAATGCTTCATCACCCTTTTGGTGAAGAAATTTTTCCTAATATTTGATCTAAACCTCTCCTGGCACAACTTTAAGCCATTTCCTCTTGTCCTATTGCTTCTTACTTGGGAGAAGAGACCTACTCCCACTTCACTACAACCTCCTTTCAGCTAGTTATAGACAGCAATAAGGTCTCCCCTGAGCCTCCTTGGGGTTAAACAACCCCAATTCCCTCCTGTTCCTCCATCATACTTGTTTCTCTAGACCTTTCACCAGCTTCATTGCTCTTCTCTGGACACGCTCTAGCACTTTGTCTGTCTTTCAGTGAGCGGCTCAAACCTGAACACAGCATTTGAGGTGCAGCTGAGGAGCTGGATTTGTGCGTCCAGAAGCAATGACAGGTTTTGTTTATTCTTCTGGGAGGTGGTACTCTGGTATTTTAACACCAGAACTGGTTTTGGTAGGGCTTCTAATTAAGCCTGACCAGTTCTTCCCCTTATGGAATATACTTAAACGTCTTACTGAATTTGTTATGTTGTCCAAAAAGGAAAACAAACTAAGAAAATTGGTTGATCAAAACAGTTTTCTCTTAACAGCCCTATTGATCAAAATCTTAGACAGGGAACTAAGTTTTATGACCAAAAATTTGCATCTTTGTGCCATAATGAAAGCCTCCAAAAGGTTTCCTGGATTAACACTGACATATCTGCAAATGACACTGTCCTTGACCACCTCTGGACTTCCAGAGATCCTGGTGTTTGCTAGATGTTTTGCTTTCTTTTGGCCTTAAGAAATCCTGCTAGTAGCATTCTCGGGCAAAAAAAATGTATTCAATTAAGGAGAAAAATTATGACAGGATGTTTTTATGGCTTGTGTGGGACTGCAGAGGAGTCAAGTAGGGGAGCTGAGAGCATGGACTCAACTATCTTGATAGTAATAAATCAGATGTTTGCATGTCACTAAGGTTTTAAGCAGTAAATTCCTTTCTGTGTTTTGTATCTACAGAAAGCTAATGATTGTTACACAGCACCCCGAAAGCTGGTATACGGAAGCTGTTTGGACTGTGTTTCAGTAGAACAAGCTTCAGCACTGAAGGACCCATCAGAGAAATTATTCTACCCACATCTGGGCCATTTGGATGGTTTCCAGCTAGAAGCTTTTGCTTATTTGTCTTGTTTAAAGATGCAACTTTTTAAATAAGGGCCCAAGACTTTTAGCATTTAATAATTAAGACAAACATGACAAAACGTGGGTTTGAAAGGTCTGATTGCCTCATTATTTAGGAAGTCTGTATGTTTCTTTTGTTTTGCATGGATTCAGGGAACAACGAAGGTTAGTCTGCTGTTCTTACGTGTACGTTTTGGAGTAACGGGTGTGAAAAGTTAGTGTGGTTCAACAGTAGATTTCTATTGCTTGGGTCTAGAATTTAAAAAGAATCCACATCGATTTGTTTTAATTTTCCTGTTTATTTGTAAGCTCTGTTTAATTTTTTAATTCTGTGATGTGAGCAGTGATCAGTACCAGAGCTTGCCTTGAAAACTGTGGAAGAATAAAATAACTGGTAGTATAAGGAACCAAAGTATGTAAGCACAGTTAGAGCAAATAAAACAACGGACAGACCCTGAGAGTTGTTGAGTCATGGTGAGCTGTTGATGAGCAGTCCTTGGCTTTTCTCTAAGATTTTAATTTAGGAAAAAAAAAATACTTGGACATCATGTTGTAAATTTTAACCAGTTTTCTGTTTTGGGGCTGTGGTTTGGTACTTCTCTCTTCTAAAATACAGTAGTTTCTCAAACTGGCTAACATCTCAATTATCACAGAAAAAAAATGCCTTTTTTAAGGAGGTATTTTGATGCCGGTAGTATTTAATGCTCTGAAGTTGGCTCTGTTGTTTCTGTACTTATGTAGGTTATTCTTTAAATGACCATCTCCAAGGAGATGGCAAGGAGACAGAATATACAGACTAAAGAAAAAAAGCAGTATCAAACTTAATAAGAATCTGAGCTGCATCTGTGCTATAGCCTTAATTACACATTGGTTTGTGCAGACCTTGTGAAAACCATATCTAGGCTGAAATAAATTTTAAACCGACTTATGATGAAACAGACTTTGTATCAAGGGGACAGTTATCCAAATCGCTGTAAAAAAATCTTACTCTACATGCAGATAATCTTATGAAAGCTTGTTAAAACTTTTTTCTGTTCTTTAATAATGCTTTTCCAGTTATTCAAGGGTTTAAATGGTCTTCTCCTGCTCTTTCAGTGTAGAAATTGGTGAAAGTGTGAGAGGAGAAGATGTGTATATCATCCAGAGTGGCTGTGGAGAAATAAATGACAACTTAATGGAACTGCTCATCATGATCAATGCTTGCAAGATTGCATCATCCTCCAGAGTGACTGCCGTAATTCCATGTTTTCCGTATGCCAGACAAGATAAGAAAGACAAGGTAGGTAAGACACGTGTAATGTCAGGAGGCTTTTTTTCACCTTGTTCACTTGAAATTTTTGGAGATGAAACATATTTTCAGAAATGTTTAAGTAATTTGAAAGATTTGCACTTTTTTCCCCATCCTTTTTTGGTAAAATGTTAAATTATTTCATCTATAGGTGAAATGAAGTGAGACAAATTATTTTTTGCTTGTTTTGGTAATTGACATACCTTTGGTTTGAAAAAGTAGGCACGTCCTGTGTGTGTGGTATATTGCAGAGTGCTCTGCTAGCAAATCTCACCTTATGGGACTGTTTTTCCTGCTTTTTCTAACTTTACTGTTTTTACCTCTTTATATGAAGAGAGTACACCCTTTTAAACATTTTAATTGCATGGAATTGAATCCTAAATTTGAAGTGCTGTAACCATTATGTAGGTGAGGTTTATCCTATATGGTTGAACAGAGCCAAATGGAAGGAACTAATGAAATCTGCAATGCATAACAGTAATTAATATAAACATTATTTTATGCTGCAAGGCAGATTAACGAAGCTTTTGTTTCTGTAATTATTTTTATAGATGTAAACCTAAAATTTTATAAAAACTTTTCTGATCTTAGTCCCCTTTTCCTGAATTTGATCTGCCATAACTGATGAATATACCAGTTCAGCAAAGCTGACCACAGTAACAAATTCTGTATGACGAGTTTGTTTTTAAAAAATACAGAACATAAATTTCCTATCTCTCTATATAAAAATACCCTCTAGTATGTTGTGTGACTATTACCTAAACTCACTTGAAAAGAACCAACAAGAATAAATGTGAATTTGGCTTTTAAGAAAGAATTGCAATGGTTAACTCTTTGGAAAATTGCCCCTATCCGATACTTTCCATAAATGGACTGTCCCTTCCCTTTCACTTTGGGCATCAAGGAAATCCACCCCCACCCCCCCCAAACCCTTCTGTTGTTCTTTAGTTTATATTAAAAAAAATAACAGTACTAAGTAGTAATGCAGAAACTAAAAATAATAGCAGCTATTACAAAATATGTAATGCTCAGCCTGTGAACAAAGCTTAATACAGAAAAGTTATTTTCTGGTATGCTCTTTAAGTGCAGGTTCTCTAACACCGTACTAACATTATCAAAACCCACTTGTTATACTTCCAAAAATAAAATCCAGGAGTTGGATAGTAGCTCCATATTCTTTGCCTAGCTCTCCTAGTTCTTCATTTTTGCTGTGTTTTGTATTGAATAATGCTCTACCTTGATCAGGAGAGCTGAAATACTACTTTTTATCAAAAGAGCTTGAAAGGGAAGCAATAAATGTTGTGCTGAAAAAGGAAAGCATCTCACTACGATTTGATTTCCAAATTGATATTGGAAGATTCTGCTGGACCATACTGTAAGTTCTGGGTGTGGGAAAAGGATGAGTATGTCCCAAGTTTTCCACGCATCCAGGTTATGCCTTGTCAAGGGAACCCAAAATCCATGTGGCAGACTTCAGAGACACTTAAAACCTGTAGTGTAGTGTAATCACCCAGCATGCCACCTAGGAGCATCCTGTCTTTTAGAAATGGCATCTGAAGATGGATAGCCTAGGAAAGTGGTTTTGATTAACAGATTTTGAATGTTGTTCCAGACTATTCTCTAGAACAGTTCAGAGTTCTGCAGTTCTAGGCAAGCCATTTCTTTTTCTTTTTTTACCTCTGTTTTGCAATTGAGAAAATGTTTGCCATCTTTGGAAATTAACCTTGGTAGTTGACCTCCATGTTGCAAAATAAGCTATAATATAGCTGTCAGCACTGGGCAGCTTATTGACAGGGAGATCTTTCCTCCCGCTGTTGGATTGCATCACATCATTTGGTCTTTGACCCGTGTTGAGTGCACAAGCTTTATATGCTGCCTGAAGTGTCAGAGAAGTGCCAGCCATTTTCTTCCTATGGTTACACACAAGTTTTCTTTTCTGTGGAGAAAGTTATTGCTGTAGTTTTCTTGACCATGAACTGAAGCAGTGTAATCTTCACTCGCTGGATGCTGTTTTCTGGTTTGAATTTGTTAACGTTAATCCATAAAGAACTAAATAGACTGAGTACTTGCTGCTTGAAATAACCCTGTATTCTTCATGCCTCTTGCAGTTATGATCACTGAGAACAATGAAAGTGCTCTTGATTTATTTATTTAAGGAAAGGGTCTTGCAGTAAAAAATCATATTCTGAACAAGGCCTGTGTAATCTACTCTGGAAATTCTAGCATTAAACCTGAACTAGCTTTAAATGTGAAACAGAGGTTAAAAAAAAAAGGCTTGCTGAGAATCGTAGAAAAGTTGGTAAATCAACTTAGACACAGTCAAGTACTGCCGTAAACTGGAACACTTCTGATACACAAGCTGGCTAATTTAAAATTAGCTCAGGTGTGTCTGTGTTTGGCCATAGTTGCATTCATGCATCCTCTAATCATGCTAACCTTCAAAGCCATGGGCAGGACACATTTATGTAGGATGCTGCAGAGATGCCTTTGAGATAAGTTCAAAGTAGAGTGACAGGTGAGTTTGGTGTTCTACAGCTCATGTAACTTTGTTTTTTTGATTTGTAGAAGGGGTCCGTGGAGCGTTGGGTAGGTATCCTTATTTATTTTTTTATCTAACGCTATGCATTTCCATTAATATGGCCTCAAAGGGTGAAACTTACTGGGTTACATTATGTATAACTGGGAACATTTTCAGTTTCACTTCTTGATTTGTTGTTTCACCTGGGCCATGATATTAATGCTGTGGAATAATTTGCTACTAGAAGATTCCTAGCCTCTAGTTAAAAATTTATCTGGACATTCAAGATAATGGCTGTCAACTTCTGAAGCTTCAAAGCATATCTCATTTTTGAAACAATAAATTTAGGTAATACATTAGTGAACATTCAGTATCCATACACTTCACAACTGGCTTTCTTGGAAGTGAAAGTTCCAGTTATAAATATTAAGGGTTTCTTGGAAATCTTTTCAGTATGCATGTGTTGCATTTTGAGCAAGACAATGTAATAAGATGCTTAAAGCCAACAGAGCTTTAATCTTGGTGGACAACTTCTACTTTCAGCTATGTGTCCTTTGCATAGTTACTCTTGTGAGGTTGTTAATATTAGCTTTGTGGATTCCCCCCTGCCCCTGGTAATTTCAGGAATTGTGAATAAATTTGTAATGCATCACAAAGGAAGAAATCATTTATACAACTTACTATATGTAAGTGGGGAATTTGCTTAGGAACTAAAAATTCAGTGATTATTTTTTTACAATTTAGTTTCTGTACATAATGTTATGTTGCATTTTACACTAATTCTGAAATTAATCTCAAATTGTCAAAAAATGGAACAATGAATACTGTGAATTTCTTTGTGTTCTTGCCTCTCTGATCAGAAGCAAACCTTACAAACTTGAAGTTAAAGAAAATCTTGAGTTCTCATCTACCTTTGTCATCTAAATTTCTGAATAATGAGGCCAGGTTATCTGAGGTTCCTGTGAATATACTTCCTTTGATTTAAAAATCTTCAATTTGGACGGTATTGTAGCACAAATATTTTGTATGCAAGCAATCAAATCCTTTTGAACATGTGTATTTTTTTAATGCACAAGTTTGTGTAAAGGAAACATTTGGATAGCTGCAAACTTCGTTTGTCTTAATCTCCTATTAGCCCGTTTTGAGAAACAGGTATTGGCTATCTTTCCTTCCAAGACCCTCTGTCTACCAACACGTAGGCAATCTGATGTGTGCATGTCTGCTAAAACAAGTTACCTAGTGGTAAAACCTTCAAGTTTTTCCTTCTGGGAAGGCAGCCTGCAAGGCCAGCAGCTGAAAGAAGTAACAACTGGTAATGTATACATTAGTATTTGATGCAGGAAAGTATTTTGGGTGGCTTTTTCTGTGATGGTGATACTCATTATACGTGAGACAAGCTAAGTGGTATTCGCGTTGAACAGAAATGGGGAAAAAATAAAAGCAAAATTCAGTATGCTGGATGGAATGGAAATGGCAAACCATGTTCTGGGAAGAATATAATTTGCCTTTAGCAGCTAGCCTGAACTAGTTATCTGTTTCTACCAGAAGGGGTGGTCCTGGTTTGCCATCTTCCCTTCTCTTCCATTTGAGCTGCCTCATCCGGGTGCTGTGGGTCCAGGCAAGTCCTGGTGTGCAGTGCAAGGGAAGTGGTGGGAGTGTATAGCTTGGGAAGAAGGGATGGAACAAGCAGGGGAGTAAACAACTTGTTTCAGCATCACCTGTTAGTCCAGCTTAGCGGTAGCATCAAACCAGATCTTTGTGAAGAGCTAATAGGAGAACGTTGTGATAGTCTCCAAAGAGTAGAAACTAAATCTTTGTCTTATGAGATGTTGCCAGAGACTTGAGAATGTTTTGAAGCCTAACTTGAAAATGTCAGTTTGTACTGGCGAGGCAAGCTGAAGTGATTAGAAATCTGTATGGCATAAACCAAAAGTTTACTACAAGTAATAAAAATATCCAGAAAGCTTTGGTTGACTTAGGCCTTATGGAACTGAATTTAAATGAGGAGCAGCATAGTCCTCAGTAGCTGGAAGATTGTCCGTGCTGAAGTACTAATGTTGGCAAACTCTTACGGAAGCCATGTGCATCTGAATTGCAGAGATCTAGGGAAGTACTGGCTGTTGCATGTATCTGCTGTGTATCTTACACAGATGCCATGGTGTTGATGTTCTGTGAAACACAAAACCAGGAGGGATGGTTTTTGAAATGAAGCATTTCTGTAATGATGGTGATTAAATTTGACCCACCCATAGGAGAGACTGCAATATTGCAGTTTCCCTTCTGGAAGGATGTTGGCAACCTACATGCTAAAACAGAGAAATGCCAAGTTTCCACCTAAATTAGCAAATGTTTTGAGGAAAATACTGGCTCCTTGATATGACACAGGCAGAAAAACTTCCAGGTTAAATTTGCAGTGGTTCAGCTTGTTTTCAGTTATGCCCTTGAGCACTGGTGGAAGGAAGGTAAAGATACTCTAATTGTTTGCATGGGGTGGAGGCAGAGCTGAATGAGGCTGTTCGATAAGAGGTGTAGCAGGAGAGCATACTGTGCCAGCAAAAACCAAGTCTAACAGTGAGATGGAACCTCTGAATAGCGGCTGTGCTTTCATGCTAATGTTATTGCCAGCTATTAGCCTTATTTAAAGACTGGCAAAAACCAAACAGGAGGTTTCTTTTAGTATTTCTATTACCAAGAAAGCTGTCTAGAGCAGCATAACTTTTTTCAGAGCATAAAAGAACTCCTAACAAAACTTTGGAGTTGCTCACAAAAAAATGAGGTATCTTTCAGGTATGATTTTTCATCTTTATGTTGCTGTTTGTTCTGTATCCTTATCACTTTTTTAAAGTTCTGGACATTAGCATTAACTCTGTTAATTGGATTTTTGCTCTTTGTTCTTTCCACTTCTCTGGCTTTTTTCATCCCTTCTGTCCCTTTTGGGAATTTTAGATTCCCAATTGCATCCAACAATTAAGCCTGAATTAGCAAAAAAGAATAAATAGGCTGGGGTGGCTGGCCCCTGCAACATGGATCTGGTACAAGCTTTACTGTGTCATGAAGGAGTGCTTGATACTGTGTTATAAAGCAGTGCTTTCAAAAGTTGGGTTCACCCAGTCTTCGCTTTTGGCAATGTTTTTTAGAACAGGATAGTTGCATGAGAGTTGGATGTTAATTACAGGGTAGTGGCTTAGAGAAATGGAGTTTTTCTGACTTTCTGTAATAGAAAAGCTAGCTAAAAGTTTTCAATAGAATTGGGAATTTATATCCCAAATTTTATCTGCTTTTTAGTCTACTTCCTACAAAGCATTATTAGGCAGACTGATTTAGATATTCTGAAATGTTTTGCTGAGTTTCAAAACCCTAGTAGCAAGATCAGCTGTTGACAGGCTGCTTTGGCAATAGTTCTGAAGCTCTTCATGTCTAGATTCTAAATATTCTAAAGGAAAAATCAATAAAAGTAGCTAACTTTCTGACTGTGCTTCTAGTTGGCATCTTTTTAAAAACTAAAATTTTGTGCTTTATTCCTCAGAGTCGTGCTCCAATTTCTGCAAAACTTGTTGCCAACATGCTGTCAGTTGCAGGGGCTGACCACATCATCACCATGGACTTGCATGCCTCTCAGATCCAGGTAACTATCAGTTCTTACTAACAGTGGCTAGGAGCTCTACTGAATTAATGTGAAAGGCTAGTATTAACTATCTGTTTTTTCTCATTGTTTTGAAAGGCTATGTACAGAAGTGAAATTCTTGGGGTTCAGAGTCTCGCTATCTGTTTCTAATTGAATTCCCTTTTTGAAGGAGACCAGCCTTGATTTTATGGGGTGATTTTGCAGGCATTTCAAATACCTGTGCCTTGGAGTCTTCAATAGAATTTGCCAAGTCCAGAACATAAAATATACTGGTTTGGGGCATGTTCTCTTAATCTTGGCCTGGTCAGAGATTATGGTATTGCTCTAGATAGTTTTGTTGTTACAGCCAAGGGAACGATATTCTCTTAAGAGAAGTGGAGACAAAGGCTGGCTTACTCGGACACAGAGCAAACATAGTTTATCATTCTCATGTGTACCTCCTTTCAAGATACCTTGTTTTTCTAGAAAATATCTTCTCTTCCAGTTCTGGTATTCTGTTTAATCAGAATTTTCTATTATGCTGTATGGCTGTCATGTAAATAAAAAACAGTTTCATTCGTGGCTTAATACAGATTTCTTGTTACAACTTGCACAGAAAGTAAGATTCCATTTCTGCTGGTCAAGTAATACTAACTCGAATCTTCATATTGAAACACTGAATGTCAAGCAGTTGAAATTTATCGCAGTTGAGTATTACTCACTGGATTTTTTGATAGCTTTTCAGAAGCATAATTTTACTTGAGTGCCTGAAGGTGATCGTCTTTTCTATCATTTGAGAACAGATGTTCTCTATTTCGCTACTATTGGGTGACATGCTTAGAGACATTAGTATTTGTCTAGCTTCTGCTGCATTTTGTAGTAATATCAGAAGTCAGTGTAAAATAATATCATGTATGGTAGTCAAAGGCTCGGTTATTTCCCTTGTCTTTCTTCCAGGTAAGACATAAACATATATTCATAAAACTCTTTTTCCCTTTCGGACTAGGGTTTCTTTGACATTCCAGTAGATAACCTGTATGCAGAACCTGCGGTGCTGCAGTGGATTAAAGAGAACATTTTGGAGTGGAGAAACTGTATCATAGTCTCACCTGATGCAGGTGGTGCAAAAAGGTACTATACAAGCCTAAAAAATCAGTTTTCCATACGGTTAGTGGTTAATGAACTAGTTTGTCTAGTTATCTTTTTCCTCTATGAATTGTGCATGATATAGGATACATCACTGATGAATCCAACTGCGTTGTAAAAACAGAACAACTAGTTCGTATGTTGTTCGTGCTTGAAAACATCCAGGAGCATTCTATAGTCTAAAGAAAATCTTTTTCTCTCTCCCTGGATATGCCCTCATTAGCTGAATCCCTCTGCAGGGGGGAAGAGATTTTTTTCCTGCTGCTTGCTTCTTTAGTCCAGTTGCTGCATCTCTTCCTGCTTCACTCTGGAATTGCCTAAGTTTCCCTTCTCTGTCAAATCATGTGGCCTGTCCCCACTGTACCTGCTGGCACTTAGGTAAGAGCTTGTTTGAGTTGTTTCTTTTTTCATTACGTTATTGCATTCCAGCTGTAAACCTATTGACCCCAAGTTGTGCGCTGTGGATACTAGAAAAAGAGAGTAAAGTTTTGTTTTGAGTGGCAAAAGGTAAAAATAGAGAAGTTAATTCATTGGGGTGCTTCTTCATTCACAGCATGCATTATTCATTTAGCAGATTGTCCTTTGTATGGTATCTGTTGAGTATAAACTAATGCAAAAGCTCAGAAGCATGCTGGCTGGTGAGGTATTAAACCATGCCATTAAGGCAAAATGCTTATTTTCAAGTTTTATTGGTTGTGGTGCTGCTACAGAATGAATGGGAGCCAAGGCAAATGATATAAGAATCATGTGAGCCTGTAATAATTTAAATGTTTGAAATGTAGTAGGGGGAAAAATGTGAAAGACCGTCACAGTTTGATTTTAATTGAAGTCCTTGGGTCTGTTGTGAGTGTTCATGTTGTAATAATTAATAAGGAAATAAGACTGATTAGAACTCCATAGCTGTTTTCTTTTAGGTTAACCAAGGTAAAGATGTGAAGAACATTAACTAGGGAAAGCATTCTAAAACTCGGATGACTGTCAGTTAAACTTCTTTGTTCCTATCTGGATACTGTTGTTTGTTTGTGGTTTTGTTTTTGCTTTGTTTGTTAAACAAAATACAGCCTTTGCTAAGAATTCAAATAAGACAGCATTTTTTTTCCCCTACAAAATATTTGTACATTAAGTTGCTTGTAAGAGAGGTGGGTGGAGGTGGGGGTGTTTGAGGACCACTGTCACTATTTAACATAGATGGAGTCTATCTTTGGTAACTTTCTGTTGTAATGCAATCGAGCAGTTACTGGTGAAGTAGGGGATAATGTTGCTTTCAGTATAATCACAGCTTCTCTTTCATGTCCAGTAATGTAAAGTAAATGGTGTAGCTTTTACATTTAAAACATGTAGACCTTAAAAATAATTATTGGGTTAATGAAAAGTGAATAGAATATGAAGAAAGCTTGTCTTAAATTTTAATTCCCTAAACATCAAAGAAATAAAAGAAAAAAGCTCATTTAAAATACCTGAATTCTTTTTTGGTTTTTTTTACCATTTGTTTGGTGTTTTTACCCAGCTTATTAAATTTTATTACTGAAACAAGATATGCAGATTCCATAGTTATCTTAATGCCTTGGATGTATTGAGATCTGATATGAAATTGCACTGTCTCAAAAAATGCCAAAACATTTGAGGCTTTTGTTTGTCACCCAGTTGTTGAAACAGTAACTAACAATTCCTTCATATTTAAGTGGTAGAGAAACAAAACTGTATTCCCTGTTAACTGTGCATGTTAATAACCTTGTTAACAACATTCTAAATGTAGTCTAAAAAAACAGACTACAAGGTTGTGGCACCACAGAAAAAGCACGGTATTGTTTATTCCTGTGTCTTTATACCTACCAGCTCTGGCATATTAAATAACCTGAGAAAAGCAATTGGAAGACTGTAACAAATTAAATTTGTTATTGGAGGTTTGTCTGGCCACCAGTGGTCACCCTGCATAGTTTTAAAAGATCTTTGTCAAGCAGATGTATGCTAAGAGAGTTACTGATGAAGTAAGCTACTTGCTTACTAGTCAAGTGCTGCTAAAAGAATTATTAGTCACTATTAACTTGCTTGTTTGGGTTTCCCTTTGGTTTTATTTCATGTTTCTACAATGGTATTTTCAGTTAGGATGTTAAAGTGCGCGCTGCTGTGGGCTTAGAACTGAGGCTACTCTACTTTAAATTATCTAGTGTGACTAGGTATTTCAGCAGTTTAATAAAAGCTTGTGAATAAACAAAATGTTTTCAAAGCTAGGCACTTAATGACAGAAAACCCAAGTCAATTCAATATAAAAACCAAAGCAAAACAAAACACGATTTCTGGAGTATGTCTTTCTGGTTGTACTTATTAGCAGTGAATTAAGATTGTTGCTAACCTGTCTTACTAGGTGCAGAAGTTTGTGCTGCAGTAGTTTGACAGCAGGAAACTTTAAAATTGTGT
Organism: Falco punctatus; assembly: GCF_963210335.1. Classification (NCBI taxonomy): domain Eukaryota; kingdom Metazoa; phylum Chordata; class Aves; order Falconiformes; family Falconidae; genus Falco; species Falco punctatus. Next base: position 94,854,302 of record NC_137581.1, on the reverse strand, counting down.
TTTATGACAAATGCAGATGTATGGCTCTGTTCTTTCTTTGAAAATAATTCCCTAAATGTGTATTTGTTCCTGTAACTTAGGGTTACTTCAATTGCTGACAGACTGAATGTGGAATTTGCTCTCATTCATAAAGAAAGAAAGAAGGCAAATGAAGTGGACAGAATGGTCTTGGTTGGTGATGTGAAAGACAGGGTGGCAATTCTTGTTGATGATATGGCTGACACATGTGGCACAATATGTCATGCAGCAGACAAGTAAGTAGTATTATGAACTGGCCCCCTGTCTTGATGTATGGTAACCTTCAGACAGCTGGTGAAAGCAGTTGCTGTGTCCTGTATGCTTATAACCCAGCCTGACCTCTGTAGCATGAAGTGTCTCTGATCCTTGTGTCTATAGGTCACACAGTATTGTGATCAAGCTGTGTCCTTCTTTAGAACATGGAATTGGGAAAATATTTACAGAAATACGTTATCTGTGTTTAGAAAGAGGACAGAATAAATATGAAGTCATAGAACTTGGAAAGGACTTGGGCCATCTAGCACACTTTTCAATTCCAAGGCAGAAAAGACAGAAAATCATTCTCTTGAACTTCATCATGGAGCCTTTCCACTTTCCTTAGGCAATCTTTCACAAAGCTTTACTTGATTTAATATTGGAAAGTATTGTCTCCCCAGTGTTTAATGCATGTTTAATATTAATCTTTAATGCAAGTCTTCCTTATAAAAACTACTTGTACTTTTCATCCTGGGAGGTGAGAATAAATTTTCCTGACTTGTGTCTGGAAGTTAGTTGAGTGTTCTCATTCCCCTCTAGACTAAGTAACTTCAGTTTGTTCAGTCTTTCCACACAGTTTCTAGACTTTTGCTCTGTTATCAATGCCCTCTGGATTCTTTCCAGTTAGCCCACTTGTTGGAGCACAGCATGTGAATGTAGGCCCACTAGCTTCACTGAAGCTCTAGCAGTGCTAAGTAGAAAGGATTATGTTACGGTTTTCCAGCTGGCTTTATGCTGGTATCTTTCAGGGTGGTGGTATAGTTTTTCCACAGAAGTTGGCATTTTTGACTGCACTGAACTTTGGTAATGTCTGTAGCCTTTAAAAAAAAAAAAGTTCCAGATTCCTGAAACGATTCATTCTTCCTATCGTTGGCCATATATATGGCAGCAACTCTAGCTTCAAAATAGTTTTGAAAAAACTGGAGGAATGGGCTGAAATTCATTAAGAAAAAGTGTGATGTATTACAGGTGAACAATGCTGGACTAAAGTGCTCCTGCCCTTCCATGCATATCCAAATCTGTGCTACCAATTTTGGTTTAGGAGGTCGACTGCAATCTAAACTTGCCCACAGTCCTCGGGTTTTAAATCTGCCATTCAAAGATCCTGTATTTTGATATTGTTTATAGCAAAGCCCACCCCCGTATGATTGTAAATAGTGCACATTGGAAGTGGGAAGGAACTGCTGAGGAGAAAGACACAGAAATGTGTTAAATTGATGTTGCTGAACATTTACTGTAGCATTGCTACTCTTGGATGTAATCCTTTCTAAAGCTGGTATGTGTCAGCTGAGAGCATCTTGAATTTACATTCCTGTCCAACGTATTTGTAGACACTGTGAGGGTATGAAATACTCTTGCATCCAAGATGGGTCCATATAGTACTTCCTGCCTGACTCTATTCGAGTCATAGAATCGTTTAGGATGGAAAGGACCTCTGAGATCATTGTCTGTTAACCTAGCACTGCCAAGTACACCACTAAACTGTGTCCCTAAGTACCACATCTACACATCTTTCAAACACCTCCAGAGATGGTGACTCAACCACTTCCCTGGGCAACCTATTCCAATGCTTGACAAACCTTTTGGTGAAGAAATTTTTCCTAACATCCAATGTAAGCCTCCCCTGGTGCAACTTGAGGCCATTTCCTCTTGTCCTATAGCTTCTTACCTGGGGGAGGAGACCAACATGACCTCACTACAACCTCCTTTCAAGTAGCTGTAGAGAGCGAGAATGTCTTGCCCAAGCCTCCTTTTCTCCAGACTAAGCAACCTCAGTTCTATCAGCTGTTCCTCATAAGATTTGTCTTACAGACCCTTCACCAGCTTTGTTGCCCTTTTCTCAACAAATTCCAGCATCTCAATGTCTGTCTTGTAGTTAAGGGGCCCCAAACTGAACACGGTATTTTAGGTGTGGCTTCACCAGTCCTGAAAACAGGGGGACAGTCACTTCCCTAGTCTTGCTCTCCGGACTATTTCTGATGCAAGCCAGGATGCTGTTGGCTGCCTTGGCCACCTGGGCACACTGTTGGTTGGTGTTGACCAACACCGCCGGGTCCTTTTCTGCTGGGCACTTTTCCATCTGCTTTTCCCCAAGCCCGTAGTGCTGTGTGGGGTTGTTGTGACCCAAGTGCAGGACCTGGCATTTAACAGTGTTGAACTTCTTACAATTGGCCCATCGGTCCAGCCTGTCTAGATCCCTCTGCAGAGCCTTCCTACCCTCAAGCAGGTCAACACTAGTGCCCAACTTGGTGTTGTCTGGAAATCTGCTGAGGGTGTGCTTTCCCCTCATCAGATCATTCATGAAGATATTTAAAAGAACTGGCCCCAGTGCTGATTCCTGGGGAACACCACTTATGACAGGCCACCAACTGGATTTAACTCCATTCGCCACCACTCTTTGGGCTCAGCTCTCCAGCCAGCTTTTTACTGTGCAAAGAGTACACCTGTCCAAGCTGTAAGCAGCCAGTTTCTCCAGGAGTGTGCTGTGGGAAATGGTGTCAAATCAACAGGGTAAAGCTTAAGTGCCAGATACTACTGTTGGTGGTTTGAAGTAAAGATCGTCCCCTGAGTCTACAGTCTTTAGTTGCAGGCTTGCTGTTTGCATCTAGATAAAAAGGATGTGAAAAACTTGTGGTAGAGGGATTCATATAGTCTTGTGATTCTTTTTACTTTGTTGGAAATCTGATGGAATTTTGCAAAGAGATGTTGTACAGTTGTTTGCTATCTGCATGCTAATCTGCATCAGACCCCAAATCATGTTTCTAGGCTGTGCCCTTTGTAGATCAAACCCACAAATTGCCTACCCAGTGATTTTTTTGAAATATTTTTTTATACTCCTGTGCATAGAGGAAGTTAATGTCAAAAAGGGGCCTTTCTTTCCTGATAAGAAAGAAGCACTTTATTTATCTACAGGAAATTTCTAGAGAGCATGTTCTAAAACAATCAGAAACCTTCAATGTACCTGCAGTGTTTGCCAAGACAGATGTTTTTGTGTGAGTGAGGCTGCCTTGTATCATGCTCTTGGCTTGAAGTAGTGCTTTTCATTAATGTCATATCTAGGTGAGATGTACTTCGTGCTTAATTAGGCTTGCTCACCCAATTACTTTAGACCTCTTTTTGTCGTAGCAACCTAGACGTATGTAAGTAGATGAACCAAGAAATGTATTTTCAGATCCAGCAGATCACCTTGCTAAGTATGAACTTAAGTACACACCCTCGGTATGCACCCTGTTGTAGTACATCCTCCTTGTAGGTGGCAGTTACTAAATGTAACGCTGAGACTGACCAGAAAACTTCAGATTCTGGTGAGTCATTCAAAATGAGATGATGTTTCTGTTTTGTTTCTCTTCCTATCTTAATGTGTTTGTACTATGATCTGATAAAGTATCACTCTTCAGGGCCTTCGTTTGTAAGACTAGAAAGGAGCTAGGACATAGCTGAGCATACAGAGGCAGAGAGGCCAGTCAAAACTAAATTAAGAGGTTGACTCATTCACAAGGTGTTCTAGTTCTGTGATTTATACTTTTTTTTTCCTCCTGTGGTGCATCATTTCACTACATGCTTGGATCAGCAGCATGTCTTCCCACAAGCTTGCAGTAAAGCTAGGCTTTTAATCATTAATATTTCTTGTTCCTCAGAAACTCTTTCCAAGTGGAATTGTTTGAATTCCAAATGAAAATAACGGTACACAAAATGAAAGCACAGTATTTGTGAATACTGCCATCCAACCTACTTCATTTTTGCCTGATTAAGATAGAAAACTTGTGCTGGAATTCAGTTGTGTTGTGCTGATATGGTCAAAAGTGCAGCATTTTATATTGGTATCATTCCTACTTATAGCAGTATTTTTATTTATGCTTCATCTGGGGTTTTTTTGTGAGAGACTTACTTGTATAACCTGGAAAAGTTAAAAATTCTCTGAATTAGTTTGTAGATACTTACATTTTTCCTGTAGCTTCCAGGAGAAATTTGTGTGTAACATGTATTTTAGAGAGCTCTGTATGTGGTTTCATCTGTAGTAGTGTATGTAAACATGTATCACAGCTTATTTTTCCTCTGTTCTACAGGTTAGTATCTGCTGGAGCTACTAAAGTTTATGCCATTCTTACTCATGGCATCTTTTCTGGTCCTGCTATTTCTCGGATTAATAATGCGTCATTTGAGGCGGTTGTGGTAACTAATACAATCCCCCAGGAAGAGAAAATGAAACACTGCCCAAAAATTCAGGTACAGTGGTGGTTTTGTCATCTGCTCAAACTCTGGAATTGCATCTTGCTGTTCACTGACGCTAGAATTTGTGCCTTGAGAAGAAAACAATATTCTGAAATATAGTTTGCAGAACATCTTGCTTAAAGCATGCTAAAGAGCTGTTTTAAGGGGATTCTGGTAGTAGAGTATTGCAAAATATTGGGTATTTACAACAGATTGAGTATGCTTGACTGTGAAAGAGTGGCAAATGTAAAATTGGCTGGGTTGGGTTTTTTTGATCAGTATTAATCATACAATATTTGTATGTAGAAACTTCAGTTACGTTTTTGTGGATGCCACAGAAATCTTAGATGGTGTGCTTTTCTTAAATAACTAATGAAAATGCTCAAAATAACAATGACAAGTTTCTTTTTAAAAACCAAACTGAAAATACAAAGCTGACGTGTCAGTAGCTTTTAAATGAGATTGTTCTGGGAAGTCCTGTGTCCATTATGGAGTTTTTCGTTAGTACAGAATGAAGGAAAGCATAAAAGATTGGGTTTTTTAATGCAATATTGAGTTTTTAAAAAGCTTAAAATGTTTTTGGCATTTATTGAAACAAGGCAAGCACTTAAGTTATACTTCCCTTAAACTGTATTTGTGTCAAGTGGACACTGCCATCTGATGGCTAGAATAGTGGTTTTTGACAACATGCCCTCTGCCAGAAATCTTTAGCAATATGTCTGTGCAGCAATTCTATTCAATGCTTTCTTACTCAATCTTTTAGTTTTATGTTGAATTAATGCAGTTAAGTACCTATCCTTTAATATTATTTTACTTCCTAGAAGAGGTACAAGCACAATTGTAAATTGAATAAATATTCATATGTTTATGCAATGCCAAGAAAAATAAATATAAACTTTCCTCTTGAATTTTATTTCAGTTTATTGACATTTCCATGATCCTGGCTGAGGCAATTCGAAGAACACACAATGGTGAATCTGTGTCTTACCTGTTCAGCCATGTCCCCTTGTAACTGCAGGAGATTGCATTGCATCTTTGCAAAGATCCCTTCAGCTAGCACTGTTTTTAACAATGCATCTCAACCACAAGAAATTAGTATCTTTGTACAATTCCAGAGCTTCTATGTTTAATTATTATATTTGTCTTGTAATTACCATTTGTTGTTTGTAAGTGGGCAATAAATCTCAGTCTTGCAGAAACTTTGTGAATTCCCCTGAGAGTCTGGAAGTCTTGTGTTGCCTAATTTCTTTTATGTGCCCATCCTCACTTTCTGCTAAACTTCTGCTTCAGATCTGTTCTTCTATACAGAACTGCAAACTGTGCATAGAGCTTCATGAGTTGTACGTTAGATCATATTCTTTGTTAAACTAAATGCTGCAAGCTTAGGTATCTTGTACCTGCTAATCTCTCAGGCAAGCAGATGTTGGGTTTTGTGTTATAAAATATTATTCATTGTAGCTAAACATAAGTCCTAACAGAATGTAAACTTCATGTTAATTTTAAGGAACTGTTGACATATCCATAGTATTGAGTTTCATACACTTCACATTCTTTTTTCCACATGATATGTGGCTGCTATTTTCTTTTGTAAAGCTCTCATTACATTAAATCATTTGCTTAACATCTATTCTGTGCAGTTACTGTCTTCAGTTGTAAGATTAATGTTTCAGTATTCCTGGGATAATTAATTTTGTGTTTCAATAATAAGGACCAATTAATAATGAGCAGTTGGTTTAAATTTCAGTTTTTCCCCATAACTTTTTGACATTCCATGATTGTGATCATATGAATTATTTTGTTGTAGATTTCCTGTTAGTATTGTAAAGCTTCACTATGCAAAGTCCAAACAGCAAGTTTAAACACCCTTATACAAGCTGGTCTCTACCTACATTTACTTGATTAAAAAGTCTTTGAAAATACTTTCTGGTTTTCTGTTTTTCTAATTGCACAGTCAATAGAGCTTCATGTTTCTATTACAAAGTATCACAGTACTTCACTGTGGAACCAGTGAACAACAGTAGACTTAATGACTTAACTAGTCTTGAATACTTTTAACATTGGAGAAAATCTTTACAAAAACAGTTTTGCATCTCGTATACAGAAAAAGCTTATGGTTAACTACTGGTAATGCAGTCAGTAATGGATTCGGGGGAGGGGGGAATAACAACTCTAATGTTAATTTTAGGTCTTTCAATCCTTCTATGGAATGTTTTCAGTCTTCCTGCTAAAAAGGAAGAGTTTATGTATTAAGGTAGTGTTGTCACACCTAGGTCATGGGAAATCTCAGTTTCTTACCTGAAATTGCAGTTGTTAATTACAAAAGCATTTGCCATGCTTGACAGATGCTTCTTTACTGTGGAGCTGCATGTAAAAAACAGCTTTTTTTCATCCTGCCTTGCTTATTCTGGGATATACTGATGATGACACGGTGTTGTACTATAAATGGATTTTTTTTCCATTCCAAGGTAGACTTTAGATGGATTATCCCTTTGGTTTTTCTGAGAATTAATCTAGTTTCTCTTAATTTTTTCCAGTAATTTTCTTTCTTCTGTGGGTTTCTTTTTCTTAGATGAAAACTAGTACAGGAATTTCACCTGTAGTGTTTTCAGTGATGAGTAAAGAATATCTTGTAAGATACTGTGATGAGAATTCAGTTCAGCCACTCATTCTGAGGAGTTTCTCATGACAGTTTGGAGTTTTAAAAAATACATTATTAAAAAAATGGAAATTAATTTAGATCGTTTTATTCACCAAAGCAATTTTTAAAATGTAAGATTATTTAACCTGTTAACTGTGAAGCAGTATTTTCATCCCCAAGTCTGTTGAGAGACAATCATACCAAAGTTTAGTCCTTATTACTATGCAAAAGGTATACAATACATTTAATGGACAGTATCAATTTGGTTGCTCTGTAGATCAGATCTTTGTTACAAACCAAATGCTGAGTTGTTTGCTTATACTGTGCACAAGTATTGTAAATAAAACTTGAAAATTATGAAAATTACTTGTGCCAAGAGATTGCTTGTCTTATTTTGAGACACTTTTTTTTTTTTTTTTTTTAAGACCATGCTCTGCATGGGTCAAAGAGGGAAGAATGTATGCATTTATTCTCATGCAAACCTTGCTCATAAATCATGCTCCAGCTGTCTTGGATGTAGGGATGAACTGTTAATCACACCAGACTGGTACACATCTTTATAATAAGATCATCCTTCTCTTTTTTTCTGGCCCGACAGAAGGGACACGATGTTTAAACTTCATTGGGAGTTTGAGTTAACACTTGATGAGCAGCTGAAGTTCTCATTTCTCAGATGGTTGTAAGCAAACCCACTCAACTGTATTTAACAGAATGAGATGGGGGAAAGAGCAGAAGGCAAATACAGAATTAAGCTTACTGTCTGCTGTGTTTTGTGCACTTGAAATGCTTATGAAGAGTTATGGGTGAATTCCAACAGCTCTGTGAAACTGCCATCCATTTTAACATAATTAAAAAGCATGGAAACAGAAAACTCTGAGATATTTGCTGTTCAGTGGTCTATGCTGCCTCGTCTATGCTGGGATTCCAGTCTGAAGAGTAGATGACAGATCAGCCTGGTGGGAAATTTCTTTCTCTCAGCAGCACTACTTTGAAATAAAGGAGGAAAAGCACTGTGTTGCAGTCCAAGAAGTTAGCAGGTTTAGCCCATGTTTGTCTATAGACTTTATTTTGATTCATTCTGCTCCCCTAGTAGAAGTGCAACTTTTTGCCTTTCTTGGTAAAAGTACTTGAGGTTTTTAGCCTTCCTGCAAGCTCTTGTCACGGACTCCACAGTGTTTAAATGCCGAAAGCTTAGAGCTTGTGGCTGAGGCAGTGTACTGTCAGGAGTAAAACCAGAGCATTTTCACTGTCAGTGTCCCTATTGTCAGGCATCTACTGCTAATGCTGGTGCTCTGCGGTCTGTCATGTGCTGTGTGGTGGCTGACCCCAGCTGCCACCCAGCCGGCTTGGGGAGAGGATTGGGAGGGCAGAAGTGAGAGCAGCACATGGGTGGAGATAAAGGCAGGTTAATAAATGAAGGGGAAAAAAGCAAATGTGCAAAAGCAATCGCTCACCCTCCTCCCACCGGCAGACTGATGCTCAGCCAGCCTTCGAGTGATGGCTGCTTTAGCGAACCTCTGCCACCCCAGTTGTATTGCTGGGTTATCCCTTTGGTCAGCTGGGATGCACTGACCTGGCTGTCCCCCCTCCCAGCCTCTTGCCTGCCCCCAGCCTGCTCCCCAGTGGGGCAGGGTGAGAAACAGAGGCAGCCTTGAGCCTGTGCAAGTTCCCTGGGAGTCATGAGACTGGCTACCAGTTTTCATTTAGAAGAGGGGGAAAAAAAGTCACCAGTTCAATTTCAATCTGATTGAAAACCAAACCTGTAGATTGTTGTGACGGAGGGAAGACACAGTCACTCAATATGAGTGATCAGCAGACTTCATTTATTGTACCTTACAGTCACCTTTTATGCCTTCTTATAATTAGCTCATACATATTACAAAAGTTAAGCTCATTATTGGTTAGTTGCCTAAATACCAAGCCTGCCCCTAGTTTCTCTTCTGTAGTTATCTGTTCCCACCTGCAACATTCTTTTCCCACCGAAATCTTCCTGTTATTGTGTAACAAGAACAGCCAAAGACAGTGTATTTTGCTTTACTTCAGATAAGCTGAGAGCGATGTGCATTTTTGTCCAGCCAGCTGGACTAGGTCTATGTGAACTTTTTCAGCTAGCCAGTTATCCACAGCAGATGATGAAGGAGAGTAAAGACTCTTGCTCTAATTTAAATTACATTCTCCGCTCACGGAAGTGGCAAAATGCATGCGGTGTTACTAGTGGGTCCTCCCCTAGCACGCAGCACAGTAGGAGGTTCTTTGCATTCAGTTACTTTGTGTTTCACTGGAGGCACAAGAAATTTTAAGTCTGAGGGAGACCTGAGCTTCTAAAATCAGTAAATCAGTGATTCCCCGTGCCTCTAAAAATCAAATTACAGTTCTGAAGTTTTGGACTGCTGAGCTCCCCTGCATTTACCCCCCACCTTCTGAAGGGAACTATTGCTGTATTTTGCTTCCCATATTTCTTAGGTTAAAAAAAAAAAAAAAAAAAAAAAAAAAAAGCAGCAACAACCAACCAAAACAAACAAAAACCTCTCTGATTTCGGTGTTCAGCTGAAGTTGCAGTTTCACTCTGCAAGGAATTGAAACTCATGTGCTCTTGGCTGGGTGACAGCAAGTTCCTAATATGAAAAAATAAAATAAAATCGGTCTCCAGTCCAGAAGAAGAGGCAAAGTGTTGAAACAGCTATTAAAATTTCCAAAGTTTGCAGGTATAGACTGCAAGGGACATCTCCAAAGACACTGAGCACCACTCAGAAATTACAGGGTTGGGTGACTGGACGCTGTGCTTTAGAAAACCTACTTACATCCAAAGCGAGGGGGCATTAAGCATCTCATGTGTAAGCAATGTTCCAGTGTCATATAACAGAGACGTGGTTGGGTGCCCGAAGAACTCAACTTTCATGATCCAGCTTGTGCCAAGTCCTTGTCTTATCTGACAGCTAATTAAACACATCTGCTTTACAGTAAGGTGAATGATGATAAGAAGTGGAAGCTAACTTTCTCTTCTGTCGACATAGAACCTGTGAAGTAATTGGAGCGGAATGGCTAGCACAGGGTGTTTGCAAAGGTTTTCCTACTACCAGAAATGTGTTGAGTGGCCTTGCAGAAAGCAGCATGATTTTAGTGAGATGTCTGCATTAGTTACAATAACCCCCAATGAAAATAACTCTCTCAGCACATCCTGCGTGAAAAGAACAATCCAGTCACCAGTGAATAGCAGACAAATTGTACTTTGTTACAGTACTTTCGGTGATCAGGCGCAGAAGTGAGCAACACAGTCCTGAACCTATGGTGAGTTAATGAGCCCTTTCTTAGGCCTTGATTGAAATAGTAACGATGCTGTACACTTTCTTGGTTTTCTTTATGTCTATATGACTCGTCCACTAAAACCAGGGACTGTAAAATTATGATTGCACATTCTTTTCCCCTTCCTTCTTCAGGTTGCAGTCTTCTGAAATGAGTTCATCAGCTCCACCCCAGTTAGAGAAATTATGAGCTGCTACTTAAAATGTGAAGAAAAATATTAGGGAAAGACATGGGAAACAGAACCCCACCTATTAAATATCCTAACCATTGAACTAGTCTGTCCTGCTAATCATAGAAACTTCTAAGTCAGAAACTTTCAAACAGACACTGTGTTCCATGGAATGACGGAGTGTCACCAGCTTAAGTCTAGCCATCTCATCTCAACTTGGTCCCTTCTACACTCTCATGCAGTTTTCACCTTTTTATATGCTGTTTCTTATGCCCTTGCCACTACCCTTTTTTTCCTGGTTTATTTTGGTTACCTTCTCCAAAGTCCCTTTCACTTGGTAGGCATTTCTTCCACAAAGTATTCAGCTTGGGAGATCTGTCTGCTTATATGAGCTCACAAGTGATTCTTAGGAAGATTTGAGTCCTTGAAGCTATGAGCAGCAGAAATGAACCCAAATAACAACAACTACTACTACTACTACTACTAAACTTCTAAATCTAAAATATTCTAATGTCAAATTTTTTAACAATTATTTTTAATAATTTTTTTCTCTCTGTGCATCTCATACTAAAAAAGGGGGAAATAAAAAAAGAAGGAGCTTGAGCTTCTGCAAATCTTTATAGTCTGAACTGAATGTTAGGCTTGTGTCATGTATTGGTCTCATAGCTGATTGATCTTACAGTCTGTCACCAAGTATTTCGCAATTGCCCTCTTTTGGGGTTTCCTGTGGGTTGGCGTTCACATTTTTCAAGTAGATATGACACTATAGCTAAGTAAAATACACGGTTTGAAAAGAAAACCATGTTTAAAAGTAGCGAAGATTAGAACAAATTGCACCATATGAGAACAAAAGTGCGTGGAAGTATGAGTAGTGTGAGAATTTGCTTAAAGGGGAAAAAATAAGATTACTCAGTTGCTGTTATGGAGACAGATGAGTAAATGAGGTACTTTTGTTTTAAATTTAACTACAAATGTTTGAGGAAGTAGGTTGCAGCCGTTGTTTCACATTTAATTATTTCTCAAGTTGCGGTCCAGCTGAAGAGTAATGATAGAATAGTGATTACTGCTGTTGTCTTGAGTGAGTTATGCCATGCTATACTCTCTTCCACACCTGAGCTGAACAAGTGGGGACCTCTTTTATGCTGTTTTCATCTGCTTTGATTTACAGTCTCCTCCAGCGACAAATCTGCCAGACCTGAAAGCACACAGAAAATGGTAAGTTAAACTTTCATTTTAAATTTGCTCTTAGACCTCTTTGACTGGAAGTGTTGTGGAGGACTTTCACAAACATAATCTCCTTTATCTCCTTTTCTACTTTCTATATATTCCAGTACTATTGTGGTTAGAAGCTGCAATACATAATGACAGGAAAGTGTTTATTTGCACTAATTCTAACTGGCTAGCATTTATTTGTACTACTGTACTACAGAATGAGTACAGTAATGTCTTTTCTAATTGCTATAACTTCTGAGGTGCTTGTTTTCCTCTAGCCTTTCCCCCTTTCACCTTCTATAATACATATGGAACCTCTAAAGAAAAAACTACCTCCAGAAACACCTAGCTGTACTGTTGCTGAATAGTTGAAGAATACCCTTAATTGTTATGGTTTATGCATGTGCTAGTTAATATCAGCAGAGCAATGCTTTTTGAACTTCCTATAAAGCCAAGTGTAGATCACAGGGAAAAGGACAGTTCATGAGCATACTTTAGCTGTACTTATAAGCTGGCTTCTCATGGCAAAGACATTGCACAAGTCAGCGTTGTGTGTTTCTTCTAATTAAAACAATCTTTTTTATTTGTTCTGGTTCTATAACAGACACAAGGTTTTACACATGCAAATACTTAGACACAGCACCAGAATGTAACAGTTTACAGTTAAAATAGTTAATGCATTAAAAAGGTATCAGGGAACAGAACGATATACAAAGAAATGAAACAGAAAGGCGGTAGGAGCTAGGCTGGCTTTGCAAAAACACTTAGGTTCCTAAAAATACTGCAGTACACGGCAGTTCAAAATCTGAGTATTGCAAAGATCTCAAAAGGCATTTTTTGACTTCTTAAAAAACCTACAAACATATTCATGAAGGCTTTTAAGGCCCAGATTCATTGCACCTAATTTTAGGCACCAAAACCTGCAGTATTAGTCTCTGTTCGGTGCGCAGACAGGGAGAGCTCCCTCAATCTTCAGAGCTAAGCGGTGCCTGCAGAGGGGTCTCTCTCCTCTCTCCGCTCTCTCTTGAATGTCAGTGCAGCCCAGGTTGATGGCAACGAATTGAGGAAATTGGTTAAGTGCCTAAATTTTGGTGCCTGAGTGCAGTGGCTGAGTATGAGTTCATGTAGAAAGTTTGTAACGGTCTAGACTGCAATCTCAACTTGCCCAGGTCCTACTGTAGTGCTTGGACAGGGGGGTATAATTTGCTTTAGCAACCTTTAAAGATTGATTCTAATTAACTTTTCCTCAAGAGCAGGAAATCTGTGGTTTGACCCACAGTTAGCAGCAGAGGTTTTCCTTCCTTCTTTTAAAGGACAGGGTGTCTGCAGGTACTGTATCCATGGCTGGTAAGGGCTGGCACTTTCACAGTCCGCTGTGGAGTGCATCAATGGATAAAGGCCACTGGCATCCATGTGATGGAGCAACATGTCCTGTGTGCAGGGAGCCTCTGCAGCTTCCCTGACATCTCTCTGCTGTGCTGCATGGGCACCTGCCTTGATAACAGCCCTGGCCCCTGGGTTACGTGGGTCTGGTAAAGCAAGAGATAGAGGTAGTCAGGGGCTGTGGCATCACGGGCCATTCAGTTAGGATTAGTCTTCGTTAGTCTAACAACATCTTTTACATGTATAATATAGGGAAAGAAGGAAGGGAAACTATTTACAAGAACATATCCAGATTTTCCTTCAGCAATGTCCCTTTACATTCAAAGAAAGACCTTCAGGTTTCCATGTAATTAATATCAGCGGTAGAGCCTGCCCTTCTCCCTCCCACATCCCTGCCCAAATTAGTAGAGAAAAAAAGAGTTCTAAAAAAAAAAAAAAAAGCTAGGATGGTGGGAGGAAATAAATGCATTTTATCTTTTCCAAATTAGCTCCCTGCTTACTCTGATTATTCTTATTCATCATTGTCATCCAAGTGCTTGTCAACATCAGGAAATCAGAAAAATTAATAATCCTCTAAAGCTGATTGGTTAGACCATACCGGAGACACTGGTGAACTGTCTTGCCCAGCGGCCTCTGTCTGGGTGAGTTTCCAGAGTGAATTCCTGTAAACTACATGAAAGTTATTTTGATTCTTAGCAAATGACTTTGCAAGAGTTGAAAACAATGAAATGTGAATTCAGAGGCAAAGCCTAGTTAGTCCAGGTTTGCTTTCCCTGAGAAATTATATGAAAGATAGTCATGGCTACCAGCTGGGACATTTAGCTACATTGCCTTTTTTCTGAGGACCTGCTGAAAAGAAGAAAGCACCATAGCAACCTCGGGGCAATGGGAAAAGAAATGGTAGCAGAGGAAAGGGTGTGGTGTAGTACAGTACCACACTACTGATCCACATCTCATGTGGCAGTACACTGAATTCAAGGTCTGCAGTGGACTTTTACATTTTTTCCTTCCATACTGAAGCTTTGTGTTCAAAACCTGACTGAACGAACGCCCAGAGTGACTCCGTTTGGCTGTGGGATCTAGATCGCACAAGTGTGGTGCTGTGTGAGACTTGGTTGGGCTTCGCTCACATCTGCTGCCCTGACAGTCACTAGAGACTCCTCCAGGCACACAGACACGTTGACAGATTTAGCATAGCTATCTAAGGTAAGACAGAGACACAAAGTTATACAGAGGATGTGGTGGCCTAAGTAAACAGAGTGCACAACAGGAAGCCTCGGTTAGTCTCCAAGTCTCCACCCACCTGACATGGCTTGGGCAATACTCAATAGGGTTTTCACAGACTGTTTGAGCAGGCCTTTATATGTTCTTGTGTCCCAGCTAAAGAGAAAAAACATTTCCGTGCATCTGTCTTGAACACCTTACCTAATCATCTGATTTTCAGCTGCTTAACTGGGTATTCACGTTTACTCAGTATTATCCCATGCATAACTAATCCCAGTTGTTCAGAGCATTCTGTGTGCCATGCATCTCCAAGCCTTCAACAGTGAGTTTTTGGGGAGAAATGATGATGTTGATTATTGTGGGGTTTATCATCTCTACATCTCTTGACCAGCGGCAGACACAGGCAGTTAAGAAGCTGTGCAAGGCAGCAAGATGGCCATGGCCCCTCTGCCTGTGCCAGGCAAGCCAAGGCTGGTGGCCTGCTTGCCTGGCTGGCTGCCTCTGGCCAGAGGGACAGGGTTGCTTTGACGCTGACCGCTCCTGAGGAAGTAACTAGTAAGCTGTGAAATAGCAAAAGCTTATTGCTCTTCTCGTAATGCACACAAATCTATAAAGTAGGTAAGACCACAAAGACCTGACAGAGAGAGTGTGTATTTTGGAAAGTTCTTTAAATGCCTGTAGGATTTTGGCTCTGATTATTTGCTGATTATTATTCTTTTATGGGACATGCTCAGTCTTAAATCTGTCTTTGATTTTCATTTTTACACTTCACATTGATACAGTGCCCTCTTGGTCCTCTGTCCTTATCGGACAATAAAAATGGAAGCTGGTATTAAATCTATGAAAATATAGGCATTGACTGGCTTAGGTCAACCATCCATCCATTATGACACTTACTAGACACTCTTTCATATGAAATTCAAATGCCACAGTGAGCTGGAACCTGGGTAGAACCAAGCACGACTACAGAGCTCTGGGGGTGTGATTGAAAGGAGTTGGTGCTCAAGTTAATTTTTCCTCTATTTTACTGGTTAGAAGAAAGGATACAGGCAGGAACAGGTACATCATGCAAATCAACACTTGGCTATACGGCTGGTGCTTTCGTCAAGGTTTTGGCCTTCATGATCATGGGACACTCTTTCATGTTGATAACCTGCTAGGGAGGGGTGAGATCCACCTGACTAGAAAAGGCAAAGGAATCTTTGCCAACAGACTAGCACACTTGGTGAAATGAGCTTTAAACTGGCAAGCCTGAGGGACTGCTGTCCATAGTGATGACACCTGTGAAGTTGAATGCAGCAGGGTAAAAAGCAAACAAGGCTCCTTAGCCATTTCAGCGAGGGTAGGGGATGAAGAACCACACAGCAGCAAAGGTGCAAGGGCTGTTTTGTTAGAAACCACAAAAGCACCTGAGAATGGTCACATCAGACTAAGGGCTTTTTCCCGAAGAGCAGGTGTCAGGATCAATAGCTCAGCTGAAGAGCATCTACACCAGTACATGCAGCATGGGAGAGTTTTCAGTTCTCGAAGAAGTAAGGAGGAGGGTCAGCAGAACTGCTTGCTTGGTCTTCCAGAGGGCAGACTTCAGGCTGTTTATGGGCCAGGCTGACAGAGTGCCTTGGAAGACAGCCTCAAGGGCAAAGGAGCCCAGGAAAGCTGGACACTCTTCAAGAAGGAAATCAAGGCACAGGAGCAGGCTGTCCCCGTGTGCAGAAAGACAAGCGAGCGGAGAAGACCATCCTGGCTGAACAGAGAACTTTGGCTGAATCTCAGGGGAAAAAGGAGAGTTTATGAGCTTTGGAAGAAGGGGCAGACAATTCAGGAGAACTACAAGGATGTCATGAAGCTATGCAGGGAGAAAAGAAGAAGGGCCAAAACCCAAGTAGAACTTAATCTTAAGGCTTTGGATGTTGTCTGCCTAGACTTTAGTAAAGCTTTTTATACCATTTCCCACAGCATTCTTCTGGAGAAACTGGCTGCCCACAGCTTAGACAGATGAACTCTGCCAGGTAAAAAACCTGGCTGGATGGCAAAGCCCAGAGTGGTGCTAGTGGAGTGAATGGAGTTAATCCAGTTCATGGCTGGTCACAAGTGGTGTTCCTCAGGGCTCAGTGCTGGGGGAAGTTCTCTTTAATATCTTTATCAACTATCTGGATGAGGGGATCAAGTGCACCCTCGGTAAGTTTGCAAGACAACACCAAGTTGGGTGGGAGTGTTGAGCTGCTTGAGAGTAGGAAGACTCTACAGAGGGATCTGGACAGGTTGGATAGATGGGCCAAGGTCGGTTACAAGAAGTTGTCATGGTTTGACCCTGGCCAGCAACCAAGCACCACGCAGCTGCTTGCTCACTCCCCCCCACCCAGAGGAATGGGAAGGAGGATCAGAAAGGAATGTAAAACTCAAGGGCTGAGATGAGAACAATTTAATAAGTAAAGCAAAAGCCACACACACAAGCAAAGCAAAGCAAGGAATTCATTCACCACTTCCCATGGGCAGGCAGGTGTTCAGCCATGCCCAGGAAAGCCGGGCTCCATCATGTGTAACGGTTACTCAGGAATACAAATGCCATAACACCAAATTTCCCCCGCTTCCTTCTTCTTCCCCCAGTTTATATACTCAGCGTGATGTCATATGGTATGCAATGCCTCCTTAGCTAGCTTGGGTCACCTCTCCTGGCTGTGTCCCCTGCCAGTTCCCTCCCCCCCCAGCCCTCTGGCTGGTGGGGCCCAAGGAAGTGAAAAGTCCTTCACTTAGTATAAACATCACCCAGCAACAACTAACACCAGTGTCCTATCAACATTGTTCTCTCATCAGAGCCAAAACACAGCACGGTACCAGCTACTAAGGAGAAAATTAACTCTATCCCAGCTGAAACCAGGACAGAATTTCTGTTATATGTTATATGCCAGGTCCTACACTTCGGTCACAACAACCCCATGCCACGCTACTGGCTTGGGGAAGAGTGGCTGGAAAGGTGCCCAGCAGAAAAGTATCTGGGGTTGTTAATCGAGAGCTGACTCAGTATCAGCCAGCAGTGTGCTCGGGTGGCCAAGGCAGCCGACAACATCCTGCTTGTATCAGAAATCGTGAGGCCAGCAGGACGAGGGAAGTGATCATCCCCCTGTACTTGGGAATGGTGAGGCCGCACCTTAATTACTGTGTTCAGTTTTGGGCTCCTCACTACAAGAAAGACATTGAGGTGCTCGAGCATGTCCAAAGAAGAACGAAGCTGGTGAAAGGTCTAGAGAACAAGTCCTATGAGGAGCAGCTGAGGGAACTGGGGTAGTTTTGCCTTCAGAAAAGGAGTCTCATGGAGACCACCTTGCTCTCTACAACTACTTGAAAGGAGGTTATAGTGAAGTGGGGGTTGGTCTCTTCTCCCAAGTAACAAGTAATAGCATGAGAGGAAACAGCCTTAAGTTGCACCAGGGGTAGTTTAGATTGGATGTTAGGAAGCATTTCTTCACTGAATGGCATGCCAAACAGTGGAACGGGCTGCCCAGGGAAGTGGTTGAGTCACCATCCCTGGAGGCATTTAAAAGGCATGTTAGCTGTGATGTTCAGGGACATGGTTTAGTGGTGCACTTGGTAGAGCTGGTTGGACTCAATGTTCTTAAGGGTCTTTTCCAACCTAAGTGATTCTATGATTACATTCTATGATTCTGAAAATCCTTCTGACAACGTGAAATTCAAATTAGGCACTCACCTGTTAGTATGGTTTTGAAGATTTACACTAGCTTTTCAGTGACTATAGATTTTCTCTATCTTTCAAATGCATTGAAAACTTTGGAATTTATGCTATTATACAATGGCAATCTGCTGGATGTTTAACACTGCTTGTTTCCCCTTAAAAAAAGTAAATTCACAGAGATGGGGCCTTTAATCATATGCCTATGAGATGTTCTCATTGCATCAGGTTAATACCTCCCTATTTCCTTATTTTTAGGTACCTCGTGCAAAGATCTCAAAAGTGTCAGCATTTGTCTTGCTCTTCTTATTTCCAATGCTGCTGTCAGGAGCTTGGTTTCCCAAAAGTTTACCCTGTGAAGTCAAAGCCTCTGAAGATATGGTGACAGTGGACTGCACTGATCGGCGTCTCATTGAAGTCCCCAGAGGGATCCCTGCAAATGCTACCAACCTCACCCTTAATATTAACCATATCCCCCATATTTATCCAACATCCTTTGCACATCTTGAAAACCTTGTGGAGATTGACTTCAGATGCAACTGTGTGCCTGTCAGAATGGGGCCAAAAGATCATGTGTGCACCAGGGGACCAAAGATTGAGAATGGCAGTTTTGCTGCTCTGACAAGATTGAAGTCATTGTATCTGGATGCAAACCAGCTTTCGGAAATACCCCGTGGTCTTCCTACTTCTTTAAGTCTGCTGAGCCTGGAAGCGAACAGTATCTTTTCTATACGAAAAATCAGTTTGTCAGAGCTAGGAAACATAGAAGCATTATATTTGGGACAGAACTGTTACTATCGTAATCCATGCAATATTTCATTTGAAATTGAAAAAACAGCCTTTCTGGAGCTGAAAAAATTAACAATACTATCCCTGAAGTCTAACAACTTGACTTATATTCCACCCAGTTTGTCATCTACTTTAAAGGAATTGTATATCTACAATAACATGATTCAAGTGATTCAAGAACATGATTTAAGTGCCCTTCACAACCTAGAAATTCTTGATCTGAGTGGTAATTGCCCACGTTGTTATAATGCCCCATATCCTTGTATACCCTGCCCCAAGAGCACAATTGAGATACATTCAAAGGCTTTTTATTCCTTGAAAAATCTAAGAATTTTGCGACTTCACAGTAATTCTCTTCAGAGCATACCCAGCAGCTGGTTTAAAAACATCAGGAATCTCAAAGAGCTTGACCTCTCCCAAAATTTCCTCATGAAGGAGATTGGAGATGCTCAGTTTCTGAAATTTATCCCCAGCCTTGTAGGGCTTGATCTGTCCTTTAATTTTGAACTGAAGATGTATTCCCCATCCTTGAATCTCTCCAAGACGTTTTCCTCCCTATCTAACCTGGAAACCCTGAGACTCAGGGGCTATGTCTTTAAAGAACTGAGAGAAGGAAATCTAGATCCATTGCTCCGTCTTAGAAAACTAAAAGTGCTGGATCTTGGGACTAACTTTATTAAAGTTGCTGACCTGGGAGTATTCAAGGAATTCCCAGCTCTCAAACTCATAGACCTCTCAGTGAACAAAATTTCTCCTTCTTCAAGTGAAAGCAACTTTTATGGATTTTGCACTAATCCTAGGATTTCAGTAGAGCAATACAACAGGCAAGTATTACAGGAGATGCATTATTTCAGGTATGATGAGTATGGGCGAAGTTGCAGATCCAAAGACAAGGAGGCTGCTTCATACAAATCTTCAGTTAAGGAAGAGTGCCTGAAATATGGAGCAACTCTGGATTTAAGTAGAAACAACATATTTTTCATTAGCCCTGCAGACTTCCGTGGTCTTGATTCCCTCAGATGCCTCAACTTGTCAGGTAATGCAATAAGTCAAACTTTAAATGGAAGTGAATTCTCCTACTTGACTGGCTTGAAATACCTGGATTTTTCTAATAACAGGATTGACTTACTATACTCAACTGCTTTTGAAGAGCTAAAACTTTTAGAAATTCTAGACCTGAGCAATAACAAGCATTATTTTCTGGCAGAAGGTGTTAGTCATGTGCTTAGTTTTATGAAAAACTTGGCCCACCTGAAGAAGCTGATGATGAATGAGAATGAGATTTCTACCTCAATTAACACAGGAATGGAAAGTCAATCTCTTCAAATTTTAGAATTCAGTGGAAATCGTTTAGATGTTTTATGGATGGATGGGAATGCTAGATACTTGTCATTCTTCAAGAACCTGACCAGCCTGGAACAACTAGATATTTCCTTCAACTCACTCAGTTTTTTGCCTCATGGTGTTTTTGAAGCTATGCCTCCACAACTCAAGGTCCTTAACTTAACCAATAACCGGCTGAAGAGTTTCAACTGGGGGGACCTCCACTATCTGAAGAAACTAGTAACTCTGGACCTCAGCAATAACCTTCTTACTACTGTTGCCCAAGAACTGTCCAATTGCTCTTCAACGCTCCAAGAACTGATGCTCCGAAACAATCACATTCAACGGCTAACCAAACATTTTCTCAGAGGCGCTTTCAAGTTGAAATACTTGGACCTCAGCTCAAACAAGATCCAAATAATTAAGAAATCTAGCTTCCCTGAAAATGTCATTAACAACCTGAAGATGCTGCTTTTGCATGGCAACCCTTTCAAGTGCAATTGTGATGCCGTGTGGTTTGTTTGGTGGATCAACCAGACTCAAGTGACTATTCCTCTTCTGGCCACAGATGTGACCTGTGCTGGCCCAGGGGCACATAAAGGGAGGAGTGTTGTTTTCTTGGATCTGTATACCTGTGAGCTGGACACCTCGTATGTAATCCTGTATGCTCTGTCAGCTTCAACTGTCCTAGGCTTCATGGTGTTCACCGTGATGAGCCATCTCTATTTCTGGGATGTGTGGTACAGTTACCATTACTGCACTGCCAAGTTGAAGGGCTATCGGTGGTTATCTTTGCCAGATGCTTGCTACGATGCTTTTATTGCCTATGACAATGAAGATCCAGCTGTGAATGAGTGGGTGCTGGCAGAACTGGTTGAAAGGCTGGAAGATCAAAAAGCCAGACAGTTCAATTTATGCCTGGAAGAAAGGGACTGGCTGCCAGGACAGCCAGTCTTTGACAACCTTTCCCAGAGCATTCAGCTGAGCAAAAAGACCATATTTGTGCTGACCAACAAGTATATTAAAAGTGGCAGCTTCAAGACAGCATTTTACATGGCCCACCAGCGACTTCTAGATGAAAAAATGGATGTCATTATACTGATATTTCTTGAGAAGATTTTGCAGAAGTCCCGGTATGTCCAGCTGAGGAAGAGGCTGTGCAGAAGTTCTGTCCTGGAGTGGCCAACCAACCCTCGATCTCAGCCCTACTTCTGGCAGTGTCTGAAAAATGCAATAGCTATGAGCAATACGCTGGCTTACAACAAGCTTCTCCAAGAAACTGTTTAGCCGTACCCTTCCCTGTAAATACTGATGCACAGTGAGAAAAAGGTCCTAAATTACATTTGGAGAAAGTGTTGAAGCATGAAGGATAAATGTAATTGTGATACTGTACCCCCCCAAAAAATGCACAATTAGTCCCAAAGCTGGTAGTTAATTTGTTTTACTATGGCAAGATTGAACAGAAACTGTTGCCAGCACAAATGTTTAGCTGACATGCACTTTCCTTGGCATTGATTGCTGCACAACAAGAGAAGGTGCACTACCCACTGGAAGTCCCTGGTTTAGAACAGAATCACTGCTTCCACCTTTCAGTTCACAGGAGGCCTCCAGCATCTCCTGTGGTTGGGTCAGACGGGGGTGAGACACTTGCTCGGCTTACTGTAGTACACAGACTGCCAGAAGGAGGTTGGTCGTGCCTAAAGTTGCTGCTGTTCAAATCACTGTTGGAGCAAATGTGATTGTAATAGAAAATTATAGTTTGGTTTCTGTATTTGATGGTGTATTTATGAAAAACAAAAACAGTTGCTGACACATTCATCTCAGAAAATACCCTAAGCAAAGCTCATGCTTTGATTCAAGGAGTTGGGAAAATGTAGGAACTAGTTTTTCATCTCAGGCTTACAGCTGCTGAGCACACTGCTTCTGTCCGAGTGGGCAACAGCCCTAATCTCTGGGGAGACGAAATTCTGGTGGGACTGCTGTCAGGCACTTGGGTGTGGTGTAGGAACTGTAGGAACTCCCACTGCTGCATACATAAGCCTGTAAGTCTGAAGAGACTTTGAAAAACATGTATGGGCTAAAATGGGGAGGTATGTAAGAAACAAATGCGGGTGGGTTTGCAGGCTGTGGATCAGGAGTTACAAGGTAAAGGGAGTCCCTGTGCATGGAGCTGCTGCGTGGGAGTGAGGAGGGGAGCAGCAGAGCAGATAGGCTGATGGAGAGGCAGAAGGCAGATGGAGAAAATCAAGTAAAACAAAGAGGAAGCAGGAAGAGACAAAGAAAGGAAGCTAAAAAGAAAAAAAGAGAAAGTGGAAGAGGTGAAAAGAATGGAGAAAAGCACAGGTAAACTAAGGCATGATACAAGCTAAGCAGCATTTAATTTCCAAGCAACCTCTTCTCTCTGCCTTTCACCTTCCTGCTTGGCTGCTGGCTGAGCTGGCAGCTCCCTGAGGACTCAGAGCTCCTCTCCAGCGCTGTGTTGTCAGCTTTAGGAGCTCACTTCCCCATTTCCACCTAGGTTCTGTGTTACAACCCCTTGCGTATCAACTGGAATGGTGTTAGCAGGTCCAGCCAGGGTTGGGGCCTCAGGACATGCCAAAATGACTGACTCCCCTCTGCCCACCCAGGCTTTCTCCTGAGCTAAATACTATCGCTCAAAGCCCAAAACACGTGAGACCACGCTGTACAAGGAAAGCATCCTTCCCATTGTTTCTTCAGCCATGCTGTGGTGCTCCGGAGCAGCCTCAAGCCTCCTTTGCTTCCTTGTTCCCCAGGCAGGTCCCTCTCCCAGAGCAGCTTCTGAGGCACCACTAAAAACCTGAGTTGGGAACACGTCTGACTTTAGAGGCATCCTGAAAAAGGGAAGAAACAGTGCTCAGAAACATAAACACTTGGGCCTGTTCCCTGCTCCGGTTCGTGGCACAGCCTTGTCAACACGTGACAGTACTTCAGCTGAAGCTTTTTGTAATGGCAGCCTAAACCTCTGTGCATGGCATGGGTGGGCTCTCTGCTTGCTGTGATGATCTCTGTTTTGGGAGAAGCTGCGCACTCTCACCCTGCTGGACACCCCTGTCCCCAGCACAGTCTGGGCAGCTTCTCCCTTCTCTCTCAAAGCCCTTTCTCTTTTCTAGCAATAAGTCTTGGTGACAGCTCTGGCAGATGGGGAACCAACACTCTTAACTTTCAACCTAGTGCAGCGATTATGCCCTCCCTGGTAGAATTCTCATTCTTGAGGGCTATAGGATGGGTAAAAAGTAGAGTCAGGACCGTAAACCTCAGAAAGGCAAACTTGTGGCTGTTTAGGGTGCTAGTCCATGGGATCTCTTGGGGAACTGCCCTCAGAGATCAAGTAGCGAATGATAGCTGGGAACTACTTAAAGACATTTTTCTAAAGGCACAACAGCTGTCAACCCCAACATGCAAGAAGTTGGGAAGGGGAGGCAGCAGACCAGCTTGCCTAAGCCATGACCTCTTGGCCAAACTGAAACACAAATGCAAAATGCGTAGGCAGGGATATACCTCCTGGGGAGATTATAGAGATATGGCCCAGGAGTGCAGGGAGGGGATCGGGAAAGCCAAGGCACAGCTGGCCTTGAAAACTTCCAGGGATGGGGCATCCACAGCTTCTCTGGGCAGCCTGTTCTAGTGCCTCACCACCCTCACAGTAAAGAATTTCTTCCTCATATCTAATCCAAACCCACCCTCTTACAGTTTAAAGCCATTACTATATGCCTATCACTCCATGCCCCTGTAAAACATCCCTCTCCAACTTTCTTGTAAGCCCCCTTTAGGTTCTGGAAAACTGCTAGAAAGTCTCCCTGGGGCTTTCTCTCCTTCAGGCTGAACAACCCCAACACTCTCAGCCTGTCTTCATAGCAGAGGTGCTCCAGCCCCCGATCATCTTTGTGACCCTCCTCTGGACTTGCTCCAACAGGTCCATGTCCTTCTTATGTTGGGGACCCCACTGCTGAATGCAGTACTCCAGGTGGGGTCTCAAGAGAGTGGAGCAGGGGGAGAGAACCACTCCCTCAGCTTGCTGGGTTTGCTTCTTTTGATGCAGCCCAAGATACGGTTGGCTTTCTGACCAGCAAGTGCATATTGCCAGGTCACGTTGAGCTACTTGTCAAGTAACACCCCGAGTCTTTCTGAGGGCTGCTCGCAATCCATTCCCTGCCCAGCCTTTATTTAAGCTTGGGATTGCCCCAGCCCACATGAAGGACCTTGTGCTTGGCCTTGTTGGACTTCATGAGGTTTGTACAGGCTGACCTCTCAATCCTGTCAAGGTCCCTCTGGATGGCATCCCTTCCCTCCAGCATGTCTACTGTACCACACAGCTTGGTGTAATCAGCAAGCTTGCTGTGGGTGCACTCAATCCCACCGCCCATGTTGCCAAGAAAGATGTTAAACAGTGCCAGTCACAACACCGACCCTTGAAGAATGTTACTTCACACACAAAACTCCAAGTGCATGGTGTGGCAAGGGGTTTATGCGTGCTGCAGTGCAAGACCACAGAGAGGCCACTTTTGTGGGCATCCAAGAGAGACAGTGAATGGCCCTGCAATTTGCAGTAGGAAATGAGCAACCTGCTGGCATGGTACTGCCCACTGCCAGGGCCAGCACTCTCACCCAGTGCCCGAGTTCCTGGGAGAACAACCCAAAGCTGTTTTCATGTCACAAATCACTTCCCGATACCTGCAGCCTTGCCCTGAAAAGATCAGGGCCAGAGGAATAAGGAGGGATCAAGGAAGATCGAAACACCAAGTTTTCTGGTTTTAGCCAGAGAAGACAATTCCTGTCCCCTTCCTCACCCCATTTCTGTGTCCTGTAACATCCCTAGGTAGTTGCCATGCTTCAAGGAGGAGGTACTATCCCAGTTAGCTGAGGCAGGACTACGTCCTTCTCTCTCAGTGCTTCAGGGTGTGCTAGAAGGTGGCCACATACTGTCCTGGACCACGTGTGTTTTGGAGACTGAAGGTTACCTCTGTACTCATGGAATAACTGGGTTTGGGACTTTTTTTTAAGTTAGTTTCATACGTAGTAGCTAAGAGCATTTAATTGGTAGGTACAAGCTCACTCTAAGTCTTAATCAGGAAAAACAATCTGAATTTAGGTTAGTTAGGATTATAGCCAGGAAATGCCTTAAATGGGCATGCCCTCCATTCCTCCTGGAATCTCTTTATAATGGCGCACCACAAAAAATGTAGGAGTTAGCGGACAGATTCAGACTAACAATTTATTGCTTTAGCTGCGTGAGAATTTTAACTTCTGAGCTTGCTTGCCTGCTTGGTGTAGCAGTGTCTGAATTTACAAAACATCAAGGGTCCTGAGGTTTCTGTACCTCAAGGTTTCATGATAGTATAGCTTGTGATCTGGTGTGAGGTTCAAAAATAAGTAAGGGCATTCAGCTGGCCTAGATGTAGGCTGCTGCATTAACAGGTCTATGCACCAGTCTCCTTTCAGAGGTGAGATGATAGAGACATTTTCTGAATATCACTTACCTCATCCTAATGCAGAGGTTTAAGATGAGTCAAAGGAATTGCAACCCAAAAGTAGGATTTCTCTCCATTAGCTATAAAGAGTTCCCACTGTAACCAGCTCAGATGTAGGTGTTCACACTGTGGATACCTTCAGTTAGGCAAAGCGAGTGCTGCTCCAGGCTTACCTGTGCGGTTAGTGGCAAGTTGGTCTTGAATAACCATGTCATGCAGACAACATGTCTGAAGTACTAAAACACAAACTGTGATGATCGAAGCTGTCCCCTGTCAGTTGGTATTTCCTTACAGAAATTGTACCAGGCAATGGCTAGACTTGCTATTTAGTCTAAGTGGCTTGGAAAGACCACACATGGAGTGTAAGAAGGAGAAAGAAGAGAAAGGAAGCGGAATATTGGCAAATTTATTGATTCTTACAGTTCTTGTGGAATTGGCAGGAAAATGCACTGTTTATATTACTGTCATTATTGTGGCACAAGAAGAACGATCAATGAAAACTGGCAAGAAACATCCTTATAGCATAGGTTTATATGAATATATAAATCCTCTTTTGTCTCTTCTGTCTCCCTATTTTTAAGATCTGACACATAAGGAACATGCAGGTTTCTCCCTGTGAGAATAATTTATGTTAGAAGGGACCGCTGAAGGTTAAAGCAGGTCTAATTTCAACAGAGCATTAAATTGCTTAGGTTCCTGTTCTGCAATAAAGTTGGGGTGCTACATAGCAAACATGGCATCCTGTAAAGGAACTTCATAACAGCATCTTTTAAAAAACTCTGAAGATCAGGAGCCCTTGAGCTGTAGTAGATCCAATTTTGGGGCAATAAGCCCACCAAAACAGTGAACATTTTTTGTCTTCTGAATAACCCTTGCCTTTTCATTTTCTCAATCTTGTTCTGAAGGTGTCTGCCTGTAGAAATAAGCTCTGTGATAGGCTGTTCAAAAAACCAGCCACAGGCAAAATGTCTCCATTCACTCTGAACAAGATATTCAGGTCATTTAGGTTATAATTATTCTCAGTTGCCTCTGGAGGAGCTCAATTTCATTGAGTATATTTGGAAGTTAGCCTCCTAATTTGAGAAGATAAACGGTGTGTCTAAATGCAAAAGACATACACATTAATCCACCATTATCTCCAGGAGTATAGAGTGGGAAAAATAAAGCACAGAGAAGTCAAATCTTTTCTACTATGTCCTTCTGCTGCTGGTGAAACTGAAAAGGGAATCTGGATATGCAAATTATAGAAGCAACCTGCATGCATCCCTTTGTTAATAAGCACTTAGAGATTACTTATACACAGGTTGATTTAATTAATAACCAAACAGAAACAAATGTACCTGGTGAGAAATTCTTAATTTGGGTGCACAAAGTATGAGACAATAGGAAGGCCTACTAAGTTCTGTAGAACTTCCATCTATCTTTGTTTTGGTGGGAGAGTATGTTTGTCAGGATATACAGACCTGAGCCAAAGAAGTGGTATCAGGATAGCCACAGATCTAAATCCATGGTCTTACCTCTGACCTGTGATTTACTTCCTTTATTGTTACCGAGACATACTGCTAATGGCAAATCCTGAGCAAAAGCAGACCTAGGTAACTGAGATTTTTTTTTTTTTTTTTAAAGAGAAACACCTACAAAATCAAAATCTTTGCCAATGCAAATTCAGAAGCTTTTGAGGAAATACAGTTTCAGTCTTTTTCTAGCAATGGCATTGTTGAAGGACTGACAATGAATTTATGTAATTATGGAAAAGCTTGTAAAATTGAAGGTTTCTACTTCTGGTTTGTAAGTCTTTTTTCTGAATATTTTCCTTCATTTTATAAGCCAAGTTCCATCCTCACTGTCTTAGCTGTTGGTATACAGACTATGTCATACTTTGCATAGTATTATCTCTAACTCTAGTGTACTGTATTTTATTAAGATTCCACAAGAGTGAAAAGTTCTGGAAGTATTAGTTGCTTAAAAACACAGATGTCCATAGTCTTGTATTTTCCTATAGATGTAGTACTTCTCAGTTGAGGAGAGAAACTGTCAGCAAGACCTTCTTCATGAAGATCTTTTCCCACCCTAATTTTATGCTTTTGCTTTTCTAACTGAAAAAAATCAATTGAAATCTGATTTTTAACTGACATGTTAGTAGCAAATTGCTCTCTGTGTACAAGAGCAAAGGAAAAATTCCTGAAATGTAAGCCAAGACAGTTTTTACATTATATTTTTTGCAGATGTTTCTTCTCCACCTTTTATCCAGAATATTCGGGATCCACAACTCCAAATGGAAGAATTGTATTCATACAAGATTATGCTCCTGAACCTCACAGCTGAATGCTACATTCTGTAAATAAGAACTCTTAACCTAGTTACCTAATTACCTTGGACTATGACTTTTTAGTATTAACCTAGGAGAAACTGAACCACCAAGTTGTGAAAAACAAAGACTTCCAAAAAAGAATTGCATTGACCCTTGTGCCTTTGGAAAAACATATCCCCAAGCCCTTCCATAATTATCTGTGGTTTCTCACCTCAGATGTTGCACAGCATCACTGTGACAGAAGCTATTATGTCCTGAACCCCACCTCATGCAGCAGTGGCACCAGATCAACATCCCAGTACCGGGCTGTTCATCTTTGAAAGCCAACCAGCAATTTGGGCTCCTGCAAGAAGAGGATGGAGTAATGATGTATAGCCTGTACTTGACTCCAGGCAACTTAGACATCAGTGTTGTTAAGAAGGAAGTAGCAACTGGTGGCTTTACCTTCCAGCCTTGTGATATTGCTGGAGCCATGTGTCCTGTTGCTTCACCCTAGATATCTTCTCTAATTCTACATGAGGACCATTCTAGCATAAGAAAAGATGAAGCCCCTCATGCAGATGACTTGATCTACTGTCCATGCTGTCTCTTCATCCTCGCCAGGCCAGGCCACCCTGCTTATTACCTCTGCTGCATCCAGAGTCTCCCTTCATCTGGGGCTCTGCTTCCAACCAGCCTTGCCTCATCTGGGCCTCCTTCTCTCTGCTTCTCCTAGGGCATCTCCTTGTCTCTCCTACATGAGGAGCACACTCTCTCTGCTTCTTCTGGGTCTCTCTTCATCCACTACTTCTCTTCCATACCCCTTAGAGCTATTTAACTACTTAGCAGGAACCAGCCACAGCTGCACCTTACCTACATCAGCCAACCCACCGCCCCTGAAGCCAGCCCACAGCTGTATATTATCAATGTTAATTAACCCACCTTCATTCCTTTATAATTCCTCTACATATGACCATCTTGGTTTTGGGTTTGATGTGCATCTCACTTGGGTCTGGAAAGGGAGAGGGAAGGGTGAGGGCTGTGGGTGGGCATGTCAATTAAACTCAGTGGTAGCTGGGAGAAGGGCGTGCTGCATTTTGAAGGATAACTCCTAAGTTTTGGAAACATTGTGAAATACATCGCAGAGTAAGTAATGCACATACTTATACTCCACCCTACACATTCTATTTTTTCACTTGTTCTAATTAACAAAAATAACAAGCGTAGGCAATGCTTCCTAAACACATTCTTAAGACCAGGAACAATGTCTGTAAGATACTTCTCAGTTACAGTTGCTATACATGCGTAAGGAGTAAATGAAAGACAACAGATTCCCTCTTAGTACTTGCTCCTTCCCAGACAGTCTACTTCAGCTTCCTGTGGCTGGCTGTGAATGAAACCCTGCTTTTAGGTCAGATCTAGTGCCTAGCAGAAAAGCTAATTTTCTGGACTACAGACATTTCTGGGTTTGAATTTCCCTGAGACCGATGTAGCAGTCTAGCATGTACTAGACTATTGTAGTAGTAGTAGATGTGCCTACGTATGGGCTCTGAAGGGTGATGTGCACCCTCTCTGGCTCTAACCCTGGTACCAGAGCACCTGCCAGCAGGGGTGCAGCTCTACGGGTGACAGAGAAAGAGGTGTAACCACCTCTGCAAAGAGGAGCTGTGGTGGAGCTCAGCTTTGCAGCAGCTAAGACCTTCTGAGACTCTTCCCTTTGATCAGACACTAATCCCAGAGCAGTTTTATATATACAAATACGTGTGTGTGTGTTTGTGTACATCTATATGTATATCCAAAAAATCTTCTGCTTTAAAAAAAAACCAAACACACCACCCAAAAAAAAAAAAAAAAAGAAATTTTTTATGTCATGGACTACTACAACAAGGTTTCTTCAAACAATCCGAGTTTCATTTCTTTTTGCCAACAGCATACCACAATCAGTCAATAAATCTCACAGAAAGAAAGAATGTAGTTTATGTATTAAAAGAAAAAGCCCACAGAAAGCAGAACTCGTAACGCAAGCTAAGTATATAAATAGCTCTAAAGAAAGAGGAATCTAAGAGCAGAAAAGAAAAGTATTTTTCATAGTATTCTATTCTCAGGGACAAAAATAATTAACCAACAGTCCAAGTCTGGCACTGTTTTCAAGTATTTTCTTATATTAGTAATTTTATGCAATGTGTGACTTACTAATGAATATTGAGAAATTAGCTGTTTCTCTTCGATAAGTCAGTTTATCTTTTCAAAAAGAAAAAGAAAAGCTCTCCTTTTCTAGTGCCTCACGGCAAGGCCCTTCGATGCAGGAGCGGGCTGCAAACTAGGACCATGCGTGGCAATCAGTTAGCTGAGGGGAATGTGCTCGAGCTTGTCTAGACAACAATTAACATGATGAGGCATGTTCACAGAGCACAGGGGGTGGGAGACCGATGGCGCCAAGGATGGTGCCAAGGAAAGGTAACACCTTGCTGTTAATTGATGGCAGTTAACCACCAATCGGGGATTGCCTAGGATGCAAGGCTTAGCTTCAAGAACCAATTAGTTTAAAACGTGCAGCTTCTGAAAGTCTATAAAAACTCGTGCTTCTGTACAATAAATTGACATTTGCTTGCATCAAGCTGCGTCCCGCCTCTTCATTCGCCGCACTTCGAACTAGTGTGAGTGGTGCCATGAGCGGAGGAGCAGCAAGTGAAAAGGGCAGGTGCTTCAGTTGCCCCCTCAGTGGGCAGCTGCCCTGCACACCCTAATTAAGAGGGAGCAGCTCAGGGTGCCCAAACCCAAATTCTGCCCTGGGCAGCTCCCCACCTTCAGGAGGAGCCAGGCTGTCCCCAGGGAGTCCCAGGGGGAGCTACCTTCCTCCTGCAGGAACCTGCACTGGAGGGTTAAAAAGGGGTAGTGCAACTGCCCCCACCTCTCAAACTCCCCAGTCTAGACTGTCCTTTCATGAGACAACCTGCTGCAGACCCCCAAGTCTCTCTAATGTTGTTTCATTGGGACAAATAAAGCTCACAGTTTCGGCCACCAGGCTCAACTGTTTTCTCATACCCATCTATACAGACTTTTCTGATTCTGCTGCAGGGCAGAGGGCTCAGCCTGGAGTTTAAAGGCAAACTCAGCACCACAGAGCCTAAGCCTTTTTGGCAGTCCTCCTAGCTGTCCTCTCTGGATGGAGGTAGGGTTGCCATTTCACTGAGCGTAAGCTTGAGAAGGATGAGCAGAGCCAGGGACCGAAGGACAAGGGAAATTCTGCAGACCCAAAGACCACCTAAATGAAAGATGAACTAATCAGGACATCATGCAAAGAGCTGCTTTGTTAGTGTACTATGCTCTTTCCCTCTTGTTTCCAAGTCTTCCTCTATGTGTCCTTAACTGTGATTTGTTGTGGTTTTGTTTTATACTGCATAATGTGCAGGGGGAAAAGTAGTTTAAAATTATATTAACTCCTGTTCATAAATTCCTGATAGCCAAAAAAAAGTTCTGATAATCTCTCTCTCCTTCTTCCTCTCTTCCCACCTCTCCCTCTCACTCTGTGTCATGTTTTCTCCCTCTCAATATGTTGTCAAGCCTGCAGCAGAGCACAGGAGCTTTTGTGCCTTAGTAATATGATGCAGTTATTTTTCACGGACAGAACTGGAAAATTTCTTGTAGTGTAACTGAATGGAAAATGCATGTTGGCAGAATGAAACAATACAAACTGGAGCATGACTGGAATCTGAATTTGATATATTTCTGTTCTTGAGGAAGACTGTTGTTGAGACAGCTGGTTCTTTAATGAATCCTCGCATTCCTCTGCCTGCTGATCACCACATGCCTGCTCACCTATCAATGACTGGACATAACAATTTTACTTCTTATTTTTCCTAGCACTTCTGATTGATCTCCTCCCTTATCTCACTTTCACTTCGTTTTATGAGGGCTTTTTCTGCAGAGCAAACAAATTGACTCAACATTAATCTCAAATGTCTATATTCTCTCTAGTCATTATGTTTTGTCCTCATTTTAGATGACAGAATATCTCATGCTAACTATTCAGTATGAGATATTTTATATGCATACACATTAAATGAAAGCATATCCAGGGAACAGCTTCATGTCATTTTACAATGATGCAGAAGACAAAATGCCTATATTCATATCCAGACACATTCCTTCATCTCACTGCAGTAAAACCACTGCATTAGTTGCCAGTATATTTGTCATTCCTACAAGTAAACAGTCATCTCTTTCAGCATAAATCCATATTTAGTCTTTCTTTGTTAATTATGAAAGTAGTTTGGGTTATTTTTGATTTGTGTGATTGTGCATGACAGTGTTGTATAGGAATAGCTATGCTAGAGAGTTGCATTATGTTTCAGGCTTGTTGCTGCATGTGATCCAGCTGTTAATGTAAATAATTTTTGAATTATCAGTGTAGAGGACTTCATAATGTTTTTCATCACTAAAGTTTTTCCTTCAGGCTAACTCCTAATTTACTGGAGAGGCTTTCAAAGCTTGCAGTAGCTAATGCCATTGCTTCCTACACATTCTTTTTATGTGAAGATGTTTGCTTGCCCTCAAGTCGATGACCAGTATGCAATGTAACTTCACCTTGGTCACTTTAATACAGACTATGAGCACACTGCTTGGTCTGTACTACAGGATGAATGCCCTATTTTAGTATAGGAAAAATAGCATCAGCAACCTTTAAGTTTGAGACCTGGGAGAACTAAAGAAACATTGCATCTTAAAATTATGACATTTTAAGAGTATTGAAGAGATTTCTCAAAAGGATTTCAGCAATTTTGAGAACCTTCAGATTTTGATGCTAGACTGGAATGGGCACATTAATCCCAAAGAACCTAACCAGGAGAGGTCTCCAGCCTTTGTATTGATTACATGCAATTTTCTGAAGTTTTAAAAAGCTACAGGAACAGCGTCTAGATGGCAATTATTACTGAAGACAGTACCCAGAGGCCTTCCACCTGCTGTAGCCTAGTTAGGGCTCACATCCAGCAGCATCTCCTCCATTAGAACACTTCCTCAGCACCACAAACTAGAAGGAAATCAGTGGGGATGAGAACTAGTGCTTCAGTCATAGCTATAAATATCCCACAGAATTTGGGGCTGTCCCACTCTCACCAACTTGACTGCTTCCACAGTGCCATCCTGCCTACTCATAACTCTACAGCACCTTGACATAAGTCATAGTGCCTCAATGATATTTTTCTATTAGAAACCCTCCTGTTCAAATGCATTCTTAACAAAGCAGACTTTAATTCTGACTTCCCAAAATACCTGCTGTCTGCTTTCAGAAACTGCCAGAGCTGCAAGTGCATCTCTTTTCCATTTGATTTCTTTACATGGGTGATAACCTCTGGATAGCTTGGTACAGAGTTCGTCTGCTCTGGAGGAGCAAGATCTACTTTTCAATTACCAGAATCAAATCTACTCAAAACTTTTCTCAAGACTTATAATCTCTAAAATCATTGTAGTTAAAGTTATCATTGAAGTCACTACATTAAAGGGTGTTTTCAAGAAGCAAAACAAAGCACACACAGAATTCTATTTACCCTTAAAAAGCTAAATGTCCTTGATCTTGGTCCAAACTGTATTAGAAAAGCTGACATAACTGTCTTCAAGGAACTTAATAACCTCACAGATCTATCTCTAAAAGAAAATAAAATGTTCCCACAAACAAAGAGGATTGTATTTTTCTTAAATTTATGAGAAAAAAGGTAGCTGATCACCTTTACAGCTGGAAATAGAAAACTAAGTCACATGCATCACTAAGATGTTCTGATAGCGAAAAAGAGAAAATATACTATTTGGGAAATCAGCATTATAAATCATATCATAAAGTCTTGAATTTAGATCTAAAAAATACTTTCTTCATTTGTGTAAATCAGTTTAAAGATCTTAAAGGTACTGCTTGTTTGAATTTGTCTTCAAGCGTCCTTGGTGAGGTTTTAAATAACACTGAATTAACCTTTTCACTAAATCTGTAATATTTACATATCTCTCAACAAATTTGGTTTCAGAAGCTATTTTGCATTTAAAGAATTACATAACATTGAGGTATTAGACATCAGCTATAACAAACAATACTTTTTGGTAGCACGTTTGGAACAGAATCTCCTTTTTATTGAAAATATTTCTGAAGTAAAGATTTTAAATTTAAACTTGAATGAGATTTCACCATCATTAGGATCTGAACTAAGATGTTTTTCCCTTCAAAAATTGGGCTTCAGGGAGAACTATCTTGTTACTGTATGCAGAAATGGAGGCATATTATATAGGATGGTTTAAGCAACTCAAATATCTGACACATTTTGACTTTTCTTATAATGGACTTTTATATATCTCTCTATTGGCATTAGAAAATCTGTCAAGGAGCTTAAGTGAACTGTATCTCAGTAGCAGCTGAGTACATACTCTCATCTGGGAAAAACTTAGCTACTTTAAATCCATGAAGCTGCTTGTTTTAAGTCTGGACTGATTACAGATGGCTATAAAGTTAAAGACTACTCTATCTATAATTACACATAGTTGTTTCACACTCTGATTCTGAGACATAACAAAATTGTTAAGATTTCTATTGAGTTAACTGATGGAGTTGCATTCCACTATATCTAGAGTTGATTCGTAGCCAACTGCAAGCCTTAGACAAGACAACATTCCTATTGGAAATTATACAGTTTCCTTAAATCAAGGTGGGACTGTTTTCATTACACCTGTTCACTCCAGAAAACCAAAATTCCTATCTTGCAATTATCTGCATGATTTCAGTCAGCCAAGCACACATATTGCATAGGACACACAAGAGGCAGCGGTGACCACCCCAGGAAAGCACTGAGCTTGATCTGGCCTGGAGGAAACGGGGAGAAGTGGGTCCTTTTTTGCTCAGAGGGAAGAGCCTGGGAGCTGTGTATGGCCATGACGAGCAGCTGGGCACACTATATCTGGATGACAGAGAGGCAGAATTTGCACCCACAAGAAATCTGCAAAATGTGTTGTAACCATGGCCCTGTGGCAGCTGCTAGAAGCTCCCTTGGCCAGGAGAGAGTTATTAAACATTTTTAATTGGTCACTCTCAATCCTACAGAGTGCTATTAAAAAAATCCCAAGCCAGAAATGTCATAAATTTCCATTTTGTTGAAGTTTTATGATCCCACTTTCAGACAACAGACTTTCAGCCTGTTGGGCTGCTGTATGCAGCATAGCCACTGCAGTCATCTCACCTTATTCCAGAACCTACTTTAGAAGGAGAATATTTATCTTTCGGAAGTGGCGTTTTGTATTCATCAGTGGCAAAGGGACTTCATGAAAAGGTCAAATGTAGACATCTGTGTTTTACCAGATGAATCCTACATAAGCAGTACACTTTATCACTTACATGGGCGCCTGAGGCTAACTGCTAAGCTTGTTCACAGCCCACAGTTGGCAAACATCTGTAATGTAAATCTTCAACCAAGTCAACTATGCAGAGTCTTGGGATGAGAGTCCCAAACGAACACAGTGCATGTGCCATCTGCCTAATACTTCTCAGATGGGTCAGGCTTACTGCTCATGAGCTGATCGGCTATTGAGGTTTTTTGCAGGAAATCTGATGTTCCCCAGTTGATGTTGGAGTTGTTGCACACGTGACATACATGCTGTACACTTGTGCTATAGATTTGGCTGGTTGCCCTACACCACTTCATATGTGTATCTGAGACTGACTGGCTAGGGATAGTGCACATCCAGAATACCCACATAACTATAGGGAATTTTTGATGTCCATATATTTAAAACTGTGAGGCAGACCAAAGAGAACAAGCCTATCTGAGTGACAACCTTACTTCTTTCCAGCAGTGAAATCCCTCCCCTGCTTATGGCCAGCCTCTGTCTTCCCCAGGCTGTGCTGGGACATGCCTGCAAGCAGTGGTTCTCTGTTCCCAAGATCAGCCTTTCTGAGGCTGGTTCCTCTCTGCTGTCTGCAAGTAGAGATGATGTTGGAAATAGCTCTTCAGTCAGGCTAGTTACTCTGTGGGTAAGAGCCCATAGCAATGATCTTGGGAGCATCATTGGGTCTGATGCAGAGCAGGATTCCTCTTAAAATCACAGATTTAAGCTCTTTAAAATTCAAAATTACCTCTTCACCACTGCAGACTAATTATGTGTCACTACACTTGTTTTCAATTTATCTTCCTTCTCTCTCCCACTACCAAATAACTGGTTCCTGTTTCTTAGTTTTTGATTCCATCTTCCCTTTCATTTTTCTTTCACTTCCCAAACCAGACAGTATCCAATCACATACTCTTAAAAAAAAAAAAAATCTTGTCCCCTTATTTATTCTGCAGGTATTGGATACTTCAGTGTTTTCATTAAGGTATTTGGTTTGGTGCCTAGGAGAGCTAGAGAAGGAAATTTTGGTGTGAAGTGCATATTATCAGACATTTTGATATATTGGAAAAGATTTACTGCTGGTAGATTTTAGGTATATATCCTACAGTGATGTAGAAATTAAATTCTTGCACATGGGCATGATGTTTACTGTAGGAATATGGGATAATTTTTCAGTCAGCCTACTCCAATAAGTGAGGTTTCACTATTTTTGCCAGGAAGTGGCATACACGTTTATTCCTCTTAAAAAAGAAGGTGGAATATTTCATTTGGGGGTTAGATAATTTCTTTAAAGATGCAGTAATCCTTTAAAGATATGAACACAACAATTCTATTAAGGTTTAAACCCAGTATTTTTCTTTTTGCATGGAACAGACACTGTTAAAACCAGGAGAACCGTTATTCAATTTCCCATGCATTGCTGCTAACATTTCTATCCTTTTTTTGCAATGCCATGAGGGAACAATCCAAGTCACAGGAAGAGTCAGCAAAGGGCAGCAAAGGAGTGTGCAACATTAATATAAACTGAATCCTAATGAAGTCAGTAGTGATTTCACCATGACTACAACAGCTTTGATTCAGGTCCTGAGGGGCAGCTTTATAAAGTAACGTATGTGCCAGCACTTTTGTAAATCCCACTTGATACCTATCTGCATGTTTAGATAGCTGAATAGCAGTGAATTTCTGCACTATCAGATATCCTTATGTCTCAGACAAGGTCAGATGCATCTGTGTTACACCTTGTTGAAGCTGCTGGGCATCACCACTTTATTTAAAGTGATTATGAGAAGTCATTAAACTCTTCCCTGAAAGTCAGCAGTTAAGTAGTACTCTCCAACGACCCATCACCGATTCCTACAAGAAAGGCAAAGGCAGCTCAGGAATTTCAAACTACTTGGAAATAGATGCTTTGCCTGAGTATAGTCCTAAGCAGGTAGGTGTCTCTGCATGTGAGAGTACGCAATGTGAGAGGGAGAGCTGAGCAGTGTGAGACAGCTTGTTGGAGAAGCCTGCAATGGCGCCAAGGGCAGCATTGTGGGGTGAGGAAGGAGCCAGCAAGTCTTTGCAGCTCTGGCAAAGAGGACGCTTGGGCTCAGACAAGGCAAATACCTACAGTGGCTGGGGCCATCTTCGCTGCAGCCAGGAAAACAAGACCTTGTCTACTGTTATGAATAAAAGCTTGCAAAACAGTATGAATAAGAATGTGCCTGATTCAAACACCAGGTTCTCCCATTAACTGCAGCAATCTACAAAACCTGAATTTCTGGCTGGTTGTTTGGATTAAGAGAAATTGTATTCATTTTACCAATGTAGTGTCTAGTAAGGGGTTTATTTGTCCAGTCAGTTCCTTTTCTAGTAGCTGCTGTGGCTTCATCTGCCATACAGCTACATTACACTTCCTTCCTTTTTTTTTTTTTTTTTTTTTTTTCTGAATAACTTTGAAGATCACTTTTTGCTAACTCCTTTGAATCTTGATGTTCTTTATACAGTTAGTCTGTCTAATTTGCAGACCTTTTCTGAAGAATTTTCTTTCAAGTTCATTTAGATACTTGCCTCTGCCTTTGGTGTGTTTTCAACACGTGCATTTGAACAGGGGACATGTAGGCAGTCCCTGTTCTGAGAGCCACTCTGGTCTGTAGCATGGCCTTCGTGAAACACGTGCGGCCATATTCTCACTGCACAGGGGGAGAAAAGGTTTGGGTATACACAACATCTGCACACCACTGGGTTCCCACTGTGAGGAAATCCAGAACTGCAGCCAGACAGGGAGGATCGGTGCCCTCCAGAAGGTCCCCAGACCTGGAGGGAGAAGGTACATGATACACTATGGAACACACCTGCCCTGGCCATATGTAGCAACAACCTGGGACATATATATAGTCTAGAAGGTGATGAAAATTTGTTTAAGCTGCTGAAGCTTAAACACTTTGGCATCACTCTGGTACTTGATGACATTCTTTTCTCCAGGTGGCCTCTCTTGGTTGGCATCCTCCTGTGAGTTAGAGTTCACTCACCTCTTGCATGGCATTGCTTTCTACCGTAACACAGTGGGAGCAGGTCAATTGTTCAGTAGGTCCATTCTGCGGGGACGTTTTAACCTGGCCAATCAGTATCTTTGTCTATTTTTGTGGGGAGGGACAGTCCTTAAGGCTTTTGTCTGTATTTGTAATTTAGGCTTGAGCTGACAGTATCATTTTAATAGTCTGGTACAGCCCTTTTTTGATTTGCCATGCTTGCTTCATATAATTTTAATCTTTTTTTTTTTTTTTTTTTTTTTTTGGTAATAAAGTCAAAGTCTGACATAGGGATTTTGAATGAATGAGTCTGTGTTTGACAGGAAAGTTTGATTAACCCATTTGTGCAAGTTTCCATTTACCTTAACTGTTCAAGCAGAACTCTGGCATAAAACTTTGATGAGGTTCATGATTTTTGTTGGCATGCAATAGACCTTCAAGATGCTCCAGAGTGAATTGTGCTGGCAGCTGTCAAATGCTTCCATAAGCCCAGATAAATTTAAGTCTCTAAATACTTCTCTAAATATGCCTCTAATTGAACTAGGCTCCACAATTTCTGGATCTAAAACCTGCTGACAGTTTTTTCTGAATTGAAAACCTACCCTGTTTAAGGGCATGTGATGACTGTGCACTGGTTGGACCACCTTCTCAAGTTTCATCCCATAGCTCATGTCCATGAAATCCAGGACCATCTATAAATCACAGGTGCGTGGATCATGTGAAATCACAGGCGTTTCCTGCTTTAGCCTGGCACAACTTTCCCAGCCCAATTGATGCATATTTCTCAGAATAGGAAATAGAAGGCAAGCTCAGAAATTTTATTTAATGACATCTTATGTTGTAGCAGGATTTGTGATACTAATCCCAAACTAGAAAAAAATACAAAAATAAGCTCAAGATAAAAATCTCCTACATTCCTTTTTATTTTCTGCTTGACTAGATCACTGCTTCTGAGACACTCCTGTTGCCATAATCCTTCCCCCCACACCCTGAGCAAGTACTGAAAAGCAATTCTGTACCCCATTTTTGTCAAACCATAGCTCATGTTCAAACCTGTGTGTGACGTTAACACATTTTATTTTTTAATAGTATGAAAGTACTATCTTGTGCTTACACAGAAAGCAGATAAGTGCTAACATGCCCATCAGAACGTAAATTTGGTGAAGCTGCTTTGAATTTCTGCTTCTGTTTATAATCAGAAGAGTGACTTCCCTAATGTTGTCAGAACTGAAAAGGTACAGGAGCGAGCCTGGTTACTGTAGCAGCTGAGTATTTGGTTAAGTATTCAGAATACCTGTCGGCACATCAGGTTTACGAACCTTGATCAATAAGCTAGAAGATGTTGAAGATTAAATTTGAAATAAGTGAAAACATTTTGTTGTGACAATTTTGAAATGAAACATCCTAATTTTTCACCTTGAAAAAGTCTGTACAGAACGGGAAATTGAACAACCCCCAAATTGTTACTATACTAGATTACTTAAAGGGGAACAGAAGCAGCTGTTCAGGAACAATTCAGAATATCCTGTACCCTTTGCTCCTGAGAACTATGCATTGATGTATGTACCCATATGCAGAGGAGGAACTGAATTTTGGTCACTGCGGCTCAGCTGTCCTATTGGCTCTGTTACTGACTTCAAACCCTGAGCCTTTTCAAACGACAGGAATAAGGGGAAATGAATCTTTTTCTATCGCCACTAAATGAAGTAGTGAGCTTGGATAAGCAAGAATGCCTTTCTGATGAAAAAACAACTGCTCACATAGTTAAGCCTGCCCTTCTACATGAAAATTTGAATAGCTTCATGTTAGTGAATTTTTCAAGCATCTCTTTTTCTTCTTTTAGGAAAGAGAAAACCACAATACCATCCCACAAAGAACAGAGCTGCTCATTCTTCATCATCCACATGGAGGCTGGAAATGCCCAGTGCCGCTTACAAACCACCCCAGCAGGTATTTGCACAGAACAGCATTTGCTCCTTAAGCTAGGTCTGCAGCTGTTAGACAGGAAGGATGCTGCTGCTAAAAGAAATTGGAAAAGCTACCACTTCACTACACTCCTAAAATGCAGTCAAAGTACACTGAGCAAATAGGAGCAAGTCAGTGAAGTCCTGCATGCTTGCAACAAAGTCTTCTGTCTGTGGCTATTGAATAATAACCTCAGTGACTTGCCTTCCATAAGCTTATGCAGCCTTTTTATGCTATGGGCACATAATGTGGCAAAAGACGCACTGAAGAGTAGGAGCATGCAGCGAGTGACGAAACTGTCTGCCTTTGCAGTGGCTTACACTGTTATCTTCTAAGCAGTTTACCAGAATATTCATCTCTGACAGGACGTCCCCCAGGTTAGAGCTGACCTGTCTCTTCTTGTGACAAGTCAATAAAGGCTGACACCAGAGCCAGCACGGCCAATAGGTCACCCTGGGCAGGTGGCACTAAACCATGGCCAGATGTTACTGGCACTGCCTGGCCTAGGTAGGGAGCTGTGACAGTGGCCTCTCTTATCCCCCTGGGCTGCCTGCAGGCAGGTTGCCTGTGCCTCTGCCCCTCCTTTCCAAACGCTGCCTGGGGAAGGACACCACCACCACTGGCAGCAGTGGCTCAGTGGATTTGACTCTTATTTTATAGCAGCATGCTCAGTGACACCAGGAATTCCAGAAATTGCTGAGCCCAACAGCAAGGACACCTGCCATGAATTTTACTGCTGGCTAAGTGCAATCAGCATCAGCCCTGGGGATATATTTGGAAAAGCCTTCACCTTAATGAGCAAACGGTCGAGAACAACTGATGATGATGAGTTCTGAGCACGTCTAGGTTAAGAAGTCACCTGGATAATTTGATGGTACTGAAAAGAATAAGAACTTTTGTCTGGTTTTTTAGTGGCTTGATTAGACAGCTCTATACTTAGATTGAATGCTGATCTTCCATTTTTCTAAGATTTTTAGATATATGTGACCTATCCTATAGACTACTCTGTAAACAGAACACTTCTACTCATGTGTTTTGATGCATTAAATGCACGTTTTTATTAGATCTTACAGGATTTTGAGTGGAGATTATATTCTTCCTCTAGTTCATTCTTGCCGTGCAAGTATCTAGAACAACATTTTTACTACGGCTTTTGCTTGTTGGTCTTTTGGTTTCCTTTCTCTCTCTCCCCTCTTCTATCCATATTAGTTTATTTCCCAGATTTTACTATCATCATTTGAAGAGTTTTAAGAATCTAGTTTATGTCTTCCCATCCTTTTTCCTATGCTTTTTGAAATCACCTAGAGGAGTTAGTTTCTGTGTCTTGTCTGATAAATTTAACTTTAAAATTTGATCCTTGGAAGCTACTTTATAAATACATCTCTTATTCATTAATACTAAACCACCTCTCTTTTCAGAGTAAATCTAAAAAAATACAGGTAACTGAAAAGTATATTGTGATTCTAAAAACATGTCAGCATATAATTTTTTTTTTATGTGAAGAGATTTTAGCTGTGCTTGCAAAGATTAGTATTATTTGAAATGCTACTCGGTTCACCTCTGTTAATGGAAAGAGCTTCAGTTTATGTTCCAAAAAGCTGTAAACAAAGTTCAGTTCCCTAGCCCTTTAACAAGATCAAAATATTTGATTATTTTTTTCCCCTGAAAATGGAGTGTTACCCACTTTCAGTTAAGTCCATCACTAAGACTTTTTAAACTTCTGACTTCAGGGAGGACAAATCCAAGGACTCAGAATGTATCCCAGTATTTCAGGGGTTTCTAACCATGGTGTGAACAACCATCGCAAAGTAATTTCACTTTGTTTCCACTGAAGCAGGTAACACAATATGGAATTCCCTTGGAGCATATAGTTCCTGAGGGTTTTGCACTTTCTTAAACAGGCTTTGGAGAAAGTCCTAACAAGCTATTTTTGGCTAGTCTCCAGTGCAGCTAACTGCTATACCATGTGTCCTTGAAAACAAAGGAATAAGGTCAAGCTGAAGATATTCCTCTGGAGAGGATACCTACATTACTTCTCTGCTTCAACAAGTCATGTCCAGCAGATAGACGTCATTCCTCAGATTAGACATGCTACATGCAACTGAACATTTTTAGGGCAGGAAGCCATAAATATGCCCATTTCTTGTCACAGGCTGTATCTACAGTAGCATATTTATTTAGATATGGAGTGAATGCAATTGGAAGCAACTCTCTTACTTGTTTGTGTTTGCTGGGTTTTGGTTCACTATATGAAATAGTCTTGAAACACACCCTTTAGTTTCCTCTCAGCTGAAACGAAGCTGGAAGACATTATGCAGAGGCACAGCTAACAGGCTGTTAACAGTCTAAGGACTAGAATACAGCATCTGTCTAAACTAAACTTCCCTAAAACACATATAATATGGACAGTGAGTCCTCACTACCAACTGGTTTGCTCTGCAAATTATTCTTGTGTCACACTATGTGCTGAGATGTGACCAATCAGACAGTGTAAGCAATGTTAAATACTGCCCACAAAACCAGCCCAATATAATATTCATTCCTTTAATGTGATGGTTTTAACCTCAGGAGGAAAAAACTTATTAAACCCATAAATAACTAGAATCCATGATATTTATAAAGTTGCTAATAGTTTTTCTTGTGACCTTTTTATAAATGCACCCTTTGTATAATTAAAAATGATCTAGAATGCGATTATTAGAACTATAGGACAGAATTACCATATTGCTGCTTTTATTAATGAGCCATTCATCCAGCTATTCTCTCTTGAGAAAACCCGTTCAGACTGTTTTTCCCTTGAAATAAAATGGCTGCATCCAATACTACCTGGTTTGCTTGCTCTTCGTGATCCTCATGGACCACAAATATGTTACTCCAGAAAACTACCATGTACTGTAAAAGTAGAAATCATCACAGTTCCTTCATAGTCTTGCACTGAAACTTGAAGGTTTTAACAATAAATGGAAATAATTTTTTTTCTTTAATTTAACAGAATTAGGGAAATCACATTTCAGTGGCAATCCACACAAAATACCCAAAGGTCTTTCATCTCCACTGCTACACTAGGACTAAATGTCAGCAGTGCTGTTTGCACTACCGGAAGTTTGGTCTGGCAATTCTATTTACAGGAGCTCTGAATGAGCAAGGACTGCTACTACAGCGATCCCCATGGATAAAATTTTGATTCAAGAGATGGGGCTTTTGCGGGTCTTACTGATTCAACCACTCTTTCTTCTTCAGCAGCTTTACCAGAGCACCTCTCCATCTGCTCTCCTCAGGAACAGAACTTTACCTTTGTTTAACTAAATAAAGAGCACTCATGGATGCGATTTAAATATACTTTTCAATACGGAAGCTCTTGATCTAAGCAGGCATTATCTGAGGCATTATAATGCTCAATTCATATACGAGTCCTGCATGGGTAACACTTCCATCCAAACACTAGCTGGCTTTGCAAAACTGCTAACAAACTAAACACTTGAATTGCTACCAGCCTTTCTCCCACTGTTGTACCCACCATCTGGCTTCATAGCATGCCCCAGTGAACTGTTTTACACCTTACATTTAATTATTTAAGGAATGAAATAGCTTTTGAAAAATTTTTGCAGTT
The DNA here is from genome assembly GCF_963210335.1 of Falco punctatus. NCBI lineage: Eukaryota > Metazoa > Chordata > Aves > Falconiformes > Falconidae > Falco > Falco punctatus. The sequence continues at coordinate 94,810,358 of NC_137581.1, read as the reverse complement.
TGACCTTTCTGGATGAAGTTATCTTTAAATGTTGAGAAAAAAAATCGACCGACAGTATCTAAACCTCACACAGTCTTTTTCTTCTCTGATATCTTCAAAACAATAAAATGTTTCAAGTTATGTTTTTGAAGACCTATCTGAACATTATTCAAAAACTCTGTTTCCCATAAAAAGTCAAGCTTTTTTATTCTGGGATCAACTTTATGAAACAACCCAACTTCATTATCTTTCAAAGTGTTAATATTCTCACAGAAATTAATTTGCAAGATGTCACCTTTAGGACCAGATAAAATTAGTCTGCTACAATTTCTTGGGGAAAAAATCCATTTAACTTTGTGAAAAGATGACTAGTTGAGCCTTTCATACATTTGCTAGGACAAAAACATGTACTGTTTATTTTGTCTGCTCTCAGACCACAGAATACCTGACCTGGCAACGCATTGAATTTGAGCTTCAAAAGCCTCACATTCATTAACTCAGATTAGTTAATAAGCTTTGGGAAAATTACCTGAATGAATTTGTCTACAAATTGCGTTAGTCAGGCTTTCAATGGCCCTGAATTCAATCTATGTGATTTCAAATATTTAAATCTGTCTGTCAAACAGTATATTGGATTTTACTTGTAGTTTTGCATTACAAGACATTAGAAATCCGGAACTATTAGACTGGACTCACATCTCAGCTGGCATTTATGGGAAATCTCCCTGGCCTGAAGGTTTTTAGCTTGTGTTGGAGCACATTTACTACATGTAGAGACAACCATCTAAGCAGTAATCCTCCTGAGGAATCAGCATTCAAAGGAAACCACTTCAAAGTTTTATGGGGCAGCAGATAGATATGGGAAAGACATACATTTTTAAAGCATGTCAATAACCTAACACATCTCGGTATATCCCACATTAAATGAGAAACAAGCCCCACTGAAGCATACTTACTACGCTAGCTGTGAAAAGCAACAAAGAAAAAGCCTTTGACTTAACACCCTTCAGTGTATTTAGTTGTATGCAGCTGAATGAGCAGAGTTTTGGCCTTATCATGGCCATTGATGCTTTCCCTGGAGACTCCTGGCTCACTGTGCTGATAAGGCTTAACAGGATTTCTGAGGTTTTTGTGGGATGTGCTGTCAAAAAAGGCTGTCCTCAGTACCCTGATCCGAGTTACAGCATGCTAAGAGAGCCAGTCAACCTACAAGGCTTGAAAAGACACATAGTGAAAAGGCAAACGGACAAAATAATGACTTAATCAGATGGACACAGCCAGCTAACACCTTTATACCACAGGCAACAACCACAGACTGCTGTGCAAGCATGTAAACAATAACCCCGTGGGGGTCCTACCTGGCAGACCATTGCACATGGAGGAGGTAGTGATCCATGTTGCAGCTGACTGGAGCACTGCAGGCCTGTGCTGTCTCACGCTGTACTACACATGCAGCTTGGCCTTAAGGACTGTGCCGTGCCACCCACATCCCTTGCTGTAGGATAAATGCAACCAGCTTGTAACCGAGGAGTTTGTAGGCAGCACCAACTTGTCACCAGTGATGATGCCAAGAGCATGTCCCGGACTTTATCTTGAAGCAAAGCTGCATGTTTTCCTATAAACAGTCTTTTGCACCACAGTAAACATTATGAATAGAGTTGCTTTGTTTGTAATAAAATCATATAAAAACTCTGAAGGTGACAGGCAGACCTCACCACAGATGGGAAGTCAGAGCAGTGTGCCATGCCGTGGCCAGAGCTCTACTTTAGGTTGTATCATTTTGGGGATCCCAGCATCAGAGAGGGCATAAGATGTTATAACTTGTTATCACCTTTTGTGGGATATTAATAACATTGTTAACTTTCCTGATAGTGCTTTTGCCTTTCTTTCTGGGATCTAAAAAGAACCAGCACTTCCTGGTGCCAGAGAGACACTATCTATACTGGTCTGCAGAGATTCACATGATTTCCTGTTTACTGTTATTAGCATCATTGTGACAGCAACCACACAACAATTATATCACTGGGATGCCCACTACACCTACTGCTCCTGTCCAGCAATGTGTCTGGCTGTATGTCTATGGCCACAGAAAGCACTCTCAACAATGCACACATTGCATAGGACACCCAAGAGGCAGCGGTGGCCAGCAAGGAAAGCACCAAGCTTCACCGGTGTTAGATCTGGCCTGGAGGAAACGGGGAGCAGCAAGTCCTGCTTTGCCCAGAGGGAAGGTCCTGGGAGCTGGGCACAGCATGTCCAAGCAGCAGAAAAGCAACACTTGCCTCCACGTTTGGGACAACACAGCAAGATGCTACTTACAAGATATGCAGGGAAAGGCATCATCTTAAGGTTCAAAGACATTTCTGCTTGTAAGAGTGTTTGCTGCTTATGTATAGTACATGTGTTTGCTCATTCTGAGCAACCCAGGAGTACCCTCTAAGCCTCTCTGTCCTTTGCCTTAATCTGTTCAATGTAGATAATGAGAACTGCTTTGAAGATAAATTTGTATCCATAAAGTGCCTTGAGGTAATGAGATGAAAGACACAAGGAGTCTCATCTTGCCAAGGGGAGATCTGTCAGGATCTCCCAGAGCAGTGCCCAATCAACATTCAAGCTACTAACATTATTGATGAGATATTTCTATTGATCATTTCAGGTGATCCTGGCCTTCTCACATGGGCTGCAAGAAATGATTAGGACCATTTTCCCAGGTTTTCTCTCCCTGTAGGGCTTGATATTCAGCCATGCCAGTTATGGCTTTGATTCTCTTCCTTACATGAAACTATCATAGAAGTTGGCTGATGAGATGCCCAAAAGACAATGATCTTTAAGGCAACATCCAACTGCAGGAGATGAATTCAGAGTCTTCAGCCAGGTTTCTCCTACAGGACATGGGACAGAGAAAGGCACCTTAAGGTGGAGTTCAAAACTGAGTGGAGGCATCCTTATGCCAAGCAGTAGGCGATGTGCGTTGAGAGGCATGCTTGCAAACCTGCCCACCTCCTGCAACAACGGGAACATCCCACTCTTTTGACTAAAAAAGCAAAATGAAAAATGATATACATCAGCAGAAGTCATCCATCTCCCAGAAGGTGAGGTCCTTCTTTCTTGTTCATCCTTCCTTAGGTGTCCGTTAGTCTGTTGTTGCTCAGAAAAGTAGACAGAAAGCCCATGGATTGCCTTTCATGACACCTCAGAGATAAGCAATAGCTTCTCATGCTGTAAAAGCCTGTCTACTTCCCACGCTCTCCTAGCTTGTTCTGTCTCTTTTATAAGGCTTTTATAAACATGTCAGTGAGCTGCATCCTCACTGATGGACTCATTAGTGAGTTGTTAAGACCTGTGAGACCAGTAGAAGTAAATGTACATGCCCATAAGGAAAGCTTTGGCTGGAGTTCATTGGGGCTTACGTATATGCACATAAATACTTAAGGTACTAAGTAGAGAAGTGTGGAGTTTTGTGGGCCCAATGCTCAGGTAGTTTCTTCTTTGTACTTTACCTCCTGGGTGGGTCACCAGCTTTGTGTCTTTCTTGGCATAACAGCTCATCGTGCTTCTGGGTCCCATTTGGCCATATTTTGTCATTAGAACTCATATTCCTACACCAGGTAAGTATAGAAATTACTTTATTAAAGTCAGTGTGACTTCCAGTTACTCCAGGACAAACACTAGAAAACCACAGATCACTTCTGTCTACATGCTGGCTCCTCTGGGTCAGTTGATCAGTAGGTGACAGCTTCCAGTTTTGCTATTAAGATGCATAGATCTTTTGCTAACTATTATTGCAATGACTTCTTTTATGGCAGAGAAATAAAGAGGATGAGTATTTTCATTTTTTAAAGCACATGCAATGCTGCCAGGATTTTGAGAAATCAGAGGCTGAGTCTGCTTTTCCTTAACGCTGATTCCTATTCACACATAGCTTTTTATATGTGTCACTGGAGTCAATCTCACAGTTACTGACTGGAGAATTATTACGCTTCTAGAAAAAAAGACTTTATAAAAAAGTATGCTTTTTTAGTATTACACAAGCTGGGGTTACCTTAGGAAGTCTCCCAGGTAACCCTGTCATGGTGAAAAACATAAGAACATTCCAGTATTTCTTAGAAGTATATTTGTTTAGACAACACTGTATTTTAATCAAATATTGAGTGCTGCCATTGAAGCATAGTAATCCTGCTTTACAGATAAGTTTCATCTTTGTTTCAGACTATTTTAAAATTCAATTTTTTTATTAAATATTTTATATGTTTGGTTGTTCTTGATATTTTTAAATCCAGTTTTGTTGCATTTTATTGCATTGTGGTTGCAGAGCACGATCTTGTCTGTGGTCAGACCAGTTGAATATCTATCACATCATCATCTAACCACAATTTTAATTACTATCTTTTGATGGTAGTCCTTTAATCGCTTTCATCTCACATTCTTCCCCTTTTTTCTTCTTTCTGTGTTTCCCTATCTGAATCTTGTCTGCAACACTTCAATAACTTCCTTCTAACCATATGCATGTATTATTTTGTATAATAATGTTCTTAAACATTTCCTAATTCTTTTTCTTTCCTCATAAATATTACTGTGCTTCAAAATATTACTGTGGTTTTGAGACTGGTACATCTTTCTTTCCATGATTCTTAATTTTCCATCCAAAAAAAAAGCAAAAGAACAAAGCTGACCAGGGAAATAAAGATGCCTGAATGCTGGTGCTACAAACATTATCTGGCACATTTAATGAGAACTTTTTTCCTGTCCTCAGCTGGTCTTGGAACATAATAATAGCAATACAAACATATTCCCATATGCAAACATATAAAAGTAACAAAATTCTGATTGGCCTTTCAGAAAGATTAAATATTTCTAGTATTTTCATCTTCCATTAGCAATAAATCCTATTTCTGTTAAGGAGTCCTCATTGTCTGTGCTTTTGGAGCTTAGAGAGGCGTCTAATTTCTCTACAGTAGCAATGAAAACCCAGAAGAATTCTGCAATCCTTGCTGTGCAAAGACCCTCCATGAATTCAAATTCAATTACTAGCATCTCTGTTTAAATTGTTTGTATGGAATAGCAAAACTGAGGTCTACAAATGTCTTAGAAAAATCTCAGTCCATAAATATGTGTATTTATGATAAGACTTTTTAAAATCTTTTTTGTTATTATTTAATTTTATTTAAATAATGTACCTGTTAACAGTAAAATTAATTGCTCCTTTTTTAAAGGAAAATTCAATGCCTCAGTCACAACTCTTATGAATTGTACTTCGATATTTCCAAAATACTGGTTGAGCCCAAATATGCAATATGACACAACTTAATGTGAATGAACAATTCCTCTGTCATTTTGGGCTGTAGTATGCATCACCTGAAAGCAGAGCACAGAGATGTAACTGAACTGAAACTCTCAGACAACCACAAGAAGAAAGATTCTTTTAGAAGATTCTTTTCACAGTCTGAACAAGCTGATGAAAATAAATCTACACAGGAGCCACTCTCTAAGGCAATTGAAATGCCTCATGATTTATACAAGAAAATGGTGGAAAGTGAAGATGAATCTTTTGCTAACTTAGCAAATCCTAGGGAATTACTGCCTGATGAAAATAATTTATGTAAAAAACCAGCTGGGTTTCCATTTCCTTTAACTGCTCTGAATTTGAGAAATAATTGCACATTTTCCATCAGCAACATTTCTTTCAGCACTTGCACAGTGGCAGAACTCTTTGGAAGAGAATCAGCTTTACAATAATCCCTGAAGAAAAGAAAAAAGAACTCAAACCCCCCCAAAACAAACAAAAAACCCTGAAATCCCCAACTCTTTCCTCACAGAGCACTGCTTCTTCCATGCCTGACAACCATACTTCTTTATGAAGAGCCTCCTCGGAGGCTGAAGCGAACTGCCCCCTCCCCTGGGACAGGACCCCTGGGCATCGTGGGGCCCAAGGGTGTGGGGAGGGGTGTGTTGGGGCTACTTCTGGCCAGTACCCAGGACACGGGTGGCATTGAAGCCTCCCTCCAATGACACCTCCCAGCTGGCTTTATGTCTAAAACCTGCTCCTCTTGACTTCAACTGCTTAGCAAAAGGTACAGCCTGGGGTGAGTTTTTGCTCTGTGTCATTTATAGCTTCTTGACTCATCTTTTCATCACAGAAGATAAGTGCAATCGCAGGTATACAAACATGCCTAACTACTGTAACCTGCTTCCCTCTGGTAGCTGTATTTAAGAGGTTTGATGTTCAAGGACTTTATAATGAACAGCTAACGCCCTTCAGAAAAATCTTCCTACCTGCAGTTTTGCAGTCCTATTTATCAAGCAAATTGATCTCAGTTTTTCAGTAAACTAAGTACAATTTCTTCGTCTGGCAGCAGAATACCACCTTTATCACAGGGTACAGCAACAGTGCTATTAGTATGAAATCCATCAAAAACAGATAAAGACCTCGAGTAAATAAGCCCTTGCCAGAAGATAAGCCCAGCAGTGGTATATCTTTGCTGAAAACTCAGTGTGACATCTTTGATAAATCCTTCGATGTTCAAACTTTGTGTTTTTCTTCACTGACAAAGAGAAATTTGGAGGTTTTTAGAGGATGTTGTGTTTGAATTTGTCTTTTCATAGCATTAGCCAAGCTCTGAATTATACCAATTTTATCTTCCAACCTAATCTGAAATATTTAGATTTCTCCAGTCATAAACTGGACTTAGTTCCTCATTATGCTTTTCATAAACCACCTGCTTTAGAGGCATTGGATCTTGGTGAAAATAAGCAGTACTTTACTGTGGCAGGGATAATGCATAAGCTGAGTTTTATCTGTCTCTTTTTTTTTTAAGACCTTGAAAGCAACAAAACGGGGTGTAAGGAGGTCTACCTCAGGTGTATGCATATGAATAAGAAAGCGTCAAGAGGACAGAATGATGGTGGAAGCTCTCACACTTCTTTGGAAATACATGTGGATGTCTCTCTGAAGTGCTATACACTAATGCCCACAGTATGGGGAACAAAAGGAGGAATTAGAGGTCTGTGTGCAGTTACAGGGCTACAAACTCGTCTGGATCATAGAGATGTGGGAGAACAGTTGATAGGATTGGAATGCTGTTGTCTTGGATTCAGGCTTTTTGGGGAGGACGGGCCAGGATGGTGAGATGGTGGAGTTATTCTGTATGTGAGAAAACATGATAAGCCAGCTGAGAGCAGGCAGGTCAACATGAGTGACAGTGTTGTGGGTGTCTGCTACAGAACACTTGATCAGGAAGCAGAAATAGATGAGGACTTCTTCAGACAACTAGGAGGTGTCTCATGTTTGCACATCCTAGTGTTCATCGGGGACTTTCAGCTACCCTGATATCTGCTGACAGTGCAACACGGTGGGCACAAGCAATCCGGGTTGTTACTGGAGTGCATTGATGACAGCTTCCTGGCACAGGTGGAGCTGACAAGCGGAAGCATTCTTCTAGACCTTGTACTTACAGGAAAAGGAAGGACTGGTCAAGGGCATAAAGGTCAGGCGCAACCACAGGCAATGATCATGAGATAGCAGAGATCAGGATCCTGAGTGGTGGGAACAAAGCAAGAAGCAGGACCACAACCCTTATCTTCAGAAGAAAAAAACTGAGGGTCAAACAGGTTGCCCAGAGAGGTTGTGGAGTCTTCATCCTTAGAGACATTCAAAACCCAACTGGACACAATCCTGAGCAACCTGTCATATCTGATACTGTTCTGAGCAAAGAGGATTGGACTAGATGATCCCAGTGGTTCCTTCCAACCTCAGCTACTCAACAAGTTGTTTGGCATTTTACACTCACAGAGACTATTTTACTCAACAGCTCTCTAGAAACGCTAGTGTTTGATGGAAACCATCTCAGCTATTTAGGGAAAGATGGAGATAACCGTTATGTAGATCAATTAAAAAATCTTTGTAGTCTGGTGTATCTTGACATATCCCACAACAAACTTCCTCATTTTCACAACTTCACAAACTTCCCCACCAGAAACTCCTTGATGATCCACAGCATTTATTCAAACGATTTATAAACAACAATGAACTGCAGTGCTTTCTGAATGGAGAGCACAGTCTTAAACCCTCAAATAAAGCATCTAAGCTGAAAAAGCAAAAATTTATGAATACTCAATAATAAAGTCATGTAATGATGGTAATAATAATAATTTATATCGTTAAAATATAGGTATAATAATCCTGCCAACAGCTTTGCCTCCTTTCAGGTACTTCATTTCAACATAACAAGTTATTCCAGCTTGCTAATGGACTTTTTTGTGAGGCCAGTAATCTAAATTTGTTTTTACAGCCACCTTCATCACATAAAGCAAGCAACCTTCCTGTCTAATAAGTTAAATTATTTAGTGTAACTGGGTGTCGAAGGGAATCCTTCTAAATGTACCTGTGCAATTCCCAGTTTCTCAAAATGGCTGTATGTAAATGTTAACTAAGCATCCCCTGACCAGCAACTGATGTCATCAATGCAGTACCAGATCATTCGGCAGGTTAGAACACAGTGAACACAGACCTACGCACCTGCATGAGGTTCCAGCATTATGTTGTGTTTTCTCTTCTTGTATTATTTTGACTGTTACAATAGCCCTGCCTGGCAAAGTCCCTGGCTGTGCATCCAGGAACACACAAAACACTCACTACAACACACACACTGCACAGGACACGCAAGAGCCAGCGGTGACCAGCATGGAAAGAACCAAGCTTCAGTTTGGCCTTGAGGAAAAGGGGTCCTGCCACACTTGGAGGAAAGGGCCTGGGAGGTGGGCAAGGCTGGGGGCCTTTTCTGGCAGGGTACAGAAACAGCAGGGATCACAGAAAATACAAGCTAGTACAGCAGATTTTATACAGACTTCATTGAGTGATGGGGCAGCAAAATCAACCTTCACCTTAGAAACTGCTTTATGAGCATGAAGAAATTACCTGAATTGTGAAGGTAGCCATAATTTTATTGGAAAGTAGGTTTTGTATTGAAAAAAATGCAAAAGATTGGAAGAGTTGGAAACTATATATAAAGCTTTGGCCTGATTTTATGAGAAGTGTGATAATATTATATAAATAGAACATCATATCCATAAATGTTATAATATACTTGTGTTTGGGGAGGGGGGGAAGAAAAATAAATATTATGGATTTACACAGCTTTAAATAGTTATGAACCCACTTTCCAGTGGAATTCCTAAATGCTTTTTGTCTTTGTCTATCATTCAATTAATTTATTCCTCCTCTTTCATTATTCATTTTGAAATAATTTTTTACAGTTCCTATAGTTCCCTGTCCACCAAAGTACTCAACCACCTGCTTGTCTTTCAGTACCTTTTCCTGTGTAATGGTAACTGGATTTATACTTTCTTTTATTTAATTTCCTGCAAGCACAAAAGCAGTGGTTGAAGTCCAGAGTTTTCATGGCTCATATCATCAGCTAAGTATCATTTACTTAAAGTGAATGAAATAGATATATTTAATAACAGACAAGAAACACAGAAGCACACAATGAAGCACTTAGGGCCTTCATCAACATACTTGGATTTGCTCCTTAGAATACTAATTGTATTAGAGGAATAGAACATTTCTTTCATAAGGGAGACCCTTCTGTCTTCCCCAAATATATTAATATTCCTAAAAAAAATCTTTTTTCTTCTCCTTTCTTGATGATAACCTTATGGACTTGGAAGCTGAATTTAAGAAAATAAAAAATAATTTCCATATAAAATAAACTTCTTTATACTTGTCTTCTTTGAACTTAGTGGAAAATCTGCCTTCAATTCCAATGGCATGAACAGATTAGCTGGGACACAGTTATGGGTATGCGCTTTTGGAGGCTGTCTGAATTAGATAATACATATAACATAGGCTGCTGCTAAAATATTACATCTTGGGGCGGGGGGGGGTGTAGTTTTGTGCTAATTAGAATAATTAGCTCATTAATCTATTTTTCACAAGCAGAAAATTTTCTCATGTGGCATTGTAAATGCTTATGTCAGCTCCTCTATATACAGTCAGAGAAAGGCAAGCTTCTCCAAAAGGGCCAGACCCTAATATTTGGGAGCACAACCATCCCTATTGACTTTAAAGGGAGCCTGAGGATTTGGGCAGCTACCTTTGATCTTAAAACCAGTGAGTGTGAAAATTCCTGCTGCCACCTCACTGTCAGCTTCATATCCTTGCTTTACATAAGGTTGTCCTTCCACCTCCATCATCTGTGGTTCATTCCCAAACCATTCATAAGGAAAGAGATTTTTAAAGTTTCCTACTTCCCAAAGTAGGTTTCCAAACTTTCCCTGGAAAATCTGAACCAGGCTGAACAGAGAAAATTAACTGAAGATTAGAAAAGAAACAATGATAATTTTTAAAGTAATTTAAGAGTGACGACGTAAGGCCCTAAATCCATACTTCCCTCAGCTACATGGAATTAAAGACATGCAACTGGAACTTAAATTTATCCAACACTTAAAAAATCTGTTGAAACAGTTATTAAACTGGTTTTCCTGCTATTTTGCTCCTTGTAGTTTGAGCATTGCAGAAACAGGCTTCTACCTTGCAAAAATATCTGAAACATTCAGCAGTCATTCCCAAACAAATATGGAAAATTTGTCAAATTTTGACAGTTTTTATAAACCGAATATCTAGGGAAAAAAAATCAAATTTTAATGAAATGTTATCATTTAACTACTTAATTTTAAACCCAGTCTTTACAAAACTTCCAGCAACAAAACTGATGAATGATTTTAAAATAAAATTTCAGTTTGATGCCAGAATGTGAAACAATTTAGTTTTGAAAATCTCAAATACGTCATATCTGCAACATCAAGGCTTTCTTCTAAACTTTGTCAGTAAAAGGATTTGTCAAAACTACAGCATTTTCACTATCTATTTTCACCATCCATTTAAATTTAACAAATAGCCTGTTTCAACAAAGAAAATAACTCTTTCCAGATTCAAGGAGTTTCCACCAGTAGTTTCATATTTTATTTTAATTTCCTTTCCATTAAAAAGGTGGTAAAAAATAGACCAAGTATCGTTATTTACATACTCTTTCTATCTTTAATTCTGGTGATGCTTAATGAAAGCTTGAGAAATCAGAAACTTTCTGACTCATGTTTGCTCTGAGGTGTCACTACTGGTAGGTGGTAGAAAGAGAAATTTCCCCAGCAATTATCAGTGCATTTCAATTTGCAGAGACCCCATTTTCGTTTTCCTCCAGTGTTGAAGTTTACAGCCCATTGAGTTAAAACTAACATGATTACATGTCTTTGTTTAACTATTGGCCAGAATGGACCATTGGATTGGATATTCTCGAACAGGTTTTGCTCCATGACGCCATTAGTTACAGTAGCCTACGCATCAGTAATATGATTACCTCAAAGTAGTTAGTTCCTTTTCTGTGTTTTGTCCTTCTGGTAGACTTTCTGGAGCAAGACATTTCCACAGGCTTCTATCACAAAATCCATGCTCCTGTGACTGGCAGAAAGTTCTTTTTGTGATTGATTCTTCTCATTTCTTATTTTTTAATTATAGTTATAGGGCAGTTCAATAATGCATGTTACTTAATATCGTCCTGTGACATTAAAAAATGTAAAAACTATTTCTATAAGCATCACTGATAGCAACCAGGTAATGAAAAAGGTAATGGAAAGATCTATGCAAGGAAAGCCATTTTCTGGACACACCAGTACTGTCATGTTAGCCCTAAAAAACAAGAACTCTGCTACATAATCTTCAGTATCATCTACTGGTATAGTGTCATAACTTGCAGTTTTCTTATAAACATTTCTGTTAAAAAGCCAAACAACCACAACTTGGGAAAAATCACAATTTTGAAACATGCAGAAGGAGTTCTTGTGTACAAAAGTGCGTGTTCATAATTTCTGGTCCTTAATGATAATATAGTTCTATTGACAGGTAAATGTCCTGTTCCTGTGTTGCATTTACTATCTTATCATGCATTTTAAAGACATTAAAGAAATTTACAAGGACATCATTCTTGGTGCAGGCAACTTAAAAAATCATCTCCACATCTAAGAAAATAAAGCAAAATACTAACTTAGCAAATATCATTGCTTCTGACTTGCCTTCCTGGTGTTTTACTTGTCCCAGAAACAGAGCTTTGCCCTCTTTGAAAGACTGTTTGCACTATCTGCTTTGTGAATTCCATGTTGCTCCCTCACCCATTCAGGGAGAAAAAAATGTCACATTAAAGGCCACCAAAACCCAGAAATACTCCACAACACCATAGACTGCCAGGTTTTCAGATTTCAGCATAAATTCTTTACCATCAGTGGCAAAAGCAAAAGTGGGTAAGATAGATCAATTCATCATAAAAATTACTTCCCTCAACTGTACTAGCAACTGATCAAATAACATTATTTTTACTTACATTTTAATATGACAAAATTTCACCAGAACAGAAAATAAAGTCAGTCAGAAGAAATTCCATCTTGAAATGGCATAAAAGCTGAGACGTAAAAGTGCCACACAATGATGTCATTAATGTCCTGCCAGTGTTCCAGAGCTCCACCCTGTTCCCATTCAGCCCGGATCAGTCCATGGCAGATGGCAAGGCTGTGTTTCTACACCTGGGGCAGTCGATTCCAGGCATATTGGATGCCCCTCCAAGTGAAAGCAAACTGTGGCCTGCACTCTACAGCCAAAGGGATTGAAGAAAACCACGTTTGCAGTATCAGTTGCGGCATGCAGCTTGGCTGCCTTCGGCTCCAGCTCATATAATGGCCCTGCTTCATCCTCCTTTACTAAACAAGCTGACTTTCATGTCCATTTCTTCTTGTGTATAGGGGTGACTGGTACTGGCATGAGTTGGTCCTCTGGTTCAGCTGCAGTCTGTAGCAGAGGCTGGATAGCTGCAATACCTGTCGTGGGGGTTGGAGTAGCCCCAGGGCCTATTGCATTGCCGCCAGATCCAGAGATCTTCTCTTCCCCTTGAGGGTACTGAATAGTGTTGACCAGGGCTTGGGAAGCATGGGCCAGGCCCCAGCACATTGCAGTGATTTGTGCCTCTCTGGAATTGCCAGTGTGACAGCATACTTCCAAATATTTTACTAGTTCTTCCAGATTCTGGACTTGTTCAGATGTGACATTCCAAAACACTAGAGCTGCCCACTGTCCTAGGCACTTGCCCATACTGTCCCATACCCTGCCACTCGTAACTATGCAGCCTCAGGGCAGATCTCTGGCTGGTATTCTTAAATAGTTGTTTAACCTTAAACAAGACCTGGAGCACATTCAGCAACATGCGGGTTCTTAGCGATAGGACCATGTGGATTTCAACATCCCAAGAATATCCAGAATTTTGAAAACTCTCAAATGCTGCTGTAATCAGCATGGCAGGGAAGGGGGAGATGATGGAAGATGTCTCCTCCATAGGTTGGTGTCTGAGGAGAAAAGGTTAAAGGTGTAATTATTAATAGTTTCTGATAGACAGCTCCCAAAGCACAGAGATGACGGCAATGCTGAGTACAAATACCAGATTAATCTCACAACCAGCATTCTATTGTATCGTAAGCCAGTGGTACAAAGTACAACAACATGATAACCTTAGCCCAGTTCCCATGGGTGATAAACAGAACAACAGGGAGCACATACTGCAAGTACAATATTACATGACGCAACTTTAAGAACGAGCACACCAACTCTGAGAGTGAATAAATCAACATTGTGACCAGCAACCATTAAACTAATGTAACAAGTGCTTATAAAAAATCATTCTAGTCAGATTTGTCATTATCTCAACCCACTGAGCCCCACAGCGTGTGCCACAAAGGTCTGTCATGATTTAACCCCAGCCAGCAGCCAAGTACCATGCTGCTCCTCACCCTCTCTCCCCCTCCCCTGGTGGGATGGGAAGGAGAATCAGGAAAAAGCTAAAACCCCTGGACTGAGATAAGAACAGGTTAACAATTGAAATAAAGCAAAATATAATGATGATGATGATGATGATGATGATGATGATGATGATGATGATGATGATGATGATACTACCTCCTCACTGGCAGAACATGGGAAACTGAAAAGGCCTTGACTGAGGGTAAGCACTATTTAGCAACAACAGAAACATCAGTGTGTTATCAACATTATTCTCATACTAAATCCAAAACACAGCACTGCATCAGCTTCTAGGAAGAAAATTAACTGTATCCCAGCTGAAGCCAGCACACAGGCTCCCGCACTTTGACAGCAGTTAGTTAGCAGGGACTGCACAACTGTCTGAAGATTTTTATGAAAATGTTTCAGCCTAGTACCACAACATGTACAAACAATGGAACTCCTGCCTATGTAACTGTGGGTTACTAATGCTAGCTGAAAATTTCCAATTTAATATGTTACAGATCCTGACATAACCAGCAGCAGATGCTGTCAACAAGAAGCTTGAGAGCAGAGATAATAGCTATTTATGACGGAATTGTAGAAGTGCTTTTCAACTTATTGCCATAAGGAACATACATATCTGGCCAAAAGCTAGTCAGAGCACAGGGTATCCAGCCTGCTTTGGGGCCCCTTAGCGAGAATGTGCACCCAGACTTAACCCTCTGGAGTCACTGGTGTTTCTGCCAGAGCATGAATGATGCCCTAAAAATGCAAGTGTGCTCCTCTCTCTGATGATGAGATGTGTTCCTGGAAAGAGCTATGAGCTGACCTCTAGTAGATTTTAGCACCGACAAGTGCCATCTACAGGGAAGGCCCCAGAATTCAGAGGCAGAATCTCTGCTTCATATTGAAGGGTATTCCCATGACTAGTGTGTTACACGTTTCCCCCCACTCCAGTTATTCAGCCATAGGGACTATCCTGCCTTCCCACTGCCACCTGTACATTGGGGTCCAGGAGCTGGGTTGGCAGAACAGGGATATCCTGGAAGTCTGGGGCCACTTGAAGGGAAAAGAGAGGATTAAACACTGAACGGAGACTTACAAAGTACCATCCAGCTTCCCCATGGTGAGAAGAAAAAGGGGGAGAGAGGGAGGATCTGCCAACACAGGGGATTTCAGATGGCTGCAGAGGGTGGCTTCTCTGCAGCCAAACTGAAAGTCTGCTTTGGCCAGAGGCAGGTAACAACAGGTGCCCCTCCAGTGTGGATCCAGAAGCTGCCCAAAGCCTGCAGCTTTGCACCACAGTTACTGATCCTGAGCAGGATGCACGTAAGCACGGGCTTGCATGGCTATGCAGGTGTGCTGGCACACTGTACATGGAGGGGCTGGTGGGCACCTGCAGCAGAGGGTTCCTCTGTGGTCTCATAGCAGCTCTGCAGCCAGGGAAGGGGCAGAAAATGCTGCAGCCAAACACAAACCAGTCTCTACTGGCACTGTAGACTTCTTTAGAGGCTACAATATGGACAAAGTCAGCAACGGGCCTCAGGCTGCTATATCCGGCAAGCTTCAAATCCCTGCCAAAAGGCAGAGTGGCGACAAGATATTCTCAGCTAAAAGGCTTTGCACCATATATTTGCTTCAACTTTGTTCTTGGGAATCAATAGATTTACCAACTTTTCGTATTCACAGCCACAAAGCCACTGTATGCCTAGAAAACGCCAGCCAGAGACCGGCCACGGTGGAATTCTGGGGATCTGGAAAGTAAACCTCACAGAGGAGAGCTCCCAGCAGCCTTAACATGCAATGCCGCTGTTTTCAGCTGGACTGCAAATTTCTTGTGCCAGGACAACACTGTCCTTCTGAGTAAAAGCAATTCCTTTTTCCCATGTTAACCAGCGCCAGGTGTAACTACCAGTCTCTGCGTAACTACTGCTGCTGGAACTAAGAAAGGCAGAGAGGGACAAGAAAGGCTTCTCAGGAGCATGAGCACACAAGCATGTTGGCCCTGAGAGGACATGGATAGGAGAAGCAGATGATGGTCACGATTGCCATCTAATGGCCAGAAATCAGAAAATAGAGACTAGGGAGAGATGATACGACTGCAAGGCAGTGATGAAGGAGGGTGATGAGGCAAGGGACTCACTTTAGGAGTGCAGGCTTAGGGCTGAGCCTTAGTGTGCTCCTGTTTCTAACTGGAAATTCAATTTGTAGGATTAGCATCAGGAAATGGCAAAGGGTGTTTAGATTTGACACAGAACTTGTTATTGAGCCCCGCAAATTATGTGAACAGCCAACTTGTGCTTATTGTCTAGTTACAAATTCCTTACTGCAGGAAACGTTACAGACTTTCTATATACTTTTGGTTATTCTTCAGAAAGTAAGAAGTGGAGAAGAACAGAAAGAAGACTTGTTCCCATTTATAAGCATGCTGCAGACAATGCCCTTCCTTGGTTAAAAAGTACCGACTGCTCACCCCAGAAAATCTGTGCTTCTTTCCCAAGACCTTTCCAACGTGTTAGAAGATGAGGAAGAGTTTTCACCTGCAGAGTGCAGTGTTTCCCTAAAAATACAGCAGTATAAATGATCAACGATCTAAAAGGCACCCTCCCATTCTATGCAGAAGCTGTTTTTTGCTAAAGACAGCCTGTAAAAAATAATTATATTCTCTGAAAGAAGATGCTTTTAATAATGATCATGCTAAGCAGGGAAATTATGCTGTAAAGTTCATATATGCATTGCTGTAACAATCTAATTACAGTGACGCTTTCTGGCAGCATATCTATGTTTAACAAAGTGCATTAAATATTACATTTAGCATGTGAATAGACAGTGAGACTAATCATGTGCTTAAAGTCAAGCAAATTATTAAGTTCCTTTGTAGATCACTGTCATACTTAATATCCAAATTACTGCCAGGATTATTTTCTTAAAAAAAAATATTCTTTGTTTCAAAAAAATTCTAACAATTGTGAAACATATCTACTTCCCTCAAGGAGTTTCTTTTCACTGGTTTACCTGGAGCACCAGCAGATTGCTGCTGTAGGTTTCTCAGAAGTGTTATGTTGAGATTAATACTTCTCTCTTTTTTTTTTTCTTAAATTGGAGGGGAGGAAAAACACTACAAATTTTCTTTTGAAAAGAAATATTACTCACAAATTATGGCATCTGTTCAACACAGTATATAGTTCAAATATGCAGCTAAAAAACTTGGGAGCAATCCTTCAGGCAAATGGAATAAGTAAATACAGTCAAGAAAATGAAAGAAAAACACAATTGGCCTCCAGTAGGGCAATGAATTCCACCTCCACTTAAACTGCCATGATGTAATTTAGTAAGAATTCTGCTTGAACCAGATCTGCAATTTTGCACCTTGGATATGCGCATGTAACCACCCTGCTTAAGGAATTTGAACATCCAGCCACACACACCAAAAATCAACCATTTTATTTCTGGTAGCCCCACATCCACATAAGAGCCCTACATCCATTTCTTCCTGGTGTATCAAGTGGGGGGTGCATCTCCCTTAATTTTAATGAGTAAATTGGGCTTCAGTTATAGTCAACAGTGGGGAACAGATACTTCCGTAGAGGATTTATCTGACCAGCTGCAGATGCTTACCTTGATCTTAGGGTCTTTGCCCTTTGGACGTGGATATTTCCCTTTATGGCTGCATAGAGGGAGCCTAGAGTGACTATTTTAACAACTGGCTTAAAGACAATAAATCCTAACCCTATCTTTAAGAGCTTTTATTTCAGGAAGTAATTGGCTTAGTATGCATGATACTTCTAAAAAAAGGGGAGGGTGTGGGGGGGTGGCAGGGAGAAAAAAGGAAAAAAAACCCAACTCTTCTGCACTCTGTATTTCCCTTTCAGTTTCTTTCTCAGAACAGATGCGGGGAGCCATAAACGGCGGTTCAGCCAGCCTCGCTCAAAGCTCTGGGACAAGGTCATGCAGAGGTGGTGAATGAATGTACCATGAATTCAGCAGAGTGCTGCTGGCTGCTGGAATTCTGAAGGGGTTATGCAAGCAAAGAAAATGAAAAGAAGCAAGGCTTTTTGCTTAGAAATTGAAAGAAATTGTGTTTGGTATTCCATAGCTTGGTATTTTTGCTTGACACTATTTTCAAGCACCACTGTACTTTCAAATGCAGTCTGGTATTATTGTCAGAAAACTAAGCAAGCAAGTAAGAACAGTTGTGCTGGCAACTATATGAACAGAGTGACAGACATGCCAGAAATTTTTCTGTGGGCAGAGGAGGAATCTGGCAGGTGTGCAAAGAAAAAGAAAATGGGGCGGTTAGGAATGTGTGAGAAAGCTTGGAGAAGAAGCAGGGGGTCAGGCAAAGAGTGGCATCCGTGAGAAAAGATAAACTGTGTTTTGTTTTGTTTTATTTTATTTTGCACTAAAACACATATGTATATGCACATGAACAGGCACACATACACTCATAAAACTGCATGGCATGGCAATAGCTTCTTATATTGAAATTTTTGGCTTTTGATGGCCTGAAGAAGGTATATTGTGACCTCTAAAGTAAACTCAGTGTTCACTTTTTTTCTCATGGAACTGCAAGATGTAAAGAAACTCCTTTCAGGAGAAGCAGATTTCCATTGATCCTGGAATAATTGTACAAAACAGGAATGAACACAACAATATGCTGCTTTAAAAAAAATGAAGTTATGAAGTTCACAGTGCCTTATGAAGCATCACCTAACATTTAAGCAGGTGTGACTGGACTGGAGTAAGATGATGTGCTCCATATCCTGCCCTGGGAATCACTTACAGCCTTCACAAGATTAAATTTTCCCTGTAAGAATTAAACACTGTTTTCCAACATATGATGTTTTTTTCCTGCAGCAGGAACTGCCTGGATGACACCATGGGGCAGGTGTGCTAATCTTAACTGCAACTTCCATCAGGATGTGGAGCCTTTCAAGGATCTCACCAGCAGCAGGCTGTTCACCTGAGAGAGCAATTTCCCTCTATAGCTGGAGAGAAAAAATACAGGAATATATTTAGGCATTTGCCTTCATATTCTACCAGCACAGAGGGTTTAAGTATTTCATAACAGAACAATTCATTTCCTCTTTCTTTCAAACACCTCATTCCCCTGCGCTGCCAAATACACAGGAGAAAGTGTATTGTCCTCTAAGAGGCTATGAGTAAGCTTTAAAATATGGAATAGGGAAGAAAATATGTAAGCAAATATCTGTTGTTTCATCTGCCTTAATTATTGGCATCTGTTAATAAGATCCTTTTTCAGACTGTGTACATTTCTGATCCATTCCCTTATCCATATGATCATTATAATACCAAGTAAACAGGTTTACGTGCTGGAGCGTTTTGGGCCGGGTTTGTGCAGCAGCAGCTGCTCCTGTGGTTACTCAGCACCCTGTGGCTGCTGCACAGTGGCAGCCGCCTCCACTCTACCTGGGCTGGGGGTTCAGTGCCTTGGCTGAGGAGCAGAGCCGTGACAGACACCACAGAGCGCCTTCCCTCACAAAAAGAGGGCTGAAATTTGGTCCCACCTTTGGACCTCAGAGACGCAATCTCCCTCCTGTTAGTGATCCCTGCCACACGCTGCCATTTCAACTTTCATCCAAATGGAGAGAAGCCAACCCTTTGCCCCAACTCTTGTTGTGCTGCTTGTGCCTAAAAATCACGGTCATTGCACCAACCCTAAGGCTCATCCTTTGCCTTAGCTGGAAGACCTGCTGGTGTCCAGGAGACAGTGCGGTGGGACACAAGCCCCTTGCTGTGGCCAGCTGCCACAGCAGGGTGAGAAGCAACTGGTGGCTGCAGTGACAGAGGTGCCAGGGCTGGCAGAGGCGGGGGCGGGTGAGGGGGGGTGTGGTACGGCTGTGCACTGGGCTCAGCTGTGCTGCCAGCCACCCAGAAAGGCTTTGTTAATGTCAGACCTTGGCAACTGAGCCACAGAAAATGAACACAAGATCCTACTCCACTTCTGTGAGTGCTGTGAGTCTAGGTTAGGTTGGCCTCAGGGATGAGATGTGGAGTGAAGAATTGTTTAAAAAACTTTAAAAATCAACAGAATGTGCATTGAAAGGCTGCATGGAAAATCCTGCAGGGTAGTAGAGCTCTCTCCTGGCTTTTGATGCAGAGAAGTCTGCTGTTTCTCCCTCTTTTTTTCATGCTAAAAGGAGAATTACCCGTAATTCTTCAATAGCAGAATTATCAATAATTGTGGAGCCACTACCACTCCTCAATGCTTGCAAGGGACCAGGTATAAGTCATAAAGAAGTATTTCCATTGAAGGACTGTTTCCAGTAAGATACAATTTGTGGCTCTTCATTTCACAAGAAAGGCTTCCACTAACATCACTGTGGTCTGCGTGGGAAGAGGATGTTCGGGGCAGGGGATCAGCATTAGCTCCATTGATGTATTTGTGCAAATTGTACTCGTTTCCACTCTGTAATACTGCACAGACTGTGAGCCAGGCTTACACCCTAAGTTTCATACTTCCTTCTGAGTAGCTAACAACTAAAACTATCAGATGATAACTTGATCCTGCCTTCCTACTGTATTCAGAGCCCTTAGTGAGCCCAGTGACTTACCTGGGAAATGCAGGAAAGGTAAGAATCTTAAGATCCCCATATATCCTATTTCATGTGGGAGGCTTATCACTCAGTCAACAGATCCCAGGTCAAGTTATCAGATCTGCTTAGTGTCTACTTTAAAGAGAATTAAGTACCCAAATATCTCTGAGAATCTGGGTAATTACGTGGCTACTAATAAATATGGGGTTCATTTCACCTAATGTGAGCTATTTAAAAGCTAAGTGGCTGCTGTAGGGTCGTCCTTTTATACTCTCCTACAGTCAAGAGGACAGCAGGAAGAGGCAACTCTGGGGAGTGGTTACTTTCCTTTATCCTCAACCTCTACCCTTAGATGGGATGAATCACCCAAGAGATGCAGTTGCACTGGCTGTGGGAAGCAGCCTGGGCTACAGCTGCATACTGGCTTTGGGTAGGATGACTCACACCCTCTGTGGTGCTTGCAAAAGCCGTTAGGGCAATCAGGGAGTGTCCATTATTTCTGCAAGACAGATTAAGGTTTCCAAGGCACTTCTGTTTTTTTGAAAAAGACTGCATCCTCCAAGCTGCTGATAAAAGTCCCTCTCTGAAAACATCTCTCAACTTGGTAGAGAACCAATTGTTGAATCTTCATTTTAGTAGACACGTTTTGTACGGGTTTCCCATCCTGGCCAGCCGTTCTCAGTTTGCTTACAGGAACATGACACAGAAGCGGTTTCAGGGGCCCGAGTAGAATCCGGATATTTTACACCTATTGCTTTCTCCTTATCCAAAGAAAGAAATTGGATTGGCTTGAGTCCCTGTTGGCAATTCTTTATCATGACATTATCTTCCACGTATTTAATTTTTTTCTGAGGTTTGAAGTTAGGCTGTCGAGTCTATAATCCAGTGTTTTTCTGTATTCCACCATTTAAAGATGGGTATGGTCTTTAACCTTTCCTGCTTTTCAGAGACATCTCTTGTCTCTTCCACATTCTTTGAAGAACGGTCTATGCGTTATTACTTTGATTCGCTGCATAAATATTTTAAGCAAATTTCACCAGAATGATTCAGCTTGAATACATTTATATCTCAGCCACACTGTCTCAGCCCATCTTCACTTAGCTTGAACTCCATTCCTGTCTTCATCTATCTAAATTAATGTGATTAAGTCCTTAGCACAGTTTACCTTTTGGCATCCAAAGGCACGAAGTGTTTTCTTATTTAGCTTACAATTTCTTAGGGGGGGGCTTCAGTTTTAGCCACTCATATTTGCTCAGAAGTTTTTGTTTCAGGCACATGGGTGCTTCCTGCTCTGTCACATGTCACGTTAAAGCAGACAGGCCTCACCAACTAAATGAGGGAGTGATAGGTAATAAGACCAATAACCTCATGAGAAAAATCGTGGAGTTACAGCAATTATCTGGGAAATGGGAGAGCCTGTGGTTTCAAGCCAGGACCCTTCTTGCTCCCTGCACTCATGCTCATGCGATGTTCCCATCCCACTATGGTCTGGGTGAGGGGCACACATTAGATTTAAGATGCTCTACTGGGATTTTAAAGTAAGGTTTTAACCCCACAGAGGCTGAGAAGCTTTATCTACCTGGAGGTTGCCATATCTTAGCAAACCAAGGTGCAAAGAGCAGGCACGGGCACACACTGCACCTCTGCTCTGCAAAGGGCCAGGGGATATCACGGGATAGGGGTGGGTGCTCAGGATCCCACTGAGCACCAATAGAAGGGGTGGGGGAATGGACTACCTGTGGCAAATGCCTCTGGTCCCTCCATAGTCAAAACCAGGAATCATGATGACAAGCAGAGTGCATCTTCCCCTGCCCGCTTCTTGAGCTTCAGGACACGCGTGGCAGAAACATTAAAGCAGACTTGGTTTTTTCCCCTGCTTCAGGCTGCATACTCAAATGTTCAGTGAAGCATTGCCTATACTGGGCATCTGAATTATGGCAGACTGGAATTCATCCATCTAATTTGCTGATGTATTTGTAAAATCTCAGAGGAATATTGCTATTAAGCAACCACAAGAGTATTTTAATACATCATTTGAAAAGTGGCAGATTTATATAAACTATTTAAGATGCTGAGAGAAAAAATTATCCCAAATTCCCATTAATACCTAGTCATTTTACAGTGCCTCTTGAATTCTTGCCCAAAAGGCGGCTTGGGCCAAAAATGTGTGTCAGAAAATAATTAATTCATTCTCTGAGTGAGACTTATCAGTCTTACTTTGTACTTCATTCTTTCTCCATTACCAGCACGTCCTTTACCTTTCATTTCTTTCCTTTGCCCATTAATTGAAAATACACAGTAGCTTTCTCTCCCAAAGCAAGTTTTTACTAGAAGTATCACAAGTAGTCTCTTTTCCCCCCATCTCAGCTGATATTGAACCTCCTCAGCCCTCCTTACAGTCTAATAGGGGTAGTAGTGGGATAGCCACAAAACTGACCCATTTTGGCACCAAGCTACAGGACAAAGGTGAATACTAATGCAGATATTATCCATAGCATATCTTTGCTTGTGCAAAAGAAATAATGGATGCTTTTAAGATTTTACATTCAAGGCAAGTTACTATGGGCGCTGGGTGTAGATGGGCAATGACCAAGATTAATAAGCATAAATGACTTCTTATGGTGTCTGACTTCATGTTATCTTTCCTTGATTCCAAGAGGGGCTTTGGATGCTAGAAAGACTTACAGATTCAATGGCTGAAATAAAAAGAGCAGTCCCATAGTGACTTCTTTGTCTGTGGCTAGTTCCAGATATAAAAGGAAAAGGCTAATAATCAGACTGCTGAGCTCCAAAATACTGCTCAAAGCATTTCATAATGGCATAAGATAACTCATTTTGAGCAATGCATTCATAAATGCATTAATATGTACATGTACAACTCCACTTGGCCTTACCTCAGCAAAATAGTATCCCCTGCAAATATTCACTTGCTTGCTCTCTATTTCATGGCGTTCTTTCTTTTCTCCCTAATGATGTTTGGCTTAGTAGTCATTAAAAGCATGATTTTAGGGCAGGTAAAAAGCAAATGCAGATGTATGCAAGGAGAGAGGACTGGTTTGAACTGCTTTGGGAGTTCTTGTCACAAGATATTGAGGGGAAAAGCTTGGTAAGACTCACGAAGAAGGTTATGAAGCAAATGTACAGTTATGTTCTTCCATTCTCCTGAAGGAACATAAAGCTTCATGCTTCACTCCAAAGGACAGTGGGGTTCCCACATCAATAATGGATGTGGAAGCATCCATATGGCAGTCTTTGTACAGATCCTTGCAGTTCTCCTACGTGGATCACTTATTGTACTTAGACCTGAATATTTACCTCCAGCCTGTTTTTCCCCATTTCTAATCTACCATTTCTGCCTCACTGTCTGATTTCTGAGTCCCCGCAAGAGATCTCTCCCATAGATTTTTAAAAAATAAAGTAGTTACTGATTCTTTTTTATCCTCTGCTCTACTAGCCCTCATATTCTAATGTGTCAGGAAGCAACATCTTACTGTTTTCCAGAAGCAATACTAACACATCATAGAGTATTTTCTAAGAATATGTTAAAACTTCAATTATAATTCAGCTAATGAACCCATACAAACCTTCAATTAAATAAAACATATGCAGTGCTCTCTACCCAGTAAAGTACTTGCCCAGCAGTTGACTGTAATGAGATCATGTGGATTCCCAGCAGATCTGCTTCTTCAAAGCTTTTGGTGTGACTTACTGACCTACAATATTGCAAACTAAATTGATAACAAGTGAGTGTCCCTCTCTCTGACTGCAGGTTCCCCACCGTTGGATCCCTCATTCTTGCCAAGAACAGGAAACTGAAAAGCCTCAGAGTTTCCTCTTGGATGATTCCCTTCACACTCCTTGCTCTCTCTTTCTCTCTGCCATGAGAAAGGAAAATAATCCATAAATGGTAGCGTTTTGGTATTTTTTAGTTTTGTTATTATCTTTATTGGTTTTTATTTTAAAAAATGGACAAAACTAGTCTCCAAAGTCTTTGTTTCACCTTCAAAATAAATTAATCTTATTTTCCATGTATTGTGTAAACATCTGTCAGCAAATGCAAAGAAAGTTATTTATGAAGCACATAACCATGGACTTGGAATCCCATATACTGTGGATGGTTAGAGGATGCTGAAGCAATTGTGCCCTGTAGTATGGGTTGAAGAAAGAAATTTGACCAAACACCAACAAAATATTTTGTTTCTTGTTGAAGTATTTTACAGATTCATTCAGGCAGCCAACAGAATATCCCCCCACTGCTATTAATAGAGTCGCAGTCTTATTTTTCTGATAACCTCATATTACTCTGGGAGAGGATATATAATTTTAAATTCCTCATATTAGGGAATTCTAGAAAAGGAGCATACTACCTAATTATCAGCGGTATTCCCTTAATGCTCAAAACCTTACTCGTGGCAGTGTGTTGGAGTTGCAAATGCTGAACAAAATGATGGGTTTAGACTCACTGCAGGAATTGGAGCAGCTGTTTTGCTCACCAGCAAGTGATAAATGATGCTCTTGCTAGGACTCTGGCCAAGCATCAGCAGGAGAGTCTCTTTAGACCAATGTAAAGCATTACTCACTTAACAAGAAAACCACCCTGTATTTACAGAGTCATAATCCCTTACTGCCTTGAAGAATTTGAAGCAAATTTGAGATTTTCCAACTTTGTAGCAAAGATGGTGATAGTAGCAAACCTCGTATGGACATGAAGTTTGAGCATGAACATTGTGTGTTCTATATTTCAGTTCAGTATCATCTTTTAATGGGTGAAAATTTGTAGCAAGGTGGATGGTCCTGGGGTGCAGATGGGAGAGCTGAGCAGACTGCGGGCTGTGCTTCCGTCATGCAAACGGCAGCACAGACTGCAACCCTCAGTGCTCAGGAGGGATGGGATGCTACGGGATTATGACTCTTTTCAAGAAGTCCATTTTGGCTAAGGAGCCTGAATTTGTCCTTTTAAATAATTTTTCCTATGTCAGTAATCTGTTCAAACAGCAATGATTCTCCATTGCTCTTGCTTTGTTTTCTTTCTAGAGATGCATAAACTGGATATGCTACGTTAACTGTTCCTGCCTGGGTAGGATATTTTCCAGCAAGGTAAAAGATGTTAATCTGAATCATCCTCAGGCTAAGAAACAACTAAAACCACTGTGTCAATATAACATAATGTAATATAATATTATATATACACACTATAATATTATAATATTATATCACATTATAAAGTTTAATATTATATTACACTGCACATTTATATTGTATATCATATATATTATATATCCTACATATCCTACATTATACATTACATATTATATATGTTATCTATGTCTTATATATGTATGTGTAGTAGGTACATATACATATATCTGTAAGGATTATCATCACCACAATCTCTGGCCACATTTTCACAGAAATGGTGGGAAAAATCACATTTTTGAAGAGCCAGGTTTCCTAGTGTGTGCAGGCCGTGGTCCGACCAGGCCCTAAGGGATTCCAAAGTGATTTCATTTCTAGGTCTTCAATAAACTTGGTCAAGAGTGAAGCAGTGGATGCTCAAAGCTGCTATGGTTTACGTGTCTATTTCAGGAAACGCATGTATCTTTCCTGCTGAAGCTGCCTTTCAGTATCTAAAGCTTGTGTTTCCTTGGCAATCACCAGCAAAAATTTGATCCCTACAATTTATGCATATACAATTGTATTTCTGCCAAATAAACCAGTGTGGGAGGACTAGCAGCGGTGGATGTGTTGTGAAGTTTATCGGGAAAAAATTGCCCCTTATGGAACTCTTGAGTGCATTTAAACCAAGAGAGTAACATCTACGTTCAGCACGTCTTGCAGAGACAGGCAGGAAATTTTTGACCCAGCACATGGCTCCCTCCAACCGTCCCGTGCAGGAGTGGCTTCATTTGAGACCTGCAGTCTTGGAATATCTCAGATGTGGATTACAAAATCTCACAAGTGCAGGATTAAAAGCGTGTGTCAATACAAACCGCAGCCCACGGGTGGCAGCAGTTCGTTACCAGTGGACAAAACGCCGTTGGAACAGCGTGGGGTCTGCACGCATGGGTGATTTATGGGGAGAGAATCAACCTTCACATCCAGTTCAGGCTACAGGGCTGCTCCTGTTTCTCATCCCATAATTCCGATTTTATGAAGACCGCAGCTGTGAACTAAAACGTATAGTACAAGTGTAGGAGACTAATCAGCAGAAAAGGCTACGCGTGGAAGTTGAGATGTGTTACCTTTGGGAAGTTTGATACTATTTCCAGTTTCACATCCATTCTCTTTCAGGCACACTGACTAACTGCAACAAAAGGAAGCTGGGCTTAATCCCATCCTTAATAATATCAGTAGCAAATCACCCATGGACTGAAAAACTGGAATCTGTGTATTTTTGCTCTTTCTGCTCCTGTGTGATAGTTTGCATTCAGGTGCAAAGAAGCTGTACAACTCTCTGCAGAAACGAGCTCTGCCTGCCTGCCTGCTTGCAGTGACAAGCTTTGGCAATAATCCCACTACATCAATATGTATTAGTGTTACTGTTGTTGTTTTTCCTGTGCACGTGTGCAGTAACTTCCTACCAACTTTAAAACATGCCAGGGAATGCTTTTGTTTCTGTTAGACATAAACAAACCTGTACCTAGCGATGATGAGCAATAGAGATGACACTTGAGGAAGCAGCTGCCACAGACCCTGCTACCACCAGAAACTCTGAGTGACTCTGAGAGGTCCTCTTCCTGCAAGGGAAAATGGACCCTGCTCCACCTGTCCCTGCCACTACTTTTACTGACAGCGACCATGTCCTTGGGTGCATTTCTCTCTAAGCCTGATACTTTAAACACAAAAATCACAACCTTGATCAGTCTTAAACCTCTAGCACTGGTCAATACGCTTCTGTGTGGAATAACCTGAACACTCCTACGGGTAAAGCAACGCCTTCCTGTGCCTCCTGCCCGCCTGCCTTAATTGCCCCAGCAGTAATAGTAGTTAAAGTGACATTGTTTGAAAAAGTGAGACATAGAGAAGCCTGAGAAAATCCTAAATGCCTACCAAGCACAGGCTCCTTTTCAACTCACACATCCTGCGTGTGTGACTTTGCTTCAACAGATGCCCATCCCAGTCCCCACCTCTATTTGCACTCAGAGACTGTAACTCCCTTCCATCTTGAAAAAGAAACGTGAAGGGCAAAAGACTGGAAAGTTTCAGGAGCTCTATGGGTGCCAGGACAATCTTTTCTGTCACTTATAGTGGGATGATGAAACCTTCACCCCACAAGAGCTGTGCCTTTCATCCTCAGGAAGGTAACCCCCCCAACATGCACACTGCTAGTCCCTGACACCTGCAGAGTACACCAGAGGCAACTGAAATCCATGGCTGTAGCACTGACAAGAAGCACTTCTCCCTTACTTTTTGCAGACTGGCACTGTGAAAGAAGTGTTAAGTTTGAAGGACTGGATGTGCTTTACTCCAACAGCTCCATCCTTCACTCCTTACCCTGGTGAAAGTTCAAATGTCAAGGAGGTGAGTCAGGTTTTGAGCAGACCTCCTAGCCATTTCCACATCTGGTTGGTTGGCAAACTTAATTTCTTCTTCTTTTTTTTTTTTTCCTCACTAAAAATAAATTAAATTAAGAAGGGAGTAGTGGAGAAAAAAAATAAATAGATAAATTAGAGAGATAAACTCACATGTAAACTTTGAAAAATCTTGCCTGCCTCCAATCTTACAAGAGACAAAAGACTGTTGCATTTGTGTGTGTTTGGGGAGCTGAAAACACAAAGGAGCTTGATAGCTGAATACGCTTAAGTTGGTTTTAAAGCAAATGCCTCAGATATGGCCAGCAGCATTCAGCACAAGTGGTAAAATCCACCCAAGAAAATCAACACAAAGCAATAAACCTGGAGTGAGTTCCAAGTTGCTGCTAGTTTAAAGCCAGCGCAGAGATAGCTATATACAGAGCACGTGGCACAGGTGTGGTCTCAAGGGTAGTGCTATTTTCCAGGCTAAATAAATTAATTTTCTTGTATGCTCATGCATTGTAACTTATGCTGCTCTTCTGTATCATGTCAAGTTATGTCATGAGAATGTCAGCTTTGGAGGGAGAGAATCCCACAGCTGGAATGACATAATTCCCCTAATTAATGATGTTAGCTACATTTTGTTGCTCTGCAACTCATCCATGAGTAGGGAATCCTGGGGTTGTTCACTGATGGGTATTTCCCTATCTCTGTGCTGCTTCTTATGATCAAGTGGATTGGCAATCCCCAAAGGGACTGCCAAAGCCCATACAATAGCCTTGGCAGTTTGAAGCTATTAGTCATTGTTTCATTCTGCCTGTTTACTCTGGTCATCCCTTTTTCAATGGAATTCAGGTAAGAATAGCCGCCTTGTCTTTGGTCTCGTTTGCATGTGGAGTAGAGACCACAGTGTTTTTAATGTATATCTAGCTTTATCTTTGCATTGAAAGAAACTCATAATCAATGGTGACATAAAAATCTGGTCTCTCTATTTGCCTGAGATTTCTGTTTGTAATCTCTGTATACACCCATGCATGTGCCATATAATTACCAGTTTTACTTAGGAGAAGCATAACATTGAGAATCAAGATGCTGCTGAGTTGCACTAGGAGAAATGATTCATCATGCTTTTGTGATGCATTATGCTGATGTCACTTGCACGCTTTCAAAACTATTTTCACTCATATAAATGAGAAGGAAGAAAAGTCACCACAAAATTCATAAAGTGATGAAAATTGTGAAAATTTGGCACAGAGATGCCTACTTTAGTCAGGAGGTGTGCTAGGGTATTGTTTTCACTTTTTTCAGGTAGTTTGTGAATCAGCCTCTGTTTCTAGAGATAGCTTTTAAACATAGTGTTTGCACATGGATTTGGTAGCAAGGTACTCCAGCCAAAACACGTCATTTGGACACTTTCAGTTCACAGACCTTTGCAAAATAATTCCTTTGTAAAATATCTAAGACAAATAACCAAAACCTTGGTGGTTCCCTGCAAATGTAAAGAAATCTTTCTGAAAGTTGGAAACATACTTCTCTTGCTTCCTTGCCACTTACTAAAAATTTCAGAACACGATGACAGTAAACTCTTAGCATCCCTCAAAAACTGGCAACCACAGCTGAAGCCCTCCTCATCTTGTTTGCTTTGTTATTGACCTTACACAGGCAGCCTTCCTCTTGGACTGTCCAACAGCCTAGCTTCCAAACTGTTGCTTTGCAACAGCTTCCTGCGTGCATTAAAAGAAAAGGCCAACGCTCTTTGATTGTTTACATATGGGTACAGAGAAGACAGAAAGCAGGGTCAGGCAGCCTGGTATGGGAGAGGAGCATCTGCTACTGAAAGATGCTTCCTCTGCAGCAGTCTGAGCTTCCCAGCCTGGCTTCTCCTCTCCCACAAGCACTGCTTTCTTAAAGTCATGACCTGTTGCAAAGTTCCCTTTGTCAAGCACAGTAAAAAAGGAAATGCCGCTACTTGTAAGTCAATTAGTGCCAGTATTTATCCAGCCAGGACAGGCATTTTGCAAAGTAAATGAAGGGGGTGGGTGGGAAGGCTCTCCTTTTAAACACATTGCTCCATGAATCAGTTACCCTTTTTTTTTAATTGCCAATAGCGTTTGGTGGCATGTGACACACCACAAATATTGTGATCTGACGTTTGAACAGTTGAACGCCCAAACCCTGATGTCACCACCAACACCCTTCTGCTGCTGGCAGGGAGGCAGAGCAGTGAGCAGCTACCCAAAGGGATTGTCCCTTCCCTTGCACTCTCAGGATCGCTGCCAGCTGTTTCCTCTAGCGGTATGTGGAGCGAGCGAATGCATTCTCTCTCAGAGAGTCAAGCATGTGAAAAGAAGATTTCACATGTGAAACTGAGACCTGGAAAACAATCACTTGGCTTCTCTTCCATTAATTTATTTTCCATATGATTGAGAAATTTACATACAGAGTTTATTTTTACCTTACTAGTCATCTGATGTGCCTGGGATCCCATTATGAATAAGAAAGCTGAGATGGGAATTAATCTGGGGTGCTTTGTCACATAGACATTTCATGTTCCCCTAATTTTTATTTTATTTTTTTTTTATAAATGCACAGACTCCATGGCAGAATTAGCATAAGGTGAGAAGATTTGTGCTCCTGATCATGTTTCAAAAGCCTCCAAGTAGACTTCAAGGAAAAGCCCCCTGAAGTGGATCTGAGACACAGACCCTTTTGCTGACATCTGTTAATATCTGATGAAGCCCCTGTTGCATGGCCTTCAGCATGTCTTTTATCATCACATTTTCGCAAACAGGAGGGAGCAGTACACACTCACCTGGAAAAGGAGTGTTCACTTTTTCTACACGGCTTCAAACACGGACATACAAATGAGACACAAGACTATGGATAACCACTTACTAACTTTTCTACAATGTGAATTTCCTAGAAGGCATGAAAGAACTTGCAGCCTTGCTCTAGTTCAACCCTCAGAGGTGTTAGCTGAAAACTATATTACCAGGGTCCAATTTCCTTCTTGCAAATGGGATCAGCAATGTGCTGAAAACTGCTCTCCTTTAACATGCAAATGACTGAGAGAGGCATGATTAGCAGGGTGCTATACCACCAAATATTTGTTGGCTGATTTTTTTAAAAATAATCGTGATAAGAAACTGCTGACACAAAACCCAATAAAGCAATAAAATAATGGAGCGGCTCATCAATACCCAAAATAAGAATTACTAAGCTAGCTATCCCTTCAGTCATGTGGCCTAGGACATTTATTGAGGATGTCAGTTCTGCCCCATCCAAGCACGCTTTGGAGTTTATTATCCCCAGAAGTTACTTGACATGGTGCGGTCTTGTATGAACATGTACCTTCCCCGCATTCTCCAAATAACAACAGAAGCAAACATAAAAGGACATGGAGATATGCTATTTTTGTAGCTATACCACTAATACAAAATGCTAGAAAGAGGATTTACTCTTACAGAAATTAGCCCATGTCCTGCCACCAGAATGCAACACCCTCATTTTCACTTCAGTGGGACAATAGTTTCTTCATATATGTAGTAAAGTACAAACGACTTTTCTAAGACTATCTCAGACTATCTGTGACTATCTCAGTATTGATCCATCAGAAAGGAGAGACAGGAAGGCAAAGAAGCAGCAAAAGTGTAAATCTTTTATTTGTCTCCATCTCTCAGAACTATAATTATACTCAGCAAAGGGGCCTGGTCTGCAAGTAGTAGCAAAGCTCCATCTAAGGCGGTGGGTCACGCTGATTTAAGGGATCTGCGGCTCTGTCAGAAAATGAGCAGAGGCAAAAGAAGGCAGTACTGCTACAGGACAAATGGCTTCTGAAAAAGCAGACCCCAGTCCCCCAAACATTCACTGTTCTTTAATTTCAGGAGTGCATTGCCTGCGTTGTAGTCAGGGGAATACTGATTTCCTCAGACACATGGGTAAGCAACGGCAGCAGCCACAGAAAACAATTCAAAAGAAATATGTAATTAACTTTAGTCTCATTTAAAAGGCAAAAAAAAAATATCTTTGGCAAAACTGAAAAATCTGAAGCTGTAACATCACTGGGGATGCTGATGAACTAATCATCAGAGAAATTTCAGAATTCCTAGTCACCAGGTTCAATGCTCAAAAGCATCAAAGTGGTAAAAGGCCATAAACTCATTTTACAGAACTCGCTCAAAAGCTAGGAGAGTTAGCCAGTATCCAACACAGAGGATCCCTTGAGAACGCTTTTAATGATGTTATTATGAAAATCTGTGAATATTCCCAAACTATATGATATATTCCTTGTCATTTTTTTCCTAAGCAATTCCTTTGGCCTTCAGTCTCGCAGAGTGCCTGGATCACAGGAATACTTTTAGCTCACACCATTGCTCTGTTCGCCTCAATTATGGTGGTGCTCATGGACTAGAGGAGGAAACCAGACTTTATACACACCTCCAAACGTGAAGGAGCTCGGCTTTAGGAAGATTCTGGGCTGACTGGAAATCCTGGTTTGCTATTGTAAGTTTTATTGGGACCGCCATGGGGATGAGATTTTACCCCCTTGAAATTACAGCTCTGGAAATGCAATGAAAAATGGCCAGCCAAGGGAGGGAGGCCAGCCACAAAACTGAGGAAGCATCATCCGCAGGGAATTTCCTGAAATGTATTTACAGTTCTCCTTGTGTGTATTAATACCGTTTATGATTTGGGGTTTTTAATGCATCAGCAATCACCCTTGCACCAGACGCCCTGCTTCAGGGCAGGGAGCAAGGAGCCACAGGCTCCATGGGGTCCATGCAGATGTCCCAGAACTCCCAGGCGCCGGCTCCTGTCCCACCTCACACCTTGACAGCCAGCGTGGCTGCTCCCGGCGGGGCTGCTGCCAGACAAAGGCGCAGATTTCCCCGGCTCCCTGTCATTCAGCCACGCGCACACGCGCACATACACCCCCCTTCTCTCCCCCCCGCCCCCCCCCCTTCCCCGTGGCAGTTTTTTCACGGGAATAATTCCGTTTATTACCCGGCGATCTAGAGAGGGACCAGCCACCCGTGCCGTGCGCCCCCGGCTGCCCCCCCGCAGGCAGGGTGCAGGGTCAGGGCCGGCTGCTGCGCGGGGCGCGCTGCTTGAACCCCCCGAGCGAGCCCTTGGGGACATCTGGGGCGCTGCGGCCGGGACCCACGGCGGGCTCAGCCCCGGCCCTCCCCCGCACGGGCAGGGCCGCCGGGGCCGTGCGGGCGGTGCCCCCGCCGGGGCCGAGCCGCTGCCGGGAGCGGGCGGGGAGGCAGGGCCGGAGCTATTGTCTGCTGGGCCGGCACCGAAGCGTGGCCTGGCCCGGGGGCGGCGGGCTCGCTCAGCCCTGCGCAGCGGGGCTGCGGGGGCAGCCTAAGGGCTTTTTCTCCCTGCAGCAGGGGTGCAAGGGCAGCGGAGGAAGGGGGCAGCGAGGCGGGCAGCTCCCGGAGCTCTGAAGGGGCGAGGGTTTCGTCTCTTCCTTCTACATGCGGAAATCTCAGTAACGTAACCAGCGACCTGATACTGCCCGAGCGGGAGAGGGGCAGGCAGAGCCGCAGCCAAACCACCGCAAGCCCCGCGCCGGGCGCAGCCCGCGGCCGCTGCGGAAGGTGCCCGGTGGCTGCGGCTGCCCCCGCCCGCCCGACCCTGCCCGCCCCGGCCGGCCCTGCCCTGCGCGGCCCCGCGGCGGCGGGGCAGGACGGGCGGGGGCCAGGGAGCCGGGGGCAGCGGCCGCCCCCCTCACCGGGCCGTCGCGGGGGTGCCTGCCGCCAGCCGCGGCCGGGGCGGGGACCGGCACCGGGCCGATCTCCGGCTTTAAGGGCGGGCGGGCGGGCGTGTGTGCCCGTGTGTGTCTGTAGTCTTGTGTGCGTGTGCGCGGGGGGGCGGCGGGCTGGGCGGTGGAGGGACGGGAAGGAAGCCGGCAGAAAAAAAAAAAAAAAGAAAAAAAAAAAAAAAGAAAAAGAGCGGAAAGCGGCAAAATGGTTAGCGGGTGACATCACCGTCATTTGCATAGGCGCGGGGATAAAACCGCCCCGCCAGCGAGCGCCCTTTATACTGGCGTGCGGAGCGGCGGCAGCACCGAGCGGCGGGGCTGAGCATCACCGCGCGGCAATACCGGTGGGTCCCGCCGCACCCCCCTCCCCTCCCTTCCCCCCCTCCCCCCTCCCTCCCCTCCCGGGTCCCCCAGCGCAGGCACTACGACCCCCTGCCCGGTACCCCTGCCGGGGAGGGACCGCGGGTAGGGCAGGGCGCGGGGCTATTGTCCGGGGGGGGGAGGGGGCTATTGTCTGGGGGACGCACCGCTACAGGGCGGTGGCGTGCGAGCCGCAAGCCGGCTTTGTTGCTGTTCCAGGGCTTTATTTTTAAATTAATTTTCCCTTAATGAGTTAAAAACACGGTCCGCGCCGGGCGCTTCCCTTCTATTGTACTCGGCTCCGCGCAGGGACTGGGAGTTGCCCCCGGCGGCGGCTGGCGGCGAGCTGCACCGCCTTTGATGGTGGATTAAATTAACGCTTTTTAAAACAACTTTTAAATATGCCGGGGATTAAGCGCGGTATTTTCGGCGTGCGCCGAGTTCCGGGCTCCCGCGGCGGCGGGTCCCCGCGCTGGGGGTGGGGGCGGGGGGCGCGGGCAGCCGGCGAGGGGGTGACGGTCTGTTCCTTGTGTGCGCAGAGTCACCTGCCAACATGTCCGACAAACCAGACATGGCTGAGATCGAGAAATTTGACAAGTCCAAATTGAAGAAGACAGAGACGCAAGAGAAAAACCCGCTGCCTTCAAAAGAAAGTGAGTGCGGGCACCGGCGGGGAGGGCGGGCGGGGGGGCGGGGGGAGGCGGGAGGAGACAAAGGGGCCGGGGGGGGGGGGGGGGGGGAGCAGGGGGCGGTGGGTGCGGGGCTGCAGCGGGGGTGCAGGGCTGTGGCTGTGCCAGACAGCGAAAACCTGAACCCACCGCCTAGTAGCGCGGTATTTACAATTATTTACCTTTCTCTTTTGAGGTGGATATAGATAGATAGATACATTTTTACAAATCGTAGGAATTGTCACATGAATGCGTTTCAGCTTCTTGATCTTCATTCTTTTTTCTCTCCTTTTCTGTTTTTTTCCCCCTTTTTAGCAATTGAACAGGAGAAGCAAGCGGGTGAATCGTAATGAAATCAGCCCTTCCAAATTATGCACTGTACATTCCACAAGCATTGCCTTCTTATTTTACTTCTTTTAGCTGTTTAACTTTGTAAGATGCAAAGAGGTTGGATAAAGTTTAAAATGACTGTACTGCCCCTTTCACATCAAAAGAATAGAGAGAACTACTGACACTGAATGAAGGCGCTGCCTTTCCCTCTGCCTGTCTGGCTTTGGTCCTGGTGGCATGAAAGAGCTTGCATGTTGATGAAAGAAGAACTTGGGTGGGACTACAGTAAACTAGAGTAACACACGAATAAATGCAAAGCTGTACCAAGGTCCTGCGAGCTGTAAAATGCAGTTAATCGAGTGCCATTTTTTTTTTTGTTCAAATGATTTTAATTATTGGAATGCACAATTTTTTTAATATGCAAATAAAATGTTTTAAAATCTGGATGGTATTTATGTCCTCTATTTGGAGAACTGTATCAAAGGATACGAAGCATAAAAGCCGGTACTGAGACAATACGGGATACTATAAAACCTTTGGAGATGCCTCAATCACCATTCTCATTTTTTTCAATACGTGCTCTCACCAATAGATAAATTTGTGATCCTCGAAGCTAGCTTTTA
Organism: Falco punctatus; assembly: GCF_963210335.1. NCBI lineage: Eukaryota > Metazoa > Chordata > Aves > Falconiformes > Falconidae > Falco > Falco punctatus. The sequence goes on along the minus strand of NC_137581.1, from coordinate 94,774,747 downwards.
GAAACATTTCAGTAAAAAATTGCATGTCTTTAATTTGTTACCATGTGAGTATATCACTTTAAATATTTCTTTAGTATTTAATGTAGAGATTGATAAAGGCAAAAAAATTTTGCGACATTTGTTGCTTTGCCCCACCCATAGCATAGCTCTTGTACTCAGAACCCTTCTGTACTGTTGCAGAGATTCAACCTCAGTTGTATAAATCTGTAATTGGTTTAGTTAATAATTAAGGCTTGTTCTGCTGATACAGTATATAAGGAAAATGTAACTTTAAGTTCAAGATTTTTACTATATCAAAGCTATTTTAGTGGTTGGTGTCCCATGCAAATAACCATTTTAAGAAAATACTGTTCGTATTTTGAAGACTTTTAATCTCTTAATGGCTACCCGGTCCTACAAATTAGTATTAAAAGCTACACTTTCATTAATTCATAATTAACTGTTTGGTAGCAAAAATGTTACGGTAACAAAAAATTAAGATGATAAACCCTGTATGCAAATAGCAACACTCCACACCACTGCTTTACAGCAGTTCACTCGGGCCTGGGATGCTTTTTCGTTATTTTTCCTCAAATGACAGTGGGTAAAACCTGTGATCAGTAGGAGTTGACTTCAATTGTCATGTATTTCATCCACTACTCACTGCACTTTAAAGTGAGTGAGTAACACTCTGGAAGAAATGCTGTCAGATAGCCTGTAGGAGGGTGGTGAGCATAGTTCTGCAGTGCTGTACTTTTATCTTAACGGGTTGAGCCTATATTTGTTGTAGCCAGTTCCTATAAAGCAGAATCGGTCCCTCTGGGGAGGCCTGGGTTTTGCTGAGGCTGGTGGCTTGATGGGGTCACGTAGCTTTGGGGTTTCATTCTACCACCTCTCCTGTGCAGCATCTGACTGCAGCAGCAAACTGTCATTGAGTTTATACCAGTGGGGGTGGTGGGGCAGTGGGGGTGGTGGGGCTTCTCTGCTCGGAGGTTTGGTGGATGTCTGTGCTGCTGGAGGAGGAGGGAGCCCAGGGGTGCCTTGTGCTTGAGGTGCAGCCCTCAGCCTTCCAGCAGTGGAAAACTTGTAGGATGGAGTGTTAGATGAGAAGCTAGGGTTCAAGCCTGAGATGTTTTGATCCAGTCCATGGGAAAATTTGGGAAGTCCTGGTGGTGTAAGGACCTCCACGCTAGTTTAAGCTGGTGAGTTCAGGAATGAAGTGAACCATTTCTTGCGCTTGTAAATATTTCAAGCTTTCATCTTACTCCCTTCATATAATGGGAAAGATGTAGAAAACTTCTAGTTGATTTTCTGAAAAGTCAATTAAACAATCAACTCCCAGCTACTGATCTTAATCAGGTAACACAGGATGTAACATGACTAAATTCAAAAGCACACAGTCTGAACTGTACGTGAGCAAATGAGTAGAGGCGAGCACTTGCTCACTGCGGATTCACCTATGGGAAGAAAACCAAAGCAATATATTTCTGAGAGAGGCAAAGCATGAGATATACATAGCCTGGTGTAAGTCAACAAAAGTGTACGCCAGTGTAGTTCAGCAAAGCCATAATGAGATAGGCAGCCTCTGACTTCAGAATTACAAGTCCAAAGACATCAGAAGACAGTGCTGGCCAGAGGGTACCATTTGCGACATGCCTGATGGCCTCAGGCATGTGGTAAGAGATGATTTTCAGGAGATGCAGCAATAACCTACTACTGCTTTTAGGAGCTCTGTTTCTGGCATCAAGGGCTGAACAAAATACAAAATCAACCAGAAAATAAATCTTCCAGGTCAAATCTAGGAATTGCTGGAGCCTATTATCTCCTGCTTTGCTCCTTGTTCAGCTTTTTGCATATATTCAGAGAAAATCGTGGCAGCTCTTTGCCATGCTTTGCATAGGCAACATTGAGGTGGTCACATCTGAGCCTATTTTACAGCAATGGAATTGATGGCATGAAACATGAAGGCTTGGGTGGATCGATTCTAATATTCAGGGCTGTGCCTGCACGGGTTGCTGGCTGTGGCTAATAAAGGAGACCAATCTCTTCAACTGTCAGTCTAGAAACTTTCACCATCAACAAACTGGCTAGAAAAAAAAATACAGCCCAAAACCTGGTTATGAAAAAGGGTCATCAGATACAGAAAGGCACATATGGTTTTTGATCTCACACGCTGTGCAGTCACATTATCCCAGTCCTACAAGATGAAGGCTTTACAGTGTCTGGTGTGCTGCTTCCCCACCCCCAGCAGAGGCAGCTCCACCAAGGCTACATGGTGTGTAGCTCAGCCCTCAAGTACTGAACTAAATTCTTCCTTTCTCAATATTTAAGAAAAGATTTTATATCTGTCTCATGCACCTCCCCACATGTCATTAACTATGCATATACTGGACAGAAAGCATACGCTAACAATATCCAAAATAGATCATTGTGGAGTTAAATTAATTACAGAAGTGTGGAGACTTTAATGCAAACATTTTGGTCTTCTAGGCTATTTTTGTGCAATGCTGAATGTGTGATAAAACACCACTTCCCCTAGTAACCCTTTACTTCCCTAGGAACAGTGTAGAAATGAGCAGTTCCTATTGTGTATTGTAATCATATATGGCTGCCACATACAACTGCAGCACAACACAGTTTTATTAAATAAGGAACTGTGCGCTAATCCAAGCATCATATAAAATACAATGAGCACATAATACAGCGCTCAGTGCAATAATTCCACGGCGCTGATACTAAAAGGGGTGTGAAGAAATAAGAAATGCAGCTCATGCTTATTTGTTGATATACAGTAGGATGACTATGCAAAGCAACCTATGGCAGTCTTGGCAGAGCTGCCTTCTGTGAGATCATCTGATGCGCCAGCTTTGTGCATTTTCAATTCAACAGGCAAGGCAGCCAAATTGTAAATAAAATGGGCTATTTTGTTAATTTGGAAAAAGGCAATTCCAGACAATGTTTATCCATTATTTATACACTGTCTGACAGATTAATTTGCTATTGTCCCTGTGATACGATGATTTTTTTAAAAAGCTCTGCTTCTTTACCATACACCTATTTCAAAATTCTGTGACTTATGACAAGAAAGCGCCCATTTTTCTCTCTGTTTCAGCTGAAGTTAATGACCTGAATTCCAGTATTGCTTTTACCAGGTTTCAAAAACGTCAGACCTCCTTTTGACTTTCTCTTCTTCCAGCTTAGAAAAAAAAAAATCAAACATAGTGGGTTCTGAGAGATGTTTCATTTTGCCTCCGGGTTAATAAGCCTTCAGCATATTGGGAGCACAGCGAAGATAATTTTTTTCTCTTGTTTCTGCAATCACGAGGACTACAACATTCCTTTTTTTCCTTGCACTCAAAAGCTGGGGTTCTCAGGAGATTTTTTAGTCTCCTGGAGCTTGGGCTTTATGAAAACTGTCAGGCACGACATGATTCAGGCAATGTAATGAGAATTGGCAACTGAAAGATTCTCCAACGACTGCTCACTCACAGTAAGAGGATGCTGATACGGCAAAGCGGAATCAAATCTATAGCATTAGTTTCAGGCCATGATATGAAAGAATGACAAAGTGAGACTGTAAAAAGTAAATCTCTGTCTTTTTTTTTTCTTTTTTTTGTTTTTAATTCAGAATTCCAGTGGCCTCAGAGTTTCTGATGGCTCTGGAGTTACTGTTTATCTAACATCAATTTTTCTTTCACCAATATTTTGCAAATGAATCGATGGATTTACTCTAATTTCAATATATTTCCAGCATTTGAATAGTCCCCAAATATTCACATGTCCAACCAGAACACTGTCTTGAAAAAAAAAAATCATTATTCCTTTGACCAAAGGCTTCTTGGTGATGAAGAAACTTTTCGCCGCTACTGTCATTCTAATCATTTTATCTTTGGCATGTGGTCCAGGGCTTGAAATCTGGGCCCAGAAACAATCTCATGTGACTTTGTAGACATTGCATATTACATGAACAGATATTTGCAGTGCCCTTTGTTTGCATATGGGTAAATATTGAGTACACTTACAAACTGACTAGAGATGTGTTTGAAAATGGAAAAAAGAAAACCCAACCAAAACCAAAAAAAACAAAACCAAAACTCAAGAAGAGGAATGCATATGCACGTTCTGTATTTGCCATGAATAATTTAGTCATCCCAAATAATGGTTTGAAGCAACATTGAGGTCTCTAAAATAAGACAGATGAACTAGCTGAAATCTACTTCTCTCTAGGCCAAAAGGATGAAATTCAGGCTCTGAGATGGTTCGAATCTCACCTAATGTATTTTACAAATTTTCATAGATACTACATTATGTTGTATTTCCTATAATCGTGCTTCCTTTCCATCTGACATATAACTATGTATAATATGGCTTATATTACTCAGGTATAACATTTTAAAATGTTTTGAAATGGAGGAATATTTCTTCAAACTTGCAGCTTTGGAATTTATCTTTAAGGCCCTCTGCACAGCTGGATTTTGATGCAAGATAATGTAGAGGATTTTGGAACTACATAATAATCTGAAAAAGCACTTGTGGATTAATTTTTCATGCATCTTGGTTCACCTCACCTGTTCTATATCATCTAGCCCATATAAGAAAATTCAGCCAACAGGGATATTCCTCATCCTTCCCCCTAAACTGGGCACTGCCTTTCAGAAATGCCACTGACTCACTGTGCAGTAGGAATAGCAGTTAGTATTAATACGTACAAGGTCTGATGTGGTATGTTATTTCCTGAAGGATGGAAATGTCAGCTTTTTGGCAAGGGGCTCATAAGACTTGCTTACCACTCCCAAGGGTCCTAATTTGGTATTGGACAACGCTACGGATGAAAACTAAATTTAGGTCAGCTTCAGAGGCTTTTATGGTCCTCTCTGAAACTATACAGTTATAAATATCAAAACCAAGGTGTGAACCAAGTAGAAGAACAGAATCTCTAAGTCATTTCCATGATGTCATGTGTGTGATTTGATCACTTACAAAGGATGTGACCACATCAAACTCAGACAATAAAAATAAGATACTAGTTTGGATGCTGGTGTCCAGTGAAGTTGGCCAAAGAAATACCTGCTTGGACTTTATCACTATTATTTTTTCAAGGTATTATGATAGCATGATAGCACCTTGGTGCCTGTTGTGAAACTAGGGATATGAAGACGTGTAGTGAAAAAACTGTTCCTGCACGAACAGAGCTGACTCATGGGCGCAGATATGGTAAAATCCCAAGTCTGAATGGGGACTGCCTGCAGCAAGCAAAGCTGAGTTGTACTCGAAGTAGACCCAAGGCTCCAACAGATTATAGTCTGCCTTTAAAATGTGACCTCCTGCTTTCCCGTCTCACCCGAGGACTATGCCAGACTTCCTATATGCAGCTGTGCCTTTGCATGCATGCAATGGCCCAATGATTCAATGTATCCTCACCATTTGGCTTATTAGTAACATTTATCTTTGGTTTCTAGGTTTTGCATGGGCAGCAGAGCCTCTACCAAAGGAAAAAAAAACAAACCAAAACAAAAAAAAAAAACAAACAACAAACAACAAAAGACCAGAGAGGAGTACTGAGAGAGAATTGCTCAAGAAAGTCCATTCTTTGCATTGCACCTTTTTCTTAATGTGCAACAAAAGCAACCAGTGGGGAGGAAAAGGAGACCATGTCAGAGTGACATCCCCAGACAGAAAAGTGGACACAGCTCTGAGCATCTACATTCCCAAAGCAGAAACCATCTTCAGCATGCTGACCACCCTCCAGGCTCACAGCAGGTTTATTTGAACCATTTTTGATTCTCATGAAGAGGGATGGGGTGGGCAAATCACCCACAGTGTCACTCAGTGGTGCACACTGCTGGCAATATCACAGGGGCACCTCAGGATGCTGCCCAGGGCATCTGAGCCTTTTTTATTTTAACATTTCTATCCAGCTTTCCTGTCACCTCAGTTATGAAGTTTCAGCCATACAGAGAAGTAATGTAAAATGCTTAAGCCCTACCTGTGTTGCAGTTTTTGCCTGATGCCCCTTGTCCTGTCACTGGGCACCACTGAAAAGAGCCTGACACTGCCCTCTTGCTACTCGTCCTGAAGATGTTTGTATGCATTGATAAGATCCCCTCTCAGTCTTCTCTTCTCCAGGCTAAACCGGCCCAGCTCTCTCAGCCTTTCCTCATAGGGGCGATGCTCCAGTCCCCTCATAATCTTCATAGCCCTCCCTGCTGGACACTCTCCAGTAGTTCCTTATCTCTCCTGAACTGGGGAGCCTAGAACTGGACACAGTACTCAGATGTGGCCTCACCAGGGCCTCTTCATAGGGAGCCTGGTGCCTAGATCTTAAAAAAAATCTTGTCCTTAGATCAAGTCAAAGGCTAAAGGTCCCATGAAAAGTTATCAGCAAAGGGCATATTAAAATTACTTCCATGAGAAAGCAATACCAATGAGCTTTATACAAACGTTCTATTCCCCAGTGGTAGCAAACAAAGCATTACAAGAAATAAAGTGAGTTGATAAAGGCATCAATGATTTTGGTTCCACAGTATTGCTTCAGCATGAATTAGGAATAAGACAACTCCTAGTGGCTGAGCTATACACCACCACACTGACATGTTAGGGCAGGACAGAAGGATCCCAGACAGTCTCATCTCCATAGCTTGTGACTACAAAAGCAGCTGATGCTTTCTTGGATAATACAGAGAACATCGCTCTCAGGAAGAACTTCACGTTTCCTTTTTTTTTTTTTTTTTTTTTAGCAGTTTTAATTACCACTCTGGGAGACACAGAAAAATCTGCTGCCTACTTTGCTTTTGGTAGTTGGCTTGCCGGCATTAAGTGGAGGTGGGAAGGGGAAACTCTGAAAGTGGTTGAGGCTATTATAGATGACACCACTTCTCTGCATGAGGAGTTAGTGTGATGCCAAGAGGAACATAGGTGAAAAACCTTTCCAGGAGAGATGCGCCCTTGTACAGGGGTCCATAGGCTGTGCATACCCATATATGGCTGCTTTCCTGATGCTTTGCTTAATAAAGTCATGTCTGCTGTATGTGGGAGGTGTGAGTTACACTGAGAAATGCCAAAGTAGCTCTCAAAGTCCTTGCTGCATTTTAAAGGTTAAAACTAGGAACAGTCTGGCATTCTCCGAAAGGTCTTTAAATGGAACAGAGCTGTTTAGACACATGATTGCAGCACGAGCATCATCTCTTCTGTATCCTTTTCAGCTGGACTTGGTGAGCTGATAGGCACAGAGTTTGTTTTCAGCAAAGGCCACGCTGTGGCTTTTTTCTATGTATCTACGGTTTGTGCTCTCTGAGATCAAAAAAAACAGCAGTGCATTGAGACCAGGAATGGTTTCACACAATTTGCAATTTGGTAGCTTGAAAGACTCCTAAATGGATATTTAGGGATAACGATAACAGAGCAGCTGGAATGCTCACAGCTTCCTGTGAAATTTCCCTCCTTGCTGAAGTAAAAGCCCAATGAAATGCCGAGGTGCTGAGCAGGAGTGGTTCCATTCATTTCAGGGAGTTTTCTAGATGTTTAAGGCACATGCACATCAGGGCATTTTTTATTTGAGTGCCTAATTAAGGGTAATAACATAGTTTTAGTCCTTTGTAACTCCTCCCAGTTTATGATACCAGCTTGTATGGGGCCTCTTAGGCAGGACTCTGTTGCAACAAGCACTTCTCAGAAGGAATGGGAGTATCCCCTCTCTTTGCATGACATACAAAGTACAATTGCATATCTCAAGGTTTTCTGTTCTTGCTATCTCCTTTCACATATTCTTCTTTTTCACCGAATCCTGTTCCCTTCTCTAAATTTGTCCGCCTCCCTCTGGATAGGCACCCTAATAATACCATTGTTACATGCCCAGGAAGCTTGGTCTTCTCTTCAGGCCTCGCTCATCATACCCAAACTGTGCGTGTACCACCCCTGCCAGCAACTACTCCCTACTTCAGCTTGTGTGTCTGACTCCATTATACAGCGTAATAGTCTGTCAGATTGCTTGGTGTCTCCAAATCGCTCACTCGCAGCAGGAGGCTGCTGCCAACTTTTTGACAGTGGGACTCCATCAAATAGCTTCTGCCTGAGATGGCTATGCCTTTAAAATACTCCCAGAAAAAGCTTCACTCTTTTCTTTCCCCTTTTTCTGGAATAACAAAAACTGATGCCTCTGGGCTGACCCAGCAGAGGAAGCAGCTGGCACATCAGCAAACTGGAAGGGTTAGGTGCTGTGTAGGCTGCATGACAGTAAGAAAGAGCTCTTATTTGACCTTTGTGCCGTCCTTCCCCTTGTTTGGCTCAGCTTCAAAACAATAAGTTTTAGATGTTGTTTAATGAGCTTGTTTATCTCTAATGCTAAGTCCCTAGACTTACCCTCTTTCATGCTGCTAGCCAGCAGTGGGAAGGTTAAAAATGCAGTCAGTTACCAGTGGCAACATACTAGTGTTGTAAATCCTGCCCACACATCTTCAGATCTACTGACATTTGAAACATCTAGGCCTTTTTTGTTAGCTATACCAGTGTAATTATGTCTCAGTATACCTTTTTTTCCTACATGTCATCCTCCAGGAGTGCTCAGACAAGTATATATGAGGGATATATATGGAAGGAGAAAGAAAGGAGGCTGAAGTTATAGAGAAAGAAAGGAAGCCATTGCAAATTGTTCACTGGGAGTTTTGAAAGAGCAATATTGCATATTAATAGTTGCAGTCTAATAGCAGATTATTGATCCCTTTGAATTATTTTAGTATGTTGCCTGTGAGCTGCAGGTCAGGATGTGCCAGTGAAATCAATTACATTTTATATCAATACTGTATGCTTATCTTGCACAGCAGGGATGTGGAGGTGCTGTATGTCCTTGTCAGCAGTGCCATAAGCTAACAGACTGTATGTAGCATGGCTGGGATATATAATAAGGTAAACATGTATGAAATCTCCATGCACAGTCCAGTGAATCATTGCCACTTCTTCTAAGAGTCAGCAGGGACAAGAAACAGCTTTGCTGTTGGTTAGGATTCGACTCGATGCAAAACTGGCCTGAATGACTGTGACACCCCTTTGTAACAACACACAGACACACACAGACACACACAGACACACACGTGTGTGTGTGTGTGTGATTTCCAATTGCACACACGTGCAATTTCCAAATGGAGTGTACTTCCAAATGCCAAGAGAAAAAGGCTTGTGCTATTTGGTCGAGGTTTTTCTGTTGTCACCACTGCCTTGCTCAGTGGCTATGACCACTGCTACTTCTGCAGGACTTTGTAGGAGTCCACCCCAGTACAGGCAACAAAATGGAGCCACAGGTGATGGGTAAGGGCAACCTGAACTTCAGCTGGATACATCCAAGACAGCAGCAAGCCCCAGCTAGAGTCTTGCCATTGGCAAGTTTCTTTGCACATCCCCACAAAGCAGGGCAGGCAGAAAGGGCCATCCCCTCGTGCCCAGCACTGGCCAGTGATCTAGAGCAGCTGATCATTTTTGCTACTTGCTGCTGGCCCAGAGACAGCAAGGAGGGGGCTACCTGGAGCACTGCTCTTCCTCGGACAAAGCATCTTGCCCATCATCCTTCACACAGAGCTGTATCCAAAGATACATGCAGCATTAAAAGACAGATAGTAAACTACAGTACCGTGCAGTACTTAACATCTGTTTTAAAATTTCCTGTTATTGATTTTTATACAGAAGTAATATAGCTTACATCAGTGCTGTATTACAGGCATCTTAATCACACGCGTCTTCAGGCATGGTATCTTTCTAAAATGCTATCGGTGTTAAAAGAAAATAGGCCACTAGAGAGAACAAACTAATAAAAGCTTATGATTATAAAGAAATCACTAGCAGTTTACATCGCTGTCCACTCCTATGTGGAGAGCTATTTATGGGATGGGCATGTTCCAGGCTGCATAAAGGTGGCAGTAACTGGTGGGACTAATCACATGAGTAAACACTGCACTGATGAACAAAGATTTGCCAGGATTAAGTACTCAGTTCTTCTCTGCTCAGTTAAATCAATTTATTATGTGATCAAGGCCTGTGCTCTGGTTTTTGCAAATGTGAATTATTTATAACATCATGCTGAATTTCAGCCATATACACTGACTCCTTTCAATAGATTTAATGAAGTCTGAGAAATTACCCTTTGTCATATGTCTTGATGTTAGTGGGCCCTTACAGATTGCTTCTTCCATAGATGCAGTGTATAGATCTTTAATCTGGTAATGGACTGTCCACTGCCTTCAGCCACTATTCTTGCTTTTGACAGTAACAAGGCCATTATTACAAATTCAGCACAATTTGTCCACGGCATATTGCTTACATAGAAGGGGCATATCACAGGCAGACGTTCCTTCCTCATATGCAGAACAGTATTTCCAGTAAGGTAACCAAACATACTCAAGCCCTTATGAACATTCAAACATTACAGCACTTGATAGATGAAGAACCCTCTCCAGTGTAATTCATTAGAGTGTATACAGTGCTGCTTAAGGCAAATGATATACATAGAAGATTAAAACTGGCCATTAATTTGCATATAGTATTCTTAGTAATATTTTAAGAATTACTACGTATTTAACCAAGCTAACATAGTTTTGAAGTTAAACCATACTTCCGTTTTATCTCAACAAGCAAGGAAATGTTCAGCTTGCTACTGCAGACATCTCTATTGACTTTAAAAGGGAACTTGTCTGCTAGTTTTGATTTTTCAAATTGCACAGAAGTTAGATCACCAAACCATCCTAAAACAGATGGTGCAGATACCGTTATAACAAGAGCCTGTTATTGCACTCTGTGTTTTGTGGGTTACATTTCAAATACTCAGCTGGACTAGCGAGGGGTGGATAGCTCCATGAACGGAGCTCAGAGGAACTGTGGAAATATATATCCACCCTGAGTCTTGACACATCATTTACTGCCTGATATTACTAGACTTGGTTAGGAAAATAAAAGTGCCAACACGGACAGCCTTTTTTACAAGCAGAAGGAAAAGAATGTTGCTTCTGTGGGAGTCATTGCCATCCCTGCCACTCATTGCCATCCCTGGCTCTCATGGGTGAGGAGTTTGGTTTGCGCTGAAGAGCAGTCCCTCCTTCTCTCATCCCTCAGCAACAGGCAACACGCTCACCACACAAGAAGACAGGCTGGCACTGCACTGTCATTGCTTAGAGAAATGTTTCATTTCTAACTCAAGGTTTGTCTGGAGCTAGACAAAGGTTATGAAATCAACACTTAGACACATGAGGTACCACCTTTTATTTCCTCTAGGTCCTACTGTGCTCGTTCTTTGCTTTTCAGACATTCGATCATACGTGCATTATCCCTTAAGGCAATGATGATTTTTGAAAAACCCACACTTTTAACTCAGTCAGTAGTTTAATTGACAAGAATATACATACTTTACCACCTTCAGAAAGCAGGCATGAATATATGAGGATTAAATGAAGTTTTGAATAGACAGTGGTTTTATTATTCTCATCTTTTTAATCCTTTTCTAATTTGTGACCAGTGATTTCGTTTCACAGTAGGAAGTCATATCTCAGCAGCAAAATAATAGGACTGGAAAGGAATAATTGCCTTTTCCCCATGATATCTTATGAGTCTCTAATTGCACCTCACTTTTATCACTTACCCTTTACTGGATCTTCTGGTTAGTTTACCCTAATGGTAAACATTCAGTCATATTAGAGCAACACTGGATTTTGTACCACACAAATGCACACCTTTGTTATGCAGTATGCTCCTTTGATTTATATTCTTGATATAATTTCAACAGCTACCAATATTATCTAGAATTTCCATAATTTTGAAGATGAAATCTGGGACAGGGCAATGCCTTGGTTTTTTTCTCTTGTGAAAACTGAAATGTATGGATATTTGGTTGATTGCAACTTTTGACTTCAGGGTGAAAGCATAAAAACTTAGTCCACTTTAGACAATGCAATCTTAGTAAAAACATTATGAAATATGTGTGTCATAAATCCCCCATGAAATTAACCAAGTATCAAGGGTTGTTACTGTCATTAATTTTTAACTGTCTCAGTTTTCTCCCAGTAACTTAAAAGAATTAAAATGTGTGCTTGGCTGATCTCCTATATAAAAAGATTTAATTGATGATCTCTTGCTTTTTCTAGATCCTGTGCAATTGTTTTAATAAGAGTATTTCATATAGTTCCATATGTTGAGTGAATGCTGCATTTAGGAGCATATATATGTCAGCCCTACAGATTATTACATTTAAAAGTTCTAAGTATAGACCTTCATAGTTATGTGAAGCATTTATAGAGCAAAATATACCATTATATACACTATTTAGCATTTGCCTAGCCCTACTGCCTTTATGAATATGGTTTTCCTCCTTCATTCTCTTTCACTTCTTAGACTTATTCCAATGTGTTTCCTGATTTACAGTGTTTCATGCTCTGCTCCTTTGTGTTGGTCTGTAAGGATAGACCCTAGTGCTCCCATGAAAGAGAAGGATCCAAGTGCATCCATGCAAACCCACTGAGGGAGGGGACTGTAGTGCATATCTTATAATTAAAAAGTGTGCTCAGAGTGTTAACAATATCAGCAACTAGTATTTCTTTTTTTAAAAAAAAACAACAAAGCAAACGGAAAATTTTACACTGACACCTCTCTTGTTTACACTGTAAACTGTGCTGAGTGCCTGGACTATCTTGTACACTATGTTTACATAGGCTTTCAGAAATCAGTTAACTCACACAGGTAGGGACAGATCTACAAAAGCATCCAGTGCATTTAGACACACGTACGCATTGAAAACCCGGCTTTCAGTAGAGTTCTAGTCGTTCTGTAAAGTCATTCTTACAGAACTGGGCATTTAAAAATGGGGCTCAGGACAAATTTGAAAAAGCAGACTGACCCTATGGAGTCACCATGCTGTTCCAGGTGCAGTGAGATCTGTAGGTATGACGGTGGCTTGGAGAATAAGCATCACCTCACCTCTTCCAGCAGGTAACTCACTAAAGGCTTTATTCAGTGTGTACTTCGGTCAATTTTTGTCTATTTATGAGAGGCTCGGCTCATTTCTATATTACAGGGCATTCTCAGATCCCTTCCTCTTTGTTCCTTTCCTTACAGTTAGGAAAACTCCCAGTTACTCTCTGACATTATTGTGTTACTTCTGGCAAAAACTAGCTCCCATAGTCCCATTTTGGATGAGCTTTTATTTGAAACTACTCTACCGGTTTTGTTCTTATTAGCTAAACCTATGGATAAGTATCTCCAAAGTAGTTAGAAATTGATTTTGTCTGATTGGGTAGTTGTGTTGGATATTCTTCCCTTTGTTTTATAAGGCATAAGCAGCCTTATCACACATTTTTATGAACCATTAGCCATCAGGCTTCCTGGGAAATATCATATTGGGAACTATTTGTCTGTGCAGAAATGTAATGAAGCAAAGGAGGAAGGCAGCCCAACACTTTCAAGCTGACAGAGCTCTCCCTACCTAGAACTTATTTTGTGCTTGGCATCTCAGACCCTCAATTTTCCACCTGGAATCCTGGCTAAAATGGTACTTCAGAAAACCAAGCATTGAAATCTGCTATGTAGGATTCTGCAGCTCTGCTGGAGGTTTAAAGTGTGCAATTTGAAAAGGATTTAAAAGTCCCTGCCTTCTTTCAAAAGTCTCTCCCAGTGACAAGTATCCTCAGCAGCTTGTAAGGAGCACGCCAGTACTGGGACGAGTGCACAGGAGAGCACATGCTGGCAGATGTTGGTATGATGCCAGGGGAAGACTAGCTGCAGCTCTGGTCCCCAGGAGCAGCCTAGCAAGCAGGTTTCACCCATCTTAGGCCATACTTACATGCCTAGCAACAAGCTAAGTGTAAGTAGTCCTGCCTTCTCCTCCCTCTCACTCCTAAACCCTGCTGAATTACATCCACACTACTGCCATTCCCTTCACTGGGCTGGCGCAGCTGTTGGTATGGGCACATAGTGACCACAACTGAGATGAAAAACTATCACTCAAAACCATTTTCTTTTCTGGCAAGAGCATTTCCCTGCTCCAGCTCTCTGGGTGGTTGCATGAAGGCTTGCTCAACAGAGAGGTGCGGGTGGGAAGCGGGAAGAGGAGAGAAGGACTGGGGTCCTCCAGCAGCAGCAGAGGCTGGAACCCCTGTGAAGCCCACGTGCCTGCAGTGCTACTGCAGCTTTCCATGTTAGTTGAATAGGAGATTCTACTTTCCACCTTATTTTGTTCTCTGAAGGTGCTAAAATAAGTTAGCAAGTGCTCTGTCATTTTGGCTATTGTAATACTGAAGAATCTGGGGACTCTAGGCTTTGATAAATAATGAGTATACTTATGTAAGTATACTTATAATAAGTGACAGAGAAGAGAGAGTTGCTGCTACTTTGGCCCATATCGTTCCTGTATGCTACCTGCTGGGTTCGTTGTTAGATCTAACCTCCTTCTCTGAAATAGCTGCAAGAGAGGCTAAGTGTAACAGGTTTATTCTGAACCTCCTACCAAGATGCTAATTCCAGTTTCAGCAGCTATTTGTTCCCTTGCCTTTAGACTGTTTGTTCCTGGATTTGCCATTCCCTCTCTTCCTGCAACGTCAGACTCCATACTGCAGGGAAGGAGAGGCAGCAGCCTTCAGGAAGGCTCCAGAACAGCACAGTTGGGGGTGCTTTGCACCTTCTCTAGCCTGCTAAGCATGTACTTTGCACCCTCTGGGAAGCGGGTTCTCCTCTACTCCTACTCCTATGTGCTTAGTGAGACTTCCTGACACTGGCTGCTCGAGTGGGGGTGACAGGACTCGCCTGACTCAGAGTACTCAGCTCCCTGGCAAGGGGCAAAATGAGAGGTGCGAGTCACATTCAAAACTATGCCGCTCACAACAAATAGCAAACTGAGCCTGCCATAAGGCAAGCAGATGGATGTGGTGCCCTTTGGTTCTCTCCAGCTACAAAAGTGATTCTTTTTTCCTGAATCATGCCTAACAATGGTACAATTATTTTTGGACCACCACCAGGACATCACTGATATAATAATTGTGTCTGTGGTACAGCCGCTGGCAATTACTTGTGGCAGTGGTATGTAGGTAGCAGTGTGTTTAGAACCATTACTTTCTATTTTTAGATGTTTTCGCAGCTCATCTTAAAATGTTCTTGCTGTCTAGTAAGACAGAGCGTGACTCTGGGTGCCCAGCTTGAGATCATTAAAGGACTCTCAGCTTTGATAAGCACCAAAAAACTTCTCTGTCAAAGATAAGCACCCGAGAAGTGGGACACCCCAAATACACATTTTTTGGTACTTTCTTCCAGATGTCTGGACATTGCTGACCATCGTTGTCTAGTTTGTAAACATTTACTTTTCTTGGTATGTTATTCAAGGAGTAAGCTGGTATGGAGGTCGTTGGTAATGATGTGATGGTGATTTTGCATTATTTTTGTGTGTTGATTGTATTATAAGTTGGCTCTGTAGAATCACTAGAAATACCCAGGGATGCATCTTGAGAGACACTATTGGAAAGGCTAAGGGTGAGATCACAGCACTTAATTTAGCTGAGGGCAGGGGTCTAGTTCTTAGGCAAAGCAGTGTGTGGGTACAGTGCTGAGGCCTTTCATACAGCCAATGGCAAGAAAAATTTCCTTCTAAAGGACAGGGACCAGTCTAAGTTTTTCCATTATTCTAGGTAGGTATGTAATTGCTGCCATCTCTCCCATCCTCCTGTACTCATCTCTGTGTGGGCTACTGCTTACATTCTTACCTCCTCATGAACTTTGCTGTCTTCTAAGTGGGCAGTTCTGCTTCTCTGCTTCTGTGGTCTCTCATTAAGGTGTTTATACTCCAGAACAAGCCATTAGGAGATGCTACATATTGTGGTGACTTTTATCCTTTGCTGGAACTTATTTACCTGACAGATGACCACAGAAAAATTCCTTGTCCATTTAAGATCTACAGCAAAGACACTACGAGAGGCTCTGGTGCTGATTTCCAGGACACTTGGGCAGGATTATAAAGCTCCATTTTCCCCTTTTCCCCTTGACACCAGCAGTTGTGACATATGGTCAGCATTTGACATGGCCACAGCTGAGTAGCTCCCTATTTAGACCTAGGCTGCATCTGCCTCCAGAGACACAGGTGGAATCTGAGCCATCTGTCTAATGCTAAATGAAGAGAGAGCCCAGGGATTGTGCCCTTATATGACTTTTTTTCTTTTATTTCCTTTAAATAAATAGATTAACCATTCTTGATCTTCTTACAAGTTTGAAAACAATGGAGGATGGGAATTGCAGCTGGGAAAAAGTTTTGGGGGGCTTCTAAGTACAATAATGTCATTGATTTACTGGAGCACATCCAATGGGGAACAGCTAGGGACTGGAGCACTTGATATAAGAGGAAAGACTGCAAGAGCAGCTGGGTTTGCTCAGCCTGGAGCAAACCCAGCCTTAACAGGATATTATAGGGAAGATGGAGGCAGTCTTCCCAACTACAAGTTGCAACTGGTCAGATACTAGAAAAAAGGTTGTGACAATCAGGATAGTCAAACACTGGAAACAGAGAGGTTGGGGAACCTCCATCACTGGAGATCTTCAAAGCTCCAAGGGACCCCAGGCATTCTGTTCTAACTGCAGGCTCGGTTCTGCTTTAAGTCAGGTGTTAGATCAAATGACCTGAAGAGCTCTTCTGTAAATTAAATTATTCTATGATTCCATAACAATTTAGTGCATAGCATGAAGGTAGGAAACTAGCAGCTGCATGCTAGGGTATGGCATGAGCACTGAGTAGCAGAAGCCATATACAATTTATATCATATGATCATCACAGCATGAACTGTTTCCCTGCTCTTTCACCAGGTGTGTTACCAGATCAGTGCTGCAGTGTTTCTTGTAATGCGTTGCTTGGCCTATGGCTTGCAGTCATTCCTTTTCTCCAAAGAGTGAGATGAATACTGGCAATGTGGTGACTATTTACACCAGGTGTAATTCACACCAGGCAGGCAATACTCAGTCACATAACAACTTCAGTTGTGTTCATATCTTGTTATGTGTGACTGTACCCTCCTGCAGTGACTATGGGTACACCAGCCTCAAAGGCAACTGAGCAGTTCTTCAACTTCCAGCATTTCAGAGTTTGTGAAAATATTAGGGTGAACAAATACGTTATTTGCATTTCAACATTCTTACCCGATGCATTAGTATCATTTTTCATTTGTCAGTCCCATGACGACTATCAGTTCACTGCCAGTGGCAGAGACATCCTTCTGATTCTGACGTTTGGAACAGACTATCCACCAAAGACTTCACACACCCAAGGAGCTAAAAGCATCCTTCTCCTGCCTGAGGTTGCAAACCCAAGCCTGTACCCATATCAACAAGTGTACTTGGATTATATTCCTTCTACAGGTATCATTGTCCCGGGATGCTATGAGCTTGCAGTTTCACTTAACTTCTGATCTTAATTTAAATGATATTTGGCTGGAGTTGACTCTTTCTACTTTATGGCCTCTCAAAGCTCCTTTCAGCTCTGTTTTCCAGAGTTACACAGAATAAAACATAAACCAAAAATACTAGCTCGGCCAGGCTAATGTTTAAGGTTTCACATAGCAGAAGGCTGTGAAATGATGGAGTCAGACACCATGAAGAAGGAACCTGGTAGGTGCAAGAACGATGCATATAACCGGTACGTTATAAACCAAACACAGGAAATCTGTACTGACTCCATAAGCATTCAGACATGTGGAGAACTACATGTGATGCAGGGAATACTGAAATCCTCACTGAAAACCAAAATTTTGTGCTGTCAAGCCAGCTTACTTAATTTTATTGCACAATAAGACGTGACAAACAAGTTCAAAACCCTTGACCTGGAAGTCTAATAAAACACAAGAACTGATAAGTATCAGACAGTATAAAAAAAAACCAATTGGAACTGAAAGGGGCATGGCTTTATAGAGGGGTGAGTCACAGGTAATGTAAGTTGTTTCTGCCAGTTTCATCAGGCACCTCAGTGAGCAACAACTTAAATCCTGCCACCACGTCTGGCCAACTGGTTCAAGAGCTCTTCTACTGGGTGAGAGAAAAGCAGACAAAGAAGAAACTTGCCCTGTTGGCTGAACTTAGCAACATGAGTCAGGGTGTGCTTCTCTAGAAGCACCTCTGTTTCAACCTGTTCGTTGTAACAGGGTAGGAAGGTGGCTTTGGCCTATGGCTACACGGTGAGGGTGGTGAGGGTGAGGGTGAGGGTGGTGACTTCTGGCTGGGCAAATGGCTGTGCCAGGATGGCAGCACCCACCAACGCCACTTTCAGGATGACTCAGAAGCTACAGGGTAGATGTGTAGTGGATGTTGCAGCTTCCACTTAGCAGAGTTTTCCCTCCAATAGTCCTCCCTTGTTGTTTTGGTTCCCAAGTCCATGGGCGTAGTCTTGGGCTGTGGAGGTGGAGGAGCCACCGTGGTGCTGTCCCAGGTGGGGCGCTGCCATCGAGCCACCACCCACCCCACAGAGTAACCATCACTCCACCAGGCAATAAACTGAATAATATTTGACATGATAAACTGAAGACAAAAAGCAACACAAATCACACATTGCTGTACCTGGTGCTCCTGGATCCTCTTGCTCTTTAATTCCACCAGAAAAGCTCTCTGGGACTGGTGGTCAGCACCAGTCTTTGAGTGACCCTTTAGGTGGTGGTGGGACTGGATAGTGCCACCACTAGTACTGCAAAATCTTTGCTTTTAAGCTTTTGTCCCTGAAAAGGATGCTGCTTGTCTTTTAGGTACTTATGGAACACAAACAAAGGTTGATGGTTAATCTCAGCTGTTTTGTGCTCACAGTAGTAACCGACAGTGACGTCTGTTGAGGGTTCTGCTCTCACGCACGGGGAGCACTGAAGTGTGGCAGGAAGCGAGGAGAAAATGTGTGCAAAAACAGGAAAAGGAGAGGAAACTGGGTGTGAATTTAAGAGGCAGGGGCTGCACTGGACAAGGCTGAAAGCCAGACTGAGCCTCAGGGTGGAGGGTGGGTGGTATGTGATCTCAGATGAGATGCAGAGGGTAAATACAGGCAGCAGTCAAGCTGCCCTGTTCCTTCCATCAGCAGTGCACTTCTGCCTGGCATGAGGGTCCCACACAGGTTTACGAGGAGGTGGGGCTGGTAATCTTGTATTTTCACCCTATGAAAATGTTTAAAGTTTCAGACCAGGAAAGAAACCAGCTGGAAGATGGAGGAAAGAGCCAGCTCCAAAGTGACTGGGAACTCCTAGTTTGGGTACAGGAGTACCCCTTCTCTGTAGAATGGTACTTGGAAAAATGAGGAATTCAACATTTTCTCAGCAAAAAGAGTTCGCTAGAAAATGTTGTCCTTGCATAAGATCAGCAGTGGTTGGAGAAAGGCCTTTCTTCCTGCTCTTTCTCATTGCAGGGACTTGCAGACAACAGTCCTTGCAGTCACACCTTCTTCCCAGAGGCATGTGTTTGCTCTCTACCTACAGCTTAGGCAGGACTTTGGGGCTCCACGCGTCTGCACATGGCCTCTGAGGAAGGCTGTGACCATCTGCAGAAATGGGCAACCAGCAACCTTGCTGTGTGAATCAGCTGCAGTCATGGAGTGATGATCCTCCTAAACCGGGTTGGATCCCAGGCAATGGGATGAATCCCCGGGAAATCAATAAGCTCTAATTTCCCAGAAACCCTTCATGTTAGAACTAAGAGAGATGACGCTGAAAGCTTTTCAGTGCAGAGAAAGATGAATGCAGTCCGTTGTTGCTGCTGCCGCTGCCGTTACTATTATTACTATTAATAAAGAATCGCTCTTTCTTCCCGATAATTGCCTTTGAAATGTTTCCCTGGTAGAAGCTGGATCAACTGCTTTCCCAGAGAGGGGGATTTTTCTGACCCCTGTGCTGTGACGTGTCGGGCCAGTGTAAAGCTTGGAGCCCTTGCCCTGCCAACTGACTGGCAGCTGAGGGGGAGCAGCTCCCCAGGCACACTGCTCCTAGGGCTGCCCTCACCAGCACTGCTTCCACACCTGGGAGGGAGCGCTGCCAGCCTGCAGCAGAGGACAGGAGTGTAACCAGTCCTATAGATGAGGGGAATTATTTCGTCCAGGATTTTGAAATGAGCAACCAAGCAGGCACACTGTCCTAAGCCTCAGTCCTGTAGGAGGAAAAACCCAAAGTGCCCCAGCACACGTGGGGCTGCCTTTGGGAAAGGGATGGATTTCCTCTTGCTGCAGACCGCCTGCTGCAGTTGTAGGGCTGTGAAAGGGAGGCACTGCACGGCCTGGTGCCAGGCAGCAGAACAAAACTAACGTGTGTCTTGGGCACACGTAGCTACACATTGCTATCAGCCCACTTGTCTTTCTGCTAGGAAAAGGTGCGCTGAAAGCAAAACCACTGCTTTCCTGCGAATGCAGCTGTGCTAGCATCCTGCTTTGCCAGAGGCATTGCCTGTGGGGCAGGAGGCATTCGTGGGGGCAGGAGGCATGCGGGCACCCAACTGGGACAAGAGGGACATCCCCTCCAGAGCAGCCTGTGGGACATGCCCTAGCAGCCCTGCTTGGCACCTTTCAGACTTACTTAGATCCTTACATTTCAATCTGAGGCCTGCTCTGGCTTATGCCACTTGTTCATGGTGCCAGCCAAACCTGGAGCACCAGGGTTTCAGCTCTGATCGTAGTCACTGACTCTCTTTTGCACTGGCAAGCCTGAAGACAAACACAACAGAAGGGGACACACTAGCATCCTGTGTTAATGGGCACACAGCAGTGAGTGATGGGACTCGGACCCCTGGGTGTTCATAGGCATCTGTGGGTGCTGTTTACACCAAGAAAGACACTAATAGGCACTCTGCTGCCACAGTGCGAGTCTAATTTGAATTCTTCGAGACACTGATCTTTTATGAGACAGAAAAAATGCAACAAGTAACAGGTTTGGTAGCATTTAAAACTGATGTCCAGCTAGCAGTACACATCCCAGCCAAGCTTACTTGAAAATGGAAAATGATTGTATTTTAATTTCATTTCCATGTAGACAGTGCTAAAACTACAGGTTTCTAAAGCAGTCCTTCACTCAGTGTTTAATGCTTTCATGCTCAGTGCTTAATTTCGCTCTTATACTAGTTGGTTTTTTTATCCATTGTAGTATAACTTCACTTAGGCAGGGACACATGAGGTGCTTGAGTCCTTCCACCACTTTGCTCGGTAAGTGCCCTGAGAGCATTTGCTGAAGCTTGCGCTATGTTTTAGCCAGTTTCAGCTCAACCACAGAATGCTACTTTGTCAAATAAAACTGTTGAGACAGGTCTGGATGGCTCAGCCTTTTGTTGAAGCATATGTATCTTCCCTTACCAAAAATAACAACAAAACAAAAAAAAAGCAAAAACAAAAAGAGCAGGAAGGCAAAAGAGATGTTTAAAATATTTTCCTGAACTGCACAATGATGAGCAGTTCCGGGTTTAGTGCAATCTCTTTCTCTGGCCAAACATGGTAAGGAAGTGACTGTTACCCACAGCACACGCTTGCAAATAGCTCCTTTCAGCAGCTGGAGGAAGCGAGAGACGGCTGCTCAGCTTCACTGTCGCTAGCTTGAGTTCAGAGAAAGCCAGCAATCCGCAGAGATGCCATGTCTGTATCAAATAAAGGAGGAAGTGATTAAAAATGACTCATTCCAAAGATAAATCTAAATCACTGAATTGTCTTTTATTTTCCCTGAATATGAAAATAAAAATACAGTCAAGTTTAGGATTTCCCTAAAAAGGAGTCCAGAGCAAGAGAAGGGGCCTGGCTAGCCTACTGTAGCCCAGAGCAGGGATCCAAATGCCTGGGGCTGGTGGCAGGCCCTTGCTGTCTTCTTGGCTTTCTCTCTACTCTTGATCACAGGAACATGGCACCTGAAACTTGTACAGAGCCACCTCTGTCCCCATTTCTCACCTGGGGCTCAGCAGCTGCTCTGACCCTTTACACTAAGGCTGCACTTGTCCACCCAAAACCAGCATTTCACCAGGGGAACAGAATGAGAGCACCCTATCGCTCCTACGTGCACCACGGTGCTTTGCACGGAGATCTGGGAGTGTGTGGGGAAGAAGAGGACGGTGGCTCATTGCTGTGGCTTTTCCCCTCCTCCTGCCTGCGGCTCCTGCTGCTCTGCCATGTATCCAGCAGTGCAGGCAGTGGGGTGCTGCTCACCGCCACCTTGCCTGTGGTTAGCCCCACGTCTCTGAATTTGGCCACCTGAATTGCTAACTTCCATGGTGTTAATCTGTGAGCTGGATCCTCCCCGTTTTGTGAAATAAATGAATGATGTATATTTTTACCGCATGGTGCGAAAAGGTTCACACTCACTCATTTTCACTGCGCTCGCTTGATTTCTGGTGAAGCTGCCCTGAGTAGAGCGAGGGCTTTGGAGCTGCAGGAGATCACAGCCACAGTGGAGAGGATCAGCCCAGCTTTTGGTGCGGCTGCAAGCACACCCAGGGACCCCGCGAGGTGATGCTGAGCTGGCAAAGGCAACTGGGGAGTCCTAGCAGTGACCGGTGTTAAAATCTCAACTCACTTAAATAAATGCCAGCTGCCTCTGCGGAGGGGCGGGGAACTTCAACTGTGGGGAGAAGGTTCCCTTGGCTGTAAGCGTGCTAAGCTAAAGCCCTCTCTGCATCGAGTCACCAAAGGGTGACCTTTTAGCAGTAACAGAGGAGAGGTCTGTAAAGGCAGGGGATTATAGAAATGTTAGGAGCAGTAGACCTTGTTTGCCTTAACAAAGCACTGTCTGAAGCAGCATCATGTGCAAACAATAAAGAACTTAAGCTAAAAAGGCTGGCGGGGGAAACCTGTGACCACTTGACAGGAGGAAGGCTGAGGTCCATTGATTCAGACCCTGTATTTCAGCTGGGCTCCGCTCACAGCCTCCCCGCCTGTCAGGAAAGAGCACTGAGCAATGTTGCTGAAAGATAGGGAGAGATATCTTTAGGGACAGTGGAAGGAATACCCACAAAAGTCAGCTCCCTATTTCTACCCCACATTCAGAGCGGCCAAAATTCATATGCAACTATAAATCTATTGCTTTGTAATCATAAACTGCCTTTTTGTGTTTTAATAGGAAATGATCTGATAATTTCACTGAATGGCATTTTTAGATAATTTAAGAAAAGACAGTTGATTGTAGACTTTCATAAGTTGTTTAGCAAATAAATATAAAACTGAAGAAAAGCATGACAATGTTTTCAGTGGCAATTTGGTGGCAATTTTCACAGACACAATAGTGCTACATGCAAAATGTATTTCTTTTCATATCACTGCTGACATAAATCAGATATCCTACTGCTACTGTCTTTTTTTGGCTGCAAATTCATCTCAGAAAATTTGCATTTTGAGTGTTAATAATGCAATATCAGAAGAACTTACTGACTAATGTTTTTTGATCCCATCAATAACAGCTTCTGGAGGTAGTTCCTGGTAACTGAATAATGTATTGATTCCTATACCAGATTCCTGCCCCAAGTTTTTTGAAGGTAATTTATGACTGTAATATCTTTTGAAGATTAGCTGTTTCAAAATTCTCACACTTACAGTTTACAAAGCCAATTTGTTTACAGGTATTATGAAGAGAGTGAGAAATTGAGGAGGATGGAAGAGGTTTCAATAAATACCTGCTATATGACAATTTCCAAGGTGTTATTAAAGTACATTCCTTTTAAGTCATACTCAGTAGCTGCACAATAGCTGGACAACCATTTTACCAAAGTTAAACTTTTTAAAGATATTTACTTCACTCTATTTTTCCTCTAGTTTTTTCTTTTTTCATTATTTATATATTATTTACTATTGTCATTAATGTTTTTGAGAATGCGTTATTCTTATTATTATTTATATTGAATAGAGATAGCTTGGCGTCAGTAACTTTAGAGAGCACCAGAAAATAAGAAAATATTATATTTATACCTCATAAACTGTCATTTCAATCTTCTGACTATTAATTTAGAAGAATTAAAACAATACAGCTTCTTACATCAGCCTTGCCCTAGATTACAAGAGGAGGTCTTGCCTTCATTATTATATCTATCAAAAGCAAAAAAGTGTGGGTTTAAGCCCTGCAGAATTTTCTACTGAACATGTGTTTTCTGTGCTTTCTGTGGATAAGTCCATGGGCCTTGAGCATTGCTGAAACTGTAGTTGCAGGCATTTATGTAATGAGGTGAGTGGGTTTTGCACAAGAATTAAGAGTGGGGAGCAGGTGAGTGTTGTCAAGGGGAGCCAGGGTGAAGGAGGTTATCAGTGGTGTTCTTCAGGGACACGTTTGGAAACCAACACAAACCAATTCATTCGTTATTGACCTTGGTACTGGAACTTGCTCTAAGCTTAAGACATGTGTCAGTAATATGAAGTGACACAGGGTCACTAAGGATGAAGAGGACAGGAGCATCATTCAGGGAGGACCCTGTGAATTAGAGCAACAGGAACAGGGTGAATTATAGAAGCACAAAATGAAAAAACACGGGCATAGACTCACAAAAAGCTGGGTCCCTGTGTCAGAGGCAGCAGAGAGGGCAGGGGGAATGTGGATAGGTGGCTGAAGATCTGTGAACCACCAGTGTGATACTGCTGGGATTCAATTTCTAGGGACTGTGAGGAGCAGGACTGAATGGCTGGAGTAGTCCCAGGCAGTCCTTTTCCAATCCTACGTTGCTCTACTTCTATGATGCATCAATCCAAGCATGTTCAGCAGAAAAAAGGAAGCTTTAGTACCACAATACGAGGCATATATAAGAATACCTGGAGAATATTAGAGTTGCTTTACATTAAAAAAAAAATAAATAAACTGAAACGGGAGCAGAGAAAAGCTACCAAGGTGATACAGGAACTGAGAGTAACTAATGAGATGAGATTACTGGATCTTTGCTTATTTAGCTTAGCAAAAAGAAAGTTAGGAAAGAACAAGATTACTTCGTTAAATACATTACTCAGACAGTGTATAGTAAAGAGGAAGAAGCATCACTGAAATTAGAGGATAAGGACAGTGATACAGGCAGTCCTGGATTTAGAATCCTTGGGCATTTTTACAGTGGGTGTTGAAGAAAACACAATTTACAATTTCTATTGTTACTTTCCTCTGCTGCGCATTTTCTAGCAAACCAGCACACTGAGTATTTGCCCAGGATGGATGGAGGCTGAAGAAGGCTGAAGGAGGTTGACCCATCTGGGTCAGTTTTCTTGTTGTCCTCTGAAGGAGAGTGGTGACTTTGTCTGTCATCACTCACTCCTTTGTGAGCTTTTCTGCAGTCTGTATCCTGACCTAAAGAGACAAACGGCCACTGGATCAACAGCTCAGGGCTAGTAACAGCTGCCAGGGAACCTTGAGAAGCTGCAGTACACACTTACCCTGTATCTTGCTGCCCTCCCCCTGGCTTCGTTTTGCATTTTGTGTGCTGCAGGAGCCTGGTGAAGTGAAAACCAACACAGTCCCTGGGTCCTGACAGCCAGATAATCCTGGAGCTGCAGAGGTTGCTTTGCAGTGGAAGGCCCTGAGGGCTGTTCCAGCTGGAGCAGCTACTGAACCCTGAAACAAAAGCTGAGCACTGTGGAAGTCCACGGTGGGGACAGGGAGTTGCTTGCAACCTGCCAGCTGTCTGTGGAGTGGGCTTAAGTATTAATTTCCTCAGAGTGCTAGGGGTAAAGCTAAGGATAAAGTCAAAAGGGCATCTGCTTCAGCCTGGCTCCAATATTATGTTTTCCCCATCTTTTTTCTCCATGTGCTCAAGCAATGCTGTACCTGCCTGCTAAAACAGAGTGCGGAGCACAGAGTGTGCGAGTGAAGGTGGGCATGCTGCTCTGGCATCGCACATGAAGGCTGCCTGTGTTGCCAGGCTCTGTCTCCTTCCCACAGCCCTGGCCAGGAGCTGCAGCCATTGCTTTTGCTGGCAACAGGAGTGGTCCATGGCTGCAGTACACCCAGGAACCCCCTTTCTCTTCCATCCTCCTGGGATTTATGCAATAGCCCTTTTACATCTCTGCCCATGCAGATAGTCAGACTTAAAGGTGAGAAAAGAAATCCAGCTAGTGGGGGTCACTGCTTTTTGTCCTGTTTGTGAAGCATGAGAAATTCCCGCACACAGTAATCTCCCCAGCTGGCAAAAAAAAATTATGGGCTGTACCGTATTAACCTGTGTGAAAGCTAGATGCAGCCATGTCTTCGCAGACTTTCCTTCATGTCCACAAATGAGAGCAGGGAAGACCAAACCCCAGGAACTACTCTGAACTTTAACTCAGCCAGCATTTAAGCATGTGCCTAACTTTAACTGCTTGGATAATCCTGTTCTAAAACTTGCTGCTTGTGTTGTCTGGCTGTGGTCAAAAGGTCTTTGGGACTCCTGACGAATGAGGACTAGGGGTATTCAGGGAGCTGAAAATAATGGGTTAGATCCTGCTTACCTAGCGCAGTCATGTCATTCCATTCATGGTCTGACTGCTCGTATAAATAAAAAGAATAGGATCTGACCCAGTCTTTGCACCTAGTTGGAAAAAATCCCTCTTCTGGATTTTGAGAGCAGTTTCTTAAAACAGCTTTTATTTGTTCAGCCTTTAAACAGACAGATTGTCTCCAAACCCTATCAAGTTCTGATTAAATTGTTGTGCAGGAGTCAACAGGTACATATTAAATAGGCTGTGAGATTACTTTCCATCCTGAATGGCAGCACCATGTCTAATTAGAAAAAGAGAAATGAGGCTGGAGGAATGAGACACAGAACTGCAGCAGGAGCTCAGATAGAGCCAGGGGAGTGGGTACCGTGAGTACCTAATACAGTCTTCAGACCTTTGACCAGACGATTCAAGGTCTTCTCTGAGGATTGGTTAAGCTGCAACTTTTATTTTCCTTCTGCCTGTTTCTTATGTAAATTGAGCATGCCATAGGAGCAAGCAGGTGTTGGGTCCTTAACGTTGCCCAGGCAGAAATAGGAAAAAAAAAAGTTTTAGATAAATGCAACAACTGTAAGAGGATTTTGAGCTGGAGGATAAGGAAGTTCTGAAATCTTAGAATAGGAAGGAACGCCTTTATTTTACTTGCTGCTATTGGTTGTGCTTCCTGTTGTGACCCCTCTGCAGTGTTTCGTAACACCTTGGGGACTGCTAAGTCTAATGCTGTAATGAGGAACAAGGATTCCTAGTTCCTCCACACTATCTGCCAGAATGCAAGGTCTCTTTTGTCTGGTGATGACAAAAATTGCAATAGGAACTGAAGAGAAAAAAGGCAAAATTCCCCACTAGCTGGGAAAAATTACCATCTCAGTATTCTCAGAGCTAGGGCTCATGTACCTCAGTGTATGTCCTGAGTAATGCTCACATGGTTCCTGAATAGAAATGTCCATGCTGATTTTCAAAGGGCTTTGTTAAAAGTCATCTGCACAGCCAGGCTCCGAGGTGTGCTGACTGTCAGAGCAGAATGGCAAGGATGGGATGGCAGGCTGCTGATGGGAGGGTAGCTCTGAAACTCGTACCGGCTCCTCATGGGCTGCTCTGCCAGAGCGAAATACGTAGATTCTGATATGCTGTATAGCCCTGTCTCCAACTCCTCTAACGTGCTATAGGTGGCCTTTTACTGTACCCTTGAGCTATGGCCAGTGGAGGTGGGGAAGGGATGGAGAAGAGAAAGAAGGTATTTTTAGCATAAAGAACCTCTTTGCTGATACGCACCATGGTTATGCATGCACACGCAAATTCAGAATATTGGTTAAATATTTTTTTTGACCCACTAATTCAGCTTCTCAAACATATATGGATGTCTTATCCTCTGCCTAGGCTTTTGTACTAGCTGAGCAGCAGATACTGCCTAAAGCACTGCCCCGGCCCGTCTGCAGACCTGCAGCACTGCAAGAGGCATGTGGGTAGGAACATAGTATTTGCACATTGATAAGGCATAATAATTTTCAGAGTGGTTACTGCAGTTTATGCTTACGGCATTCGTAAAGCAAATCTAGTTAGTCTTTGTTCACTAGCAATACACCCACACAACAAATACTATGGTAAATGGCAATAAGATAAAATCTGGAAATGCAGTCATGAAGCAAAATAAAGTATCTGTTGGGAGAGGCAGCATGTAAGTCATACAAGTAGTTTTGAATCATCATTTTAGCAGAGATACATCTTGGATGGCTGTACTTTACCCTACAACACCAGTGAGATAAACAGTTTACATAGCAAATTTGTTAGCTAGTGTCCAGTGAAGAGATAACAGGAGATGCCCAAAGAAATTGAGAAGAATTTGGCAGAATAAGAATTTTTAGAGTACAGCTTATGATGTTTACCAACATATTTTTTCCATTGCAAAGCTGTGTTTGAACAGGGCAATGCTGTTTGTCATAGTAACCTAAATTCCTAAGCAGAACAGAACCATCTTCTATTTTCACAGCACAACAATTTCAGATGTAATAGGCCATGATCTCCAGCACTTACCAGATCTTTGCCCTTCCCTTCTCCCCTCTTTCTTCTCTCCCCTTTCCTCTTTTTTTTTCTTTTCTTTCTTTTTCCCCTCTTCTCCCCCCCCCCCCCCCCCCCGTATCAGGAAATGTGAATTGCATTCCATTACTAAAACAAAATCACTCTTAGATGAGGTTTTCCCCTCTGTATCTAACAGACCTTTCCTGATCAAAGTTATACAAAAATTGGTCCTCTTCAGTAACTGTTCAGTTTGCAAGCAAACGGCTATTTCTCCACAGACTACCAATATTATTTCATCAGAAGAAATCCTGACCTTTTCCAGCTCAAGTGCTGTGAAAAATCATTATCAAACTGCCTGGAAGATGGAAACCATCCACCGAGTGGGTTATTGACAACATGTGTTATACAGGCTTCCCAGGGCTGCTCAACCCATCTACCTTTTCCTGATCTGGATGGACAAGCTGTCATCATCAAGACCTCCAGCAAAATTCCAGCCCCTGCCAGGAGGTTGGGTGCTTATCGGTTTTGGCACAGTAGGGAATCTCTTCATCCTGTGGCTGAAGTAGTTTTTTTTCTCTTCTTGGAGACTTTGGATCGCAGATAGAAGGGCAGAGCCCTGTGGCACAAGAACAGGCCTCCATGTCTCATGACTAAGCTCAGATGCAGAAGGCCTTACCTTCTTCTACTATGCTGCAGCCATTTTAATGTCACCATGGAGTGTTTGGGGCAGCATGAGTAATGCTTGTAACGCAGATGTAGATAACATGCTTCAATGGTATCTACTGCCTTTAAAGCCACAGTACGTAAAGAGAAAACACAATGAGATTATGGAAACTGCTGCTTACTGGACAAAGCAAAACACCCAAAGCAGGCTTTTGATCTCACCCATAGCTTCCATGTAAAATTGTTAGACAAATTAGAAATTTTAAAATAGTCTAAATGTGGGTGAAAAACCAAGATGGAAACTCACTTTCTTTTCAGGTGAAGATTTGAAAGCAGATAGTATGATCATTTGATGTGTCTCAAGAGCAGAGCCAAAAGTAGGTTTTTACTTCATCAGGCTAAAAGAAACTCAGAAATCTGCCTTTTTCTAGCAAAATTTTGGGGATGTTGACTGCATCTATTTTAAGTCTGAAGGCAAAGCTTTAGTGGAAGAATTTTGAAGCTAAGAACCAGGGCCTGACTGTGAAAGTACAAGTATGTTGCAGGGTTAAACTATTATTCACCTCATTTAGCCCTTATACCTTTCTAGCAGCAGAAAGAGCAGAGAAAGAGAAATTTAAACAAGAAGAAAATTCTGAGAGCTAAGTTTGGGGTGGCATAAGAATATGAAGAAGAAAATTATTAGAGACTTTCTGTGATCAGAAAATAAAACATGCTGAGCTAAAAGTAAGGACAGAGACAGTGGGATATGAAAGTGGTCCTACTGTACTGACTAGGTCTTGGAGAGTAAAATCCTTTCAATAAGAAAAGGTGATTTCCTGGTTTATCTCAGCCTCTTTTTCAAATTCAATAGGAGCAATTCAGTTCCTGGCACATACTGAAGAAAGTTAAAAATTAATGACTTATGAGAACTGTGCTGCTTATGGCAGAGTGAAGCCAAGGTCAGTACTGCTGCTGTACCAAAGGACCAAGCATCGCCACCTGGATTTGGCCCAGCACTGGCTCACAGCAGCACGAGACTCTGGGAGCCCTACAAACCTTGCCCCACTGGGAAGCTCTACAAGCCTTCCCCCACAGATCCATTCCACCTCCAATGGGAGCAGTGGTCCCAGGGAAAGTGACATAATTGTGGTGCTTTGACTTAATACTTCTCTTTCCACTTCTGCCATCAGGGCTTCTGTGGTGGCTTAGCTGTGATTGAAGCTACATGAGGTGATCTGCTTGGGTGAATGAGAGCACAGGCAATGTTTCTGTTTCCCCAAAGTGGATGTTACCAGGTAAACGACATCTTACATTGGCACGGGCTTGTCAAATGCTGGCTTAGGTGCTACTATTCTGCACTGCAGTCTCCAGTCAACCCACCATTTCATGCTGAATTTGTCCATAAAATGTTTCCAAATGCTTCCTCACTGGGCAGTGTGTGAGAAGTAACGTCCCTGGAACAGATACATCAACAGGCCTGTACAGTTTCTTGATGGGTTGGGACTGCTCTGCGGTCTTCTGCTAGCTCAGGTGGTTTTCTTAAAGGGATCGCCTTCAATGCCTGCAACAAAGGATCTGTCAGCACCTTTTATAATACATATAGAAAAGTCTCAGTCAAAACTACTGAAGCTGAAAACATGTTTGTCAAAGTAGCTTTGAAATGTTACAGGTTCACCACTTTCTTCTGCAGGTACTTAAAACAGGTGTGATATAATCCTAATTTTTAGGAAACCTGAGAATGGGAGGTTGGACTTATATAGTGAAATTTTTTTCACTATAAAAAACAAACCAAAAAAAAGGAGAAACAATGAAGTGTTTCTTGGCAAAGACCAGCAGAAGGATGTAGCTGGCAAAGGAAGCTGACTTTGATTAACCTTTACATTCAGTATGCACTTGTGACTCTTCATTTGTGCCTTATTGCAGCAAACGCATAAAAAGGCCCTGATTAATGTGATTGCTTTAAAATTATTTTTATTTGTAACAGCCTCCAAATATAAATCTGCATATTCAGGACATCTGAGTGCTGGTTTTCTTCCTGTCCTTCCCATAAGTGCCTAGTGGAGGCCATTGCCTTGAGCATGGGGAGCGGTGTGTGCTGGGCAGCTTATGGCACAGCAATGCCTCTCCTCCGACGGCTTTGCTTTGGCAGCCGTATTCCTGACTCGTCCAGCCCTCCTGGTAACAAATGAACGTGTGCAAGGATGGAAGCATGAGAGCAGTGTGATGGGAGGTGATTTATGATGCCTGGCTGTCAACGTGATTCATTAAGTAAGCCTCTCGGAGTAGGGCAGAGTGCTAGGAAAGCTGGGCAGCACCCGGCAGAGGAGAGGAGAGTGCCTGCCCTGCTCTGGGGGATGGCTCTGCCTGGTCATGCACCCATGCAACTTCCTGCACGGAGTACCAAGCATCAACCTTAATTGATGGCTGCAAATGGTGCTCTTTTTTTTTATTATTTATTTCTCTCAAACAACCTTTTCTTCCTTTCTTTCCTTCTCCCCTCACTGCTGTCTTTCCTGCAGCTGATTTCCATTTGTTGTATTTTCATTTTCTTCTTAGAATCATAGAATGATTTAGGTCGGAAAAGACCTTTAAGATCATCGAGTCAATTCATTAACTCAGGACTTCCAAGTCCACCACTAAACCATGTCCCTAGGCACCACGTCTACACATCTTTTAAATACCTCCAAGGATGGTGACTCAACCACTTCCCTGGGCAGCCTGTTGTCCTGTTTGACAACCCTTTTGATGAAGAAATTTTTCCTAACATTCAGTCTAAACTTCCCCTGGCATGACTTGAGGCTGTTTTCTCATCCTATCACTTGTTACTAGGGAGAAGAGACCAACACCCACCTGCCTACAACCTCCTTTCAGGTAGTTGCAGAGAGCAATAAGGTGTCCCTTGAGCCTCCTTTTCTCCAGGCTAAACAACCCCAGTTACCTCAGCTGCTTCTCATAGTACTTGTTCTCTAGACCCTTCACCAGCTTCATTGCCCTCGCTCCAGCACCTCAATGTATTGAAGGGACCCAAAACTGAACAAAGTATTTGAAGTGTGGCCCCACTAGTCCCAAGTACAAGGGTATGATCACTTCCCTAGTCCTGCTGGCCACACAATCCTTATACAAACCAGGATGCTGTTGGCCTTCTTGGCTACATGGGCACACTGCCAACTTATGCTCAGCTGTCTGTCGACAAACACCCCCAGGTCCTTTTCCACCAGGCAGCTTTCCAGACACTCTTCCCCAAGCCGGTAGCGTTGTGTGGGGTTGTTGTGACCCAAGTGCAGGACCCAGCACTTCTCTTTGTTGAACTTCATACAATTGGCCTCGACCCATCCATCCTGCCTGTGCAGATCCCTCTGCAGAGCCTTCTTACCCTCAAGCAGATCAGCACTCCTGCCCAGCCTGGTGTAATCTGCAAACTTACTGAGGGTGCACTTGATCCCCTCATCCAGATCATTGATAAAGACATTAAACAGAACTGGCCCTACTACTGAGCCCTGGGGAACACCATTCTTTTCTTCTCTCTCCTTCGCCCCATCTTCATTGTCTTTCCCAAATCATTAGACTCTTGCTGCTTTGGATAGGTGCCAGTGGCTCTGGAGTGAGTCTGTCAGCAGGAGCAGGAACAGGCAGGGTGCCTTGCCTGCAACAAGCCCTGGCCCAGCATGGGGCAGCAAAAGGCTCACTGGTACACCCACACTAGGGTCTAATTGCATACCCAAGGTAGGCCCTGCGCATATTTAGCATTTGAAGGTAGTTACCTTGTTTGAGCTACACATCTCAATTTCTTCTGTGGTCAATGTGGACAGTCTAAGGAAAGTGTCTAAGGTAAAAGGGGTGACACTTCTTCTGGAGTTGCCCATATTTCCACTATTTGAGTAACCTTAAACAATCAACTTTGACAAGATAGCCAACTCTTAGGTGACTAGAGCTGCATAATAGAAATCTCTCTCTAGGGACACAGAAATTAATGGAGGATAAATAATTCAGATGGGTGGATCGAACTCAAGTTCTATCACCTCTTTCCACTAAAGGTCCTGGGGTATTTTATTAATTTTGCACAATAACCACATATTATCATACCCTTCTCGTATAAGAGTCTAAGTATAGTCACTTCCTGATACTGTAATCTAATGGAGCTATTCTTGTGCTAAATAGGTGGGGGCTTGTATTTTGGAGCTAGAGGCTTTGTAGACAAGTCCCACTGACAGTTCATTGTATGTGTCATTGCACAAAGCCTAAATGCAGTTTCTTAGCATCTGATGAGTTCATAGCATACCTGTCTCACAGCTCAGCAACTCAGGGTATGGGGAGGTTCAAAGTGATTTACCAAGAGAAGTGCTGGAGCCCAGACTATGGCTAGAGCAGGGGGTATGGAGGTTTGAGCACAAGTGACACTGTCTTCCAGAAACAGAATAGCAATTCAGTATTTATTATCTTACAGAAAGGGCTGTGGCTGCACCTGGTTCCTACAGTGCAAAACTGTAACTAGCTGTATTCAGCCAAGGAGGAACTGGAAAATTTGTCTGCCTGGTTGCTAACAGATAGAATGTAGAGTTTTTATTCCAGTCTGCAAATCCTAATCAGGCTCAGATGGCAACCTGTTCAATTGGGTTAGCAGGAAGGCACTTCTAGGGATGCTCAGAGATGCATCACTAGGGGTAGAGGAAATTAAAACAGTATTTGGAAAAAAAACTCCCTAAGAGTCGGAACCAGGGGGGGGTTCTGCAGTGCAATTTTGGATGTAGGTACCTACATCCTCCCTAAACCCCAGATGTATATGTTCATAACTGGTCATTGGCCAGTAAAGTATTTTGTCCTGACAGTTGTCTTAAAAATTGTATTAAATATGGGTCAGATTTGGGATCTGAAACTCACTTGCATGAGTTTCTCCTCTGAGCTCAGAGTGACTGAACTGAGATGCGCCATCTCTCTAACCACAGTATTTCTGAGCAAAATTAAATAATTATGACATCAGGCCAGAACTGAGACAGTATGAGATTGGGGCCTGTGATGTCCTACTTTTGTCTGCCAAGCAGCATCCTTTCCTTTTACAGCCCCTGTTCTGCTGGCAGATAGGAGGCTCTTTTTTCATAGTAATTGTTTCCACAGACGTGGGGCAACTTCTGATTCAGGCCCAAAGCTACGGTGAAGAGCTAATCTTAGTGCTGGTGTGCCTCATACAGCCAAACTGCATTATTTGTCAGAAGGTTAATTCTGGGAAGTGCAACTGTTAGTGGTATGATGGACAGAAAAGCCATTTTTATAAGACAATGTAATGGAGAAGAATGCATGCAGAGACTAAGAAAAACACAGAATGTAAATGAACAGAGACAGTATATACCATGTGGCAGATGGAAAAGTAGGAACAGGATCATTAATAACAGGAGATGATGTCTTTTCAGAACAGATTGCCAGTATGAAAGACTTCAACCACTTCACCTGTAAGACTGAAGCACCAGTACAAGTTCTTTCAGTGTGAGCTCTCTTGAGACCTTTTTGAACAGTTACATCTTCATTGCATCATCACGCCTGAGATGCGTTACGATATATTGAAGGTACAGGATGATGGCACAGTGTGATGACAGTGGCCAGAAGAGCAGGGCATTAAGTAACTGGTGATGGAGCTCCAAAACAAGGGATGGAGAAGCATAAGAGAACTGGGCATTACTGTCCTGAGGTTAAATGAGATAAAAGAGAGAGGATGTGCTTCTGATGAGGATAATGACTCAGTGAAATGAAAACCAAAGAAATGTTTGTCAGTTCTCATTTTAACCAAACTAGTTCTTTCTTCCTTGCTTTCAGAGCACAACATCCAGCATATTTCATTGTGTGGTTACATGCAAACAGTAAGCATGCTCTGCAGTTGGTGTTAATAGAGTCCACCAGAAGTCAGATGTCCACAATATGTATCTGTGTGTGTGTGTGTGTGTTTGCATTCCACAAGTGAGGAAAGATCCCCATTTATTGCTGCAGGCGGGCTGGTGGGCAGGGATCTGCAGGGAATGGGGAGATTAGCTCACAGGCAACTCCTCCTTTGACAATAGAGTTCAGCCTGGAACAACTTCTTGAGCATAATCTGTTTAAAAAGACAAAAGGCAGATGCCTTATTTATGTCAAGAAATTTTGTATTTGAACTATGCTTCCAAATGAAATGTGCCCTCAAGGAATCTCTCTAGTGATGTCAGATGCTCATATGCCTCACTTCTACAAAGCTGGTGAAAATGGAGTAGAGAAAGCCAAAGCAGTCGGCATCTTCCTCCTTTCACTGCTGTAATTACCGCACAGAAAGCATTACACGTTTGCCTCCTCTCCCTAAAGCTCTGCTTCATGGCACTCTTCACATGAGCAGTGAATTTCCATAAGTTAGCGGTGACCTACATTCAAGGCAGAAGCGTCGCTGCCTGCTTTCGGAGTATGCCCTGGCTGCCTTCCAGCTCAAGCCTGAGATTCTCAGCATTTCATTTCCTGGCTTGTCCCTGTCGGGCTCGCAGGGGATCAGCTTCACTGCAGAGCATCTGCATGGAAAGGTCACTGCAAAAAGAAGGGTTGGAAGGAATTTTTGTGGT
Source organism: Falco punctatus (assembly GCF_963210335.1). Classification (NCBI taxonomy): domain Eukaryota; kingdom Metazoa; phylum Chordata; class Aves; order Falconiformes; family Falconidae; genus Falco; species Falco punctatus. The sequence goes on along the minus strand of NC_137581.1, from coordinate 94,739,173 downwards.
AGGCTTAGACACTTCTCTGACATAAGTTACAAAAATACAGCCTGCAATGAACACAAATGAATAGGTAGTGAAGAAAGCAGCCTGGTTAAAATCTGGGCTTGTAAGAATCAGGACTGTGATTCAGTCATAAAGGGTTTTTTTCAAACTTTGGCACACTCTTGCCATTAAATGAGTTACTGAATTAAAAGTTTAGTGTTTGCCATTGATGCTTCATCCTGCTCTGTACCTTCACTGACAGATGAAGCTACCCACCTGTGAAGTGGTGTAAGAGCACCGAATAGCCTAACAAAAGTGCTATTACAAACCTTTCACAAGGACAAAATGAGAATGTGTAAGCTGACTGCATGATTGATTTGTTAAGTGTTACTTTAGTCTACAACACCAACAACCTGGCTATGAACTTCTTATTTCTGGTTTGGGGTTTTTTCGGCAAGTGAAGCAGTTGTCTGGAAGGCTGCAGAGAGTCATGGTAGGAGCATATGAATCATCATCTTTCAAAAGGAAGCTCTGCTCTAAGTGAAGCTGCCCCAGTGGTGTGGTGGCATGGAGACGAGGCAGACCAAAACCAAAGCAGAAATTAAAGAAATGAGCTGAATCCGCTTAGAGATAAGCATTTCTAGAGAAGTTCAGACCAGATGTCCCTTTGGATTCACATAGCACAACTTGACAAATACTTCAGAATAAGCAGCGCTGGCCTCACTAACAACTTCCACAGCTGTGAGAGTAACTGAATATTGGGCCGTGTAGCCTGGGCTCCAGAAGAGAGTTCGCTCTTTAGGTTACCTCTGCCCAATGTGAAAACGTGCATGGGCCAGGAGAGTGCACTCCTGTCCACTCTGCCCTGGCACTCTGTGTAGCCACATAGAATGAAAGCGGAACAAAATAAAAAGAGCAAGTCAAACCACCCACAAAAAAATGCTTCCAAACTTACAGCTCAAGAGCTGAAAATTCTGAAAATTTGGCAAACTAAGGGGGACTTTTCCTGACTAGAAAACAAATAGGGAAGATATGGAAATGACTTGTTAGGCTTTTGGTAGGGCTAGTTCAGTCTTCAGTTCAACTGGAGTTTGTTTCAGGCAACTGACTTTTTTCTTTGACACAGACACCAGAAAGGCTGACATAGCAGAATGAAAATAACAAGTGACCATGACTTCACAAGGAACCTCTTACCCAGCAAGCTGGTTACTTAATGGGAGGCTACTGACTGTGGGGAAGTGCTACCCTTTGTTTGTTTCATTTTTTTCTTAGCTTCAGCCAACTAGGGAAGCCATACATGAAGCTACTTCAGCATAAAAATGGATCAGGACTGATATAAATAACAGCAGTGATGGGAAGCTCTGAGATTTTGCATATTTGACTCCCGGCTATTTCCCTTAGCCAGGAGGGATTTCCTACCCTATTTTGTGTACTCTCTGTTGCAGAGGACCTCATTTCATGCTGCTCTGCCTGACTGAGAAGGGCAGGCCAGCATTGTTTGGTGGCCGGTTGGCACAGTGGTGTCCCTAAGCAGCAGTTGGGAGAGAGACCACTCCTCTGGGCTTGTGCTGAAGGATCACACAGAGTGCTGACCTACTGCGGCTGGGCTGGTGTGGGTTGTCCTCCAGAACACCCCCTCTTTCACTTCCATTTCTGCTTTCTCAGCTCCAGCACATCACTCTTTTTACTTATTTCTCTGTCTTGCTCTGCCTGCTTCTCCTTTTCTTTCCTCTGCCTTGCCTCTTTCCTCCACTCATTTTCTCTTCTTGTCCTTCAGTGTGTGTTTCCTCTCTGCTCTTCTTTAAAAATTGCTGATACCACCCTCCACTAGCAGCACTCAGGGATCCTCACCCTTCTTGAACACTGAGCAATGTTACGAGCTCAACCACCGCAACAAATGTGGTAGATGAAAATCCCTGAACTTTTTTCTGCTTGCTGTGCTATAGAAAAGGCTATTTTGGACATGAATATCTAACGCTTGCCAGCTGTGCTTTACCTGGAGAAATGTAGCAGCCAAGCCTACACCATGCTAACACTAGGTGCTGGGTCCAAAGCTAACACTGTGCTGAAATAGGATTTTAATCTGCAAAAACAAACACAACTGCAGAACTGCATTGTCCAGTGAAGAATTCAGTGTTCTCATTTTTCATGAAAAACCATGGGAAACTGAAGGACAACACTCTGCCACCAGGCACAGCATGAAGCAAGATAAAGACAAATGAATAGTACTGAGCTGCTTTCTTTACTTAATTGCCTGGGGAAACCACCTAAAGTAAATTTGGATGCTAAAAAATGTTTGGAGGATAAAAATATCGAGCAATCTTTAATTCAAAAAAAAGATGCCAATACTCTGAAACTTAACTGGTTTCTTCAGTGCTTAAAAGTGAGTCTGCTGAGGTTCCATCTCTCCTCTTGATAATGTCAGAGTAAAAGCTTTTCTGAAAGAAACAACATGCACGTGTGTCCTCCCTCACCATTCAGAATAAGAAATGCTTCTCCTTCTAAAGCATACACGCATCTTTCACTGGTTGCTGTATATTAACAGGTGATGTTCTGGTATCAGCAACCCATGCCCTGATGTCATTAAACCTTCTATTTCCTTCCTATCCAGCCTGCCAGAAATCTTTCCAGGATAACTGAGGGGACTGAAACACAACTCTAACACTAGAATCCCTTCATCATACTTGTATAAAATAATAATAACAATAAAACCCAGAAACACAACAAACACTAAACTGAGAGCAGGTATTAAATATCATTAATAAATATAGACTGCACCACAACATCAAAAGAAAACTCATCTGGAAAAATTCCTGACACTAACTCTTCCTTTCATCTATTTTGGCTTCTTAAAGGGAAAAAAGAGAAAAATCTAGTAGCTATCTTAATTTAGTTTAAGTTGTGGTTATTTTAAATCAAAACCAAAAGCCTAGTCAGAGTGCTGAGGGAATACGTGATAGATCAGTTCTTCTCAAAGTGAGGAGTGTAGAATAAATTTGAGATGGACCAGGAAAAATCCATCTCATCCTTGTTTCCATTCTGTCTCTCCCTGTCTTCAAGACATCTTTCCTTTTTGGTGGCCATAGCATGAAGAGGCAGAAAGAGAGCATGAGGAAGGCCTGGGCTCTGTGCAGCATCTTCCCTGTGTGATGGCATGGCAAGCTGAGGCTGGGGTCACAAAAGCTACATCAGCCCCCCACTGCAGGAGCACCCACACGGGGACTGTACCCAGGGGAGGAGGGAGCTGGTGGGACTGGGTGGGAGTGCAGAGAGCCCCTGCCAGCAGCAGGCATACATTGGCACAGGGCGCCAGGGCACCAAGCTGAGCTGGAGTCAAGCTCACTGGCAAAGCTGGTGATAGAAGGAGTTTAAAATGCTTTTTTTACTACAGGCTTTATTGATGCATGGGTACGTTGTGAATTTGTATCCCATTAGTTAATCGGTTTAAATGGATTGTACAATCTGAAGGAAACAAAGAGGCAGGCGTGGGCAAGACTGCAGGGTGCAAATTCATGTTACAGCCAGCTGATGCTGAAAGGGGGATTCATTCTTCCTTTTCTCCCCTCCCTTGTGCCAGTACTGACTGCAGGGTACTAAGCTAACCTTTTCCTTTGGTATGGTGAATATTTCACTTGTTTTGTTCTATGAGGAAGCAAGGCACTAAGAGGAGGCAGGGAGACCACTGTTCTCAGCAGTAACATGTGTGGAGCAGGACAGCCAGGGTGCAAAACCCTACCCATGTCAAAAATGGCGACCTGTATCATCATGAACAGCCTCTCTTGGGTCCATTCTCTTCTCTTGGGCTGTGTTACAGGCAGAATTTGTAAGTGTTATTTAATTTCAGGTGTTCTCATAAAATCAGTAACTACTCAGTTTCCTTAAAGAGCTTGGAATACAGCTCTAGGTTTGTTCAAAAAATGAAAGGAACAGTATCTTTTCTACCTCTTTCTTGCCTACTCCCTTTACGCAACTCACTAAACTGGCTTAAACGCTGTGATAATGATTTAATTGCCTACACACTACCTGTTAATGCCGCTTAAAAAAAATCACATCCTTCTTGCATTTCCTGGATTGAATTCTGTGTAGCCCAAACCTTGGCCTCAGAAAAAGAAAGAGAAGGTTGTTTTTTTTTTCTTTTATGAAAGACATGGTATTATGAGAGGGACAAGCTGCCAAGGATATGTGAGAACAGTAGCGCAGGGGATTGCCATTAACACTGTTTGCTTGTATCCTGCTTCTTAGACAGAATTGCAATTTTGCATTTGCCTGACTGACACATGTACAACACCTGATGTGCAAAGCTAGGATTTGTGCATGTACATTCCTGTTGAATGAAGAAATGGAAAACTTTACTGAGATTCATACCACATGCAAAGCTCAAATTTCTGCACTAGCTACAATAAAGCTAGCTTTGCATATGACTTTTCTGAGTGCTTTGCAGGCTAGAAAGAGAGAAGAATATTGTCAAGAGTGGCTTGGAGTATTTCAGACCAAGAAATTTGGTGCCCAAGGATTTAATAATCAGTATTTTACACAAAAAGCCTGACAAGTGTGTGTGGGTGGGAAGGAAAGTCAGCCTGTTCCTTATGCAAAATCATGATCAATAAGAGCAGAGTGATGGCTCCGGTGTGAGAAGGGGGGTACATTGTGAAGAACTGGGATAAATGAGACAGCAATAGCTTCAGTCAATATAAATCAGTTCAGATCTTAATCATCACTGTATACCTCAAGAACTAGGAAGGAAAGAGGCTGTTTACCCCTTGCTGCTTCTCTCTCCCAAACTGTCACCAGCTGTCTACCCTTCTGCTTTAGGGGCATAACCCCTTCTGCCTCCTGTCTTGTAAGATTTAACCATGGCATGCTTTTTCCTGGCACACCATTTTGTCTACATCCCACCACTTGCACCCTGGTGTGACTACATAAGCGAGTGCTGTGCATCTTCACTACCAGAGACCTATATGGTTTATCCCAGGCTCACCAGCCTCCCATGCCTCCTCTGAGTCAGCACGCATTCACCACTGATCCACTACTCTCTCAGAGCAGGCTACTGTGCAGCAGTTTGAATATGAACTTAAAAGTGACCTTTGCTGTGTTGTCTACAAAAAGGTGAACTGCAACAAGGAATTGACACCTTCAGCTTGCTGTGCTTGTTGTGCAGTGTTGCCTCATTTGCTCTCTTATTTGATCATCCATGTCCATCTTCTACACAGCTGCTACTTAACAAGACAAGGAAAAGCCTTCAGTAAGCTCTCTGGTTGGAGCCATGCATAACAGACACCACAGATGAGGTTGCTGGGCACTACATTCATTAAACCTATAATAAACAGAAATATAAAAATAGAAATATAAAAAGCAATATCAAGAAACATTTGACCTGGTCTGTCTTGATTGATTTGTTGCAATAGGCAACATCTCAGCTGTTCTAGCTCTTTACAGTTGTCTCATACATGTTACCAGAGTGTTCAGGCCCCATATGAACCAATAAAAATGTGAAGTATGTAAGTACGGCCCATGTTATGGGATAGCATTTATTCAGCAATCAGGGAGTACGCTGTTTAGATTTTTCTTGTGATAATCAAATAATGAGAAGTCACAGATTGGGAAGGCATCCAGGGGAAAGAGCTTAGACTCTTGTCCCAGTTTGCTTGCTCTCGTGTTTCCTTCTCAGTCTGTAGAGCCTTTTTCTTCCTTTGCCCTCTGAAACGCTTTCTGCCCTGTGTCATGCAGTTATACACATCCTCCTGGGGTGTGACATGGACATGTTCAAAACCTCCTGGCTACACTAAGCAGAAACAAAGCTTGAGAGAGCCTGTTCCTGTCAGCCAGCTGGGCATTGTCACACAGGTACTGTGGGTGTAAAGCCTGGTGCACTTTCCGTGGTGATCTTCTGCTTCCCTTGCAGAAGATTTGCAAAATCTCCTCTGCCGGAAGCAGAGCATTATGTTTGCAAATGAGAAATCCTCCTCCTCTCCCCTTTTTTCATTTGTTATGAGTGATCTCTGGTGTGTCCAAAACAAAACAAACCCCGGAGAATAAAAAGCACTGAGAATGCTGCTTTAGACCACAAAAAACTTTTGCAGTTCCTGACTGCCAAGTTCACAGCTGAGACAACCTATATTTGCAGCCAGCCCTTGTCACTTCCTCAGCAGCTCCCCAGACACTTCTGGGCATGCCGGGGTGCGCAGGGGACCTAAGCGAGCCCATACTGTACAGGGCTCTGTGGAGGCGCTCAGGAAGGCACCAGGAGCAGCCTGGCTGGTGAGCATCCATATGGCCCTTTGCTGGAGATGCAGGGGGACTTCCTTGGAGGTGCCAGCAAAAGGCAAGGGCCTGAGGGCCACAGTCAGCAGGAGGGGAAGGATGGACTGAGCACTGGAGGCAGTGCAGACAACAGCCCCCAAGAGACAGCAGTCAGTGAGTGGAGCTTGCAGGAGGATCTTAACAGCTGTTTCAGGAACTGGCTGTGATCTTAAGAGCAGTTTTTACCAAGGTAGACCAGTTGCTTGCAACACAGCCCTGGCTTCTGGCTTTGCAGCTAATTTGGCTGATGTCTATGCAGAGTAGACACACCACAATGACAGACCAGACCATGTCATAAAGAGGGTGCCACCAGTGCTGGAACTGGAAACCAGAGCGACTCATTTAGGTACATTGACCTCAATGTAACTCAGTCAGTGCATGTATCATGCTAGGAGCTGCTGCTCTTGGACCCTTGTATATCTGCACTGCACTCCTCTGAACAGCCACAATGCTGTGGTGGGGGACACATAGGGGAAAGATCCCAGGATAAACAAGAGGTTTAGGATTATCAAAATTGTACAAGGCAACATGGAAACTAAGTTGCCAGACTCCCTCCCATTACCTTTCTCCAGCCTGCTTAAAGAAAGCAGTAAAATACCTGCAAGAAGTAGAGTCAGATACGCTGTTTTCTACTGGAACTGAAGATAACTGTAAACCTACAATGACCTGGTTTACTGTTCTTTCCAAATTATTTCTTGTTGGCTCTCCTTGTTAGCTGTTTAAATGCCTGCTCACTGGACTGGTTTAGAGAGGCGTTCATTGAGCCCTCCTGGGGTTAAAGCAGTCTTAAGTAGTGTTTTGCATCCGGGCCAATGTTCCTTCCTCTGCCATCATCACCCCAGGATTACTTCACAGCCAGCAAAAGTCAAAAGCCCGAGACAAAAGCGATGACAGCTATCTCCCAGGCTAACATGGCCCAGGGGCTCAGCAGCTGGGCATCAGCTTGCCTGTGGAGTGGAGAGGTTAAGCACTCCCATGGGGCAGCCCAGTGCTTAGGGCATCTCAGAGGATATTTCTGCTGCAGAAGCACAGAGTGGGGCTGGGGGTTTCAGTGGCACTCCCCAGCAAGCTCAGGCCTGCCATACTGCAGGGTGGCGCTGGTTGGGCAGTGGGCTTGGCTAGCAACTTCTCTCCTGGAGAGCAAACAGTGAGCGCCACCAAGCCTGTATGTGTCGAACCCTGTATGTGCTGTCAAGGATCCATTCAAGAAAGGATTAAATAGCTGAAGACATCATCGCAGCAGTGAGGCTGCTATGCTTCTACATAGAGGCCCTTTTGCTAAGTACTGCCAGGAGAGGCATTTACTTGTTGCTTATACATCAAAAAACATAATCTGCACTGTGGTCCATGCAAATTCATCCTCAGCACTTTCCTGCTGCTTTCCTCTCAGATAATATTTCCCCAGTGCAAGAGGTCTCACTTCATTCCCTCTATTCCACAGAAATAAAACATAAGCAAAAGCACGTTATAACACATGAGTCTCCTCTGTAAAGCTCTATTAAGCAGTGTTCCTGCTCAGGGCTGGATGAATCACCCTGAGGAGGGCTGTTTCTAAGCACATGCCATATATACTTTAAAGCAAAATAGGAAATACCTGCACTTCAGCCCTATAGTAGTTGTGCTTGAATCAAAGCAGATTATTCGTAGCCAGGGTCAGGTTCACAAGAAAGGGTGAGGTTGCTAGAAAATCATAACGATAAAGCTTCCTGTTTTTAAAGATTAATTTGAACAATGATTATTGCTGCCTCAGAGAAGGAAATGAGTGCCTGCGAGCTGAAAAGTACCTTACTATTTCTCCTTGCATTTGTGTGCCAAAAAGCAACACAAACAAGTGATTTGTGCTAGAAATGACAGGAGGCTTCCTTTTGGACTTTTCAGCTACAGCAAAATTACTACATGCTTGCAAAATTGAGGCTGCTCTGTCATTTGCTGTTATGCAAACTTTGAGCTTTCTCCTTGGCAACACAGAGTGTCCTTAAGAGGTAGAAGTACTCAATGTCTTATGACTTTATTTCCCTTATATACACAAGGATTAAAACAAAAGACAGACACTAATTTCAGGAAAGAAGTCACCACATAATAAATCTTCTGTGCTGCACCATAATAACTCTCCTCTTCAGGCAGACACAATTTAGTGTAAGAGTCGTCTGCATTTGGTACTACTTACCATAAGAAGATATTCCTTTTATTTTAAGTACATGGGAAAGCTGACAAAGTTACAGAGCTGCCAGTCATGTTATGGAGAGAAAGTGAAGTCTCACATATATTTTTTTCTCTTCTTAAGTGAGATTTCATCAAAGGCACAATGTGCTTTCTGTCTCCTGAAGCAAGTACCCACTGGTCATTTTTCACTAATGTCTGTTGCAGCACTCTCAGAACTAGCCAGCTGCAACAAGGTTTTTACCATTCCATACCAGGTTAACAGGCCCCGGCACAGCCACCAATCCCCCACAATGTTTCAAGATTTCATCTACTGGTTGTGCTGTTTCTTCATACCCTTCAGGCCAGTCCACCCTGCTTCTGCTGCATCCTTCCCCTTGTCTCTCCTACATCCAGAGCACTCACACACAAGCTCTCTCTCCTCTCTCTGCTTCTTCTGGGTCTCTCTTCATTGGCTGCTTCTCTTCCACACCCCTTAGAGCTATTTAACTACTTAGCAGGAACCAGCCACAGCTGCACATTATCCACCGCCCCTGAAGCCAGCCCACAGCTGTATATTATCAATGTTAATTAACCTGCCTTCCTTCCTCTATAAATTCCTCTACAAATGCCATCACGTGCTTTTGCAATACAGGTGACAGATTTCATGTTTGTTCCCATTTTGCGGTGAATTGCCTTGAGTCAGGTGATCAGGAGGGTTTGAATCACCTCCTTGCTGCCAAGGATCACCTTGGCCATACTGAGAAGAGCAAGGCAGGATGAGGTGAAGCACTGGGTGTTTCCCTGCTTAGGTTATCCAGCCCAGAAACCATAATATTTTACTCCAGATTGGAAGGGGCAAGAACAAGCTGGCACATCGTCAGCTCCTCTTCCACCTGGTCATGAGCTGTCCTGGTGGAAAACATCTGGTTTGCTTCAGCACCCCAGGAGCACCAGAGGCAGAGACAAAGGGCCTTTCCCACAGCCAGACTGTCATGTAAAGTCCAGGCTTGTCCTTCCCAGGGAATTAATCTGCACTATGTGCTTCAATCTGAAGGGTAGCCGTAAAACTGAGTGAATGCCTATCTTTGGAATACGGTTTGTTTTCATTTATTCTGCCCTGGTTCTGACTGGAGCAGAGTAACCATTCATATTAGATAAGAACAGTTATAACAAAATCACCTTATTTCAAAATGAGGTATCTACCATGGGATATGTTTTTCAGCAGAAGCTGTAGAAGTGTTTCTTCAGTCAATATTTCCCCATATGAAGGTTATCCCCTGTTTGTGTCCTCAAGGCTCAGGGTAACTTGAACACTTGAAGCACCATCAATACCGTCAAGCATCCCCCAGCTGCAGGAGGGTGCACACCCTCACAAGGCCATGGCACCACAGAAACAGATCCATAAGACAAGCTGATCTGCTGCCACTGAATGGTGTGGCATTTACTGGGAGAAGCACATTGTGGCAGAAGCATGCAGAATTTTATTGCATTACTTTGATTCTAAATTCTAAAAAACGAGATTCTAAAATGCTTGGATGCAACAGGGATCCTGGCTGGATGCGTTAGTCCCTTGACAAAGCCAGCTTTGCTTTTGTTTTGAACCACTGCTGTGGAGAATCATGCAGTAGCACAGAATTCATGTAGCCAGAAAACAGTGAATCAGCTTGCTTGGTTTAATTATTTCTCAGGCTCTGCAGGTAAGCTCCATGAGCATCTCTGTGGATTTTGAGGGAGGTAAGGTTTTATATGCCAGGTGTTGTAGAGGATTTAGCGATCCTTTCTCTTGATTTCAACTGTGCTATAGAAGCTAGTACATACAGTTCTTTGCTGGGTCCTTCTTACATTTCTCTGTTCTCGGAGGCTGAAGATAAATTTGGAGTCACTGTGAATCTTTTTTTTTTTTTTCCTCAGGGCATTTGCTGTACAAGTAAGTAGGTAATTTGATACAAATAAGGTACAAGGTAACTAGCATAGATCTGATGTTTTGGAAATGGGGTTACTTAGGAAATGATGTGTGAATTTGGGGTCATGGTTTGTCTTCTGGGAAGCCCGTTCTGAAGTTCAGACTTGGAGCCAGGTGCACTTTTCAGACCACTTGTTAGGCTCAGCAGATGGGAAATATGGGAATGGATAAACCATTTAAGAAAACATAAAAAGAAATCCCAAGAGGTCTTTTTCAGGTTTGTTTGCTTTTTAAAAATGCCTTCAAACTGATAGAACTCAGATCAGCTGCTGAGAAGTTTATCTGCATATATTATCTATTCCAAATACAGGCTTCTGTATTTTAATGCTAAAACTTTGCAAAACACTCTGTAGAAGGCCTGCACCAGAACTCTTATATCTCTGTACCTCATCTCCTGACTATGGAGTTACCACTGATTAACCTTCTGATAAATGGATACGGGTCATTCATTAAGTTCTTGCCCTACTTGTACCATATTGTAAATGCCTGGATTTGGTAAAGAAGTGCTCCTTTCCACATTGGGAGCACTTTGGAGTTGTGGTTGTCTTGTCTAGAGTGAAAAACAGAAAAGTAAGGAAGAAAAAGAGATGGCTGGAGCATCTGCATCTGCAGCTACTGGAGCAGTTCAGGGATTGTGAAGTGGATCATTTCAAGATGATGTGTTTTATGTTGGAAATGGATGTGTGGCCAAATGTCCTAAGGACTGTGAGAGCTATAAAGGTAGGTAAAAGCAACCTTTGCCTGTTTATAGCTCACATGTAATCCACAAGAATAAAGGAATTCACCAACTGTTTATGAGCATATCTATACTGCCAAGTAAAGGGGAAGGAGGGAGGACACACAAGACTGGACCCTGATCACATACCCTGCCCCACTGCTAGCTCACTGCCTAACCCTGGATTAGGCCACCTCAAAGAGAAATATGCTCTGGAGGGGACCATGAGGCTTGGCTTGGTGGTGGCAGAGAAGTTCTTGGACTTCTTTTATGCAGTCATAAAGACAGAGCATCATGATCATCTTGCCAGATTCTCCCAGTCTGTTGTATCATAAGTGTATTTAAAACAAATGAAAAAGAAAAGATGAATTTAGAACACTTTCAACGATCAGTAATTCAGTCATGCAGGGACCTGGTCTCTTTTATTGAGTACCACATAAAAAATCCAGTTGGTCTATGATGCAGAGAACTGATCAGGTAGAAATGCACTTTGTTGATTTGGACCAGATGACCTCCAGGAGGACTGGATGACCTTGAGATGTTCCCTCCAATCACAATTTTTTTGTGTTTGAAATATCTGTGAAAATTAACTTTGTCCCAGAAAACTTTATGCCTCATCTGGTATATGCTTGTCCATGCTACCCTAATTTTGCCCTGAGAATTCTTTCTCACAGTTGGAATGGCATGAACATAGAACCAAAAGAATGAGATCAAGACTTTGCTGGGAACTATACCTTATTCAAAAGAAATGCCATTTTATGGCCAAACTATGTCCAAATCACACCTGACTGCTGGTGTGTATTTCTGATATTGATGATCACAGAATAATATTCTAGAGTCAAATGGGAGCTGCAACTCTCCCTACCAAACTTAGTCAAGGTCCCAGAACAAACTAGCCAGCTTGCTTGTTCTTATAAAAAGATTGGGTATTTTTCAGTTGTGTGCCAGTAAAGTGGATTTTCAGCTGTGCTCAGCACCAAACTCAACTAAAGCTGACAGTTCTCCCCTTGTTGCCACTGCCTAGCCACCGGACTTCAATAACCTATAGCCGTATTCCAGGGAGGTGGACTGAGGGCTGGGACTTTCAAGCCACAAGATTGGCTTGAAATCTGCTCTGAAGTTCTGGCCATGAACAGACACGTGCACACACCAGAAGGCTGAGCCTCACTAGAGAGAGAATAACACCAAAAGACATTCACAGAGCAATCGGTCTGCCTGAGTTTTTAATAGACCACAACCCTGGCTTAGAAAAAGAAAACAAGCCTTTCTGCAGGCCAGCCACATCTTTATGTATATACCTGGAACTCAAGAAGTTTGGGGTGGGAACAGAAGAGTTTTGCTTCACAAAGAATCCTGGAAGGCCTTGGGGGAAGGTGGTGTGAGATTACATTTCTCAATAGTCTTATTGAATATAGCTGAAGGGAGATGTTTTTATTCTGTAATATAAACACTTCAGAAAAAAAAAAAAAACAACATAGGGCTAGAGTGTGCTTAAGCTTTTGGATTCACTTCTCTTTTACCCTAAAGATCCTGAACAGAAATAATGCCAATATAATTCTAATCACATGTGTCAGCTCACTAAGACTGTGTTTCCATCAGTTAATGCTTTGAAACCACCAGCAAAATTTGTAGTTACTGCCTGGTTGTGACCTGGGTGTTGGTTCACTAGAACTGGGCAGGACTAAATAACTCTGTCCCAGATGACCTAGCACAAACATGAAGAACATAAGAGAAGCAGGAGAAAATTTTACACAGGGATTTTAGAAAAGTTACACTGAAGGCGGTTGCACACCATTGCATATATCATATTTAACACAGGTTAGCTGGAATGAGCCTACAGTTTGCCATGCATGCTCTGAGTGTGAGAAGAATGGCAGCCCTAATCCCTCCTTTTCATATTCTTTAGTATTTTATCGTAAGACTCATATTTACTTTTACACATAAAAGTAATTTTGTGGCTTTGTTGGTTAGTTTGGTTTATGTGTAAATGATCTTCTACAAAACACATTTGTTTGTTTTTCAAGCTTTTAGAGCTAGCTATTTAAGGTCACAGTTTGGTTATAGTTTTGAGTGATGGTTAGTTCAGCATATTAGTAAAACTTGTTGCATAGAAAATATTGAACAGGCAGAGATTTCTCAGTCATTATGAAGAGTGTGTGTTACGTGTAAGTTGTAGCCCAGACTTAACAACTGAGGGATGGTCACAACTTTAGCTAGGTGAAAAGTAGCTCCAACTTTGAAGAAATGGGAGCGAAATGACCACCTAGCTAGCCCAAGCTTTGGTGATCTAAGAAAAAAAAAATTAAAAAAAAAACCAAACCCCAAAAAACCCCTACCAACCTAAAATAAAGGAAGAAGAAAGATGTCTGAGGACATCTCCACCAGGATTCTGTTCCCATGTGGGCAATATGGAAACCAGACTTACTTCAAAGCAAGGCCAAAACGAAGTGGAGCCCTGTGCCCTTAGCAGCAGTCTTAGCAACCCAGAAGGGGACTGCCTTCATCTGTCACACATGACAAGCTTAGTTTAGTAACAGGCAGTTTACTTGAGAGGCCAGTAAGTAAATGACTCCTGCAAGTCATTTGCTAATTTGGATTAAGGAGAGAAATGTTTTAAACTCTTATCATAGACACCAGCTGCAAGCCCTTGCTACGAGAAATTCAGCAAATTTTGTCCAAGCAGCAGTGCCACTGCACAAATCCTAATGTTTGGGCTATGAATTAAGCAAAGGTTGCTCCTTTGACATATGGCAAACAGAACATTATTTATGATCTTAACTTTAACATGCCCAGCAATAGATTCTCATCCAAAGTTCATGTAAATCCTGAAGCTGCTAGAGCTGCACAACTATTTACTTTACAAGGAATTAGTGACAACGGGCATTGATTTTTCAAGTAATAAGAATTTGGGGTTTCTCCTTAGCTTTGATCCTGTTACAGATATTTGTCTTTTAAAAAAACATTTCATGTGCAGACTATTTTGCAGCAAAAGCAAAACCCTCAAGCACTAAGCAGATTCTGAACTGATGAGCAAAGAGTAGTTTGGTTTCTCTTCACCTTTTAGCAGCCTCTGGGATTACTTTTGCTTTCAGAGAGGCAAAGTTGAGCAACTGTTGCAGGGTATTCATTCCCAGCAAGCAACCTGTTTTTAAAATTCAAGCAAACATGATTCTCCCCCAGTGTCTGTGAATTCCAGACATCCAGCTGGGTGCTGCTAATAATGAAAAGGAACTGACAGCTACGTCCCAGCTGTCCCAACGCAGAGTTAACTTCTCTGTTTCATGAAGAGAAAACCAGCTCCAAGTCTTGCTGGTATCCCAAGAGGGAATGGGGTGATTTGACATCAGAAATGGTATCTGGCATGGGTGCAAGTAGAATAGTAAATGATAAAGTAAGGGATCTTGCACTTTCATGGGTGAAAAAAAGCAATCAGTCTTTTAATGTTGAGTAAAGCATGAAGCAATCTGTCAACTTCACATGCAATGTATTTCCTTTCCATTCACATCCGTCTCTGGTATACTCTTCTGAACCAAAATATTAACATTGAGGCCAGATGCACCGCAGGGTGTGATGAAAGGATGATTTCTGTGGATGTAGTGACACCTCTTCAGCAGTGCCAGGCTCCAGCAGCAATACGTAGTCGCGGGTGTCACTGAGCATGTACAAATGTGGTTCTTTGTTCCATCAGCTGCTCTGCCTGTGACAGGGGGCTGTTTCCAAAATAGGAGTCCCTTCTTTACGCTGCCCTGAGGATGAATGAATATATACTTAGTTAGTAAGATATCCTCACATTGAAAGCCTTTCAGCCATGAAGAGTTAAAACAGCCATGTCCTTTTTAAAAGAGCTATCAATTTTGTGATTGCATTCTTGTCCCCTCCCTCCAGTTTTACTGAGTAGTACATGCCAGACCTGCTGTCCCTCAGTGCTTTGCATTTGCAATTATAAGGAAACAGCAGCGGTTACTTATGTATGCTCCTGCCTGCTTGCTTCCCTGTCAACTGATCGCTGGTCTCGAGATACACAGTGCAAACCTGCTAATCACAACCTTCCCTGGACACAGCTGTCCTTATTAGTGAAGGTTACTGTTGGGGCTGCAGCATCCTTCAAAGATATTTGCAGCCTCAGTTTGCTGTGCTGAATCGTATTTCTACGTGTATTAATTCTTATTTTTTTAAGGTTCTAAAAAGATGATGTTCTGCATCTCCTCTATCCAGTCTGTGATCCCAGTGGAGGTACTTTTGCAGGGCCTGATTGCTTCTATTTCCTACTAATTACTTGCTAATTACCTTTTGCCAGTGAACATTTGCTAATAATTACCACAGTGGTATCTAAGAGAATACTTCCTTGCTGTAAGAAGCATGTTAGATATCTATGGAAACCGTGGAATAACATCTGGTCTATAGAAAATTTTTGAATGGAATACCAATGCAAGTTAGCAGTGGATTTAAATTATCTGCACATGACTTTTTAAGAGAAAAGTCAGCATACATGCAATCAGAAAATAGACCAAAACTCCAAGTCTTCCATGCCCAGTTTCATAAATGTTGCCTTTCCTTGACAAAGGACAGTATTTCCAATATAGCCTTTACTGCTGAAGGTATTTTAATGTTATTTGACTTTGATATCTGCCATTAGCACACCCAGATGAATTAAAGCAAACCAATCCAACGCCACAGTATGTTCTAGAAGGGACAGGTGAAACTGTGGGATGTTTTCACAGAAAAAAACATGCTGCTGACAGGTGTAGAAAAATCTGGGGAAAACGGGCCAGGAGCCAGGGATGTATGGCCAGCCTTCCTTCCTTCCTGTGGAGGTTGGTGGCTGCATCATAACCTGGGATTAATCAATGTTACCAAAGCTGTGTGAGCTGGTCCTGCAAGGTGTGCAGTGCAGTGTTGCCTCATCTGCTAGGGTACAGAGGGAAAAAGAGGTGCAGCGGGCAGTCAGAGCAAGAGAGCCACCATCTGAGCATCAGTTTAACCTACGTGCATATTTTCCTTCATATAAATGCTCTTTCACAATTCCTTGTCACCACTGCACATGCCTGGTTCCTGTGAGGCAGAGGGAGTGAGATTTAGTGGCTGTGTCTCAAAAACATGTTGGGCTTCTGTCACATTTTGTGTTTACTACCCAACGGTGCCCACTGAGGTCAGAGCGCTGCATTCACTTTTGATGTACACCGCTAACATGGACTGAAGAAAATATCTCTGTGTTTCAGGCTGGTTTTTTTTTCTCTTCCCCATAATCATTTTAAGCACCATGTAATCTGTGGTACAGAGGTACATCTACTTAGATGCAGGATGGCAGCGCTCTGAACATGAACAGGCTCCCCAGGGAAGTGGCTGAGTCACCATCCCTGGAGATATTTAAAAGATGTGTAGACACGGTGCTTAGGGGTATGGTTTAGTGGTGGGCTTCGCAGTGTTAGGTTAACGGTTGGACTCAATGGTCTTAAAGGTCATTTCAAACCTAAATGATTGTATGATTCTATGTTGTGCACAGAACATGCAAATGAAGATGCTGCCAATGCTGAAATAGTCCTTTCAATATTTGAGCCTAAATTAAGATTACAGCTTTCATGTCATTTGCTGAAATTTATTAACCATAATCTCATTTCTCTTCTCTTTCTTCCTGTTGTCCCTTTACCTGTGCAGCAGAGCTGATGCACTGGTAGCATGCCCTGAGGAGCAGGTTTATGCCACAGAACATTTCCTAGACAGCAATGGCAGGGTGACTGGAGGAGCACAGATGAATGAAATAAGCTATGCTGGAGTACAAGAACATGACCATTGTGAGGTCAAGCTAATACCTTTATTCACTGAAGTTATTCTACAACACAACAGGAGCAGGTGCAGACACCTTGTGTGGGGGTGGAAGAGAGACAGAACATCCGTAGCCCAGGTCTGGCAGCGTGAGACACCATTAAACACTTAGGCTCTTTGGTACAGCCAGGACCAGTGTGGAGCTATTTGGACATGGGTCACTGAAACATTCCCCCAGGAGACAGCGTGGAGCATTACTAGAGTCTCAGCTTGAGTGTGGGGTGAAGACTAGCGTTGAAAGCCTGAAAGCAATGGGTCTGCTGGGACTGACCACAAGCATTACAGGCGGCTTTCTTTCCCTGCAAACTACTGTCTCCTGTTCCCCATGTCTAGTATTATGGCTTTGCACTAAAATATGATAGATGTTGGCATTTCAACATGGAAAGAGGGGCAGGATCCTACAAGGATCCTCTCACTTTTTCTAATAAATCCACCTGTGATTCATCAGGATTGAAAGTAACCCATGGGAGAAAAGGAAAAGTGAGACAATGGGTGATGCTCATGGTCTGCCTGAGGATGCTTTGCACAAATGGGGTCAAGGTCACACTGTACGTGGGAAAGAAGACTCCAGGGAGACATTAATATCAAACATTGAACAGTTGGGACAAAGTTTAGTAGGGGGTTGCAGTACTCAATTATGAACGTGTATTTACTGTCGTAAGACAAAACATTCCTAAGTAGCGAAGGGACAGAATTCCTTCTACATCCATCCAGAAAAGAAGTCATTCGGACTAAATACACTTCTACACAGAACAACTGAAAAACAAATTCATAAAATCAGTAACATGGCCTTTGTACCTAAAGCACTAGCAACCTTGGTTGCATTCTTTAATTGTTTTTTGTGAATTTATGCATCACTTGAAATTATTGCAAAAATAATTTGGATACATACATTTTACTTTACATATAGCCTTTGTTGAAACAGCAAGTCTAATAATCTTAGAGAAAAATATTTAATGTATTCCTTGAATAGATTGATAGAGGCAAAAATACATAGTGGTCAGACAAATTTTTGTGCAAATATCACCTTCTATTTGGAATGTAATTTTGAATATGATTATTTATTTATGCAAATATTTACAGTGATACTAAATTCTGCAGATTCTTGTGAACTAAAACTACTTGTGGATTTATTAATGAATAGTAAAATAAAAGTGGGTTTAGACACTGCTTCAATTAATGAGCTGTCTTATTTTCAGAAGTACTCAAATACCATATTGCTACATTCACCAAATGCATTGAGAGGGTAATAATAGTGATTAATGAGCTATAGTAAGTGACTTATTAGAAGGAACTAAATATATCATTCTTGCTGACTCTGAAGGAGCACCTGCAAATATTTATATGGGAAACTGTGAGATCTTGAATCTGATGCACTGCTGAACGTAGGTTGTACCCACCAAACAGCATCACTGAGGTTGATAAGATGTCTTCTGGATCACCACACCAGTATGGGTGAATGATGACAGTGGTGCCAGACTTGAATAGAGGTAAAAGAATTATTAGCCTGGTACAAATTTGGGGATGAGATGGTAAGGATGAGAAAAAGAAATTCAGAATCTAAACGACAGAAAAGAATTCTTGACAGCTGAATCTATGAAGAGTCCCCAGTTAAAGAGGAATTCCCGTCTTTGGGGTAAATAAAACATCTAGAACGTCTTTTGACTGAGCTGGTGGGTACTTGCAGGAAGATGGTGAAAAACACCAAATATTTGATGATACCCTCTAACTAAAACACTTTTATGATTCCACAGCTTTGCTGTGACATCCAAAAATCAAGGTTGCCTCATACAGACATGCAGTATCTTCTTTTTGCTTCAACATGAAGCAAAAATTCCCAGAACAGGCTACACATTTTTTTTGTGACTCTTCTCTGTGGTTCTTCACTTTTCTCAGGACTGCCAAGAGCCTGCAAAGTGAAGGCTGAGTCAAACCTTTCAAAAACATCTAGGTCACCACCTAGCAAGTGTACCAAGGAGCTTCTGAAGAGAAGCTTATTAACTCTTCTGTGTCAAACATTTCAGCTGCAATGATAGCATGGCGAAATGCAGACATGCCTTATGTCTAAGAGAGATGGAACGTTGGGGAAGGAAGAACTCATTCACTCTCTTACTCTCTCCACTCAGAATTTTATGTTCTTGTGGGTCCAGGGTTTTCTATATGCAAAGAAGTCTCCTCTCCCATTCTCCCAAGTCATGCTACTGCCTATCCTAGAGCTACAGACTGTGATGTCTTCTTCCCTCCTGTTCGTTTTCAGCTGAAACAGAAAAGCAGGCAGCAGCATGCGGCTGGCACTCAGAGGAGCAAAGGAAAATGCTTTTATTCTGTGCCCATAGTTTTTAATTAAGGCTCCAGCAGGATGTTTCTGCTCAGGGACAAAGATTACCTAGTACAAAACTGAGAGGGTGGGATGTGGGGAATAACGAATCCTAAAACACACAGAAGTGTATTCATCAAATCAATTTGGGCTACTGGGAGGCCAGGGAGCATTATGGAAATGAGGTGACTGACTAAAGCAGCGTCTAAAGACCCGGGAACAATGGGCTCCACTTTCCCAGTCTCATCTGGGAGGCAAAAATGCGGTGCAGAGCCTGGGCGGCTGTGGCTCCTGCATCTCCCTTGTGCTGGCGCAGCAGCTGTCCCCGCACAACAGGAGCTCTCTCCTCCAAGCATTTGACCCGGGGAGGCAATTTCTGCATGACTGAGCATGTACACACTGCTGGGGCTCTGGCAGTCTTTTTTTTTCTTTTTTTTTTTTTTTGTCACCACAACCCCAAATTGTTCTTGACTGCCAGGCTAAATAATTTCTCCCTCTCTCCCCCCCTTGCATGTTTACACTCTCAGATTGTTGTGGACAATTACCAGAGTTGGCCTTAGTCATTGTTTCATCAGCTGTAATATTAGCACATACTTTGTGCTCTCAAGTTTTCTACACATGCCATTCACTCCACTTGGGATTTTTTTCAGAATTTCCTCTGTTTTGCCTGAGTACTTCTCATATGGAAGCATTTAAAGCTGTGTGCAAGCATATGTTACCTACCGTACAATTGTTATTAGAATTGTGAGAGCAGGGCAACTGTTAAATGCTTCAATTCAACATTAAATTTATTGCAGAGTGTCTTAAAATATGCTCTTGACAATATTTTGGGCTATCTTGAAGCAGTAAACCCCAGGTGCACTTCCCAGTTGCCAGGTAGAAGCATATTTAGTAGGTCCCAAATTAATTTTAGGTTGGGACCCAGGCAAGCGTGATTTTGGTCCCACTGGTGTCCTGTGTACGTTGCTTCCCATGGAAAGCGGCTGGGCGGGGGCACAATGTTTTCCTGCAGATCTCCCAGTGGGGACAAGCAAAGGGGCAGGACTGCAGGGCAGAGGGTCTAGCAGAGAGTCCCTCTCATGGAGGGCTCACAGCCTTAGTGCATACTGAAAGGGAGGCGGGGGGAATAAAGGGAAGAAGACAAGGTTATAGCAACACATCTGTGGGTGGTACAATGTCTGTGGGTGGCAGAACTTAAAAGCCTAAGCTAAATTTTTCTCATTAACATGGTGTGACTGGGTATTGTCAAAATT